>NC_136067.1:1710384011-1711111511 GCF_964261635.1 Lissotriton helveticus
TGAGTCCCGAGTATATGGTATCTTAGGTACCAAGGGCATAGGTACCCCAGAGGCCACCAGGGGCTGAAGCATGTATTATGCCACCCCTGGGAAGTCTTCCAAAATGGCACCATAGGTCTGCTACTACAGCCTGGGTAAGGTGGTGCATGCACCCCTTACTAAGATATAGGTTACCTATATCTACCTTTAATCACTGACACATATAAACCTATAAGTCACTCCTATGGCAGGCCTTATCATTCCTGAAGGCAGAGTGCTTGGTTTTGTGTGAGAGGGTGCCCATGCATGAGCAGGACCCCTCTGCAACTTTCGGAATCTATTCTCTGAGGCTGTTCTGTGATGCAGCCAGACCATATACTCTTAAGTGCATTATAACCTCCCAGACAGGCTATCGTGTGGAGGGAAAAGACACGTATACTCTTACCTAACCGGTAATAGTTTAAAAGAGCCCCAGCATCACAAAATGGATGCTGCAGCCACAGACATAAGTCTGACCTCCTGCTGCTGGACGAAACTCCGGCAGGGGAGGCCTGAACAATAGGTTTCCTGTCACAGGGAGGTGTAACCACCTCCCAGACAGGCTTTAGTGTATTGGGGCTGGGTGGGTGCCTTCATAGAATGCTTTTCAGACAGTGCTGGGGCACACTTGGTGTCCCTGTGCATACCCCAGTTCAAACCAGTTGTAGGGGCACTCAGCCCATGCTCTGGCATGAAACTGGACAAAGGGAAAGGGGTGTAACCACCCCCCTCCCTGGAACCTCCCATAGCTGGGTCCCTAGAGTATGTCCAACTCCCTAACTTAGTATAAGTATGGGATCCCAGTCCTTAGGACAAAACTCTGCAACATATATCCTGGAACTTTGACATTCTACATCGACTAAAAGATGGAAAAATCTCCCTTGGGGTCAAGGAGTGACTCCCCTGTTCACACAGGCACCAAAGAAGCATCTTGCCAGTCTGCATTTCCAAGGCTCCTGCCAGAACCCGATGGATTTGCGACTCAGGACATAGACTTCCAGACTTCTCAGAGGCTGACACGAGATCCCAGCAAAGCTGGGACCCACTGGCCTCAAGAGTGACGTGGGACTGGAACTCCTGGACCGGTGCATATTTGCAAGTGCATCAACTTCCCAAGATTTCCAGAAGCAGTGCATTGGACTGCTTGGACTAGCCCCGGGCACCATTTGCACCAAAGATTGTAGGTCTACACTCCACAAGTCTTCCACGAGCCTGCTTCTAGCATTTCTGCTTGAGGCCCCTTCGCGATCCCTGGTCCTTCGACTGGTTGGTCCCCAGGAAGGTAGCTCTTCTGTTTCTTTGGCTTCCCTGGTTTCTTCAGATGGTCCCTGACTCCCCTCCAACGGCTGAGTCCTTCAGACCTTGGTGGTCTGCACCGAAGCCAATCTTTGCTTTCTGCATGGGTTGCTGTTGCCAAGGATTGTTGGGTCTAATCCGGAAACCGATTCTGCAGCACTCAACATCCTTTGTGGTACAGCTCGAATCCAGCTCCTGGTTGTCCTCGACGCCTCCTGGTCCTCGTGGATGAAGAGTCAAGCTTCACCTTCTTCACCTGACATCACCCGACATCGGTGGGCATCTGTTCATCGCCTTCCTGGTCACTGGCTAGTGACTCAGACTCTGTCCCCTCTGCTTCCAGCTTCCGGTGCTCCCGTGGGTGTTGACTTTAGAACCTCCTAGTTGTAAAGGGGTTTGCTCCAAGTCCTCTTCTAAGTGTTCTTAATCTGTAATTTCACAACCGCGACTTTCCCCCTAGAAGTTAATGGTGATTCGCGGCTGTGTTTAGACACTACACGCGTCCCCCGTGGGTCCCCTGTGTTACTACCTTGGGTGGTTCCTGGTGGCCCCAGCGGTTCTCAAGGCCTTGTATCTATGTCAGTCGTGGTTCTTATACCACTTTCTTAGTATATTTTGCTATTTTAAAAATAACTTTTAAATCTTGTGCTCTACTGCGTGCTCGCGCTGATAAATCTAGTGCTAGGCGCATTTCTTCGTTCCAGCCTGTTCTGGGGGGTTACTCTCAGCATAGTTTCTTACCTGCACTATAATTGTGTCCCCATCCCCACTTGAGGGAATTAGAGCGCTTCAGGGGCTTCTTGGGCTCTTGGGGAGGTCGCGCTGCGGTGTTTGGAGCCGCCATTTTGGGTGAGGGTACCAGGGTGTGCCGAATAGCAGGCGCCATCTTGGTTGGGGGGCTAGTGGTTTGACTGCAGGACTCGTGTGCCTGGAAAGGGCATAAAAACGGAACTTCCTTCACTATCAGGTCAGACTTACTTGACCTTCGCGCGCTGAGGCATTTGCTGCTCTATTTTGCTATTTTAAAAATAACTTTTAAATCTTGTGCTCTACTGCGCGCTCGCGCTGATAAATCTAGCGCTAGGCGCATTTCTTCGTTCCAGCCTGTTCTGGGGGGTTACTCTCAACATAGTTTCTTACCTGCACTATAATTGTGTCCCCATCCCCACTTGAGGGAATTAGAGCGCTTCAGGGGCTTCTTGGGCTCTTGGGGAGGTTGCGCTGCGGTGTTTGGAGCCGCCATTTTGGGTGAGGGTACCAGGGTGTGCCGAATAGCAGGCGCCATCTTGGTTGGGGGGCTAGTGGTTTGACTGCAGGACTCGTGTGCCTGGAAAGGGCATAAAAACGGAACTTCCTTCACTATCAGGTCAGACTTACTTGACCTTTGCGCGCTGAGGCATTTGCTGCTCTATTTTGCTATTTTAAAAATAACTTTTAAATCTTGTGCTCTACTGCGCGCTTGCGCTGATAAATCTAGCGCTAGGCGCATTTCTTCGTTCCAGCCTGTTCTGGGGGGTTACTCTCAGCATATTTTCTTACCTGCACTATAATTGTGTCCCCATCCCCACTTGAGGGAATTAGAGCGCTTCTGGGGCTTCTTGGGCTCTTGGGGAGGTCGCGCTGCGGTGTTTGGAGCCGCCATTTTGGGTGAGGGTACCAGGGTGTGCCGAATAGCAGGCGCCATCTTGGTTGGGGGGCTAGTGGTTTGACTGCAGGACTCGTGTGCCTGGAAAGGGCATAAAAACGGAACTTCCTTCACTATCAGGTCAGACTTACTTGACCTTTGCGCGCTGAGGCATTTGCTGCTCTATTTTGCTATTTTAAAAATAACTTTTAAATCTTGTGCTCTACTGCGCGCTCGCGCTGATAAATCTAGCGCTAGGCGCATTTCTTCGTTCCAGCCTGTTCTGGGGGGTTACTCTCAGCATAGTTTCTTACCTGCACTATAATTGTGTCCCCATCCCCACTTGAGGGAATTAGAGCGCTTCAGGGGCTTCTTGGGCTCTTGGGGAGGTCGCGCTGCGGTGTTTGGAGCCGCCATTTTGGGTGAGTGTACCAGGGTGTGCCGAATAGCAGGCGCCATCTTGGTAGGGGGGCTAGTGGTTTGACTGCAGGACTCGTGTGCCTGGAAAGGGCATAAAAACTGAACTTCCTTCACTATCAGGTCAGACTTACTTGACCTTCGCGCGCTGAGGCATTTGCTGCTCTATTTTGCTATTTTGAAAATAACTTTTAAATCTTGTGCTCTACTGCGCGCTCGCGCTGATAAATCTAGCGCTAGGTGCATTTCTTCGTTCCAGCCTGTTCTGGGGGGTTACTCTCAGCATAGTTTCTTACCTGCACTATAATTGTGTCCCCATCCCCACTTGAGGGAATTAGAGCGCTTCAGGGGCTTCTTGGGCTCTTGGGGAGGTCGCCCTGCGGTGTTTGGAGCCCGCCATTTTGGGTGAGGGTACCAGGGTGTGCCGAATAGCAGGCGCCATCTTGGTTGGGGGGCTAGTGGTTTGACTGCAGGACTTGTGTGCCTGGAAAGGGCATAAAAACGGAACTTCCTTCACTATCAGGTCAGACTTACTTGACCTTTGCGCCCTGAGGCATTTGCTGCTCTATTTTGCTATTTTAAAAATAACTTTTAAATCTTGTGCTCTACTGCGCGCTTGCGCTGATAAATCTAGCGCTAGGCGCATTTCTTCGTTCCAGCCTGTTCTGGGGGGTTACTCTCAGCATAGTTTCTTACCTGCACTATAATTGTGTCCCCATCCCCACTTGAGGGAATTAGAGCGCTTCAGGGGCTTCTTGGGCTCTTGGGGAGGTCGCGCTGCGGTGTTTGGAGCCGCCATTTTGGGTGAGGGTACCAGGGTGTGCCGAATAGCAGGCGCCATCTTGGTTGGGGGGGTTAGTGGTTTGACTGCAGGACTCGTGTGCCTGGAAAGGGCATAAAAACGGAACTTCCTTCACTATCAGGTCAGACTTACTTGACCTTCGCGCGCTGAGGCATTTGCTGCTCTATTTTGCTATTTTAAAAATAACTTTTAAATCTTGTGCTCTACTGCGCGCTCGCGCTGATAAATCTAGCGCTAGGCGCATTTCTTCGTTCCAGCCTGTTCTGGGGGGTTATTCTCAGCATAGTTTCTTACCTGCACTATAATTGTGTCCCCATCCCCACTTGAGGGAATTAGAGTGCTTCAGGGGCTTCTTGGGCTCTTGGGGAGGTCGTGCTGCGGTGTTTGGAGCCGCCATTTTGGGTGAGGGTACCAGGGTGTGCCGAATAGCAGGCGCCATCTTGGTTGGGGGGCTAGTGGTTTGACTGCAGGACTCGTGTGCCTGGAAAGGGCATAAAAACGGAACTTCCTTCACTATCAGGTCAGACTTACTTGACCTTTGCGCGCTGAGGCATTTGCTGCTCTATTTTGCTATTTTAAAAATAACTTTTAAATCTTGTGCTCTACTGCACGCTTGCGCTGATAAATCTAGCGCTAGGCGCATTTCTTCGTTCCAGCCTGTTCTGGGGGGTTACTCTCAGCATAGTTTCTTACCTGCACTATAATTGTGTCCCCATCCCCACTTGAGGGAATTAGAGCGCTTCAGGGGCTTCTTGGGCTCTTGGGGAGGTCGCGCTGCGGTGTTTGGAGCCGCCATTTTGGGTGAGTGTACCAGGGTGTTCCGAATAGCAGGCGCCATCTTGGTTGGGGGGCTAGTGGTTTGACTGCAGGACTCGTGTGCCTGGAAAGGGCATAAAAACGGAACTTCCTTCACTATCAGGTCAGACTTACTTGACCTTCGCGCGCTGAGGCATTTGCTGCTCTATTTTGCTATTTTAAAAATAACTTTTAAATCTTGTGCTCTACTGCGCGCTCGCGCTGATAAATCTAGCGCTAGGTGCATTTCTTCGTTCCAGCCTGTTCTGGGGGGTTACTCTCAGCATAGTTTCTTACCTGCACTATAATTGTGTTCCCATCCCCACTTGAGGGAATTAGAGCGCTTCAGGGGCTTCTTGGGTTCTTGGGGAGGTCGCGCTGCGGTGTTTGGAGCCCGCCATTTCGGGTGAGGGTACCAGGGTGTGCCGAATAGCAGGCGCCATCTTGGTTGGGGGGCTAGTGGTTTGACTGCAGGACTCGTGTGCCTGGAAAGGGCATAAAAACGGAACTTCCTTCACTATCAGGTCAGACTTACTTGACCTTTGCGCGCTGAGGCATTTGCTGCTCTATTTTGCTATTTTAAAAATAACTTTTAAATCTTGTGCTCTACTGCGCGCTTGCGCTGATAAATCTAGCGCTAGGCGCATTTCTTCATTCCAGCCTGTTCTGGGGGGTTACTCTCAGCATAGTTTCTTACCTGCACTATAATTGTGTCCCCATCCCCACTTGAGGGAATTAGAGCGCTTCAGGGGCTTCTTGGGCTCTTGGGGAGGTCGCGCTGCGGTGTTTGGAGCCGCCATTTTGGGTGAGTGTACCAGGGTGTGCCGAATAGCAGGCGCCATCTTGGTTGGGGGGCTAGTGTTTTGACTGCAGGACTCGTGTGCTTACGGCAATTTAAGATGGTAGACTCTAAGGCGCGCAGCGTAGGCGCGCAGCGTAGGCGCGCAGCGGGCTCTCAGGCGGATCGCCGGAGGTTCGCCAGAGGTAAGCCCGTTTGCGCCCGTTCGCGCACAGGACGCGCCGGACGCCGGACTCTCTGCCTGCCAGGAACGTACTGCCCCATTATACTCCCGTGACGATCTCATACGCCTGAACACCGGCACTCTTTTAAACCGTGGGCATAGATCCATCGGTAGGCACCCAGATTGTATAACCTGCGGCCTGTTGAATGTGAGATCGCTCATTAAGCACTGTGAAGAGATTGCGCTACTCATAGAGACCTATGATCTAGACGCACTCTTCATGACTGAGACCTGGACCACATCGGCTAGAGCGGTGGAATTGGGAACAGCCTGTACCCCGGGTTTTAAAATAATACACAATCCCAGAGTAGGGGCTAGAGGAGGCGGAACTGGACTAATCCTTAGAGAGACATTAAACTTCTCTCAGCTCAACATCAAGGCCTTCGTTGGATGTGAGGTATTCGGCCTTTCCATCAAGGGTCCAGGAGGTGTGTTATACACGGGGCTGCTATGCTACAGACCCCCAGCAGGGACGCTATCCGCTGTGCCTGAGCTTATATTTATTTATTTATTTATTTATTTTAGAATTTATTAAGCGCGAACAATTGCCCGCAGGCGTCTCGGCGCTGTATTGTATTACTCACTTGTTTGATACTGAGGATGTTTTTCAGAGGTTAAACAGCCAGGTTTTCAATTTCTTCCTGAAGGACATTAGGTTCGGACAAGTTCTTATGATTTGTGGGAGAGAATTCCACAATCTTGGGGCGGCAACTAGGAAACGTCTGTCTCCCCAGTTGACCAGCCTAGTCCGAGGCACTGCCAGGTCATTCTGTCCTGCTGATCGTAGCATTCGAGTGGGAATGTATGGGACAAGATGGTCGCACAGGAATTGAGGTGCTTGTTGATGTAAAGCCTTGTAGACGATACAAAGTGTTTTAAATTTAATTCGGTTCCTGACCGGGAGCCAATGAAGACTCCTCAGGGATTCTTGTATTGGCTTAAATTTGGGAATGTTCAGGAGAAGTCTGGCTGCCGCATTCTGGATTGTTTGCAATTTCTTTATTATCCTGACTTGTGCGTTTGCGAACAAGCCATTGCAATAGTCCAGTGCTGACAATACCAGAGCGCTGACCAGTGTCTTTCCCACATTAGTAGGAAGAAAAGGAAGAATCTTCCTAACCAGACGTAGTTTGTAAAACGCCGTAGAGGCCGTCTGATTAGCATGCGCCAGAAAATTTAGCTTGTCATCGAAGATGACACCCAAATTTCTTACTTTCGTAACCGGTATGGGTACGGCTCCAAAAGATGATGGCCACCAGGTTGGGGACCAGCTAGGACTGAGGTGGCCAAAGGTGACCACCTCAGTTTTATCAGAATTTAATTTCAGACAGTTTGCTGACATCCATTTTCCAATGGCCAGCATACCTGTCTTGAAATTTTCCGCCACTGTTTCCCCATTATTCCTAACAGCCAGTATCAGCTGTGTATCATCCGCATATGAGGTAAGGTTCATCCCGTGCGCTTTGATGGTATTAGCGAGGTCCGACACATATATATTGAATAGTGTCGGACTAAGGGATGAACCTTGAGGCACCCCACATGGCAGCGATAACTCAGCAGATTCAAACCGGCCCAGTATAACTGCCTGGGATCTCTCTGCTAGAAAAGACGCTAGCAGATCTTTTGCTAGGCCTTGTACACCCATCTTTTCGACACGGTTGACCAGGATTTTATGGTCAACCGTGTCGAAAGCAGCAGATAAATCTAAGAGTACCAACAGTGCAGTGCCACCTTGGTCTCTGATGAGTCGAATGTCATCTGCAGCTTTGATGAGTGCTGTTTCCGTTCCATGATATTTACGGAATCCAAATTGTGTTTCATCGAGCAGGTGGTATTGCTCGATGAATTCCGTAAGTTGAGTATTCATGGTTTTTTCCACTATTTTAGCAAGGAAAGGTAGATTCGCTATAGGCCGATAATTTTTAAGTTCTGCTTTGTCCAGGCCAGGTTTTTTCAAAAGGGGTTTGAGTAATGTTTTTTTTAACTGGCTTGGAAAGATGCCTGTGCGGAACATGAGGTTAATTATTTGGGTAATGGCTGGGATAACCGTATCCAGTATTGAACGAAGGGTGTTTGAGGGACATGGATCCAGGGCTGATCCAGATTTAATTGTTTTAATAGTGTCCTGAATATAAACTTCCGTAACCTCTGCAAAACAGGAAAAATTTATACTTGGGGATGGGGTATTTATTTTTTCAAGGCATTGGTTATCGGCTAGATTGAAGGCTGAAAATATGTCATTCACTTTGCTAAAAAAGAATGAAGCCAATGAATCACAGAAATCTTGTGAGCACGGGGGGTTAAGGTCTGGGACACTTCCCGCAAGTTGTTTAGTTATTTCAAACAACTTTTTATTTGAGTTTTTTGCGCTTTCAATTTGCTCAGTGTAGAATTTCTTTTTTGTCTCTGTGATCAGTAGTTTATATTGGGTTAGCAGGCCCTTGTACACTGTCTTATCCTCGTTCTCATACTTTTTCCTCCAAATTCTTTCTTTGTTTCTGCATTGCTGTTTTAGTTTTTTTAGTTCATCCGTGTACCATGGTGCTGAGGGGGATCTTCTGTTCCTGGACATCCTTTTTTCAGGTACCAGTTTGTTGGCCGCCTGGCCGACCCATGTATGATATTGATTAGTAGCAGTTTCTGGATCAGTAGCCCATGTGGGTATAGAGTTCTGTAACGCCTCCTGAAGATTGGGAATATTAACGTCTTTCCAGACTTTAAACATTTCATGTTTGGGGGGGAGCAAAGTGGCTATGGGTTTTTTATTCATTAATATTGTGGCCAGTACCAAGTGATGATCAGTCCACGTCATTGGTAGGACATCAGTCACTAGTATATTCTCCAAGTTGGTGAAAATACCATCTAAGGTATGACCTGCGTTATGAGTAGGTCCTTTCACCAGCTGAACTAGGCCAAAGATCTCCATTTCAGATAGCAGTGAGGTAGTCTCCTTATCTTCGCTGCATTCCAAATGGAAATTAAAATCACCTAACAGAGTCACAGATTTATCCATAGCTGTAGTTTCTAGGATAGTGAGTATTTCTGTGAGAAATTCCGACCGTGATTCTGGTCTTCTGTATAGTAGTACACCTTTAAAATTATGTGAAGGGGACAAATAAATATCGAATTGAAGCGCCTCACATGTCGTTGAAGGAATGACAGTAGTACGAATTCTAAAAGAGTCACGGGCGATTATAGCAACCCCACCGCCTCTCTTACCAATTCTATCTAATCTATAGGACTTAAAACCTTGTGGAACGGCTATGACAAGGTCCGGGTCAGAGGCTTTGTCCAGCCAAGTTTCTGTCAGGAACATTACATCTATGTTCCTATCAATAAGTACATCGGCTACTTCTTGCCTATGTTTGGCTAATGAGCGTACATTAATGAGGGCTATCGTAAACACTTGATTTACCTGGATGGAGTTTTCGCTACTGGCTCTTTTATTCAATAGGGGAATGGACATTTGGCAGTGACTACAATCCAATACAGCTTTAGATGATATAAAGTCTGGGCTGTGCCTTATGCATTTTTCAGTGGCTTGTGGGCGAAGGTCAATCAACGCAGAGCGTGGGTAGGATACTGTGTTTACACAAACACTATGGCCAGGGGGGGTGGCCCTAGGCCCGTGTCCGGCGCGGACGGGCGCAGACGGGCTTGCCTTTGGCGCGCCTTCGGCGCGCCGCCGGCGCGCCCGCTGCGCCCGCCCGCTGCGCGGACGGGAAGGTAGTCTGTTTATATCCATCCAAAAAGGAGGGAGGAGGGTGGAGGGGCGGAGATCAGTCCCGCGATCCTTCCCCAGGCCAAGATGGCGCCTAAAGATTGTCTAGTGGTGCCTGGCGCCTAGCAACAGTGGCGCTGCCGGACACGAGGGGGGGCCCTGGAGCGATGTGAGTCTCGCTCTAGGTGGGGGCTGCTAAAAAAGCTCCTGATTAAAATATTTACAATGTTTAAAAAACGAGTGTCTTTTTCATTCAAATAACACCCAATCACAACCAATAAATGCTCAGCGCGCAAGGGAGCGCAAAGAACCCCCGGCTATCCGCCTCAAGGGTGAGTTGTCATACAAATACCACGTAGATCGGTGATATCAGCCCTTAAATCTCCTCGGAGGGCGGAGGGGCGGAGATCAGTCCCGCGATCCTTCCCCAGGCCAAGATGGCGCCTAAAGATTGTCTAGTGGTGCCTGGCGCCTAGCAACAGTGGCGCTGCCGGACACGAGGGGGGGCCCTGGAGCGATGTGAGTCTCGCTCTAGGTGGGGGCTGCTAAAAAAGCTCCTGATTAAAATATTTACAATGTTTAAAAAACGAGTGTCTTTTTCATTCAAATAACACCCAATCACAACCAATAAATGCTCAGCGCGCAAGGGAGCGCAAAGAACCCCCGGCTATCCGCCTCAAGGGTGAGTTGTCATACAAATACCACGTAGATCGGTGATATCAGCCCTTAAATCTCCTCGGAGGGCGGAGGGGCGGAGATCAGTCCCGCGATCCTTCCCCAGGCCAAGATGGCGCCTAAAGATTGTCTAGTGGTGCCTGGCGCCTAGCAACAGTGGCGCTGCCGGACACGAGGGGGGGCCCTGGAGCGATGTGAGTCTCGCTCTAGGTGGGGGCTGCTAAAAAAGCTCCTGATTAAAATATTTACAATGTTTAAAAAACGAGTGTCTTTTTCATTCAAATAACACCCAATCACAACCAATAAATGCTCAGCGCGCAAGGGAGCGCAAAGAACCCCCGGCTATCCGCCTCAAGGGTGAGTTGTCATACAAATACCACGTAGATCGGTGATATCAGCCCTTAAATCTCCTCGGAGGGCGGAGGGGCGGAGATCAGTCCCGCGATCCTTCCCCAGGCCAAGATGGCGCCTAAAGATTGTCTAGTGGTGCCTGGCGCCTAGCAACAGTGGCGCTGCCGGACACGAGGGGGGGCCCTGGAGCGATGTGAGTCTCGCTCTAGGTGGGGGCTGCTAAAAAAGCTCCTGATTAAAATATTTACAATGTTTAAAAAACGAGTGTCTTTTTCATTCAAATAACACCCAATCACAACCAATAAATGCTCAGCGCGCAAGGGAGCGCAAAGAACCCCCGGCTATCCGCCTCAAGGGTGAGTTGTCATACAAATACCACGTAGATCGGTGATATCAGCCCTTAAATCTCCTCGGAGGGCGGAGGGGCGGAGATCAGTCCCGCGATCCTTCCCCAGGCCAAGATGGCGCCTAAAGATTGTCTAGTGGTGCCTGGCGCCTAGCAACAGTGGCGCTGCCGGACACGAGGGGGGGCCCTGGAACGATGTGAGTCTCGCTCTAGGTGGGGGCTGCTAAAAAAGCTCCTGATTAAAATATTTACAATGTTTAAAAAACGAGTGTCTTTTTCATTCAAATAACACCCAATCACAACCAATAAATGCTCAGCGCGCAAGGGAGCGCAAAGAACCCCCGGCTATCCGCCTCAAGGGTGAGTTGTCATACAAATACCACTTGTTTATAGATTTAATCTACGACCTGTCTCATTCCCATACTAGGCTGGTGGTGCTAGGAGATTTTAATCTTTGGCCAAATGGTCCGACTAATTCCGCCTTTGTAGAGCTGGTCCAAGCCTGTCGTAATATTGAGCTTTCACAGCTAGTACTCTCGCAAACCCACTCCAAGGGTCATATCCTTGACCTGCTTCTTGCCGACGCAGGTCAAGTGTCTGTGCAGGACGTCATACCTCAGGGCTGGACTGACCATGCTCTCGTCCTTTTCTCCCTCCCCTGTCCAGTTGTCACGGCGGCGAAGGGCAGTGTGGGTGGTACTAGAATGGGTAGACAATGGTCTAGACTTCTTATGCAGCCCGCCCTGCCTAGTCTGCTGCCTGAAGGCTTCGCATTGGGAGACACGGTGGACAGGAGTTATGAGACGTTTTGTCAGCAAATCTCAACCTCTCTGGACTCTCTGGCGCCGATGCGTAAAATCAGAGCTAGGACCAATCTGGCTATGCCATGGTACTCAGAGGAACTCCGGCAGCTCAAGCTTCAGTGTAAACAGGCTGAGCGTGCTTGGAGGAAACAGTATCTGGAACCATGTAGAGCTCGTTTTAAACAAGCTCTGGCGACCTATAAGGCCCAGATTAAGCTGGCCAAGGCCAGACACCTGGAAGAACTATTGCTGGCAGCTGCAAACAAGTCTCAGGCCCTATTTAAGATCGTAAAAGATCTGGCCCATCCAGCTTGTACTAAAAACAACATACCTGCCTCCCAAGCTCTCTGCGACTCGTTGGCACAGGCCTTTGAGGACAAGATTGTTACCATCTTAAATAATCTTGCCTTGCCATCTGGTCAGACTGTGCATTATTCCAACTGTGCTGACAGTGTGGAGGAGGGCGCCAGGCTAGCGGAAGTGAACATCCTGCCCTTACCATCGTTCGAGGATTTCTGTGCATTGGCCGACGGTATATCTTCAGGCTCACCGTCTGACCCACTCCCACCAAAATTCTGGAAGCTGTTTCGGGAAGAGCTTTTTCCACCTCTTTTTTCCATCTGCTGCCAGTCCCTTAGTTCGGCGCGGGTCCCAGATAGCTGGAAACTGGCGGTTGTCTCTCCATTACTCAAGAAGGAAAATCTGGACCCCGCCTGTCCAGCTAACTACAGACCCATTTCTCTGTTGCCATTTCCTATTAAGATTCTTGAGAAATGGGCCACTAAACACCTCTCCAACTTTCTCGAGGTTAACAACTGCTTGGATGTGGCCCAGTTTGGCTTCAGACCAGCGCACGGGACAGAAGCGGCTTTGGTGACCGTTCTTGATGACCTGCGAACGCGGGCCGACCAGGGTCGAGCAGCCTTTCTAGTGCTGCTCGACATGTCGGCCGCGTTCGACACGGTCAGCCATACAATACTGATCAGGAGACTGGCGGAGGTCGGAATATCTGGGTTGGCCCTTGAATGGCTGGTGTCGTATCTAGATCATAGACACCAGCTAGTGGCCATACCACCCTTTAAATCAAACACCAGACGGGTTGGTCAGGGCATACCTCAAGGGTCAGCCATCAGTCCCATTCTTTTCAATCTCTACCTCCGCCCCCTGATCATGTTGATTAAATCCTTTGGCATAACGGTCACCAACTACGCTGACGACACCCAGCTCATCTTTTGCCTCGAGGGCAAGGATGGGGTGTCTCAGGAGGCCTTTCATCGCTGTATGAACACCACGGCTGAATGGCTGGGCAATAACTCCCTGCAGTTCAACAGCGCAAAAACTGAGGTGCTGCACTGCTCCCTGGACCGTATCCCCAGACCACTTCCGCTGGATTTCTGGCCCCCCGATTTCCGGGGCGCTAGTCTGCCCGCGGACTCGGTCCGTAATTTGGGGGTAATGTTCAGCGCTAGCCTGCAGCTTGATGCATCGGTGAATCGAACGGTGGCCACCTGTATGGCGTTGCTCTGCTCGCTGCGTAAGATTTTGCCCTTGCTCCCGGCACAGGTAAGACCAGAGGTAGTGCGGAGCATAATTTTAAGTCGCATTGACTACTGCAACGCACTACTCTTGGGAGCTCCGGCTAATCTAGTCAGTAAACTACAGCGGGTGCAGAATGTTGCCGCCAAACTGGCCCTCTCACGTCGATGCCTGGATTCCTCTGCTAAGGCACTTAGGGACCTCCACTGGCTACCAGTTTCCCAGAGGATTGATTTTAAAGCACTGTGCCTGGTATTTAGGGCCCTACATGGGCAGGGTCCGCTCCCTTTGCGGGACCTCTTTTCTTGGTACACCCCTTCTAGACTGCTAAGTTCAGCCTCAACTCATTTGGTGGTCGTACCTAAGATTCTGAGGTCCCGAACTGGCGGCCGGTCCTTTAGATTTACGGCTGCAAGATTGTGGAACTCCCTTCCTCTAGGTCTGAGGGGTCTGGAAAACTTTTATTCTTTTAAAAAAGCCCTGAAAACCCATTTGTTTCCTAGGGCAACGTAAATGTATCTGCTGCTGGAAAACATCATGTATGTGTAAGTGTCAGGACAGTCTAAGCGCCAGGATGCCCGTCCGGTGACAGAAATCGCGCTATATAAGTACATCTATACATACATACATACATACATACATATGGTTTGGTACGCCCCTAGGGCTCCACATATATTGTGCTAATTTACTGTGTGCTAAATAAGTTTACTGAATGTACTTTTGCCTCTAGCCTCTTAAAGAGACTAGGGGGATGTGTTTAGAATAAATACATATATTTTATATATATACCTGGTGTGGTCCTCCTTTCATTTGGCCATTCATGAGATTATAGACTGGTAAAACAAGCAGCTTTACATTCCTTCAAGACTTAGCCTGAAGGCTGCTCTCCACAGCTACCATTACGATAGCTTTCTGTATAGGTTGTCTTTAAACCTACCATCAATAAGGGTGGTTTGGACTGGTGCAAGGTGCCCACTAGAATAGTGGACAGCCTATGCCAAGCCAACTTCTCACACACGGCATATCCATTTCCACCACTGGCAAAAAGCATGTGCACGAATGCCCTTCTGGAGCTGCCATACTGCCCTAAAAGTCTGTCCGACCCTGGCACCCCAGAGAAAAGCAAAGTATTATTTGATGGCGACCACAATCTTTAATATGTTACAAGTTCCGTTTGCATATCTTACCTGCCTGTTGCAGCAAAAAATGTCTGCTTCGTATGAGTGCATGTAAATCAGAGCCACTTCTCCCAGCTTTGGACGTACAGGCAGCATTTCCTCCTCCAATCACCTTCTCTCTGTAATAGAGCAGCTTCCTACGAGCTGCTAAGCTGTATGAGCTGTGTGTTTTTTCTTGTGTACTTCGCATGTATCACTTGTGTTGCACAAAATATTACTTTTGATAAGCGGGCTGAATGTAATAATTGAGTAGACACTACTATAGTGCAATATTTTTGATAGCTTACAAAGCGATGGAAACAGAATCTAAGCAAAAAGTGGACTTCTTGGGGCGTGGCTACGCAAGCGGAGATGGCGGTCGCAGCTTGTTAGAGCTCCCGCCGGCCCGCCATTAATCCTTCCTGATATCCTGGTCCCCGACCCCAGAACCCACAGCCACAACGGGGCGGTGATTGCCAAGAACACCTGGACTCCTCCGGTGTGCCCAGCGGAGGTCCGGCGTCCCGGAACGGGACGGAGCCCCGAGGTGCAAAGTGCGGCCTGGTGGGCGGAGGTGCAGCCGGGACCTCGATTTTGGCGCTCCCCGGCCGGGGAGCGGTGCATCGCCGGGCCTGGTGACGGCCGCGACGCCCGGAGACCCGAGGGGCTGGGAACGCGGGAGAGTCTCTGTGCTCCCTCTGCCGGGGCCCGGACCTACACGGAGGAGGAGCCGGGGCAGCGGTCGACCGAGATCGGCTGGAGAGGCCTGGTGGCCCAGGCGCAACCGGGGGCCCGGTTTTCGCGGCCCAGTACTGGCCGGGTCCTGCAGACGAGGCGGAGGTCGGGCGCCCTGATACTCCTGAACGGCGGTGTTTGACCCTCGACGTGGGCGGACAGTGGAGAAGCTAGCAGCAGCCGTGAGTAGTGCCCCCCCCCCCCCCCCCCCCCCCCAGGCCGAGGGAGACGCCAGCGCTCTGGTGCGACATAAGCAATAACTATCCACCCTTCTGGGGGGGGCTGCTGCTCAGAGGTGACCCTGCTCCTTGGCGGACGCTGGGACCTGCCGCGTCCTGACCAGGTCGTTGGGTTGCTTCGAGACGGACCAACCGGGACCTGCCTCGGGGCCGGACACTGTCCTCCCTTGCCCTCCATAATTGTCCACCCTTCTGGGGGGGGCTGCGGCTCGGAGGCGACCCTGCTCCTTGGCGGTCACTGGAGCCGGCCGCGTCCTGACCGAGTCATTGGGCCGCTTTGAGACGGATCCGCCAAGACCTGCCCCGGGGCCGGACGTTGTCCTCCCTTGCCCTCCATAGACCTTGGCGGGAGCGGTCGTGGCTCGGCGCCTCCTTCCATCGTGAGTTTTCCTTTTGCTTTTTGGCCCTCCGCAGCCATGACCAGGGGAGGTGGTGGCCCCGCCAAGCAAGTGACTATCGACAAATTCACCGGGCCCAGTGGGGGCGCTGGCTCATCCGGGGGTGCTCCGCCTGGAGGGGGGCCAGACAATGCAGCCCTTATGGCGGCCATAACTCACTCGAGGGACATGCTAGACGCCAAGATCGGGGCAGTGGGCGCGGATGTAACCCTATTACGCCAAGACCTGAGGAACGCAGTGGCGCGCATCACAGAAACCGAATCCAGGGTAACGGTAGTGGAGGAAGATGTAACTACCCTTAAAAAGAGAATGGCGGCGATGGAATCAGCGCAGCGGATCACGGCGCTCCGGGTGGAAGATGCCGAAGGGCGGGCGCGCCGCAACAACCTCCGCTTTGTTGGCTTTCCGGAGCGCTGTGAGAAGGGCAACATGGAGCTCTTCCTCACACAGTGGCTGGAATCGTGGATGCCCCCAGGGACGCTGTCCACTTGCTTCATCATCGAGAGAGCTCATCGCGCCCTGACGCAAAGGCCACCTGAGGGCGAGCGGCCTAGGGCGGTGATCGCCAGACTACTAAATTACCATGACAGAGATGCTGTGTTGAAGGAAGCTAGAATCAGGGACGCCCTCCTCTATGAAAATCATAAGATAATGATTTTCCCTGACTATACCAAAATGGTGCAACAGCAGCGTCATTCCTTCATGGCCGCCAAGGCAAAATTGAGGGGTCTTAAGCTCCAATATTCCCTGTTGTATCCGGCACGCCTGAGGGTGATTTTTCAATCGCGGACATTGTTTTTTGATACGCCGGAAGACCTCTTCAAATGGACGGATGAAACGGTGCGGGTTAGACCAAACTCGCAACCGGGGCTCAATCCGCGCTCTCCAGAGGGCTCACCACGGGCTCAGCAAGACCGGACGTCGAGGAGGAGGGGCCGAACCAAGCGATCCAAATCGCGCAGACGTGCGGCCTCGGTTGATGGCACACAGACCAGTGGCAGGACCGAAGACTCCGAACAATCTGGGACAGACCACTAAAACATTCCAAGGCCCTGCCTTTCCATCTCTACTGTCACGGCTGTGACTTCTGGTTGGACTCATCGAGTCGTCTGGGCCTTGATGACTGCCCGGCACTGTTGCCGCCATGGGGCAGTACTTTGTCTGTCCTCTAATTGAGAATGGGGCTGTGGGGTGGGGGGTCGGGGACTACGTGATGGTGGCTACCACTCTCCCTCTAGAGAGAGAGACTCTGTGGGAGGGGGAGTAAGCTTCTTGTTCCGGTTGGGAATGTTGGGATCCATTGGTATGGGTGGGCCCGGGCCCTATGTTCTGGTCTCGGGACCACCCATGCCGCGACAGGTACTTCAAGGTTCTTTGAGGTATAGGGTTGGGGGTGGCGGGATGAGGGCGGTCGGGGTTAGGGCCGCTGAGTTGGGGACGGGGACTGTTTGGGGTTGTGGGACCGTGGGGTTGGGGACCGTTGTCCTTGGGGTTGACAGGGCTATGCATGTGTGGGTTGCTACGATGTTCCATATGACGTGTGGTGGGTGGCGCGGGAGTGGAGGGCTCGGGTGTTGGATCTTAATGGACCATGGCTGAACCGGTTCGTAGACTTCCTGTAGATACTATACGAGTGATTACGTGGAATGTCAGGGGGCTTTTAGATAAAATCAAACGTGGGGCTGTGTTACGCTGGGGGAAGAATGAAGCTGCAGATGTCCTTTTACTTCAAGAAACACACATGATGGGTACAAAGGCTCTGGGCCTACAGAGATTTGGATATCAACAGGTCTTCCATGCCGGGTTCTCCAGGGGGTCCAGGGGAGTCGCCATATTGCTTCACCGCAGGGTGGCTTATATCCACGAGAAGCAGTGGGTAGATCCTCAGGGTCGTTACCTGTTTATTAAGGGCAAGGTGGGTGCGGAGTCGGTGGTGTTTGGCAGTGTTTACGCCCCCCCCCCACTCCAGTGGGCCTTAGCCGAGAGGCTGTTTGCTGTATGGGAGGACATCTCGGGACCCTTAGCAGTGATTGGGGGAGATTGGAATGATGTGCTGAATGTAAGCGTGGATCGCCAGAGGCGTCTAGGGGGATCTGAGCTCCCGCCCCCCTCCCCTTCGCCCTCCAGACTGCGTGCAATGAGTGAGGGGTTGGGCTGGGTTGATGTGTGGCGACATATGCACCCCACGGCCCGGGACTATACTTATGTCTCGGCTGTACACGGCTCCTTTTCGAGGCTCGACTGTGTGTTTGTGCCTCGGGACTATTTGAGCAGGGTGAAGAGCGCGGACATCTTACCGAGGGGCCTGTCCGACCATTCCCCCGTCTCGATTGGACTGGAACTCCTTCGGAAAAGACAGCCGTTTCGATGGAGGATGTCCTCGTGGCATCTCCTTCAGCCGCCATATGCTAACCATTTACGTGAAACGATTGACCATTTCTGGCGGGAAAATCTAGTGGAGGGCGCTGATGTGGGGATGGTGTGGGAGGCCATGAAGCCTACCATACGGGGAGCAGATATTGCATGGTGCTCGGCGGCCCGTCGGAAGCGTCGAGAGCAGGTTGCAGAGGCGGCTGTACGGGTAACGGCTCTGGAGCGAGAAAGTCGTGAGGGTGGTGATGTCATCGGGCTACGCCTGCTGCTACAAGCACAGCAAACCTACGGGTCCCTCCTGATGGATGAGGCCAAGCAGGCGTGGCTGGCCACCAGAAGTAGGATATATCAATGGGGGGACAAGTCCTGCTCCATGCTGCATAGATTGTGCCAACAACACTTTCAACCCCTCCTACTGCCCGGTCTCACGAATGGTGGTGGGGAGGTTATGACCGATCCACATGAATTGGCTACGAGTTTTGCCATGTACTACTCCACCCAGTATGCCCCGCGTGACCGGTTGTCGGATGGCGACTTGGCCCGATTCCTTGAGGAGCTGCCGCCCGTGCCGATATCTGATGAGACTAAGACGGCCCTGGATGCTCCCCTCACAGCTGAGGAGTTGGGAGATGCTTTGGGGCAACTTAACACTGGCAAGGCCCCCGGCCCAAATGGCTATCCTAGCGAATTTTTCAAGAAATTCCATGTTCAGCTTGGATCTTATTATCGCCGGGCGCTGGAAGCGGCGCGTACCAGAGGGGTGTTGCCCCCAGATTGGCGACATGCCGAAATAGTGGTCTTCCTGAAGCCGGGCAGACCCCCAGACAGTCATGACTCATATAGGCCCATCTCTTTGATTAATGTGGAGGCCAAGATTTTGGCCAAGGCCCTGGCGAACCGCCTAGCTCCTCTTATCACCGACCTGGTCCATCCTGATCAGGCAGGTTTCATGCCACACAGGGCGACGCGACATAATATCCGTCGCGCTCAGGCGGCGATTGACGCGGTTGAGACTCTGGGGGACCGGGCGGCGCTGTTGCTGGCCGACATTAACAAGGCCTTTGACTCTGTCAGCTGGTCGTACCTGTTTGCCTTGCTGCGCGGCCTTAACTTGGGCCCGGTCTTTCTGTCATACGTCCGGCTCCTCTACACCGACATCACGGCCTCGGTGCGGGTCGCCGGGGCTGTGTCCGACACGTTCCATATCGGCCGCGGGACCAGACAGGGTTGCCCTCTTTCCCCCTACCTGTTCGCACTGGCCATGGAGCCCCTAGCTGCCAGAGTGCGCCAGGATGCGCTGATACAGGGCTTTCAATGGACTGCCACTCTGTCTGACAAAATAGCCCTGTATGCGGATGACGTCCTCTTTTTCCTTACCGACTTGCAGCGCTCGGGCCCGCGTGTCCTGGAGGTGATGCAACAATTTGGGGAGGCCTCGGGCCTCTATCTGAACCTTCATAAATCCACATTGTGGGTGCTAGGAGGGGGCGCCTTGGCGGACCCCTGGGCCTCAGGGCTGCGGGTGGCTACGACCGGGCTGAAATATCTCGGCGTATTTCTATCGACCTCGGCAGCCACTGCTTGGGATCATAATCTCATACCAGTCTGGGAGAAGGTACAGTCGGACGTTAAGACTTGGTCTCGGATGCCCCTGTCCATCTTTGGCCGCTCTGCCATTTTTAAGATGGTGGCGCTACCACGCCTCTTGTATCAGCTACAGAACCACCCATATCCCGTCCCACCTCAGTGGTTTCGACAGGTCAATTCTCTGCTGGGCCGCTTCCTGTGGGCCGGAGGGGCCGCCAGGGTTGCGCTACGTACGTGCTTTTTGTCCACCTACGGTGGGGGCTTGGCCACGTCGGATCTGCAGTCCTACTATCAAGCCGCACACCTCCTCATTCTAAACGACTGGTGGTATAGCAATGGCGAAGACCCAGCCTACGCCCTGGAACGTGCCTTGATGGGCGACAACTCGCTCCACACCATCCTCTATTCACCCCGGTTGCGTCGATCTCTGCCGAGGGTTACACAACTTGTCTTTGCGGTGTGGCGGCAGGCCCTGCGACGCATGGGCTGGTGGGGCAGACTGACCGCGGAGACGCCCTTGTGGCGTAACGGCTTGCTACCGGAACTGTCTAAGCTATCAGGTTTTGATGGCTGGGACGCAATTGGTATTTCGCAATTAGGCCAAGTGATGTCTGGCACAGCCCTCAAATCCTTTCAGGCCCTTAGCACCGAGTTTGACATGCCCCAATCTCAATTTTTTCGATATTTGCAATTCCGGCATGCGCTGCTGCCCAGTCTCACCGGCATTGACTCCCTTCCTGACTTCAGCCCGATTGAAGCTAAGGTATTCATGGGCGATCTGGGAGATAAAAAAGTTTCACGCATTTACCAGACAATGGTCATCCATTGCTCCTCCACCCTCCTTCCACTGAAGGCGGCCTGGGAGATGGACGTAGGTCAGCTGGATGAGGATGATTGGCGTGAGGCCTTGGAATCCCCGAGGGGTGCGGCCATTGCCGTCCGATTCCGTTTAATCCAATTCAAAATCCTGCACAGAGCCTACTATACCCGCGAGCGTTTGTGGAAGGCGGGACTGATAGAGTCCCCGGACTGTCTGAGATGCGGGCTGGAGAGGGGTACGTTGATCCACACGTTGTGGTCGTGTCCTAGATTGGTTGGCTTCTGGAGAGGTGTATGGGACTGCTTGTCGGAAGTGTTGGGATGGACCCTCCCTCGTACCCACCGTCTGGGTCTGCTACATATTCTAGAGGGGGTTGGTGGCAATGTGTACAAGAGACACCTGCTCCTCCTGGGGCTGGTGGTGGCCAAGAGAGACCTAGCCCGAGTATGGAAGGATGTGAGACCCCCCCCCCTGTGTGCGTGGAAGGCTGGCATAGACTTCTGCATGGGTCTGGAACGACCGATCTTTGAGGCCCGAGGGTGCCCCCGTAAGCACTTTAAGGTATGGAAGAGATGGGCGGACTACAGGGACCTGTTGCTGGACCCCCCAGTGGAACCAGAGGAAGATCTTTAACTCCCTGTGGCCGGACGGCCCCGTTCCCCCCCCCCACACACACACTTACCACTTTGAGAATTTTCATCGACACCGTCCATGCACACATGAATAGGGTTAGGGTGGGATTCAGGGGAGGGATCCGGGAGTTGGGGATGAGTGGATAATTTAGTGATAAAGACAGAGATGATCGTTTCTTATGACCTTGTGCTGCAATGATTGTTGACTGAATACTCAATTCTATTTTCTTGATTGTATCGGAATGTCTGATGGTGCCTTCCCGATTGTGGGGGTCCGTCTTGTTACATATGCTCATCTTTGTCAATAAACTTGTTGTGAAAAAAAGTGGACTTCTTGAACTAGCTTTGGAATAATAATGTTCACGAATTAGGTAAAAATTATTTAAAGGGGACAAAACCTTCGAGTTTGAGTAAGAATGCAAATGAACACAGGCACAGGGAATTAGTAGAAGTGTTTAATTGTAATGCATTTAGGGTGACAGGCCGTAGAGCCTTTGCATAATAGCTTCCACTCAGCCGTGGCCCGTGGAGGGAGTTGCGGTGGGGCAGAGAGGCGGGGCGGGGGAGGGGCAGGGTGAGGGGTGCTAAAAACCAGAATATGGATAATTGGAGGTAAGTAAACAATTTAATTAATAAAACGAATTTTGTAGCGCGCGCTGCATCGTATTTTGCGATGCAGGACACGGTACGAAATTCGTTTTACTTGTGATAGTTGGGTATTGTCACTGGACGTCATAATTTAATGTCTGTCAGGGGGCCGTAGAGGTTCTCGCTGCTCAAATGGGAGTAATTTCTGAAATGTACATGTTTTTCATGTCTTCATTGCTTAACTTTGCGCGCGAAAACGTGTCCCTCATTGTCATTGAAGTGCTGCTCATTAATTACACTAAAATTATGAAAATGTCACACATAGCAATCTGAAACCTTGCCAGCTATGTGCTTGAACTAAAGTAAGTAGATATACAAACACAGCTCACGATGAAAGTGGCACAAAGGCATACATGGTTTTTCTCAGACACACAATAATATGCTCACATACCACAGACATATTAGCGAACATAAACTTGAAAAACATTTCAATGAAGATTTTACTGTAAATCACTTTGTAATCGTGCTTCTTAAAAAAAACTCTGCATTCAGGAACGTAATAAGCAGTTGGAGATGGCCAAGAAAATAATTGTAATACGAGCTAATTTCAACACCGTGAATTATTTCCTCTTCTGTCTCCAAGACGTAAGGGATTCAATGGCTGTATGCGTGCATTTACATCAGCAGCTCTGCTCGGCGCACTGCTCGTTTTGCCTGCCTGAGCCGAGATTCGTCTCTCCTGGGGTGGGCGGGGCTACTGGGGGCTCGTCCGAGCTCTCCAATAGGCAGGACGTCCGGAAACTGCCGAAGAGAAGGGGATACTCGATCCCGAGGGGATACCAGATATTACACAACACCGGCCCAGAAGCAGAGGCGGCACAGGACCCAGTCAGGTAAGTTTTCTTTTTATTTTAACCCCCATGGTAAACCATGTGGTAAACCCCGTGCAAGCCTTCCTCCAACCCCTCACCCGCAAGTATTGCGAGCCGCGACTGACCTGGTTCCAATGTTTAACAAGCGGAGAGGAATTGGGAACAAGCGAAAAGAGCAAAATCAGCCTCTTCTTACAAATGTTAAATCGAGAAATTTGGTATCATATTTGTTTTTTTTGTTTGTGGAATTAGTCCTAGTAAGCAAGATTTTGGGTTGATTTCAATCCTAATATTAGTCCCTTTTTCAGTTATATCCAGGGGCGGCTCCTCCATTAGGGCGGAGGAGCGCCGCCACACTGCTTTCTCGCAGTGCGAGAAGCAGAAACATAAAAAGGTATTTTAACTACCATTTTATGTTTCTGCTTCTCACGCTGTGAGAAAGCGGAAGGCAGAGGCATGCCTGGTTGGGGGCGAGTGGGAGGGTATGCCTGGTTGGGGGGCCGGGCGGTTCGGGGAGGAGTGGCTTGCACCACACTGAGTACCTTAACTGTTTGGTCGGCCCTCTGGGTCCGCTCAAAGCAGTCATGCACACTCTACATTGCCGTTATATATGTTGCTTGCAGTCTACATAGAGAACATGAACTCCCTACAGGTGCCTGGCTGGGCACTGTCCACACTACTCACAACGCTGCCATTGCAGCACTGTGATTGGCTTCGGTAGGGTAACAGGCTGAGATTGGCTTACAGGAGGGGAGGGAGCATGCCTGTTTATGTTCAGGAGCAGGAAAACACGGGCCCCGCCCCAGGAGCAGAGGCGGCTCGGGACCCGGTCAGGTAAGCTTTCTTTATATTTTAACCCACCGATGGTAAACTGTGTGGTAAACCCGTGCAACTCTTCCCCCACCCCCTCACCCGCAAGTATTGCGTGCCGCGACTGTCCTGGTTCCAATGTCTAACAAGCGGAGAGGAATTGGGAACAAGTGAAAAGAGCAAAATCAGCCTCTTCTTACAAATGTTAAATCGAGAAATTTGGTATCATATTTGTTTTCCTTTGTTCGTGGAATTAGTTCTAGTAAGCAAGATTTTGGGTTAATTTCAATCCTAATATTAGTCCCTTTTTCAGTTATATCCAGGGGCAGCTCCTCCATTAGGGCAGAGGAGCGCCGCCACACTGCTTTCTCGCAGTGCGAGAAGCAGAAACATTAAAAGGTATTTTAAATACCATTTTATGTTTCTGCTTCTCACGCTGTGAGAAAGCAGAAGGCAGAGGTATGCCTGGTTGGGGGCGGGTGGGAGGGTATGCCTGGTTGGGGGGCCGGGCGGTTTGGGGAGGGGTGGCTTGCAACACTCTGAGTACCCTAACTGTTTGGTCGGCCCTCTGGGGCCGATCAAAGCAGTCATGCACACTATACATTTCCGTTATATATGTTGCTTGCAGTCTACATAGAGAAAATAACCTCCATATAGGTGCCCGGCTGGGCACTGTCCACACCACTCACAACGCTGCCATTGCAGCACTGTGATTGGCTTACAGGAGGGTTACAGGCTGAGATTGGCTTACAGGAGGGGAGGGAGCATGCCTGTTCCTGTTCAGGAGCAGGAAAACACGAGACCCGCCCCAGGAGCAGAGGCGGCACGGGACCCGGTCAGGTAAGCTTTCTTTATATTTTAACCCACCCGCGGTAACCCCAGCGTGACCCCCCTAGCCCTCCCACCCATGAGTATTGCGAGCCGTGACTGGTTATATCTTTCTGTTCCACTCCAGAATAGTCTGATTTTGTCATAGGCCCAGAACATATGTATCTAACCAGCTTCGTTTGTTGAACATTTGGGATGGTCATCACATAGTTGCATACTTTTGTAGAGTCTCTCAGGAGTCTAATATGTGCATTGTAATATGTTATGAAGCATACGTTTAAGTATGGTGATACGTCTGGACATCTGTTACAGAAGCTGTTGGGAAGCCATGAAGTAGAATCCACCACCTCATCTATAGAACATTACGATTCTCTGAAACTTCATTTATCAGCCAACTGAGAATCTGCGCTTACAAGATGTGAAGTTAATGACCATGTCCTCTACACCAGCTTTAGCAATCGAATCATTGCTAAACATAACAAGTGATCATAGATAGAGGTGGAAGACTTAAATGTTTAGAGTTACACCTTTAAAACATATCTCTTATTAAAGATAACCTTTCAAACTCCATGCTACGAGGGGAAAGCAGTACAGGTTCTGAAGGGAAGGATATTGAAACTGATGAGAAAGACACAGGGTAAGATGGAAGATAAAAGGAAGGAGACAAAGCTTACTGTAGAATGACCAGAAACTAAGGTCGATGTGGCCAAAATGGAGCAATCAGGATTATCTTCACTGCTTCCTGACAAATTTTTTCCACTACCATTAGGGGGAGATGGATCATAGAGAAAGCATACGGAAAGACTGTGATATCAGGCTTGTGAGAGTACATCCATTACCTGAACACCTAAATACAATCTTCCCGAACAAAACATAGAAAGGAGTGCTAACTCTGGGGGTGCAAACCGGTTCTGAGTCATGCATGTCCAAAAAAACAGAAGAGCAAACTGACTTATCACCATCTGATACACTTCCTAAGATATATGGTCACATACTGACTGTTTTGAGCTGATTCACACTTACTTTCTCTTTCCTTGGCACATAGGAACCCTACAGAGATCTCTGCCAAAGAAAAGGCAGTAGTTACTACTAAGAATCGCTAGATTCACACCACTATTGACTCAGAGGTCTCCGATGATTCTTCAGTAGTCTTAGATTAGATCATAGAGAAAGATTTAGGTCTTACAGAAGCAAAACAGATCCTAGATCTGTTCTGAAAAGTCCTGCTGCAAACTGTCTCTCTTGAGATTGAATAAGATATGTCTTTCCAGTACTCAGGATATATATAATGTTGAAGACTTACAAACTTACAACGCACTGAAGTGTATCAACCAAAGTCACTGCTCTGCTTTGCATATAAGGGAGAAAGTGGAGCAGTGCCATATCCATTAGGGTATAGATTCTGTTATCGCTCTTCCTGTGCTGACAACGCACTTACTCTTGCATCATAGTGCAAGGGTGTGCATATGATGTGAATCATAGTTTAGACAGGAAGGGGATCATTCCAATACAAAATACTATGGTTAGGCCTAATTTTAAATGTTTTATATTTTGCATGTTTACTGTGCAGTTCAGTTTGCATGCAAAGTTGGAAACATTTGGAGAAATAAAAATAAATCTACAAATTAACGGCAGCCTCAAAGAGGCAGTACGTTTTGATGCAAAGACCGATCTACACATTTTAGTAGATATGTACTTGCTTAAAAAATCATGGGTGCTTACATGGGAATGCTCAGGTGCCACCCTTGGCACACACCAATGACACAAAGCAACGAAATCCAGCTCTAGTACTACTTTGTGTTACGTTAGTGCTACTTTTTTCAGCAGAAATAAAATTTTGCACTAGAACCCCTCTCAAATTATGAGAAGTCACTAAAACTGTATATGCTTCAGTGAATACTCAAGAAGTAGCTGAGTGTCCGATAGGAGAAAAAAAAATTGGAAATGAAGAGTTCCTACTGAAAATCCTAGAAATCTCTGGCACTCCTGATGAATTGGAATGTGGAAGTGTCTTGTAAGCCCAATGTCACCAGAAAGTGTCCTTAATGTAAAAATTTGGTCAGATTGTATAGTTATGTATTATTTGTTTTGGAAAGAAAAATCATACATTCTGGCAAGACTGTTAATGGGTTTCACATGCCTGACCCCAAAGAAAATCATTGAAGTCAGTTTAGCATAAGGAGTGAGCGTTTCATTGACTTTTGCAATTGTTTTACATTATAGTTTTCCTTAAGCCAGAAACAAGAGAAACAACCCCTATAAGAGTCTAGGGAGCAGAGTCCCAAAGACAAACCATGAAAATTCCCCTAGGCAAAATAGGAAATCCTTTAAAGGACACAATGTGCAGAAACGTTCTAAACATCAATACACAAATATACACAATATAATATTTATTAAATATAAACACATGTAAGGCAGATCATAATTCACAATGTAGATAAAACACAGAAACAAACTCCATGTCCAAAGACCAATTTTAGATAGAAATAAATACATATACTATTGGCATTTTCTATCACACATCTTCATATATTAGATCCATATATGTTTATAAAAATGTCTAAAATCCAATGTGGCGAGACATACACCTATTTGGCCCATCAAAGCATTTCAGTGGATACATTTATAGAAACCACCTGGACAATCAATATATATATTTGATTCTTGATTAGGATTCCTTACAGGATGAGTAGAGAGGAGTTGTGCCCTGTCAAGATTACATTTCAAAAGACCCTGCTTGCAGCACACACAAAGGAACATGACACCAAGCCTGTCCTTTACTTTGTCACCCTAGACAGGTTGGAGCCAAACCCCGGGGCAGGACTGACCAGAACTAGTTTTGGGGGACGGCTGGGGAATTCCTCCCCCCACACGGAGGATGGAGCTAGGTATAAAATTGGGACCTTCAGAAACTCTCATCAGTGGCCAGTGGCAGATTCAGAAGAAGGACTTTCTCGTTGCCAGATGTATTGCCTTCCTGCTGGAAATACTGCCTGGCTGTCTGAAGAATGAAAGATTGTACCTGCTTGCCTTGATCCCTGGCTACCCAAAGTGACTCCAAGGGTCAGTTGGGGGGCTGACCTCCAGTATAAACTAAAGTAACACAAGAAGCTTCCAGTGTTATTCCTTCCACTGCCCGGCTGTCCAGCGTTAACTGTACCTGCCTCAGTTCAGCTACTGGCCATTGCTGGAGTGAGTCCTGATCCCCAAGAGGTAACCCACA
The DNA here is from genome assembly GCF_964261635.1 of Lissotriton helveticus. Taxonomy (NCBI): domain Eukaryota; kingdom Metazoa; phylum Chordata; class Amphibia; order Caudata; family Salamandridae; genus Lissotriton; species Lissotriton helveticus. The sequence continues at coordinate 1,710,411,680 of NC_136067.1, forward strand.
GACCCTGTTCCCTTGGCTGTCATCATTGTGAACTCCTCCTCAAGAAAAGTTGAGAAAACCTGAAGTTGGGCTCCTTGCAACCGAGAAGTGACCTCTTCACACTAAGAATCGACTGCTGCCACATACGACTGTCAAAGCGAAGCTCCAGTGTGACCAACTCCCTTCGCGCTGACAGAGACCGTCCGCGATGACCGCCAATGTGAAACCTGCACTTTATGCAAAGCAACTGTCTGAGATGGTCAACCAACATAAAGCTCCAGTTGATGACCGGATCTTCTCACTACAGTAAAAACTGTCTCCGAAGCTCGACCTGCTCTTTGCGCTGAAAGCCTCCTCCTCAAGGCCCCCACCGATGCAAACGGAACTCTTTGGGACGGACTTGAGATAGTAACTCTTCAGTGGGAATACCTGGTACCTGTATCCGAACTGCACTCCATTGTGATTGTCATGAACTAGTGACTTTTCGCTGCTCTAGCTCTACCTCATGACCACAAGTGGTGCTTTCTCATTCCCCTAAAAAATGTTTAAATAATGTCTCTGGTTCTACTGATTGGATTTAATTTGTGTTGGTGTCATTTTGCTTATTAAAATGTACTCTATGTTTCTACATTGGTTTGGGATTTTTCTTGTGTTATGTTTTCACTTTATTGCTTATTGTGTGCTGCATAAATACTTTACACATTGTCTCTAAGTTAAGCCTGACTGTGCTAAGCTACCGAAGGCTTAAGCACAGGTTACTTTAGTGACTTTTGTGGTTCACTCTGATAAGGACTGTATTAGAACTGGGGGTCTCTAGTTGGCAGAGGTAGGTACCTTTGACTAAATAGGGACCCTTGCTTCTAAGTCATGGAAAGGGGATTACACTCCTGGATAACCCATGCTCACCCGCTTGGTAGCTTGGCACGAGCAGATACACTTATCTCAGAGGCAGTGTGTTAAGCATTTGTGAACACATACAGTAATACAGTGAAAACACTACAGATAGACACCACACAGGTTTTATAAAAATAAGTATTCTTTATATAGACTTATCACAAGACCATAAACAACAAAACTCCAGAATACTGTAATCAATAATAATTCTTCAAAATGGTAGGAATAGTTCAAAAATAGGTTATTCACTTAAAAGCAGTCTTTAGCAACCGACAACTCCAACTGGAGTTATCACGACATCAAGGTCAAAGAAATCCCCAAAGTATGGCGATGACCGTGAAGTGTGCGGCGTCGGGTTCGGAGTCAAACCAGACCCACAGAGAACAGTACCTTGGAAAAGTGAAAACAAAGACAGCTCATGGCGTCGGGGAGGTGTGGCGTTGTTTGCGCGTTGCGGCGTCAGTTCCTGGCTTCGGGGGAGGTGTTGCGTCGGGACCTCGATGCTTGCACAGTTGGGAGAGGCGTTAGTTTCTGACCGGAGAGGAGGTAAGGTCATGATGGCAGCGAAACCACAGTTCCGTACGATGTCGATGTGTTCTTGACCATTCACGTCGACAATTGGCTCTGCGATGATGTCGGCTTCAGAGTCGATGAGGCACAGCAGCAGGCGTCGGGCCTATGTCGCAAGTCGGAGCTGCGCTCACGGCTCTGGCAGGCTTTGCGACGTCGTTCGCTGGCGTCGAGGTGGCACGGTAGCCGGTGTCAGGGTTGCAGAATTCCATCTATAGCAGCTAGAGCAGCAAGTTCCAGGTGCAGGCTAACAGAAGGGGGGAAGTCTGGTATCCCTGAGACTTTGGTCCGGAGGCAAGCTCAGATTCAAGCCCTTGGAGAAATATCCTGCAAGATGATGAAAGTTTCTTAAAAGCTCCTTCTCCTTTCCTTGGCAATAAAGAAATCACTGCAGACCAACCCAGCAAACAGCACACTGGCAGAGGGGCAGTCCAAACTCCTGCAGCTTCCTTGGTTCTTCTCCTTAGCAAAGGTTTGTCTTGTGTTCCCAGAAGGGATCTAAAATCCTGTGGACTGGTCCCCAATATTTATACTGCAAAATCCTTTGTCCTCTGAAGGCAGAGGGTCCTGTACCTAGTCCAAACCAGTTCTGTGCAGTACTGGAGCACTTTGTTTACGTGACTCTTTACTTCCTTTGGCAGGGTGGGCCAGGGTTATCAGACACACCACAGGAGGTGGAGCCAGCATTGTGGAAGGCAGGCACAGCCCTAATCAACCCAGGTGCTACTCCTCCCACCACTCTACATGCCGATATGTCTAGTCAGCCATGTGCTGACTCCCCCTCTCCTGGAGCCACCCCAGCCCCCATCACTCACAAAACCAGACATACAATACACAACCTAGCAGAGGCAGGCTGGATGGTTTAGGCAAGAAAATACCTATTTTCTAAAAGGGGTATTTTCAAACACAGAATGTTAAAACCAACTTCACTAAAAGATGTATTTTATCATTCTGAGTTCAGGCATACTAAATTTGAATTTCTACCATGTTCCCTGGGTCAGGTAGGATTATAAGATGTTATAATCAAACTGCCCATTCTGGCCTATGGGGACAGGTATCCTTGCAATAGTGAAAAACGAAAAATGGCTGTAATTCACTATCATGGCATGCCACACACATCGGGGCATGTCCTACATCTTACATACAATGCACCCTGCCCTCTGGCCTACCTTAGGGGTGATTGAAATGTAGAAAAGGGAAGGTTTAGGGACTGGCAAGTGGGTGCACTTGCCAAGTTGACATGGCAGTCACAGACTGCACACAGGCTCTGCAATGGCAGGCCTGATGCACACTTTACAAGCTGCTTCTGTGGGTGGCACAAACAGTGCTGTAAGCCCACCAGTAGTATTTGATTTACAGGTCCTGGGCACACATGGTGCACTATACTAAGGTTTGACAAGTAAATCAAATAAGCCATTCATGGAGTCACTAATCCATTACATCAATTTAACTTAGGGAGCACTTGCACTGTGGCACTGAATAGCAGTGCCACAGTGCCCAAAGCATCTAAACCAGCAAAACATATAAAAAACAGAGGAGGCAATCAGTGAAAAATGGAAGGGAGACTCACGCCAATGGTACCAGATCTAACAGACTGTGTTTGTTATTTGAGGGGGCTTCCACCCCTCTCAAACTGATACACAGATTTCTTACAATTCCCAATATGCACTGCACTCTGGGTGGTGCTAGTTAAAGACTAAGAGCCATTTATGACCTGTGCATACTGGGCACTAGCAGGTAGGACGAGTTATTGAGTGGATTGCCAAAGACAAACAGACTTTATGTGTGGCAAATGTTTAAATTCAGTAGTTAAGGCAGACATGGATATTTTAATGCAATGCCCTCTGCTCTGCCAAGTTCTCTAATGCAAGTTTAGTAGCATGAGTCACTTCAGCTAATTACAAAAAGTCTCATCTGTCTTTTGCAAAATAGTGAAATACTAGAATGTGCTTGCTAATTGTGTATTTTCGTATACAATGGAAGCAAGGCAGAAGGCAAAATGATGTCTGATTAAAAAAAATCAGGGTTGGCTAAAATTGTGAAAAGTGAGATAGGGACATTTCTTTTGTTTCATTTATTTATTATATTACTTTTACACAAATCGCTTTTCACGTGAAATGTCAAACCTAAGTCCTAGGAGTGGGCCAATGTTTACCGATAAGTGCAGTAAAGACTGTTATGAAGGTCATTAAGAATGGAGATCACTAGGTTAAATCAAAGGTTGAGTTGTAGGATAACATGGACAGGTGTGCTGAAACATCATATGGGAGCGAGCAATATATGACAGGCCATCTGTTATATCTAAGGTTTTATATTATGCATCTTCCCTGTTTCTCTGCCTCTGCTGCTCAGCCAATGAGAGTAAAATGTTGGTGTGGATGGTGATGTCCCTGGGATGTTAGGATCGCTGTGAGTTGGCGTGTCAGCAGATCCTGGGCTGAGCAGCAGAGAGACTGCCCCGGTGGGGCCTTATTTACATCTTTTCTGGAAAATCTACTTAACTTCTAGGAACAATAAACGTATTCATCCGTAATCTAACCACGCCCGCTGGGACTCCTTCCTACGATACAACATATATTGGCGACGAGTTGGATCAAAAATAGGATTTACTTCCAGCTTCATAAGGTACATTCATACAAGATGTTACTTAAAAAAGAACCTGCCCAAGGATTTTACGCCCCAGCCCCAACGTGTCCAGATTCACCAGACAGCCCATTGACCGGGAGTATGCTTCCTGCTGCCATTGCCATGGTGTATGGTTCCGACTATCTTTGACACCCTGTTGCCATTTACAGGGCGTGTTTTTCTTTCTGCCTGATTCCTGAACATTGACTTATTTACAACTGAAGCCTTTGAGAAACTTAAGGGGGTGTTTTTCTTCCTGCCTGATTTCTGAACATTGACTTATTTTCAATGGAAGCCATTGAGAAACGTCTCATTTGCTTTTATGAACTTTCATGAGCTTTATTCTGGATACATTTATTCATGAGTACCCTTCCTGTCACACACTGTCTTTGTTAACTGGCTCAGTGACACTTGGGTTGCAAATTTCAACTCGTGATCTATTGGAGGCTGTATGCTAACTTCAGCTCGAGTCTTAAGCACCCTTGGCGTTAGACGCTGTCTTGCTTGACTGGCTCAGAAACATTTCCCTGCCCTGCTGTGCTGTCACACACTGGCTCTGTTGGATTTTCAGAGACATTTGTAATTTCCAATTTTATTCCAGAGTTATTGGAGTTAGACCGTGTGGATATAAAAAAAATTAAAAAACACCTTCAGCATTGTTCAAATATTCCCCGCACTCTACGTCAGTTCTTACCGTCTTTTGCTGGATCTTTGCGGGCCAGATTTTCAACATTCTCTATTCCTGGATTCTTCTCCTCAACCTTCTTTTCAGTGCTCCTCAGTGATGCTACACATCACGTGTGTTGCTCACGTCTTCCTGTTGACGCGCCCTGCTTCATGTAAACTAGCAACGCCACTATCCTACTATCAACTCAGCATCGTTTCACATTTTTGCGCTGTGACGCACACACCTCTTTTTACTCATTTTAGCCTCAGCATGTGTTGGCGCACACATTTACAACCTTCTAACAGCAGTGTCCCTGAATGAGTACAAGCGTTTTCTGTGGCAGCAGACAGACTTTGGAATTCACTACTTCTACTCCTACAAGCTCAAACTTCATTACTAACATTTAGAAAAGTCATTCAAAAGACCAACTTCGGCGGCATAAGAAGAGAACCAATAACCAGTGGCATTTTGCTTTAATTGTGAGTATCTCTTGCGTGGTGACGCGCACACCTTCTTCAAAACTTTGACGTCTGTGGAGCCATGTTTTGAGGTATTTTGGGGGACATTTATTTTACTGTCTCTACTTCTACTGCCTCTACATTAGAGACGCTATGCAGTTTTCTTTGTTGCTTCACCTTAAGTGCTGATCTTCAGGTTTATTGCCACTCAAGCAACGTCATTTGCTGTCTCCATTTTGGCTCCATTACTACGGTGTCTAATAGTAAGTATCAGTTTAAACAAAGCACATTAGTTGTACTACCTGTATGACACTGTTCCTGCCTGATAGTGATCCGGACCCGGTGAGAAGGGTAGGCGCAGCAGGCTTTGGCACAGGCAGACAGAACCCAAAAACATTGGCTTCTCGCCCGATGCCAGATCCGCCGGATACTGTTGACACCCCTTAACCATAACCCTTAGGCAGGAACAGTGTCATACAGGTAGTACAACTAATGTGCTTTGTTTAAACTGATACTTACTATTAGATCATGTTTAGTAGATTGTAGTTTCCCAATAGGTCCTGAGGAATCGCAGTCAACGAACTAGATGCGAGAAACATGTCGACCACACCTTTTTGCACTTTTAGCCCGGGATCACTCTGGGAAACCATAGTTCCCACGAGTACCGGCTATCCTTGATTTTACCTGTGGCAGAGGACCACCAGAATAAAATTGTTTCCGGTACCATGAGCCACATTTTACCCTCACCCACACTATCTACTCTTTCCTGGCCCCTCACCCGCACTTCACCATAAGGCAGTTGGATAAAAGATCTCAGATAAAGAGCCCCTCTTTGAGGTGAGCCCGTTGGGCATTGCACCGCCTGCCCAACGAGGAGCATTGCCGATGATGAAGCATGACACTCGCAAGGGTGTGTGAGGCCACTACATCCAACAAATTGGATACCCAGGGGTGGTCCTCCAATTGAGCACTAGCCCCTCCTTAGTGACCTATCTCTCCCTTTCCTTTCCTCTCCTTCCCATCGTCTAGGAACAGCCCAGTCACCTTTTGTTGTTTCCTCTAGTACTGCCATTACTTCTGTGTTATTACTGCCTTCGTTTAATCATATGATGCATTTTTACCATATTTTCATGTTCATGCTACTGTGCTGTTAATGCTTTTCTTTCTTTGCATGTTGGTTTTGTTTACATTTCCCTTGCGGTTTTTTCTCTTGTGTGGTCTAACTTAAGATGTGACTGTATTTATTTTCTGTGTGGTGCAGTTCACCCAGATCGCATTTTCCTTCCACTTACTATTTGGAGTTTCACAATTTGGTGTTTTCACCCTTACTATACTTTTCTCTACATGTGTTTCCCCTGGGATGATATATTGGGTGTATGCCCCCCGTTTTTTCTTTCTTGTTCGGTGTTTCCACCCATTACTTGCTTACTGGTTGTGTGTAAGTCACCCGTTTGCTTTTTCTGATTGGGTGTTAGACACCCATTGCTTGCTTTCTGGTTGGGTGTAAGCCACCCGTTACTTGCTTTCTGGTTGGGTGTAAGTCACCCGTTGCTTACTTTCTGGGTTGGGTGCATGCCACCCGTTGCTTGTTTTCTTTTTGGGTGTTAGCCACCCCTTGCTTACTTTCTGGTTGGGTTAAGCCACCCGTTGCTTGCTTTTGTTAGGTTGTAAGTCTTTGTCCATCTTCTTCCTTTTGCTGTGTTCTGTGTTTCCCATTTTCTTCGCCACCCTGGCCAGCTGGTGTGGTTGTGGTGGCAATTCAGAGCACTCTTTCCTTGTTTGTTTTGTGGTATACGTCTTTCTTATCTATGTATGTCTCTTTCTCCTTTTGTATTTTTGGACAGTTTTCTTCTTTTTTAAATTATCTGGTTTCAATTTTCCCTGCTAATGAAGGTGATGTGTCTTATCCTTCATGTATTTCCTTTTACACCTTGCTTCTTGCTGCATTTTATGCATAGTCGCAATTTAAGTGCCTTCTGTATTTCACACAATGCTTTTTGCATTTTCGCATTTGCAATAAGTTCTTATACAAGTTTCTTTTCTGTAACTTCAACTTTCTACTTATATTCTAATATATTGCGTTTCTTATGTTATGCTGTTTTCAACTTGTATTTTTGCAACATTTTCCTTTGAAAACTTCTTTTGTGTCATTGTGATCTATCTTCTTTCATTTGCTATATTTTTGTGAATTATATAAAGGGGGAAGGTGTGTTATATCTAAGGTTTTTATATTACGCATCTTCCCTATTTCTCTGCTGCTCAGCCAGTGAGAGTAGAATGTTGGTGTGGATGTTGGTGTCACTGGAATGTTAGGATTTCTGTGAGGTGGAGTGTCAGTTAGATCCTAGGGTGAGCAGCAGAGAGGCTGCTCCTGTTGGGCCGTATTTAAATCTTTACTGGAAAATCTACGTAACATCTAAGAACAATAAACGTATTAATCTGTAACCTAACCACGTCTACTGGAACTCCTTCCTATGATACAACACCATCCTTTTCTATGCCATAATTAGGCAGAGACTTGTCAACTGCTAAACAAAATCAGCAGATCTAGAGACAGAGGTCACCCTTTTGTGGCTTGGAGAAGTTAGGGTGTTCTTTAGCATTGCCACACAAGAAGAGTGCCAGCTACAGATGTATATGTTTCATCCTTTTTAAATGAGAAAGGGTGACCTAAAGCCTTACAAATTGGTAGAAAGGAAAGACAGACTTTTGGCTAGAGATTTATTTTCCTGTTTTGCCTTGCCCAGTGAGTTTCAAAGTCTGGCTTAAATTCACTGGTGGTTGGACCTTCTGAATGCTTTTTTTCAAGTCCATTTGCAGGACCATGAAAGATCATTGTGGTTCTTCAGACTTTGTACCTTTGATAAAAATCTGCTGCTCAGTTAGCCTGATCACAGCAAAGAGGTATGACTACCAGGCGGCCCCGCAGAGGAATGGGCAATGCCTGGTCAGAAAGCCTGTTTGCAGAAGAAAGAGACACCAAACAGTGTTTACATTGCTTGTCTGACAGTTGCTTTAGAAGGATGGCCAAGTACAAGTTGCAAGGGTATATAACCATGGCCAAAGGGCAGTATTGGTCGGGCTTTTGAGAAGAGTATAATTTGCTTACTAACTTCGGGAAACAATGTTGCTTAAAGAATAGCAAAGTATTATACTTATGACCTGATTCCGAATGCCAAAGAACACTGTGAGTCCATTCACAAACAGGTGTTTGCAATTCTAAGTCATGTGATGTTAATAACACCCTGTACTTACCAGGTTCATTACAGTTCTCACCACCCATTAACTTTCATAAGGTCAAGCCTGCCAGAATCTAATATTTAAAAAAATGCCTGATAAATACAGAGACATGCACATTTTCGTCCACTAAGCACCAAAATGGGCATTTTATTCCCATTTTCAAGGCAAAACGCACGACAGGTGGAATTTACCATGCATGATGAATACCAAACCAAAGGATATTGGACTTTATTGTGTGAGACATATTCCATATGTCCCTCATTTTCACTCAGATTCAGGCCAATGGTGTCCTGGGAGCTGTGGTGGGAGTGTTGTTATACATATGTTAATGGGGAAGTGGCCTCCACTTTCCTTGCACTTTTAAGAACACGAAGGACATCTCAGGACCATTTTGGAATATAAACGATATACTGTAAAGTTTTTGTGTATGAGGCACCTTCTGGATGAAGGGATCCAGGTAAGAAAATTACAACTTTGTGCATGATGACTTCAGCAACTGCAGAATTGACTTACTTTTGGATCAGACTACCATCAGGTCAAAATCCTGTTGCGAGCCTCTGTGTTTATTTGCTTTGCGGAAGGAAAACCCTGCTTGACTTATTAAACAACCATCACTAATCTCAGACAACAAGTGAATCCCTTGTTAGGAAAAAGTAACTTCTTAGAGATGACAAGCAGTGTTAGGGCCCTTATGCCTCACCAGAAGAGAAACCTGCTGACTTTGCCAATGCTTTTTTGACTTAGATTGCTGCTATGATTTTTAGTGGGTCACAGTAGCCATCTCTGTTCAGGTCTCAAAAAACAATACTATATGCATGAAAAGATGCTTCCGTAGATTCATGTGCATCCATGACAACCATCTTTGAATGCATTTGTAATGTTTTAACAAATGTCATTCAAATATGATTGCAGTTGATACCCTCATCCAGGGTGGCCATCTTTGAAGGACGTTTCGCAAAATGAAGGCAATCTATTAATAGGTGCATGCTGCACATTTATAATTGCAGGTGGCCATCTTTCAATGGTTAAAAAAAATGTTAAGGCGGCCAATCACTGTCAGCAGTCAAAGAGTTAGGAAAAATGTATCACCCATATTTAAAGCGTGAAGCATGTAGACGCATTTGAGCATCTAGAATGTAGAAATACAGGACAGAGCAAAACAATATTCATACCACTACATAAATCAAGGAAAATAGAGAGAAAAAACTGGGATTCAGGGATTCGAGGCTTTGGATGACAGGCCACTGACATTTGGTGAAAAGACTAGCGTCTTCCAGCAAGTAGTAGCTCCAGGTGATCTGTCCCTCTAAAAAGGATAGGTCCCACAGTAGTTATGGGTCAGACTGGGCAGTAATAGTATAAAGAGGCTGAAACCTTGAACATGGCAGCTGTTAACATTTTTTTGGGTTGTTATGGCTCCCACTACTCACTTTAGTTGGTTCACTAGCTTTTGCGTTCCTGCACATTTATTGTTCAATCTCTCGTTTCCTGTTTTCCAGTTTCTTTCAATACATATATTGCTCAATGTTGCCTTGACATGTTTGTGCCCTTGTTCTGTTCCCTTCTAACCCCTCAGGCCTGCATGAATGAGCCTTCAGATATTTAATGGAAAGTGTTGCATTGGAGGGTAGGATTTATATAAAATCTACCTGCCAATTTGCTCATGTATTCCAACTGATCATGACAACCATTGCTAGATGCAAAAACTGTAAAAAAAAAACAACCAAAAAAAAAAACCTAAGGGGCTTGCGGGGCATGAGGATGCTAGGTGGGTGAGGAGAAGTGGGGAAGAGAGCGTGATAGGGATCAAAAAAGGAGAGTAAATATTCCCTCCTGACACTGCTAAGAAAGGTCTGATGTCAGCAGTGAAAGGATACATCATACAATCAGAACATGGTGAGATGAAACATAAGGATAAGGAAAAAAGCCATCAGATCAGGGAAGTTAGACAAACAACAAAGCTATCCAATCATGAGCAAGGTGCTGGCCTAAAATCATATAGAAACAATGAGCCAGACAAAATCCTGACTTTATGACTTTCGGTATTTACAAAAGGCATTTAGACGTAGTAACACTCGCGTATCTAGGGGGGTGCGGTGGGGGCGGTCCGCCCCAGGCGGCACTACTTTGAGGGCGGCCGCGGCCGCGCGGCTCTGGCCCGTTGCAGCGGCCTTTGTAATCTATTTGAGGACACTCACTGACACTACTGTCAGTCAGTGTACCCAAATAAATTATAAAGGCGGCCGCAACGGGCCAGTGCCGCGCGGCCGTCGTTTGATGTGCAAGCCCTACGCATGTGACGTGACCTGCTTGCCAAACGCTCCAGCGCGTGACGTCTGAGCAGCCCACTACTTCCTGTGCAGCCAGGGAGAGGGCGTGCTGCCGTGGGGCGAATGCAGGCATGGTGCTGAAGCACCACGCTATGCCACTGACATCCAGGTAATAACAGTCCGTTAAGTTGCTGCAATCCCTGCACACACAGTCTCACCACCTGTTTCAGCAGGAATCGGAATGACAAATGATGCGCTGTTTATGGTCTTCTGTAATTGTCAGGTGCAATACAGATTGTAAGCTTCGTAAATTTCGGCAGGTCAAACCTGTCAGAATTTAATACGGGTGACACAGTGACACAGTGTTGACTGGAACATGCACTTTATGGTGTGGTAAGCACCCAAGCCTTTTGTTGTTTCCCAAATTGTCAGAGCTGGCAATAAATATTGCATTTAATAACTTCCGAACGCCTTGGTGTCGGATCTTGTCGGATGCGATAATCACCGTTTCCGAGACAGTCCACCAGGACTCGGGCACTGCATGGTGTGCTTTTCTTTACCCCCATTTTAGCCATCATCTGAGGTTTGGACCCCTACATCTTCTGCCCACCACACATGCCTCATTATTAAGTACCCCTCTTATCGCAAAGAAATGCTCTTGAGTTTAAAAACAAGGTGCAGCGTTTCCCAGCAGTAAAGCATCTTCTACACCACAGGAGGGATCCATTGCATTGCATGTGGGATACTATAAACGCTCCTAAACGCATGCTGACAAAGCTAAGAAGTTGCAGTTGCCAGCCTTCCAGTAATATTCGTGCCTTGGGCTCGTGCTGACAAATATTATTAGAAGTGGGCTCCGTCCTTGAAATTCGTCAAGCGCCCAGACTTTCATTATCATAGAGGTGGGAGTACTTACTCCTGCCTGGAGGAGGGGTGTGGGTGCATCCCCTTGGGTAGGACACTACTTCATCCTCTACATTCAATTAGGTCCAGAGCCACTGTTTGCTACCTCTCACATTTTGTTTGCTTTTGATACTTGCACAAGTGCCACCATGGCCTACGTAACGTTTGTTCTTGTGCCTGAGTGTCTAGCATATATTGCAGTATTATACCTCTAATTGTACTTTGTTTTCTCTTGTAACCTGCACACTTGTCACTTTTTCCTCCTGTAATGCACGGTTTGCTACCTCATGTATTTTGTTTGCTCACAATTGTCACTCTTACCTCGTGTAACTTAACGTCTGCTTTTGTAATTTGTTCACTTGCAATTTTCTCCTCATGGATCATTACTGTTCCTATTGTGAAGCGCTCTGACGCCTTCGGGTAAAGTCTGCGCTATATAAAAACGCATAAATAAATAAAGTCAGTCATATCCAGGTCAGTACAGGTAGAGTAGTTTGCTGCGTATTGACCATCCAAGATTGTACGTTTGGCCGTATTTCTTCTGGGACAGCTGGCATCACTCTGTCCCACAGTGCAAGCACGTACCTGCCCGGGAGGCAATTAGTATTGCTGGACCTGAGGGCAAGGCTGTTGGTAGAAACCATACGCTTTCAAATATCTCCATGCGCTTTGATGGTCTTTTGGAGGGGTTGTGGGGAATGCATTAGTGTTATGTCGACGAGAAGAGGCCTGTGCCACAAAGCTCTCTGTAGTTGGGTGTTTGAACAAGGAAAGATCCTGGCATGGGCCAGGTGCACACCAGCATGTGTGCAAGGGCTTCATTAAACAGAAGAGTAGGTTATTGGCTTGTTTGGCCTGGATTGAGCACCTCAGTCAGGACATTTATTTTTACTTCTGCCATGGGCAGGGTTAATCTAAAACTTCTGTCGCCCTCCTAATCACTGTGACAAAGAAGATGGACTCTTCTATACCATAGCCTGGTTGGGCTATGAAAGGATAGTATCTCAAGAGTTGTCCAGGCCATTAGCATCAAATAAATCCAAAACAATGGTCTCTCCATCATAGGGTTCATCATCATTGTCAGTATCAGCAGGAGGTTGGGAGGTTTCAGATTCCAAAAAAGAATAAAGGCGTGCTGTGTATGACCTTGTGGAGGGCTGTGGGGTGCGAATTGAGTTTCGGACTCCCAATAAAAGTGCTCTGGTTTTGAACTCGGTCCAGCAATGAGGCCCAGGGTGGCGGTGTTGGTTTCAGCGTCTAAGGCAGAGTCAGGCTCAGTGATGTTTTACGTAACATGCTTTGGTTCATACTGGTTTAGTCACCCCTCATAGCCAGCTACACAGTGTGTCTTTATGAGGGATGCTCACTGTAATGTACTTTATGTGTTGTCTTTTGTTGACAAGTATGACGTGATGTGATAGCCAGCTGTAAGGTATGTAGTTATGTGTCTGTCTCTGCACGCACTTGGTTGGCATGCTGCAGATTGTGATGAAAATGCACGGATTGTTGGCACCCCTACCACCACTCCCTGATGACGGTGGGTGAATCAGCTATGGTGCCTGACACCCCCGGATAGGACCAGTTTCCTTGAAGTGTCCTACTGTGCTGCAGGCGGGGTGGTGGGTAGTGGGATGGGCACGTGGGATGGCTTCTACTGAACTCTCATGGGGGGCTTGGGTGGAGTGAGAAGGCTTCCACTGCAGGGCTGGTACTGCCCCAACTGCAGAACTGAAGTTAGTCTAGTAATCAGGTGCATTGGACTCACCTGTAGTATCCTAAAGGTGCTGCCAGGGGAATCATGGTCAAACCCAGTGTGGTCTGCAGACATTGCTGAGGTAATGGACGGGAAAGACAGGGGACAGGGGACAAGGGTCCTGCACAAGCTGTGATGTTATGACTGAGATGTCAGAAACAGGTTAGGTAGAACTGATGTAAGTTTTGGATTTCCTTCTGCTTTTCCTTCAGTGGCATAGCTAGGTGGGGGTGGTCCGCTCCAGGCAGCACTATTTTGGGGACGGGGGGTTTCTAGCCCTGGACCGTGTCATGTATGTGCATGTAACTTGCATGATCGAAGTAACTATTAGCAGCGATACTACGTGTCTCTCGGACCTCTTTCAGGTGCTCGCCGTCCTTTTTCCCCAGCACCCCCCAAGGGGGGCAGCAATCTGAAGGATAGCCCCGGGCGCCACAAGCTCTAGCTACGCCCCTGCGTAGTAAAGTTAGAAATCCTAACTTAACTAATTTTAAATGCCTTTTGTGAATACCATAAGTCGTTAAGTTAGGATTTTGTCTCAGATTACTGTTGTGAATCGTGCCAAATATGTCTTGCCAACAGACAGCTAATATTTTTTGTAGCCAAGACCTAAAAAATAAAAGTGTATCATTAATTTAAAGTACATAGACTGGCAACATTGTGACATGGTTCAATCACCCCAAAATACGCAGGTATGTATAGATTTCATATAACAAAACCCACAAAGAAGGGGACCCAGTGATTTGCATTTGTGCAACTTCGAAGATGTATATGCTAGAAGGTCGTGTTCGGAAGTGGGTCTGGAAAGAGTGCTTACTCCTTAGTATGGCTTGAACACTCGGTGAGCTGTAATTCAACCTTTTTGTGCTAAGTTGCTTTCAGAATAGGAAAGGATGGCATTCATCATAGAGTATTGGGGCTGTCTGGATTGAAACCAGCATCGGTCTTGTACTGGAATGGTGCCCTTCTAGTACAGTGCTGTACAGTACAACTCATATGCAAAGTTTGAACTGTTTGGAGAAATTAAAACACTTCTCCAAGTTAACGTCTGCCTCAAGGGGCATTATTTTTTGGCACCAAGCTCAGTCTACAAGCATTTATAGATTTGGCTTTGAATCAGAAACCATGGGTGGTAGTGTGGAAACACCCATGTACCTCCCATGGGACACCACCTTGATGCTAAGTAACACAATGTGGTTCATAGAGTTACTTTGCTCTACTTTTAGAACATTTCCAGTTCAAATAGCGTTTTGCATTAATAAATAAACAACTAATTGCAGGTTTACATCACTTTTGTGACTTTCCATTGGCACCAAACCTTGATAAGTCTGCCTGTTTTGGCTTGGAAATTTACATGTGTGTCTTTTAATAAGAAATTAATTGATAATTGATAAGAAAGTCACAGTATTGAAACTCAACCAAGACATCATGTACTGACTAGTCAGTGAAATGTACAGTTTCAGAAAATATTTTGCCTCATTTACTTTTCACTGGGAAACGCACATTAGATGTTAATAATACATTGATCATTATGTTTCTATTTATTTTAATGTCCTCATTTGCAAATGTAACATTACGATCAAAATGACCAGTCCATTTTCATATTTTCTATTTTCCGCTCACCAGGTCCTATCAACCTCATTAGAATTCCCAGAATATGCAGCTGTTAACAGTAATTCCATAATGACAGAGAAGTATTGAAGTAAATTTTACAGTCCATCAGTTAATCATTAAAATTACTAGAGCTCGCTGAATATAGATTCTCCTAATGTTTTAGTGAAACGTAATTTCAAATAATAGATGAGATAATGACCGATTTTTTTAAGCAGTCACATTGGAGAACAAAATACTGCTATCAGCATTTCATTTCAAAACTGGCCTACCAGGGGTTGCACAAACTAGTTTCAGACTTAAACTATGTTATGGGAAAATGTACTTGTGACGGCTGAACTAAGGGACAGGAGGGCTAAGCATACTCTAGCTTTTTGCTATCGCAAAAAAAAAAACATTTCAGATGTACAAAACATAAAATTATGATTTAGTAACATGTTATTGAATTGCAATTTTGTTTGTGTAACCAAATACCGATTGGATATTTGGAAGAGGCGTCTCTTCCAAATATCAAAGCAGAATGGTGCGTATTAATCCCAGTCGTAAAACATTAACAATCATACAACTACAAACATGTAGTGGTAACCCATTTGCAAATGGAAAAGGTCCTCTGCATCTTCTTAAGCAAACCAAAATCAAAGAAAGAAATGTTTCTTTTTAAACGCAGTCCAGCTTCCTTTAAGGGAAATAGGCTGCATTTAAAAAAACAATATTGCCTTATTGCAAAGAAATCACTGACATGGTCGTCTGCTGAACCTGCGAGGCCATCATCCATGTGATGACGCCCATTCCTAGTGGGTCGCAAATTGCAACCTACCCCATTATTATTCATGAGGTAGGTCGATTTTCGACCCACTAGGAATCGCTAATTTAAAATGTAAACTTTCATACATTGGGGGTAGTGATTTGTTAATTGTGATTCAGAGAAAAAAGCAATTTGGGAAACGCTTTCCCCATTGTTAATACATCTGGCCCCAAGTGTAAATCATTTTAGAATAGTTAAGCACAGTTGAACTAAGGGCCAGGTGCACTAAGTATACATGGGATTTTTATGATCACAAAAAAACCCATTTCAGATGTACACATTACGGAATCGCAATTTTTGTTTGCGACCAAATACCGATCGATATTTGGAAGGGGCGGCCTTTCCAAATACCATGTATTAATGTTTTGCAATCAAATTCCAGTCTCAAAATATTAATAATTTCTCAACTACAAATGCAGTGGTTACCCATTCGCAAATGGGAAGAGGTCCCATGGGGTTCACAGGATCACTGCTTCTTATTAAACAAACCAAAAAAAAGGAAGGAAAATGTTAATTTTAAACGCAGTCCTGTTTCCCTAAAGGGAAATGAGCTGCATTAAAAAATATATATATATATATTGCTTTATTGAAAAGCAATCACAGACATGGTGGTCTGCTGACCCTATCAGGCCTTTATCCCTGTGATGGCGCTGATTCCTTTTGGGTAACACATTGCAACTTCCTCATTATTATTCATGAGGTAGGTCAATTTGTGAGCCACTAGGAATCAATAGTTTAAATAAAAAACTTTCATACATTAGGAATAGCGATTTCCTAATTGTGATTCGGAGAAAATCACAATTTGGGAAACGTAATCCCAAATGTTAGTATAGCTGGCCCCAGTGTCACCAATTCTAGCATAGCTGGCCCCAAGTGTCTAGCAGTTAAGAATAGTTAGGCACAGTTGAAGTGCCAGATTACTTAACAGGCCTCTATCTTTTCTTAGCATCCTACCATTCTCCCAAACCCTCCATTCTTAAGCCTTTAACATGAGATATTTGAGTGGGTCTGTGCCTGTTCCAAGAATCTACCCTCTGCAGCTCAATCAATCAATCAATCAGAGTACTTTTAGAGCATGCTACTTACCCCTGAGGGTCTCAAGGCGCTGAGGGGAGGGGGGTGCTGCAACTGCTCGAAGAGCCAGGTCTTGAGGAGTCTTCTGAAGGCGAGTAGGTCTTGGGTCTGCCGTATGTGGGCAGGGAGGGTGTTCCAGGTCTTGGCGGCAAGGTAGGTGAAGGATCTGCCACCAGAGGTCGTTCGTTGGATGCGGGGAACTGCGGCGAGGGCAAGACTAGCGGAGCGGAGCTGGCGGGTGGGGGTGTAGAAGCTGAGTCTGCTGCTAAGGTAGGCTGGTCCGGCATTGTGGAGTGCTTTGTGTGCGTGGGTGAGCCGCTTGAAGGTGATCCTCTTGTAGACAGAGAGCCAGTGTAGGTCTCTCAGGTGGGGGGGTGATGTGGCTGGGGACGCTGACGATCAGTCGGGCGGAGGCGTTTTGGATGCGCTGTTGTCATCGTAGGTGTTTGGCTGGGATTCTTGCATAGAGTGCGTTGCCGTAGTCCAGTCTGCTGCTGACGAGGGCCTGTGTCCCCGTTCTTCTTGTTTCAGTCGGGATCCACTTGTAGATCCTGTGGAGCATGCGGAGGGTGTTGTAGCAGGAGGCAGAGACAGCGTTGACCTGCTTAGCCATGGAGAGGGAGGAGTCGAGGATGAATCCTAGGTTGCATGCATGGTCGGTGGGTGTTGGTGCTGTTCCCAGTGTGGTCGGCCACCAGGAGTCGTCCCAGGCTGAGGGGGTGGGTCCTAGGATGAGTACCTCTGTCTTGTCCGAGTTCAGCTTCAGATGGTTGCTCCTCATCTAGTTGGCGACTGCCTTCATTCCCTCGTGGAGGTTGGTTTTGTCGGTGTGTAGGTCCTTGGTGAGGGAGAGGATGAGCTGGGTGTCGTCGGCATAGGAGATGATGTTGAGGTTGAGATGGCGGGCCACTTGTGTGAGGGGGGCCATGTAGATGTTGAAGAGCATCGGGCTGAGGGATGAGGCCTGGGAGATGCCGCAGATGATGCCGGTGGCTTCGGATCGGAAGGGTGGGAGGCGGAAGCTCTCTGGTTCTGCCGGAGAGGAAGGACGTGGTCCAGTCAAGGGCCCTCTCCTGGATTCCGGCTACTAGGAGGCGTGTCTTTAGAGTGTCATGGCAGACCGTGTCGAAGGCGGCTGACAGGTCTAGGAGGATGAGGGCTGAGGTTTTGCCGTTGTCTAGTTGGCGCCTGATGTCGTCTGTGGCGGCGATGAGGGCTGTCTCGGTGCAGCTCCTTCTGAGACATCAATTTTCACTCCAGGCTTCAGAGCTCTCTGGCTAGCTCTGCATCAGCCATCTCTGATGCCCAATCTCCCAGAATTATCACATTTAAGTTTATTTTCATCCATTGTAAACCCTTAACATTTCTTCTTCTTGATACACAACCAAGTGCCAGTTGTGCTCCCTCGGTATTAATTGAACACCGCTGTGCGGACGCTCTTTTAGAATGAGTGGCACTAGCGAGGGAATTGCTGGTTGTTTTTTCAGTCTAATCTGTTACTCTGCATAAAAAACAAAACTGCACTTTAACCAGTCGTATTGCACTTTGCTTGTTGTATTTTAAATTCCGGTTGTACCACGACCCGATTGGCCAGTTTCAACCATTCAGTTCCAGCCTGGGAAGAGCCAGTTGGGTCCCCCTGGTACTAAATGCACACTGCAGTGGGGAAGTGCCACTGGCGCCCCTAAGGAACACCAAAGGCAAGCCCGCCTGCCCCCGTCCATGCCTGAATGGCGCTAGGAGCCAGGGACCCTGTCTCATGCTCACCCCACCGGTTAGTCTACACACGAGAAGCTCTATATGATTTGCAATCCTCAGTCGCCTGTGGGTTTCACAGTTGGCACCCCAATCCCTGTTCCTCTCATTGTAATCTATGCAACTTCAAGGGGAGCCCCTGCCTCCGAGCTCAGCTCCCAGCCTTTGCGCTGTAGAAATATACTATTTGCAGTTTAAACTGCTGTTCCTTAGTTAAACACCATGCGTAGGTATCGGACTCCTTCAAAAGATTTCCCCGGATATTTTATTCCTTATGGAGACGTGGCTCTCCGCGGATTTGGTAGCCATAACGACCTTGAGCCTTACCGCAGGCTATGCCATGAACATTAGGAACGGAGTGGTGGGAAGGGGGGGATAGCTGTCACATTTAAATCTGTGTATACCTGTAGGTTTGTTCCAAAGGATATCCTTGATTTTGAAATTGCACTCTTTAAAATTGCACTGACAGACAATCTCTCATTCTCTGGTTTACTCATTTACTGCCCACTGGGCCCATCGAAAGTTTTCCGAGAAGCCTTAGTTAACGCTGCCTCTACAGTGGTCTTAGAGGCTACAAATTTTAACATTTATTGGGACCTCAATCTACACCTAGAATTACAAGATACTCCTGACGTCGGCAATTTTCTCAGGGACATGGCAGCTTGCCAGTTGATGCAACTAGTCCTGGGGATGACAAATGCAGATGGTTACCTCCTCGACCATACTATCTATACTTGGGACTGTCCCAATGTACCCTCTAGCTGATCAGTTAGAAGGCCTTTCTATGAGAGAATAGGAATTCTCAATACCTCTCACCTACAGAGTATTAAAATACCCCTTCGTTTTGTGAATCACAGTTCTCTTCACTTCAGCCTAATTGCGCAATCTCTGGGTTTTCAAATTGGAGAGATAGCCTGTATTCCTCACCCAAAACAAAAGGGAATCTACAGATGACAACATTATACTGCACTTTTAAAGAGTACGATTTTCATTCATTAAATTAGCAAGGTGAGTGCTGTGTTATGTATATACACTCTGTTGATGCGTTTTGGTGTTTCCCAAACACAGCTTTCTCCTCCAAATTCTCCAAGGACAGGTTCAGATTCCATATCTATGAAATATAAACTTCATTGCACACATTCCACTTGTGTTTATCCTTTCAAACAGTGTGGGTAGTTCATTAATGGCCTGGGAGTTGTGTGGCTTAGGCTCTTCATCAGATCTCACCCTGTTTGCAAAATGCCTTTCAAAACAATTCCTTTTTCTTTTAACACACTGTTCGGCTATTTAAGGTGCACCATGCTATGTGTGTGCCCCACATTCTATGTCATCATTCATTCTGGACTTAGGTTCCTGGTTTGTTACAAGTGCTCAGCTCCACTCCCATCAACCTCTTACTCAGGGCATTGCCACTCTGGATGTTGTCTGCCCTGGTGTAACAGGAGTCAAGATGCCCAGGATTGGAGCTGCCACATGTGTGCTGCCCAGTTATAACCCCCATCACCAGTGCAGACACTCCAGTCCACATGCAGGCATCTCAAAAGTCACAAAAGAATGCCCATTCTAAATGGTGGGCTACAGAGGGATTCAAAGGTTTCCCCCATGATCTTCTGCAGTATTTAGGAATTCTGAAGTCAATAAACGTCACTCCCAGAGCATGGCGAGTATTTGATTTAACTCCCTGCTGATAAGAGGAAGCCTCTACCTGGGTTCTGCTCTTCATCTGTGATATATGATCTCCACAAAAGAAAAATGCTGAGATTATTTCTCAGATGATTTCTGCTTGTGGCATCTTTGAACTTCTTTTGCAGTGTCACTTCGATGAATTTCCTCACACCCTTGAAGCGCTTCACAGAATTCCATTGCACCTTGGTAACTCTTCATTCTATTCTAGTGCTGTCTTCAGAGGCCTATATTAGTGGTTAGATAGGGAGATATTGAGTGGAAACTTCGCATTTTATTTTATCAATTTGAAGGGGTGTATCTTACCCACGTGTGGAACGCACCAGCATATGCTTGTGTCTTAAGTACGTGTAAGTGTTAGAATTGTCGACCGTGTTAATGAATATATGTGCCATATTTTAGTTTATTGATAAGTAGTATGCAGAGTTGACATTAGAAATAAATGTATCTGACAGAAAATCCGACCGTGAAGAAAACGTGTTGTGGAGTTTAACATCACTCATTTACTACATGTGTTTAATAATAATACTTTATATAAATTGGTAAATGTGTTAGTTTACATGAAAAATAGCTCTATAATTCATGTAGTTTAAATGATACTTTTTTATGTTAGCTAAAGTTGTAGACCTGAAATGCAAAGCCCTGATGAACTCTTGCTTAGATTTAATGTTCTGAATTTCATGTGCACTGTAGAAGCTGTCCTTTCTCACGATTTGCATTGCAGTTGTAGAATCATTCTTTAGGAAAATAATAATTTTGTTTTAGCAGCAATGCAAGAGGGAAGAAGTTGCAATCGAATGGCTTGTGCCGATAAAGGAGAGAAGTTGGTTTCCCACGGGAGAAGGCATAAGAACCAAGGACAAATTACTGCAAAGGATGTACATGGAGGACACAGTGGAAAAGTATGCTCATGGCTGTACCCAGTGTGGTTGGCGTGTGCAAAGTGCACTATGGGAATTTTACCTGTGGATAACTCGTTGTTGAAATTAAGGATAGTGCGCACATCTTCCTTGCATTTGGAGAGGAAGAATCTCAGAGCATGCTATTCCTCTTGCGATAGTGACTTTATGCTGCTTGACCCATCTAAATGGTGGAGAGACTTCTTAGAAAGGCTCCGCGACTGACACCATTCCTTTTGATTAGAAATGCATACTCATTAACGTATGTGTGTCATCTTAATGATAGAGTAGAAATAGATTTAAATGCTTTTCATTCACCAACCCTGGATGCCGGGAAATTTGGACTCTTACTTTTTGATGCTTTGCATACTTCTTCTCGAGCTAATAGTTCTATTTATGTTGTACTGTCTGAATTGGGTGCGCAGATTTGGTTTTATGCTGTTTCCTTTGAATATCTATGCCCTTGTGTTGAGGTGTGTTTATGTTCAGTTAAGTTTGACTATGTCATAAACTTAACTAACCTTCCTTAATTGTTCTTTGGTTATTATGTACCAGACAACGGTGTATTAATGTGACTGTATTTTAATGATTTTCTATCCTTCACACTTCCATGCTGCTAAAAAGATTTATCATGGGTGTGTCTCTAGAAGTGTTGCAGAATGATTAGATGTGGCCCCTTTCAGTTACTAGCAGAGTAGGATGGTTTGCAGATGAAGTAAGGGGAGGATCTAGAATTGGCTTTGCATAGGTGGAGTACAGAACCCCAAACGACTGAACAAGAGCCCAGTGATCGAGAACGAACGGCGACAAATCTGCCGGAGACTGGCGGAGTTTGACGGTGTGGCAAGATCAGCGGAGGAGTGAGTATTAACAGGATGTGTGTAGGATGTTAGATGGCAGAAGTAGTTTGATTGTGTGATGTCTTGAGGAGTAAGAGTGAGAGTCGAGTGAATGTGGTTTTGGTTCTGACGCGGTCCAAGGATTGAGATTTGAGTTGTGGGTACCAAAGTGGCCAAAGATCCTGGGTTATTGAAAGGTGTAGAAAACACCATGATTGTCTGACCAGAGAATTGAGAAGCTGTCGTGAGATGTCATCTGCAGTTCCAACCAAGATTGGGAACTTTGTGTGAATGGGATGTATGGGAATCGTCATGGGGACCGTGTGTGCAGGGGTTAACTATACTGATTCGGGTGATCGATGCTGGTCAAGGGTTACTGTGTGCGAATGTTCTTGAGTGGTTGCACTCTATCAATCTTTTAGAATGACAAATAACAGTAAGTAAAATTTTTATTGTTGTGTTAATTAAAACCATTACAATTTTCTTCCCGGTTGATAGCAGACAAGAATTAACAAGATTTAAAATCATTCAACTGTCAGTTGCTCCAAAAAGAGTTTTACAGATTAAAATCACTGTTAAATCATAATTACATAAAAAAATTAGATGAAATAATGCCTGTACTCTACTTTTTCTACACGGATTACAGTTATGAACCAACAGTTAACAGAGGTCCAATGTTAGTCCCTTCGGTACCAGCAATAAGTCAATATGAATAAAAGTAGTTGCCTCTGCAGGCCGATGGACCGGACCACTTGCTCCCTCCTTGTGATGACAGACAATTACGGACTTAAGATGATTGTGTGAGTGAATGCATACGAAGAAATTGTGAAGGAGGGTGAGTGCTGTGAGAAGTAAGAGTGACGTAGGATTGTGCCACGCTAAGATAGGTCGGTTGGTGTAACGCCACACTGGGATTGGTTGGCAGTCAGCAGGAATACTCTGTGACTGGCAATATCATTTCGCCGTATTAATTGAACAAAAGTGCATTCTTGTTGGGAAGTTTGGGAAAAAGGTCAGAAATCATGGCATGCTTTAGGGTGTTGCTGGATCTTTTCAGAGGCGATGAAGGGGTTGTTACTCAAGTGGACAAAGAAGCATCACCCAAGGATATCCCAGCTCATTATATGGCTCCACAAATGGCACAAAATCACTAAAAAGGAGGGTGACTACATTTAGGCTAGATATACTGAACCCACTTAGAGGGGCATTGTTTGCAATGCGACCTTTGTCCAGACCCACACAGTTTGAGGCGTTAGATGTGTGGATGCTTGCAGCTCATGCGAAGCAGAGGGAGAAATATCAAGGGAGAATGAAGAAAACCATGAAGGCCTAGCAGGATGCACAGTGGGATGCTAGACTCAAGGCGTGGATAATGGACACCATTGAAGGAGAAAGGTGATACCCAGTATTGGTTGATGGACATTCGCAATAAAGAGAAACAGGGAGAAGGGCAAATAGGAGTGACAGTAGTGTTAATGAAGCCAGATTGTTGGATGGGTTGTTAGCTGAGCATCCACCACCTTACAGTTTGCAGTAAGGAGATGTGGGATGATGTCCGGATACCCCTAATAACGTGGGAGGTGTATCAACCCCAGTAGCTCATGGTCCAGTGGTTGTAGGAATGATATCAACAGGTACAAGGGGGAAAGGATTGTCAGTCTTGGGAGGTGGGAAATCGATTGGTGACTACACTGCTTCATGGTGGCCGGATGCTCTTACAGTACTGGTTATCATGGGACCTATCATTCCTGTTTGTGACTCAGGCTCAATAGGAATCCTTAACCAGAGACAGTTCATGCAAGCAGAAGGGACACCTTTGGGAGGAAGAGGGAGCATGAATGTGGGTTTCCATTATTTAGTGCCTATGAAATCCAGTACCCCTTTAGCAGCTACTGACGATTCTTCCAGAGTGTGGATTGGTTCCAGTACCATAAGATCTGTACCCATGGTAAGCAATAGTTCAGATCTGCGAATCTCCTGTGAGAGGTCCAAGTGGTATGTCTCAAGAAGCTAGCGCAAGTCAGAGAACATATGAGAACCAACATGTCTTAGACGTCGCAGACTTAGAGTCATGGTTAAGGGATCATGATAACAGTGTGTCAGAATGGTAAGCCGAGTCAGGATACCATCAAGGCCACAATGAAGGTGAAGCTAGTGAATGTGGTAAGTTAGATAAAAGGCAGAATTAGAAGAGATCATTGGTGGGAGTCTACCTCTAGATAGAATAGAGACCCATTAGCCCGATGAGTTGTTGTTTGTGGCTAAAGATGTCACCGTGAAGGCAAGGAAAGCACATGAGAAGTTGTCAGATTTGGCTCAGAGTTATGGAGCAGAGTTGTCTCGAACAAATGCATTGCAGGGAAATCACAGGCTTACCTATAGTGAACAAGAGTTAGAGGAAAAAAGAGTGATGGGAATTGCTAATAGGGATGAGGACTTGGAATATGCTGGATAAGTGGGAAGAGAGAAGGTTGAGAAAGAAGAGCTCAAGAAATATGACTGGAAAGACGCCTCCTCCAGATGGGGGGAGCAAAGGGATTAAAGACATTCCCGTTGCGGGAGGTGCCTAGCAGAGGGTATGTGTACATCCCTAGGAGTCGGGGTGATCTTGCTGCATTCACAAACGCTTTCCCAAGGTTACGAGAGAAACCTGCTGAGTGGTATATGCAAGTTGATCACCTTGTTAAGAACACAAAAGTGTTGTGGATTGATTAAAAACCTTGTTCAAAATTGTGGTTTCTAGTGTTCTGTGGCCTGCTTGTAAGATAGCTGTCGAGTGGCCTAGTGCTGAGCCAGAGAGGGGCTCAGTAACTCATGGTCCTTCACCGTTGGTCATGAAAAAGTACGATCAGGTGATCACGTGGTGCAGTCCAAAATAGCAGCACAGGACATTGTTTTAAGATAGATCGAAAGACCCAGAAGCCTAAAGAGTCAGTAAACGCCTATTTTGAAAGGCTGTTATAAGCCTTCAAGCAGTACAGTGGGTTAGATACCCTTGCCCCAAAGATATTGGACAATTTGTGTCCAAATTTGTGACTGGACTGAGGCCTGAGATCAGCCTCATGATCCAACCGCATCTGATCTCCTGGCAAAATAAATCTGTGGACAAAATCTTACAGTAAGCTAGATACTGCTTTACGGGTCAGGAAAGAGGGAGGGGTGTCCCTATAGATCTGAAGAAAGGGATAGATGTAGCCACCCTGAAAAAGTCCAGTGCATGTCATTGTTGTCAAAAGATTCAGCATTGGAAACGCGAGTGTCACCTTAATACTGAGAAACAATAGCAGGGAGGAGAACTCTTGCAGTTGGCAGATGGGGTAAATCAGTTGCCAACTGTGACCAGTCCAAGATCATTTAATACAGGAGGGAATCAGAACCAGAGCCTCTGCCTCTGAGAATTCCACAGGGCAATCTGACATATCACCAGATGCCTTTGATGGAATCTGTGGAAGGATTTGGTCTGGACCGTCCTTAGGTGAGAGCCTCAGGAGGGAGGAACACGGTAAAATTAGCGCAGTGTTAGTAGTAGACCAGAATGGACCATACGTAGAAGCAGACGTGAATGGTCATCACATTACATTGTTGATTGATTCTGGTGCTACCCATTCTACTGTGAGATCTGCAGTAGTCCCAAACCTACCCCTCTCGGGAAAATCGATTCAAGTTGTAGGAGTTGCCAACAAAAGGATGACAGAACCTTTGACAGAGGAGGTGCCAGTGAAAGTTGAAACCTTCCAGGATCACCATCAGTTTGTGGTGTATGATTCCAGTTAAGTGTGTTTGTTAGGGCATGGTCTGTTGTGCAAACTGAGTTGTATCATATACTGCACACCAAAGGAAATTGAGTTGCAGACCAATGATGAGGATTTTGTTTTCAAATTGGGAAAGGAGAACCTTTGCACTACTTTGTTTTCCTTACTGGCAGTGGAAGACATGTGCTAGATCTCAGAGACACTGTTTTGGCAGTGGTGTGGGAGTTTGCAGGAGAGGAGATCGGACTGATTCGAGGAGTCAAAGCAATCTGCATACAAGTCAAGACAAATGCAGAATTTCTGAAAATGCCTCAATACAATCTGACCCCAGAAACAGTGGCAGGAAATACACCTGTAATTTCAGTCTATGATCGCACAGGGCATCTCAAAAGAGATCATGACGAGTCTGTGCAACTCTCCTATTATGGGTTTGCAGAAACCTACTGGGAAATAGCGCATTGTCCAAGACATTACGAAAATCAACAGCATTGTGATTCCATGGTGTCCCGTGGTACCGAATCCATCTGTGATTCTATTCCAGATTCCTTGTGAAGCTGAATGGTTTACCGTGATTGACCTTTGCCATACATTTTTCTCTATCCCATTACATGAGGCGAGCCAATTTTTGTTTGCTTTCCGTCCGGAAATTTGTGTCTTAACATGGTGTTGTATCTCCATGGGTATACTGAAAGTCCATCTATATTTTATCAGATCTTGAAAAGGAACCTTGAAAGTCTGAGTCTACTTCTGAAACTCAGTGCTGGTCCAATACATCGATGAACTTATCATTGCGTCTGAGATCCGTGATTCTTGCAGGGATGATACCATTGCCTTACTTAATCACCTGGCTGAGAACAGGCATAAGGTGTCCCCAAGTGAGCTTCAGTACTGTCTGAATGAAGTACAGTGCTTGAACCATCGGATCGAAAAGGGCAAGAGGAAGGTGTCACCAGAAAGAATGGAGGCGATCATGAAGATAATCCCCCTAGTACCCAGAAAGAGGTCAGAATGTTTTTGGGAATGGTTGGCTACTGTCGACAGTGGATTTCCAACTGTTCATTGATGGCTAACCTTTGCAGATGCTGACTCACAAGGGTGTTTGTGATCCGGTGCCTTGGGATACTGATTGTGTACTGGCCTTCCTGGAGTTGAGAGAAGGCCTTTGTCACGCTCCAGCTTTAGGAATGCCTGATTACAACAAAGCATTTTCACTGTTTTGCTTTGAGAGAGAAGGTTGTACTCTATCTGAACTCACCCAGACACATGGAGGTGCCTGCAAACCAGTGGCCTATTTCTCAGCTACTCTAGATCCTGTAGCTTCAGTGTTGCCCTTGATGTCTCAAACCCATTGCTGCAAGAAGTGTCAGTATTAAATGAAGTGATAGCATTGTGAATGCTCATCCTGGTAGGGTGGTCATACCGCACCCAGTGGAGCTACTGATGATGAGAACCAAGTCACAGCACTTGACAAATAACAGATTGATAAAGTACAAGCAGGTGCTTCTGGCCACTGAAAATGAAACCCTGAAGCAGTGTTCTCTGTTAAATGTTCCTGCTTTGTTACCCATTCCAAGTGCTGATGGGGCAGAATGTGAATACCATAACTAACTGGATGTCACTGAACTGTGTATAAAACCAATATCTGACATTGTCGATAAGCCCTTTTCCAATCCCGATCAAGTCCTTTTTGTTAGTGGCTGATGCTTGAGAGACAATGAAGGAAATATGAGAGCAGCGTCTGCTGTCTATACCATTTCTGGAGTGGTGGAAGCCGCTTGGTTACAGGAAGTACATTCCATACAAGTGGCCGAAATCATTGCCTTGACACGCGCATGTCCAGTCTCTGAACTAGTCCCAATCTATACCGCTCGCCAATATGGGTTCCGTGTGATTCATGATTTCAGAGAGCTATGTTTGCAGAGAGGATTCTCCTATTAGAAATGGGGAGTATTTGAGACAACTGCTGGAAGCATTACAATTGACAAGGGAAGTGGTTGTCTTCAAGTGAGATGCCAATGGAAAGGGGAATGATTTTCTAACTGGAAATCAATATGCTGATGAAGTCACACATTACTGTGCCTTTTAATGCATGTGTCTTTAATATACTGGCGAGAGTGCAGAGAAGACCGAGCTGAATATGATGCTAGCATCTGCAGACACTTGGGATGAAGTGAGGGGTTTGAAGATGGAAGTTACAGAAGAAGAACAAGCGGGTTGCATCATAGCAGGCTGCGGGGAAGGAAATTAAGACATTTGGGTGTCAGCTGATGCTAAGGCAGTATTGTTTGTTTCACCGAATGGCAAGGCAAATGCATGGAGCATTCACCAACCCTTGATGCAGGGAAATTTGGACTTTTACTTTTTCATGCTTTGCATACTTCTTCTCAAGCTAATAGTTTTGTTCATGTTGCACTGTCTGAACTGGGTGAACATACTTGGCTTTATACTGTTACCTTTGGATTTCTACACCCTTGTGTTGAGGTTTGTTCATGTTCAGTTATTTTTGGCTTTGTAATAAACTTAATTACCCTCCATAATTGTTTATTGGTTATTATGTACCAGAAAACAGTGTATTAATTTGACTGTATTCTAATGATTTTCTCCCCTTCACATTTCCATGCTGCTAAAATCATTAATTGGAGTGTGTCTCTAAAAGAGTTCCAGAACGTTTAAAAACAGCCTCTTTCAGGAGTTAGATATAATTGTTTGTATAAACTACTGATGAATGCCTGAACTGCCCGTTGCAATGACATACTGGAACTGTTCTTCTCCTTCCAAGTTTAGCTGTAAAAACTGTCTTTTAGGCCTTCTGAAAGTTATTTACAAATGTTGAGTGAACATTTTCTGTTCAGTGCCTCAAGTTGTGGAGCTTTAACAATTGTGTCTATAATACATTGGAACAAAACCATTCTCATGACAATTCCCTTAGCTCTAGCAGAGATAAAGGTACTGTGCAATTGATATGTTAAGGCTTTACTATAATGTACTTGTTTCTCTGTATTGTTTCTTTTTCTCATCTAAACTTGAGTCCTCTGAAAACAAAAGCAAGGACATTTTTTAAATTGTTAAAGAATTCTCCTCTTCCAGTGTAGCTGCCAGATACTTCACCCCTACTTCAAAATGGACTAATGAGCTAGCGACCTTCTTTCATGAGAAAATTACTACCATCCAAATCTCATTTGCAGAGCCTCATCCTGATGAGGAAATGATCATTGTTCCGCTACCCCCAAATGCCTTGGAAAAGGGTCCCTCCCTCACTCAGTTCCCTACCCTTTTACCAGAGACATCCTTGAAGAAAATGAAGGGCCTTAAGTGAGATTCACCTTCAGACCCATGCCCTGCGAAAATACTGGCATCTGTGGCTGAGATCATTAATACGACGGTTAACATCGTACTGAATTTGTCACTTAGTAATGGCCAGGTTCCTCTTAATTCGAAGTGTGCAAAATACTCCCATTGTTGAAAAAGGCCTTCGCCGATCCCTTAGTAGTGACAAACTACAGACCAATCTCCCTCCTTTCTTTTTTTGCGAAAACCATAGAGAAATAAGTAAATGCAGTGATCACCGATTATGTAGAATCAAACAAACAATCTTCTCCACCCGAGCCAGTCTGGGTTCCGATCCAACTTTAGCACAGAGACTACTTCGTTAGAAGTCTCTGAGTCAATAAAGGAGAAACTTGACAAAGGAGGTAAAGTTGTACTTATCCTTTTGGATCTATATGCGGCTTTCAACACCGTACCCCATTACCGACTGCTGCAGAGTGTAAAGATGACTCCAATACAGAATTGATGATTAAAGTTAGTCTTTAATGGTCAGTAGTAAAGAGACCTCCAGCTCCTTCCACAGCTCCCTCTGTACTGTCTCCTATTCAGACTATAACATTCTAAGCTCCTAGCAACATGCTTACAGTTCCATGAAGCATAGATCCCAACACAGAGGCTG
The DNA here is from genome assembly GCF_964261635.1 of Lissotriton helveticus. NCBI lineage: Eukaryota > Metazoa > Chordata > Amphibia > Caudata > Salamandridae > Lissotriton > Lissotriton helveticus. Next base: position 1,710,441,403 of record NC_136067.1, read on the forward strand.
CAGGAATGCAGCCTTGGGGGCAAGGGGTGAAGTGGTTCTCTTAGTTTTTAGAGGACAGAAACTAAGATGTTTGGCCCCCCCCTTTTGCTGCTCGCATTCCTCCTCTGAAAGTGGGTGTTTCGCAGGGTTCCATCCTGAGCCCGAAATTGTTAATCTGTATATGGACCCTCTTGCCCCCTTGGTTGAAGCTTGTGACACAACAATAATTTCTTACACTGACGATACTCAGCTGTGAGAAGGACAATGACTTCAATGGTGAAAAGATAAAAAATTGTCTGAGGAAAGATTTCACCTGGCTCAGTCTCAACCAATTGAAATGGAACCCAGAGAAATCCGAAATTATCTTTTATGGATCTCCCTCTCAGGAAGAATGGAAGCAATGGTGGCCTTCTGACATATCACCCCCTCAATCTTTGGTAAGGGAATTCAAGAATTTGGGGGTGAAACTGGATGACTCTTTATCCATGAAATCCCAAGTACAGACTGTGGCAGGATCCTTTTTTCGGCCTCCTGAGAATGCTCAGGAAATTCCTCCCCCTGCTATCTCTTTCGCACAGAAAGACTGTGGTCCAAGCCCTCATTACCTCCAGACTGGATTATGTAAATGTTCTGTATCTGGGGCTCCTAGAGTATCTGGGGCTCCAAGCTACAGGTCATCCGAAATATTGTTACTAGGGCTGTTCTCATGCTAGGTCCCAGAACCCGGATTTCTCCCCATCTGATGGCCTTACCCTGGCTACCTGTCCGTAACACAATTCATTTCAAAACCTTAGTCCTGGTTTAAAGGCTCTACATGATATGGGGGCCCACTACATCAGGAAAAGAGTTCTACAATATGAACCAGAGAGAATTCTAAGATCATCTCACCAACATCTGATACCTGTTCCCAAATTCTCCTGCTGCAGTGGCCGCTCCTTTCAAGTACAGGTTGCTCATGTCTGGAACCTTTTGCTAATGTCACTCAGACAGGTGCCTTACTTAATGACCTTCAGAAGACAACTTAAAACCTGGATGTTCCAGCAGCAACTCTAGATTTCTTTTTTATTTCTGGTACAACTGTTATTAAGCTAGCCTAGGGTCTGATTAGCGCCGGGACACTCTTTTGAGTACCCGTGCGCTACAAGTATCTTATAACATAACATAGGGATTTTTGGGTATTGTGCACTTTCTGATGAATGTTATCATTGTGGGACATCCATCTAAAAGACAAAACTGCATGCAATTGAAGATGATGTAAGAGCAGAGAGTAACACTAGTCTTATGTTCTGTTCAGTATAAAATAGCTCTTCCGAGACTGCAGAACCTCTGGAGGGCCTCGATTTGCTGACATGGGCTGTGTGACTACAACCCAATTAAGTATCTTGTGTGCCTTCTCTCGTGTTCTTATTCTCCCTACTCCTCTTTACAATCAGTGTTGAGCACAGTCTTGGACATGGTCAGCACTGTCAATATTGAAGGAAACTGGAGGATTTCACATCGTTCCTGCAGCAACATTCAGATCTACAAGTTAATGGTAACTTCCCTCTAAAACTTAGCTCCTGTTTGAATTTGCATGTGATCCTTGGGTGCATAAGCCAATGTATCTGCATAAGTCCAATGTTAATAACAAAGAGCTGTTTCACCAGAGGCCTAACCTCATCATACGTTTTCTCATTCAAACATCGGTGCGTCTTTTTTATCTGTGGGTGCATGGAAAAGAATCAAAGGATCAGCATTTTTCTATGCAATTGTCATGTGGTTACTGTTGTTATGTGTTGCTTTTCTAAAGTCCACTTTCTTTCCTGTTTATCTCTTGACATAATTTTATCAGATTTTTAATATATTTTCTATATATTTTTAGCTGTATGTGAATGCTAAGAATCAAATGATCTTGGTATCTGGTTTGTAGCAGCTGGCATAATCTATCTTTAACATTTCGCCTATCCTCATTATGTTTCCTGCAACTTTTGCATAAGCTGCTTAGCTTGTACTTTGCTCAATTTTGATTACGAGATGTTTCGATGTGATCATATCTTACATCACAGGTTTTTTGTTTTCAGAAAGAATAGTTCCTAGCTTGCCTGAACATATGTCTGCTTATGTGTGATAGTTTCCCAATGAAATTTCAAAGCCACAAATTCGTGTTCATATTTTTCTATTATCTGTGTACAGTCTGCCCTAATTTCCCATAGCACTTGATCATGCACATTCAGTTCACATTTCAATCTGACCAATCTTTAATGTTTCTGCTCAGTCAGTTTTGCACTTCCTCTAGCTTGTCACTGAGTGCCAAGGTATGACTTTAAATTAAACTTCCCTTTATTTATTTCTGCCTGTAATGTATTCTCTACTTCCAACATTTAAAAAAATTCACTTGCTACAGTGATCAATATCTCCTTGCTTGTCTTATTTTCTGTCTCACATACAACCTGACTGACATCAAACAAGCTATAATTCTTATGCCGCCTAGATTTAGTCTACTTCTTTTAAGTATGTTTTCTAAACTTTTATGCCATATATACATTAGAACATTTTAATTTTGGGAGCTCTATTGAAAACAATGGAGTGCTCAGGACTTCTAATGGCTGGTAAAAGCTCCAACATTCCAATGTTTGCAGTTCACAAGTTTTGCTGTGAACAAAGGCCTCAAGGAGGCATTTGTTTTATTTGTTAGAACATTCTGCCCTCTAGTGGCAAAATGTTCTAATAACCTTATAGCCCTCCGTAGGTGGGCTATACCGGCCATTAAAGGCCTGCTCCCTTGTTAAAGACCTTAGCTTGGGCCTTTAACGCCGGTGCGGGCCTTTCAATGACTGGTATTGCCCGCTATGGCAGGCTATAAGGCTATATTAATTCAAAAATTAATTATAACAGCTGTTTTTGTATCTGTTGTATTCGCTAAACATCATATTATGTCTGTCGGCATGTTATCATTCATTCCATTCCTTGTGTTCTGTCTATTTATAGACATACTTGCAGAGCCTATATCTATATATTGAGGGCAGACATGCATCTACATGGATATTTGGTGATGTTCAGATTGTTTTTATAAGTGATCTATAGTTTATATAAAAATCCAGGTGCACCGATATTTAAAACATTTACATTTAGGTGTATCAAGAGCCATATGTACAAACACATTTTTCCATAGACATAGAATGGGTAAATCACTCTGGTTCTTCTGACCCCTACATTCTTGCCACTAGAGGGAGCTTTCGTCTAAAATGTGCACCCAGATGTGCAAGTACAGGCAACATATGATTTAGTCTTAACACCAGTCTATTAGGGGTTAGGGAGTAATCTATGAAATGTATTCCCTTCTATTTCAATCAGTCCCTGGAATGGAAGATGTGTGGCATCCCGCCTAATAGTGGTGGCTACCTGGGTCTGGGTACAACCTTCAGGTAGAAACACTTGTGACAACCATCTAATCAGCAGAAAGCTATGGTTAACCAGAGATAACTCTCACTATGCGTATTTGTAGTCAAATTAAATGCTGTTGAAACCTTATATAAAATGTCAACTTAAGTCACATTGCAAATGTATTCAAAAATACTTCCATAGATGGCACAGAAATACATATTTCACATCTATCTGAAATATTCATTCAAATATGTGAATGGTGGCACAACACATACTAGCTCTGCACAACAAAGTCCTCAGAATAGAAATCTCAGCCCTGTGCCACTTTGAAAAGAACTCGAGTTCATTAATGAACTCATAGCACACCCTGGACACCCATTTGTCCATAAGAAATACATGTTTTATTTAACATTCCACTGCTGGTTTAGAAACGTAGCTCAGCTCGAAATGAAGTAGATGGAAAATATTTGTTTGCTTCAAAGATACAGTTCATCTCAATTGTACATCTTGACTCAGATAATTTCACTTAGAAATAAAGTTTTCGTTTTCTAATGCTATGCATTTTATATTTGTTTTTAAAACGAAATATAATGAGCCTCACTCAAAAACGTATTAAAATTACATCATCAATTTAGCGCTATTAAAGAAGTGATTGTTTTGCAATCTTTTCTGCTAATTACAGAACGCCAGCTTTCACTCCCTTCGTCCTTTACTGAGTTCCACACGAGGTAGAGACCAACCAGTTAGGAACACTGCACTAGACGTCTACAAAAATAAAGTTGGTTTTCACATAATAAACGTGATAAAACGTTTATATGTGTGTTCTTATCTGTAACCTAATTATGAGTGTAAGGTATCTCTATCTTTCATAAAATTAGGCTTGTTGTTCACGAGAAAACCGTTAGAGGTCTTGTCCTTTGACAGAAAAATAACGTTTTCTATTTGGCAAAAGAATCCAGCACATAAGAATGTTAATACCACTAGAGTACAAATATCTCTTCTGTTATTTTTTAGTGTTGGTGTATGGCTTGGCAGGAGCAGTAAAGCTCCAGGCAAGTCATAGCAAACAGCTATGTCCCAAGGGTGGGCATCCTGGGATAAAGCAGGAGGCGGCCCGGGCGGGCTGGCAGTCCCTAGGGCCATCTATGGCTCCAGGGGGGGGGCCCTCCTTATTATGTTTTGTCCCATGGAGGTAATGGTCCCCTGGGCTGCGGGCCACACTGCCCCGCATTCAATTTAAGAAAATACACAGGGAGGTGGCAGTCCACAAGGCTGCTAGTGGGTCCGCACAGATCCCCGCAGTTACTCAACTTAAATACAGCGGAGGTGGTGGGCCCCAGGGCTTCGGAAAGGGGTTCACGAAACTCCAATTTTTTTAAACACAATGCCCGGGGAGATGGCAGTCCCAGGGGATAGGTGGGTCTGAGAGGCCCCCCATTTAAAAACAAAAAAGCCCCAGGGAGGTGGTGGTCCCTGGAGCAGCAGGAGATGTCGTATGGGCCTCCCTGTCATCGATTTGTAAAGGAGCCCTTGGGAGGTGAAGGCCCTTGGGGCAAAATAAACCTCAGGAGGGGGTGTGCGCCCCCTCATTTATTTGCAAAATGACCACAGGACCAGGCCCACCTGGGGGCTGACAATTAATGATGCGTGGGGGCCTGCGCTTTGTTTTGTTTTTTAACTTTCGGCAAGATCCGCAGATACCGCCAAATTGTTATTTTAAAAAAATGCTTTTTTTGTCCTGTGGGGTTCCTGTGGGACCCCCCTAAAGAGGTCTAGGGGGTCAGGTTATTTCTACCATGCCGTTTTTAATTTTTTTGTAACTTTTTTATTTGACTCGGTTCAAGTCAAGTCACAAGTTGGCTGCCAACACCTCCTGGTTTGAAGTGTTGGCAGCCAATCAGATCTCAGCACAAGATCGAGAGGAGTCGCAGATCCTCTGCTTCCATATATATATATATATATATATATATATATATATATATATATATATATATATATATATATATATATATATATATATATATATATATATATATATATATATATATACATACATATATATTTATATATATATATATATATATATATATATATATATATATATATTACCTACTGGCGGTCGCCAGTAGGTATATATAGTTAGGATTTTTTCTCTATGGGTTTTTTGAAAATTCTATGTCTAATAACTTTGGCGTTTGTGGACGGAATCGGCTGAAATTTTCAGGAAAATGGCACATTTTGTTTCTGAGCAGCCCTTGAAAATTTGGGGGGGGTTCGTCCAGTGGGGGCCGAGAAAAAAGGGGGGTCCCAAAACGTGTTTTTAACATTGAGTTTTCCATAGGGCGGTTGGCCTCACTTTTAGCCCGAACGGCTGAATGGATTTGCACGAAACTTGGCAAAATTGTAGGGACTGGTAGCCCGATGTGCCTTTTGTAGGTCTCAATATATGTGCTCCAGTGTATTTTGAGAAATTAACGTTTAAAAAAAGATATATATCTGTAACAGCGGACCGGTTAGCGCTCTGGTTCGCGGACTTTTCGCGCAACGGAGCTTTGTGAAGCGAAGCTGATTGGTTCTCCGGCGTCTGTCAACATTCCAAACAGTCCGTAGCGGCCGCCATCTTGTCTCTCGGTAGGATCGAGAGACAAGAGGAGGTCAAAACAAAGGGGGAAATAACTATAAGGGGGCATAGTAGATCCTCGCTGACCCCCTAGGTTTGATGTGGAGGTTTTAAAAGGGCCCCGCGGGGCAAAAAAAAATAATAATAATAATAATCGAACGGCTGAATGGATTTGCACGAAACTTGGCAAAATTGTAGGGACTGGTAGCCCGATGTGCCTTTGCTAGGTCTCAATATATGTGCTTCAGTGGATTTTGAGAAATTAACGTTCAAAAAAAGATATATATCTGTAACAGCGCACCGCTTCGCGTACTTTTCGCGTTACGGAGCTTTGCGAAGCGAAGCTGATTGGCTCTCCGGTGTCTGTAAACATTCCAAACAGTACGTAGCGGCCGCCATCTTGTCTCTCGGTAGGATCGAGAGACAAGAGGAGGCCAAAGCGAAGGGGCAAATGACCATAAGGGGGCATAGTAGATCCTCGCTGACCCCCTAGGTTTGATGTGGAGGTTTTAAAAGGGCCCCGCGGGGCAAAAAAAAAAAATAATAATAATAATCGAACGGCTGATGACCATAAGGGGGCATAGTAGATCCTCGCTGACCCCCTAGGTTTGATGTGGAGGTTTTAAAAGGGCCCCGCGGGGCAAAAAAAAAAAATAATAATAATAATCGAACGGCTGAATGGATTTGCACGAAACTTGGTAAAATATTAGGGACTGGTAGCCCGATGTGCCTTTGCTATGTCTCAATATATGTGCTTCAGTGCATTTTGAGAAATTAACGTTCAAAAACAAGATATATATCTGTAACAGCGCTCCGCTTCGCGGAGATAAAATTATATGTGTATTACCTAGCTGTTGCTAACACCAGTTAGCGACGGCTAGTAGGAGATAGCGACCATCTTGGGTCCCACTTTGCATGTGAGTGATATTTATCACTAATGACATGCAAAGTGGGCATGCCAAGATGTTAGCGACTGGAAACAGTCGCTAACATCGCTATCTCTTATTATCAACTTTTGGAAATATTCGAGATAAGCGCGAATATCTCCAAAAAGTAACAGCTGCCCTGAGCAGTTCTTAGCCATGTTATCCAATGGGAGGTGGATAACATGGCTAAGAGCATTAGCTCGGTAATGCATGAATATCGCGGAGTTTTCAGCGATATTAATGCATTGCGCTCGTTTTTTATCGTATTTGCGATAAACCTTGATAATAGCAAGGTTTATCTGCGATAATTTCTGACGGTAAAAAAATCTTTGCAATGCATCGTTAGGGATAAATATCGCTTAACTTTGGTAATATGCCCCAACGTCTGTTAACGTTCGATTCGAAGGAAATCAGGAATTGTTGAAAAACATTGTGTGCGCCATCTTGTCTTTTTTCAAATGCCACACTTTTGTCGTGCACGGCAGCCATTTTAGATGCCTTGACCAGATCCACTCTGTGCACGCTGTCGATCCTTAGCATGGCTCCCCACCCTCGCAAGCATCTCCCCCAGGCAGTGGTCACCCCCGCTCTCTGTTTTATGCATGGGTAATAAACCTCCCCCCATCTGCGCTGTTCTTCCCTGAGAATCACACCCTCTGCCCGCCCGACACCTCCCTTTCGCCCTATTCACTACCGCACCCTCTGACACTCCTTTTCCTCTGTGTCCGATTGTCCAGGCCGGTCCTAGGCTATCAGCTAGCCCTGCAGATGTAGTTTATGGCCACAGCTGTAAAGAATCACCCGTCTTCAAAGGAGTTATAGTAGATCAAGGCCCACACTCGATGAGATCCGTCACAGCAGAAGCGTTGCTATTATCTGAAAACCATCCTGTATTGTGATTGGGGAGGGGACCGAGCGTGAAGCGGAAGATTCCAGGGATGACTCTTTGTACATCAAAGTTTTTACAATTATGTGTCACATTAAAAATATATAGCACTCCGACAAAGTAGTAAGATTATAAAACTTTAATAATTTATAAATATATACAAGAAAACAAAAATAGTAATAACATATAAACATTTTTAGAGAAAAACAACGAAGTAGCGGTCGGCTGTGCGAATAGTCCCAACGCAGCACAACGTCCAGATTTCCGGCGTGGGGCGTCGCGGGGGGTGGGTGATCAGTAGCAAACTGTTGTGCGAATAGTTCCAAGGCAGCAGAACGCGCCGAAATCTAGATGACACGAAAGTGATGTCTAGTAAGTTGCCACCCAGCAAATAACGGCGTGGGGCGTCGCGGGGGGTGGGTCATCAGTAGCAAACTGTTGTGCGAATAGTTCCAAGGCAGCAGAACGATGGCACCAAGGTGATGTCCAGTAAGTTGCCGCACTGGTTTTGGTATCCTACAATGCTGCTCCGAATAACGGCGTGGAGCGCCCCGGGGGAGGCGGCGTGAACGGGCCTCTCCAGGTGGAGTCTCATCTGTTTTAGTGGGGCGCCCCTTTACCGTTTCAGTTGCCATTCCGTCCGCTTTTGGTCCACTGTGTCAAAATCCGCCATTCAGCTGAGTTGCGCCCACTCTTGCGGTGCAGCGATAGGCGGCTGTCACAGGACTCTCAAAATGGCGGCAGGCTGTTTCCTTTTTGGGCCTGGTCCACTGAAATGGCCCTGGGACACCTTGGAAATCGGACGCTTGTCTGCTAGGTCTTGGACCCCATTCTCGAAAGCGTCCCCTCCGCCTTGAGAATTCATCAAAAGTTTTGGGGGCTCCGACTCCTGCAGGCTTCTGGTGGGGAGCGGCTGCCATGATTGCTCGCGGAATGACCACGACTGAGCTACGAGATGGTGGTGCTTTCATGCTGACGCCAGCTTCAGTCTGAAACATCCAGAAACAAGGTGGGGCTTTCATCGTTTGGGGGAAAAAAAAAGTTTTCATCCAATGAAAAGTGTTGTTTTTAGGTCATATGATCAAGCCTTCCATCATTAGGAAACCAAAAGTAAAATGAACCAATGAAAAGTTTTATAAACAAGTCACATGACCTGTTATGCGGCATAGGGTATAAAATGCGGAGAAAATACGTTGGCACGTGAGGCGGCGTCAGTAGCGGACCGATGTGCGAATAGGCCGAAGGCAATACAACGCGCCAAGATCCGGATGGCACCGAGGTGGTGTCATAGTTGAGAGTTCTGAGCAGCGGTTGTAACACTGTCTGAAGCTTATTTGCAGCTGCTGCAGCTTCACTACGCGCCAAGATCCGGATGGCACCGAGGTGGTGTGTAGGAAGTTGCCGCACTGGTGTGGCCATCCTACAATGCTGAAAGTCGGCGTGGGGCGCCCCGTTGGCCTGTGAGTTTGCGTCAGTAGCGGACCGATGTGCGAATAGGCCGAAGGCAGCACAACGCGCCAAGATCCGGATGGCACCGAGGTGGTGTCTAGTAAGTTGTCGCACTTCTGTGGCCATCCTACAATGTTGAAAGTCAGCGTGGGGCGCCCCGTTGGCCTGTGAGATGGTGTCAGTAGCGGACTGATGTGTGAATGGGGCCAAAGGCAGCGCAACAATATTTTCTACTATATTTCCGGTGTAGAAGACACCACAAGGCGCTGAGATGCCAAGATCCGGATGGCACCGAGGTGGTGTGTAGCAAGTTGCCGCACTGGTGTGGCCATCCTACAATGCTGAAAGTCGGCGTGGGGCGCCCCGTTGGCCTGTGAGATGGCGTCAGTAGCGGACCGATGTGCGAATAGGCCGAAGGCAGCACAACAATATTTTCTGACTGACACCACAAGGCGCTGAGATGCCAAGATCCGGATGGCACCGAGGTGATGTCTAAGTTGCGGACTGATGTGCGAATGGGGCCAAAGGCAGCGTAACAATATTTTTTGTATGGAAGATACCACTAGGCGTTGAGATGCCAAGATTCGGATGGCACTGAGGTGATGTCTAGCAAGTTGGTGTGGTCATCCTACAATGCTGAAACTCGGCGTGGGTCACCCCATTAGCCTGTGAGATGGCGTCAGTAGCGGACCGATGTGCGAATAGGCCGAAGGCAGCACAACGCGCCAAGATCCGGATGTCACCGTGGTGGTTTCATAGTTGAGAGGCACTTCATCTGCAGTGGGGCGCCGAGATCCGGATGGCACCGAGGTGATGTCTAGCAAGTTGCTGTACTGGTGTGGTCATCCTACAATGCTGAAACTCGGCGTGGGTCGCCCCATTAGCCTGTGAGATGGCGTCAGTAGCGGACCGATGTGCGAATAGGCCGAAGGCAGCACAACGCGCCAAGATCCGGATGTCACCGTGGTGGTTTCATAGTTGAGAGGCACTTCATCTGCAGTGGGGCGCCGAGATCCGGATGGCACCGAGGTGATGTCTAGCAAGTTGCTGTACTGGTGTGGTCATCCTACAATGCTGAAACTCGGCGTGGGTCGCCCCATTAGCCTGTGAGATGGCGTCAGTAGCGGACCGATGTGCGAATAGGCCGAAGGCAGCACAACGCGCCAAGATCCGGATGTCACCGTGGTGGTTTCATAGTTGAGAGGCACTTCATCTGCAGTGGGGCGCCGAGATCCGGATGGCACCGAGGTGATGTCTAGCAAGTTGCTGTACTTGTGTGGTCATCCTACAATGCTGAAACTCGGCGTGGGTCGCCCCATTAGCCTGTGAGATAGCTGTTCTTTGGATTTGGGCCTGGCTCGTCTGCTGTAGTGGGGCGCCCCTTTACCGTTTCAGTTGCCATTCAGCTGAGTTTCGGCTGCTCTTGATGCTACAGCGACAGGCGGCTGCAACAGGACTCTCAAAATGGCGGCCTGTTCTTTGGATTTGGGCCTGGTCCACTAAAATGGCCCTGGGACACCTTAGAACTCGGACGCTCGATTTTATTTTCCTTTCCTGTACATGCAAAAAAAGGTAAATGCCCGGTACGTTACACGCTTCATCTGCCACGATGAACTCTCCAGAGGAACCGAAAAAAAATATAGTTGTGGTAACTATACCATGCATCGTCATATGGAGAGGTGGCACCAATTAATTATAGTGCTGCATAAAAGAGAGATTTGGAGGAGAACCCGTGACCTGCTAGTACATTCATCAAAGAAGTGGCACTGAGAGCTTCAGAGGCAAGGGAAACGGTCCCAAATATTTAGAAGAACTTTGGAAAGATTAAAATGACATGTTTAGATTGTGGCAAATTAATTTCATGTGGACAGATGAGTGTTACTCTAATAAATACAGCATATGAACATCATCATAGTCGATGGTTGGTAGAGACATTTTGACTATATCCTGGACCTGCCCGTCCTCGCCCAAAATGGCGCCAGAATAAATGGGACTCGTAACTCCTTGTTGTGTACTGGTTGCAGAACCTTGAAATCACGAGATACGTATGCAGTTTTGAAGCACATGGCGGGCGGGGACGAGAATTGATTGAATATTTCGACATCCCTATTGATATTAAGTTCTGATGTGTTATTGATTACTGTACTGTTGAAAGTTCGAATTAACGTCACCCATGGTACTTGCCCGCAAATGTATATCTAGATAATTTTATTGTAACTGGCCCTGTCGTATTTTAATTATAAAATGTACGTCCACCGATTCCGTAACTGTTAGACACCTTAGTTCTTGCAACCTAATGGCCCGCCGTTACGTTCCTCTACAGTGTAAATGTCTATTCATCATATACGATTACAGTTTGCTCCGTGGCCGGCCCACGTGGTTATAGGCTCGTATTTGTATAATGAAATTTTCACAATAAAGGTTTTTAAAAGAAAACATGGTAGTAGTATATACATTGGTAAAGTTTTTAATAATAGTCACTGTTTTAGAATCATTAAAAGGCAAGTGAAATAAAGCAGACCAATTACATGAAGGGTAAAAGGTATAATACGAAGGAACGCAGTAAAGATAAATGGTCAAGGGCTGTTGTGTTTTCTATTCCTGCAACATAAAGTGATCGATAAGAATCTCATATTCAGGCGTATCGGCGACTAAGACAGCAGGTCGACCCTCTTTTGCTCAACGGCTCCGTCATGGGACGAAGAAACGCTCTTTTTCTCGAAAAAAGAATATATTTTACTTGCAGGACAGTTGTAAAATTTCCGGGAAAGTACATTAGCCTGGAACATTATAACATATATTTAAGAAAAAATAATGTTCGGAAGTAATGAAAAGCGTAATTTTTAGGTCATATGACCAAGCCTTTCATCATTACAATAAGAAAAGTAAAATGAACCAATGAAAAGTTTTATTAACAAGTCACATGACTTGTTATGCTTACGTTACGCGCTGCGCGCCCCGGATGACTTCCGGATGCGCTAACGCGGCGCGTCATATGACGCATTACGCGACAACGCAGGTACAGAATATAGTCAAAATGTCTCCACCAACCAGCGGTCGGAACACAACCCCTTTCAGCAGGCTAAATAGTTCTGTTAAATGACAACAGAAGGGACAGGCAACAAGAACCATCAGTCAAAGAGGGGAGGGCTAGTTCTTCTCTACCGGGTTACATTGGGGCGCTACCGGAACTGATCGAATTGGTAGTCTACAGTGTTTCTGGATGTTTCAGACTGAAGCTGGGGTTAGCATGAGAGCAGCACCATTTCGTAGCTCCGTCGTGGTCATTCCGTAACCAATCATGGCAGCCGTTCTTTATCGTTATTTTGGGCGGGGTGGGTGGCGGAGCCGAGCTGTTTTGCAGCCATCATTGTGTGGAGTTCAGTTCATCTCACTAGTTTTGTATTTGTCATGAGGGGTTGTTCCTAATGTTTCTATTTTAGCGAGGTCAAAAAGAGATCCTATTAGTGGCCTACTGATTTTGCTCGATTCCTTTTCTTTTTTTTTACACGATTTTTCGTTATCTGCAAAGACTAAACAGAGTATTGCGACTCTGTGTTTGTTTGTAAATAGAGAATGAACCAAAGAGAACTAATTCTAAAACAGTAAATACTTGGATAACAATGAATCAAATGGAGAGAGAAGCAGGCACGACGGATTACAATGGGGGCAAAGACCTGCGTTAACTACCTTTCACTATCTGCAAAGAGAGAGTACTCCTAATAGAAATGAGGGGGGGGGGGCACCATTCAAAGCAGATCAGTGTGCATAAACACGAAAATGTTTTCACTTACCACGTACTTGACATTCGACAGCTTATGATATTTGCTATTAAAAAACCATTGAAATTCACTGAAAAAACCATAGGTTATAGACCATATATAGTTAGGAATTAGCATTTACAAAACCTTGAAAATTCACTGAAAAAACCATAGGTTATAGACCATATATAGTTAGGAATTAGCATTTAAAAAACCTTATTTTACTCACACAAAACCATTGAAATTCCATATATAGTTAGTTGCACTAACTATATATCGCGCACCTGCAATCCACTGCTGATGATGTCACATATTACATCATTCATGACATGGTCAGTGACATCACTGATGACATCACTGATGACATCTCAAATGACATCACTGATGACATCACTGATGACAACATCCAGTGACTGTATGTTTCTGTAAAGTTAAAATGTGTCTTACATATTGAAGAATGAGTGGAAGTATAAGTGTCTGGACAAAGGATTTAGTAGGTGCATGACTGAATGCATGAGTGAGTGATTAAATGTGTCTCACTGAGTGCATGGGTTAGTGACTAAAGTGTCTTAATTTGTGCATCATTATGTCTGTTGTTCTGTAAACTGCTGCATGTTTTGATCAGTAGCTATATAATTAACTATATGGGTTACTGATTGATTGTCCAAGTATTTGTATGGGAGACTGAGTGTGTGTGTGGCTGGCTGGGAGGTGTGTGACTCTGTGCAGATCAATGTGTACTTGTATCAATGATTGTATAACAAGGTAAGTATGTGTTAGTATATGTTTGAAAATGTAAGGTGCTCTATGTTTAACTGTATAGACAAGAAAATGGAAGTGTCATTGATTCTTTACAGGACTGACTAGGTGTGTGAGTAACTCCACGGATGAGTGGCAGACTGTGAGTGTCTGTATAGGTGTATGAGTGCATATGATAGTGTTGTAAAGATGAGTGATTGTATGTATGAATGATAGTATGGGTGAATGAGTGAAGGTGTGTGTAGACGTAGGAATCAGTGAGTGCGTATGTAGTAACTAGTATTGGTGTGTCAATGGTTTCAAAAATTATATTCTGTATTTAACACTGGGTGAAACAGAGGTTATATTAAAATGTGAGGAGATGCATTGTATTGTCACATGAATGATATCATCAGTGATGTGGTCATTGATGTCAAATGAGATGTCATCAGTGATGTCATCATGTCATTTGAGATGTCATCAGTGATGTCATCAGTGATGTCACTGACCATGTCATGAATGATGTAATATGTGACATCATCAGCAGTGGATTGCAGGTGCGCGATATATAGTTAGTGCAACTAACTATATATGGAATTTCAATGGTTTTGTGTGAGTAAAATAAGGTTTTTTAAATGCTAATTCCTAACTATATATGGTCTATAACCTATGGTTTTTTCAGTGAATATATATATATACACAACTGGAGATTTCTTTAAATTACTTCACAACTACTGAAGGGATTTACACCAAAACACAAATAGGCACTTTCCTGAACCAACACCTACCTTTCTGCCAAAATGGTGTAATTCCGCTCTTCAGTCCGTAGCCGCGCCTAAGTTCATATTGAAATTAACGTGAGGAAAACGCAATTTGGGCTCGGATAACCTCGAAACTTTCAAGCCAGAAGCTGAATTGAGCATCAACCTAGTTTTGAAAATTTCGCCAGGATTCATCAAACTAAGCTAAAGTTATTGACAAATGAAAAAATGCTCTTCCTATAGAAACTACATCCTAACTATATCTACCTACTGGTGACTGCCCGTAGGATATATATATTACCTACTGGTGGTCGCCAGTAGGTAGTTATAGTTAGGATCGATTTCCATAGGGAAATCGCAACATTCTATTTGGAATAATTTTGGCGCCGGTTGAGGAATCAGCCTGTATTTTTCAGCAACTTTGCCTCGCGGCGCTCCGCCCCTTCCCTGAAAGTTTGGGGGGATTCGTCAAGTGGGGGCCGAGATAAAAGGGGGGTCCCAAAACGTGTTTTCCCCATGTTAATTTCCATAGGGCGGTCTGTCGCACTTTTAGCTCGAACGGCTGAATGGATTTTCACCAAACTTGGCAAAATTGTAGGGACTGGTAGCCCGATGTGCCTTTGCTATGTCTCAAGATATGTGGTCCAGAGGATTTTGAGTAATTTAGGTTAAAAAAAATGTATATATCTGTAAGCGCGCCCCGGTGCGCGTACCGGGGAGCGCTCCGGGCGCGCCACGCGACCTGCGCACGGGAAGCTGATTGGCTCTCGGGTGTCTGTAAACATTCTAAACAGTCCGCAGCGGCCGCCATCTTGTGTCTCGGTAGGATCGAGACACAAGAGGTGGTAAAAACAAAAGGGAAAATAATGAAAAGGGGGCAGGGTAGACCCCCCTGAACCCCTAGGTTTGATGTGGGGGCCATAAAAGGGTCCCTCGGGTAAAAAAAAGCGTACCGGGGAGCATACTTTGGTGAAAAATAGTGAAAATAATAGTGTAAAATAATCATTTTGAGTGATTACAGGTAGGGTAGCTCTGAAAAGAGCTTTTGGGTTCTGTGGCTGTTTTAGGTACCTACAAGTACGTCCCGCACACACCCACACGCACACAACCCTACACCCCCACAGTCACACACTCCCCACACACACCTTACACACGCACACCTCCACCCACACCCAAACACCCCACAGCCCTACACCGACACCTTATACATCTACACCCACAACCACACATCCCACACACCCAGACACAGACACACACCTCACCCCCCAACACACACACACGCACACACAGATACCTCACAGACACACCTCACACATCCCACACACCTCCCCCCACACACACACGCACACCTCACAGACACATCCACACATCCCACACATACACACACATCCTATACACATACTCCCCACACCCACACACACCCCAAACACACCTCACACACCCACACTTCCACCTACACCGAAACACCCCACACACCCACACCCACACACACACTTTACACACCCATATCCCCACCCACACCCACATACCCCACACAGATATACACCTCATCCCCCCAGACACACACACACACACACACACACACATACACACCTCACAGACACACCCCGCACATCCCCCACACACACCTCCCCCACCCCCACACATGGGGAAAACTCAGTGAAACACTAAAATAATAATTTAAAGTGCTTAGAGGTAGGGTATCTCTGAATAGAGTTGTTGTGTTGTGTGGGTGATTTAAGTACCAACATGTAGGTACCAATGCATAGTCTTAAATTCAATGTACACCGTTTACTCTGTAGATAATTTGCATGTTGTTATAGAAGTTATTGTGGTATATGGAATGACACCCACACCCACACACACACTTTACACACGCACATACCCACCCACACCCACATACCCCACACAGATATACACCTCATCCCCCCAGACACACACACACACACATACACACCTCACAGACACACCCCGCACATCCCCCACACACACCTCCCCCACCCCCACACATGGGGAAAACTCAGTGAAACACTAAAATAATAATTTAAAGTGCTTAGAGGTAGGGTATCTCTGAATAGAGTTGTTGTGTTGTGTGGGTGATTTAAGTACCAACATGTAGGTACCAATGCAGAGTCTTAAATTCAATGTACACCGTTTACTCTGTAGATAATTTGCATGTTGTTATAGAAGTTATTGTGGTATATGGAATGCATACCATAGTCTGTCAGGAAAACATAAAGAACATGGAGGCAGGAGATGAAAAAGAGATGTCAAATACACTTTGGAGATAATATAGTGGGAGAAAGGAAGTATCTATGAGCAAAATTACTATGTAAAACAAAAAAGTTGCACAGTATATTATAAGTCTCACATTATAATATATTCATTTTGGTACTATTTCATTGATTACATATAAAAAAGAATAATGTCTGGAACAATTTTTAATTATTAAATATAAATTTATTGCTCTGATTTTTCAAAATTTAATAAGACTTCCAACATTATGTCGTCGGGAATGTCCTCATTTGGATTACATGATTCCATTTCTTCCACATATTTCAGAAACTCTTCATCAAGAGACTGATCCAAAAAATCTGAATCGTTATTCTCTTCCTCTGGGTTGTCCTGAAGATCAAGTTCGAATGAAATATTACATTTATTTTGATCTCCTTCCATTATGTTGCTGTAAATTGCATAAAAAATAAATATATCAGTAGAGATAGGGCACTGTTGGGTTTAAGTTCAGACAGGTAGTTTTGATTTTTTAACAGTGAAGTTATCTTTGGGCAGTGTATGGTATCAGGCTGGAAGTAGAAATATAAAAAAGTGTATGTGATGAAACCTAAGTAAATTCATAATTATACAAGACAAGGCTAAATCCATCCATAACTATAACAGAGAAGTCTATCTAAATCTATAACTATTACAGAGGGATAGTATATAACTATCAGAAAAAGTTTTCCATATTAACTTAAAGTGCACAATATACTTCAGTTTTCAAAATAACAACTTACCTTTAAAAAGAAGTTGAAGTTATTAGTGAAAATCCTTTTGAAATGTACACCAGGAAGTAGTAGTCAAAATGGCTGTGTTTCCCTCTCTTTCTTTATATATATTCAGGTACATAACCAATCAAATGTCAGGTAAAAAAAGTAGAAAATGAAAGTAACATTTTAATTGGTTGTCAATTCTAACACTTCAGATGTGTTTTTGTGAAGTAATTTACCTCAGGATATTTAGACAGTGCTACAGCTTTAATGGCTCAATGGAATTCCATCGAATTTGGGAAAATGGTAGGGATTGGTATGTAGTATGAGCTATTCTATATTTGGTGAAAGTGTCTCCAGTGGTTTTTATGTAAATTAACTTTTAACATTTTTTTGGGAGCGCTTCCCGGTGCGCGCCCCGGTACGCGTACCGGCAGCGCTACGGGAGTCCTCCATTTTGTGTTTCGGTAGATTTGAGACAGAAAATGGAGGACAAACAACGTTGGGAATGGGTATAAGGGGGCATCGTAGGCACTCCTTGACCCTCTAGGTTTTCTGAGGGGGTCTTAGGAGGCCAAAATAGGCAAACAAAAAAAAAGTTTTTATTTTTCGCGGGGGGAGCGCCCGGTACGCGCACCGGGAAGCGTACCAGGGAGCGTACTATGGTGAAAAATAGTGAAAAAAGTTAGAAAAAGATAATCATTTGGAGTGATCAGAGATAGGGTAGCCCTGAAAAGGGCTTTTGGGTTCTGTGGCTGATTTAGGTACCTACAAGTAGGTACCAATGCACAGTCTT
Organism: Lissotriton helveticus; assembly: GCF_964261635.1. Classification (NCBI taxonomy): domain Eukaryota; kingdom Metazoa; phylum Chordata; class Amphibia; order Caudata; family Salamandridae; genus Lissotriton; species Lissotriton helveticus. The sequence goes on from NC_136067.1 coordinate 1,710,459,669, forward strand.
AAATTCAGGAGGAATATTCTATTCCCCTCATCTGAAAAGTGCACACCATCTTCCCTGTAGATATCTTGCATGTTGTAACGCAAGTTATTATTGTATATTGAACCCATTCCATAGTCTCTCATGTAAGCAGAAACAGATTTATTCACATGTTTCCGTGCTTTCTCAAATGGTGGACAAAATTGATTGGACCACTTCCATTTCTGCCTTTGGCATATATTGGAATATACCAAGGCAGTTTGAGGAAAAAGTGCCATCAATTGATCAAAGGTGTCCTTTATAAGCATTTCCAGACCTACCCCAGTCAAAGTGCCCAAGTCATTTCCTCCACAGTGCACAATTAAAAGGTCAGGGTGTGGCAAATGCAAAAAGGTTTTCACCAATGGTATCAATTAGTGACATTTCAATCCTCTGTGGCCAATCCATTTAATCTTCACATTTGGTAAGTCAAGGTTGTGGAAATTTCTGGTAGCTGCATACCTTTGAGCCCAGTGGATATAGCTATGTCCAATAATCCAGACAGAATACATGGTGAGAGGAGATTCTGATGCAGTCAGATGAAGTGTGGAAAAGAAATGGCAGTTGGAACAATAGGAGTTTGCAAAAAAAAAACCTGAGGAGTTTCAGTGCTCTTGAATCACAAGCAATGATTGCTAGAATGAGATAGTTGAAAACTGAAAGTTAGGGTGCATGGTTGTGTTCTGTGTAAGAAGTAATTTGAATGGTTAAAAAAAAGTCATTTAAAGAAACCTTGCACCAGAAAAGCTGGTGTATTCGCAGGTCAAACATCCTTGATGAGGTGATTTGCAACATTGTAGAATAAACTTTTAACCCTGGGAGCTCAGTGAGGAGGGAGTTGCTATGGTAACAGGTAGAAAGGGCTGAGGGGGGAAGGGTGTTGGTTTGAAAATACAGAGGGAAGAGATTTGAATGGTTACCATGAGCAATATGTGTGTAGAATTAGAGGTTTTCTGTGCCTTTATGGTTTGCAGTGTCTGGAGAACATACCTTTTGCTCTGGTGTGTGTTTTGGTGTGTGTTCTGAATCTCCTAAAATATTTGTAAAGGTGAGTTATGATTCATTTAATATACATAGAGACTTGTATACTCTATGGAGAAGATTTGGAAGCAAATTGTGGTTTATTAATGTTGCTTTGTGTCATGCTTTTTGATAATGCTTGGTAAAAAGTTTTTACTGCATAGAGTAATAGTATTTTGTAAAATTGTGAAGTTTTAGTCGTGACATAGAATGCTTCTACATAGGACCTGTGCTGTGTTTTGTAAATGTGATGTAAAAAACGATTTTGGGGAAAATAAATAGTTTTTACATTTTTTAAAAGGAATAAAGAATGTGTGCATGTTTAATAGAAATACATTTGACTCTTTACAATGATGTCAGCTGTTTTTTAAATCAGTGTAGGAAGCATATTGAGTTTGTTTGCATAGAGGAATTGTATTTTGTAAAATTGTGAAGCTCCATGTGAATGCGTTTGCCTCAGTCTTATTCCTGTTGTGAGGCAGGTGAAAGATTTTGCCTCAGTCTTATCCCTGCTGTGAGGCAGATGATTGTAAATATGATCTGTGCTGTGTTTCCTAAATGTGATGTCAAAAACGATTTTGGGGAAAATAAATGGTTTTTACATTTTTGAGTATAATGTGGCGCAAAGGTTTAAAAAATTACGCATACATGCGTCACTTTTCAAATATGGGGGAAAAAGGTACATGTTTGGGCTTTCCTGGGGAGCCTAGGTGGTGAGGCTTGTATCTAAGTGTGCAGTGGACTAGGCTTCATGAAGCATATCCCTGTCTGCATTCTCAGACACAGGTGTCAATTTGACTCTTTACAATGATGTTACCTGTGTTTTAAAACAGTGTAGGAAGCATATTGAGTTTGTTTGCATAGAGGAATTGTATTTTGTAAAATTGTGAAGCTCCATGAGAAAGCGTTTGCCTCAGTCTTATTCCTGTTGTGAGGCAGGTGCAAGATTTTGCCTCAGTCTTATCCGTGCTGTGAGGCAGATGATTGTAAATAGGATCTGTGCTGTGTTTCCTAAATGTGATGTCAAAAACGATTTTGGAGAAAATGATTGGTTTTTACATTTTTGATTATAATGTGGCGCAGAGGTTTAAAAAGTGACGCATCTACCTACATGCGTCAATTTTTAAATATGGGGCAAAAAGGTACTTGTTTGGGTTTTCCTAGGGAGCATAGGTGGTGAGGCTTGTGTCTAAGAGTGCAGTGGACTAGGCTTCCTGAAACATATCCCTGTCTGCATTCTTAGACACAGGTGTTAATTTGACTCTTTACAATGATGTTACCTGTGTTTTAAATCAGTGTAGGAAGCATATTGAGTTTGTTTGCATAGAGGAATTGTATTTTGTAAAATTGTGAAGCTCCATGTGAAAGCGTTTGCCTCAGTCTTATTCCTGTTGTGAGGCAGGTGCAAGATGTTGCCTCAGTCTTATCCCTGCTGTGAGGCAGATGATTGTAAATATGATCTGTGCTGTGTTTCCTAAATGTGATGTCAAAAACGATTTTGGGGAAAATAAATTGTTTTTACATTTTTGAGTATAATGTGGCGCAAAGGTTTAAAAAATGACGCATACATACGTCACTTTTTAAATATGGGGAAAAAAGGTACATGTTTGGGCTTTCCTGGGGAGCCTAGGTGGTGAGGCTTGTATCTAAGTGTGCAGTGGACTAGGCTTCATGAAGCATATCCCTGTCTGCATTCTTAGACACAGGTGTCAATTTGACTCTTTACAATGATGTTAGCTGTGTTTTAAATCAGTGTAGGAAGCATATTGAGTTTGTTTGCATAGAGGAATTGTATTTTGTAAAATTGTGAAGCTCCTTGAGAAAGTGTTTGCCTCAGTCTTATCCCTGTTGTGAGTGCATCATACCAAAATGAGGAAATTTGTGAGAATGTTGTATTATGCAAAAAGTCCAGCACTTCAGCTTAAACAATTAAACAGTGCTCTTTTGCATGGAACAGAATTAGATGTGAAGAAGATTTGTTATTTTCGTGAAAATTAGGACAGTGTAGAAATTGAGACAGCAATTCAAGGTAATGTGGAAGACAGTGTCCAGATTTTAAATACAGAAAAGTTTGATAAGGAAATTACCAGGTTTAAGGTGAAATCAAGTGAAAGGCCGAATTTTACTTGTGTGTGTTGTCGACGGACTCATTATAAGATTCAGACTAGGTTAGTTGATTTATATGCAAAAAGTGAAAAGATGGATAATTATGAGTGGAAAGATTAAGCAACTTATTTGTGGGTGGAGAATTCTTTTGATTTGAGTTCTGATCAGCGTATTTGTAAATATTGTTATGATAAATTAAATCAAAACAGAATGCCTGCTAGAGCTGTTCATAATAATCTGGAGTTGGTAGACATTCCCCGTGAATTGATGGATTTAAATACATATGAGTCTATTTTGATTCAATGTGTCCATTCTTTTCAGGCAATTGTTCGCATGGAGCCTAAGATAGGGAAATTGCCTCCTACAGATTTGCAGAGAGGATTAAAGGGAAGAGTTGTTTATTTGCCCCTAGATTTGAAAAATAATATTGATACAATTGGTATAGAAAAAGTAGAAGAGGAACCTTTAGTTATTCTAGTTAATGGGGTTCCAACAAAGAGTAAAAAAATCTGGCAAGATTTAGTGGATGTTAGGAAAGTCAAAAAGGCAACGTTGTATTTAGTCAAAAACAATGAGTACTAAAAAGATGTATGTGTTGCAGCAGAGGAAACAGCTGCAGATGAAGACAGTGATTGTTCAGGCGGCCAAATTGAAAAAGTTGATGTGTCTAGAAGTGAAGAAATATATGAACATTATACTGTTCATCCTTTGCATTCCAAAGAAGTAATGGGGAATGCAATTGAATTGTTTCAAATGAAAACAGCAAAAGGAAGTCCCATTAGTGTATGGGAAGAAAGTTTGGAAGCTCGTTGTTTTCCACAGCTATTTCCAACAGGTCGAGGTGGACGATATGACGATCGACCACTTCAAATACCTGCATCTGAATATCGAACTGTAAGATTATATGCTGAAGATGCAAGGTTTCGTCAATGCATCCCTATTTGTTTCATCTACTGTATGAAAGTGACTTGTCTGGGCTTTCTTATGCAGTAAACCATATTCTGAAAAGTGGAGCACATCTACAAAATGTTTCGGCGAGGGACTTTATGGAGAAAGTGAATCTACAAGATAATATTTTAGAATCTCATCTAATCAATCTCATGGCATGTCAGCGTGGTACAAATGAGTATTGGTACCGTCGCCATGGGGAATTGAAATGTATGCTAAGAAACTTAGGAACTCCTACATGGTTCCTCACTCTTAGCTGTGCCGAGTATGCATGGGAGGACTTACTTCAATTTCTACGAGAGGCCAATGCTAATATACAAAATATAGAATTCAAAACACCTGGAGAACTGTGTTCTTTGGATCCAGTGAATGTATGCAGATATTTCAATCATAGATTTGAGAGGTTTTGGATTTCTTTTGGAGAAAGGAGTATCAAGCGAGAGGTGCTCCTCATATACATATGTTATTATGGATTAAAGATGCACCCAAGTTTGGAACAGATTCCGATGAGACAGTGATGAGCTTCATTGAATAGTATTCAACATGTGCTGTTCTGAAAACTACCAAAGAAAACAATTTAAGGCAACAAGTTTTACGCTTTCAATCCCATCGTTGTGGAAAGTACTGTCGTCGGAAATTCAGAAACAAGGACAAGTTCTACACAAAATGTCGTTTTGCTTTTCCACGACCAGTGATTTCTAAAGGAAGAGTAAATAATTTAATGTCTTCTCTGCGACATACTGTGTCGAGAAAATCACCAAAAAAGACATACAATTTAAAAAGAAACGAAGAGTCCAAGTACATCAATGACTACAACCCAGTGATTTTGTCCATGTGGAATGCTAACATCGATATTCAATTCGTTGCTGACAACTCTATTGCTGTAGCTCGATATGTGACGTCTTACATCACAAAAAAAAGAAAAGACAGAACTGAAGGAAATGTGGGAGGACATTTCACATGAAAAGAGCCTAAGCAAGAAATTGTACAGTTACAGTCTGAAGATGTTGTCGGATCGAGAAATTGGAGCATATGAATGTTCTGATCGATTGTCGTCAGCAAGTCTCTATGCCAAATCTAGAACCATCATTTGGGTGAGTCTAGGTCTTGCTGCAACACGAAATCGAGTTTTGAAATCTGTACAAGAGATAGAGTATTTGGCGGAGAAAGAACCAGAAAGTACAGATATTTTGAAGACAAACATGTTGGATACATACTATCCAAATAGAAGTCCTCACCTTGAGAACGTTTGTCTCTATGAAGTTCTGCAAAGATATATTTATAAGAGGAACATCAGAGAAGATATCAATAATGGAATATATGGAATCATTGGATGTGAAGGATGTCTAGTGAAACAGAAACAAGGTCATTTGATTAATCATCGAAAATTGAGTTGTGAAAATCCAGACAAAAGAGAATTTTACTATTTGGCTCTTTTGCAACTCTTTAAACCATGGCGAGAAGAAGAGGAACTACTTGGAGATTTTCTCTGTTATGAAGACTCTTTTAATGCTACGAAGGATACCATAGAATGTCCTGTTTTTCCCAAATTATCTGCAAATGTTGAATGAAGAAATAGAGCAAGAATCAACAATTGCTGCAAAGATTGCGAGAGATAGTTCTCAAGGCAGTCAGAGTTCTGCTTCATTGAGTCAGGATCCACTAGGAGGACCAATTATCCAAAATGAAGCTGCCACTGCCATGGATGAAGTGGAAAGAGCTATGGAGCAAGCTCAAGAGGATGTAATTCATTTAGAAGATTTGGTGAAACAATTAAATCTTGAGCAGAAACTGATATATGACGAAGTCACAGGACAGGTTGAACATGGATTGAGTCATGAGAAGAAAGAGTGCTCATGTACATCATTTAAGCCTGTCCGACTGTACGTGAGTGGAGAAGCGGGAACTGGAAAAAGTTTTCTGGTTAAAGCAATTGCATCTTATCTGCAGAAAAGGACTGAATCACTGCTGTCTTGTGTTGTTACCGCTTCAACTGGGCTGGCAGCACATAATATTAAAGGGATTACTTTACATCGTTTACTGATGCTGCCAGTGGAGCATGATAACAAATTGCAATATCACAAGCTATCTGGAGATGCGTGTTCCGAAGTTTCGAGAGTCCTGAAGAAAATGAAACTTCTTATCATTGATGAAGTAAGCATGGTGTCAAATATAATGCTTGCTTTTGTGCATTTGAGAATGCAAGAAATTCTTAGAACAGACTATGATGTTTTATTTGGAGGAAAACACATTATTGTTTTTGGAGATCTTCTGCAATTGACTCCAGTGAAAGGACAACCTGTGTTCAAAATGCTCACACATGAAGATACCAGGAAGTGCCTAGGAAGCATTGGAAATGTTAATATATGGTTAAACTTCAAATATGCAGAACTGCTTCAAAATATGCGGCAGGCAAAGGATGAAGATTATAAAAATATTTTACAAGATGTAAGAGTAGGAAAAATAAGTCAACAAGGGAAAGAAGCTTTACATGGACGGTTAATTTCTAATATGTACCCAAATGAAAACATTCTTCCAGAGAATATTTTTAAGAAAATTATCGAGAAGAAATATGTTTGATGCCTACTCTGGAAGAATGTTCCATGTTCAACATCAAAATGCTGAAGTTAGAAAATGAAGAGATAGTGAAACTGGAAGCTATAGATAAAATAGAGCATATGGGAGCAACAATTATTTTGTCAGAAAATTTGAAATCAAAATTGGATTCATTGGAGAAGACTATATCTAAAACTGCTGGTTTTGAAAAGACTCTGAATGTTTGTTTGAATTGTCGTGTCATTTTGAGAAGGAATTTAAATGTTGAAAGAGGTCTGGTAAATGGAGCAATGGGTCATGTTGTTGGTTTTGTGAATTACAAAAATAGAGATGGAATTGAAATTATAAAAATTAAATTTGATGGCATTGATGAAATAGAACAAATTTGTCGTTGTTCAGCTAGATTTTTGCTCGTGAAAGACTTATATGTTCGCCGAAAACAGTTTCCTATTTGTTTGGCATATGCGGTGACCATTCATAAATCTCAAGGTTTAAGTGTAGATAGCGCTTTGGTGAACATTGGAAGTTCTGTGTTTAAAGAGGGTATGGCATATGTGGCTTTATCACGAGTCAGAACTTTATCAGGATTGTACTTGATTGAGTGTGACGAAACAAAGATTTGTGCAGATCTAGATTGTGTTAAAGAATACAATAGGTTAAGAAGAGGGTATGCTCCACATTTGTCTCAATATCCTCTGATTGAAAAACGTGTGGTAGGCCGAAAAAGAAGAAATGAGAGTAATTGCAGTGAGGTAGTAGCAAAAAGACAAAAAGTAGATGAAACTGTAATTGTAAGCAGAAGGAAAAAGAATTCTGTTGAGGATGTTGTTGGATTTCAGTTTGAAAACAGTTCTGGTGTCAACTGCAATGCTAATGTAGTAGTTAATGTTGGTTTTTTTTCTTCAAAATTTACAAAAACAGATTGTCGAAAATCGGGAACAAACATTGTGCTGTTTATTGAATTCTGTGTTAGAGAAATGTAGTAGTGATGGAGGAAAAATAGAAAGTGTTTCAGAAATTAGGAATCTTGTAGACATATGTTCAGGTCAAAATCAATTTTCACAGATAATTCAGCAGGATTGTCAGGAATTTTTAATGTATATGTTTGATGTATTGGAAGATGAAGGAGTAGATATAAAAAATCTTTTTAACCTTTCTTATCAATGGCAACATGACTGTGATAATTGTGCTTCATCAAGTACTACTAGAATAGACAGTGAAAGATTTATATATTTGACTTTACCAGACTGCAAATCAGTGCCTTTTAATAATCTAGTTAAAGCAGCTGATCACAATATGGTGTGTACCCAATGTAAGTCTACAATGCTGTCCACATTATTTCTACAAAATTATGGTCACTATGTCATTTTAATGTTCCAACGATGTAGACCTGATGGAACTAAATTGACAACTTCTATTAAAAATTTTGTGGCTTCTCAATTATCGATATCAGGAAGAACCTTTGCAACTGTAGCTATTATTTTTCATGACGGTCCTTCTACAACATGAGGGCATTACACATGCTATTTAAAAACTTCTAAAGGTTGGACCCAATGTAACGACACTCATTTGACTTTCAGACAACGTTTGCCTTTTGGCTTTATAAATTCATACCTAGTGTTTTTACAGCCAAAATTTAGGTAAAGGTAATTGGCCTATGAAGACGGGAGGAGTACTGATATATACTCATACATCTGACACTATTTGGCCAAATGGAAAGGTGCAGGAATGAGTAAAGCGTCATGACTGAAAAAAAGGAGTATATGAAAATATTGAAAATATTTCAGATGTTCTTGGAGTTTTTCTTCTAGAAAGTCGATGAAATTGATTTTTTACTGAACAGCAAAGTACTTTGCAACGAGAAAAGGACCTCCATGATATACTATTTGGCCTCAAGGAAAAGTAAGTCAATCAAAGATTAGTGTACATTTGTCATTTTTAGTATCTAAGGTTTTTTTTAAAACACAATCTTTTAGATTGTGTTTTTTTTTCCCGCTGTCATATGATGAGTAATTTGAACTCACTGTTTTAAGTGAAATTCAATATATTCTGAGAACAGCAAAAATAAACTATGTAACATGTTGTACAAGTTATTCTATACTTTGGATTGTGTAAATTAAATTGTATTCCCATTCTCTGACACTCACTTTCCTTTTCCCGTCCTCTTTCAGCTCTTTTAACTCACTTATAATGTCTTTCTCTCACTCTCTGTAACCCCCGTTCCCTTACTCCACTTCTTTGACAACCCCTCATTTTCATTTCAACTGTCTGCATCACCTCTCTCCCTTGCATAACTTTTCAGCTTTCAGTCTCTCTGCTTTACTTCCCTTTTCCGTATTTTCCTCCTTTGCTCTTTTAGGAATTCCTGTTTACTCACTCAGCACTATTATCGCACTCTATCACTATAAATCACCCACTCTCCCTCACTTATCTTTGTTTGCTCCTTACTTTTGACCTTTTCTATCTATTTTTCGTTCACTACTTCTATGTCCTCAGTGCCTCACTCTTCTTGTGTTATGTTCACCTGTGTTTATCTACCTTCTATCATTTCTTTTACAACAACTTCACTGCTCCTCGCTCATCGTTCTTCATCCCATTTCTTTTACTCTGGTTCCATTACTATCTCTCATTTCCTATGTTTCACACTGTTATGATTTTTAGCCTCTTCATTTGTATCTTTTAATTTAAAATACATATTTTACTAATTATAACTTATTTTTTCTGATCTCTTTCACAGATATAAAATGTACTAAAAAAATGTAATTAAAGTTACATTTATTATATGGTAAGTGTGACTAAAAAAATGTAGTTGGTCATCACCCTTTGCTTTAAGCTCACTAATATTTTCTCAACCAACCTCACTCCTGTTTCTTTACTCTGCTTCCCTCACTTATTCTTATTCTCCATGTTTACTCCAATTTCCCTATTTCCCCTCTCATATTCAACTTCTTTCAGTCCCTATTCTTTACTTCACTTACCCTCTGTTCTCTTCCTTTGCTTCTTTACTCATTCTGTATTTCTTAGATTATTTACCTTACTCCTACACACACACCTCATCCCCGTCCCAACACATACACACACCTCTGACATACACCACACACACACATCACACACACACCTCATACACAGAAAAAAATCCACCCACACACAAACTTCACATACACACACACATCCCATTCAGGTACTGTTACCTTTATTTTTTCTGTCTTTTGTGTTTGTCACTCCCCATCTCTTATCCTAATTCAATTTTTCACTGTCTTTCACTCCTCTTTACTTATACTAACTGGTCTTTTCTTACCCTCCCTCACCGTTATTCATTTATCCCAGTTACGCCACTACCGTTCATTCTCAATTTTTTTCTGTCCTATCGTTTTCTTTCAACACCCACTCACATTCTCCCACTATCTCTAGTTTAGTGTTCTTCCTCTCTCTTCCCTTCTTTAGCTCCTTTAGTGATTTAACTTTTCTCATTTTCACCCTATTACACATTGTCGGTTTTTAACTATGTAGTAAACAATCCCTCTATGTTTCTCCCTCTAGCTCTCTTTCTCTTAACATTACTCTCTTTGTGTTCTTCCCTCATGCTAACTCCTTCATTAATTTTTTTTTCCTTTTTTTTTTTGGTGCGCTCCCCGGTGCGCGCCCGGTGCACGTACCAGTACGCGTACCCTGCAGAAAAAAGATTGACACCGATTCTTTAAAAATATAGGTTTATTTTTATAAAGTAAAGGTAGTTCTAAAAAGAACTGTTTTTTTCTTCTTTTTGTTGTTTTATATTTTTGTATGTTTTTTTGAACATTTTGTACTTTTTTTGGCTTTTCTGAACACTTTTTTATTTTTTATTTTTTTTATGGGGAGAAACAAAAAACAGGGAATTGTAATTGGCTCAACTGGAGCATGAAAAAAAATCAGGAAAAATTTGGGTTTTTTTGGACACTTATGGTTATCACCAGAAACCATAATAAGTTCAATGCTTTGCTCACCATAAGCAAGTAACTTGTTACAATATTTGCATAAAATTTTGTAATCATTAAACTTTGGTTGGATAGTAGCCAATGTGTCTCTTACCCCCGAACCCGATGGAGTGGGTTGTTTTGATGTTGAGCCTCGAGCCGATGATGGGGGTAGTTTACTGCAGAGGTCCCTTAACTCTGCATTAGAGTAGTTGTTTGGAGGCCAACGCATCATGTGGCGAATCATCGTATGATTCCCGAAGGAATACTTTTTGTTGGATGTATGACGTTACAACGCATACTTTTACAACGCCTACCATTACAACAAATTTTTTACAACGCAAAAACTTTTACAACGCATACCATTACAACGCAAGATTTTACAACGCAAGTACCTTTACAACGCATACCATTACAACATAAATATTGGTAAGTATATAATATTTTTTTTGATATAAATTATTTTAAATTATTAAAATATAATTAAATGTTATTTAATTTTATTTAATTAATTTAATTTAAATATAATTTAAATATAATTTTAATTTATTTTTACAAATTAACCCTGTACCCCAAAAACCCAAAACTGACCCTGAACCCTAAAAATATTTTTTTTAATTTAAATTAATTTAAATTATTAAAATATAATTAATTTATATTTAATTACATTTAATTAATTTAATTTAAATATAATTTTATTTTATTTTTACAAATTAACCCTGTACCCCAAAAACCCCAAACTGTCCCTGAACCCTAAAAATACCCCTTTACCCAAAAACTGAAAACTGACCCTGAACCCTAAAAATACCCCTTTACCCAAAAACTGAAAACTGACCCTGAACCCTAAAAATACCCCTTTACCCAAAAACTGAAAACTGACCCTGAACCCTAAAAATACCCCTTTACTCAAAAACTGAAAACTGACCCTGAACCCTAAAAATACCCCTTTACCCAAAAACTGAAAACTGACCCTGAACCCTAAAAATACCCCTTTACCCAAAAACTGAAAACTGACCCTGAACCCTAAAAATACCCATTTACCCAAAAACTGAAAACTGACCCTGAACCCTAAAAATACCCCTTTACCCAAAAACTGAAAACTGACCCTGAACCCTAAAAATACCCCTTTACCCAAAAACTGAAAACTGACCCTGAACCCTAAAAATACCCCTTTACCCAAAAACTGAAAACTGACCCTGAACCCTAAAAATACCCCTTTACCCAAAAACTGAAAACTGACCCTGAACCCTAAAAATACCCCTTTACCCAAAAACCCAAACATATAATATTTTAAAAATAATTATATACTTACCAATACTTACGTTGTAATGGTATGCGTTGTAAAAGTACTTGCGTTCTAAAATCCTGCGTTGTAATGGTATGCGTTGTAAAAGTTTTTGCGTTGTAAAAAATTCGTTGTAATGGTAGTTCGTTGTAAAAGTTGCGTTGTAAAGGTTGTTTCACCTTTTTGTTAGGGTTCCCCCTGGATAGCTGATCACCACAAATTAAGCAAGTCACCTTTGCTGCGTTGACTTTTTTAAAACCCCTTGGGAGTTTGTAGAACTGCCATACAAAGTGTTCTTTGGGTTTGTAGGGCTGTTTATCTTCTGGCAGGAACTCCCTTGTCTGTACCTCCTCTTCCTCATCCTCCTCCTCTTCCTGTTCACCACCAATATAATCTTCTGATGGTCTTTTAGATGGTGGTGGTGGTGGTGATGGGCCAGATGCTCCAGCTGCTGATACTACTGTAGCCATTTTCTGAGATAAAACTCGAAACAGGTCTTCCTCAGTCAAAGGACAAAGTCACAGTAAGGAAAAAAGGAGGGGGCTTTCATCATTTGGAAAACAAAAGTGTTCTGGACCAATGAAAAGTGTTATTTTCAAGTCACATGATCCAAGCTTTCATCATTTGGAAACCAAAACTGATCTGCACCAATGAAAAGTGTTATTTTCAGATCACATGACCCGACGCGCTTACGCTACGCGCTTACGCTACGCGCCCGGGGGTGCGCCCCGGGGCGCGTCGCGTAAGCGCGTCATGATGTTGCGCGATCGTATGCGATCGCGTGATTCCGGGTACGCTTACGCAGTGCGTCATATGAAGCATCACGCGACTACGCGAAACGTCATGATGTTGTTTTCGTTCGTGGGAATAGCGCTCTCGGGACGCTCCCCGGTACGCGCCCCGGGGCGCGCCCTAACATTGCGCTTACCCGTGCGTTCGCCGGTACGCGCCCCGGGAGCGCTCCGGGACGCGTACCAGGGCAAACAATAAAAAAAATACAAATATTTACACTATTTAAAATTTGTTATAAAAATTATTACTTTCTTACCTATAGATATTTGCTATTAAAAAACCTGTGAAATTCACTGAAAAAACCATAGGTTTCACCCCAGTTATAGTTAGGAATTAGCATTTAAAAAACCTATTAAATTCACTGAAAAAACCATAGGTTTTACACCAGTTATAGTTAGCTGGAAATTCTACTCGCATAAAACCATTGAAATTCCCACGTTATAGTTAGTTGGACTCACTATAACTTGCGCGTGCAATGCACTGCTCATGACGTCACATATTACATCACTCATGACATGGTCAGTGACATCACTCATGACATCACTGATGACACCATCATTGTGACAGAGTGACAGACCTCCTTTTACTGTAATGTAACCCTTGAAACACATATTCAAAAATAGAAACTACAATTTTCAAACAAATTGGAGATACCCATACCAGTTACAACAACCAATTCAATAATTCCACCATCTATATATACATCCACTCATTCACCAACGGTTCTATATAGTCACTCATACATATACTCACTCATCATATGTAGTGATACACCTATACATCCTGTTACACACCGACAGTCATCCAAAAGTTACTCACACACATACTCACACATGCAAATAAACTATTGAACATCCATTTATTTGCATATAGAGCTATACACACACTACCACCTTACTTCTAAGGAAATTTACACGTATTTATTCTCTTAAACAATCACTTATAGAAACACATACTTATTTAAACAGGAACTCTTACAATCTCATACTCTCACATATACTCACTTGCATGCATCAATATTCACATATACTAGATTAAAACATATGTAGTTGCTGATAAAGACACTAGTGAGACAGTCATTCACTCACTAACACACACATATATTCACTCATCCACCCATACAGTCCTGCACATATGCTGTCTTCAAAACACATACAGAGAGTCAGTTATTCATGCATCTATGTGCTAAGTAATACCCCCACCAAACCATACAAACCCTCATACTGATACTAAATCAAACATCTAATAACCCATATACATACACATGTAGCTACTCACCAACCCATGCAGCCACTTATACAGAAAGTGAAACACTAATCCTTATATTTAAATACTTAAACATTACTCACTAATATATGTATTGCCTAAGATACACTTATTAAGTCAGTTAACCAATCAATTAAAAAAAAAAAAAAAACATCTAAACACTAATTTATTTTTCCATCAACTTTTACATATACATATATAACACATATTTATTTCTCAGATAAACACACATTCACTGGATGGTGTCATCAGTGATGTCATGAGTGATGTCACTGACCATGTCATGAGTGATGTAATATGTGACGTCATCAGCAGTGCATTGCACGCGCAAGTTATAGTGAGTCCAACTAACTATAACGTGGGAATTTCAATGGTTTTATGCGAGTAAAATTTCCAGCTAACTATAACTGGTGTAAAACCTATGGTTTTTTCAGTGAATTTAATAGGTTTTTTAAATGCTAATTCCTAACTATAACTGGGGTGAAACCTATGGTTTTTTCAGTGTATTACCTACTGGCGGTCGCCAGTAGGTATATATAGTTAGGATTTTTTCTCTATGGGTTTTTTGAAAATTCTATGTCTAATAACTTTGGCGTTTGTGGACGGAATCGGCTGAAATTTTCAGGAAAATGGCACATTTTGTTTCTGAGCAGCCCTTGAAAATTTGGGGGGGGTTCGTCCAGTGGGGGCCGAGAAAAAAGGGGGGTCCCAAAACGTGTTTTTAACATTGAGTTTTCCATAGGGCGGTTGGCCTCACTTTTAGCCCGAACGGCTGAATGGATTTGCACGAAACTTGGCAAAATTGTAGGGACTGGTAGCCCGATGTGCCTTTTGTAGGTCTCAATATATGTGCTCCAGTGGATTTTGAGAAATTAACGTTTAAAAAAAGATATATATCTGTAACAGCGGACCGGTTAGCGCTCTGGTTCGCGGACTTTTCGCGCAACGGAGCTTTGTGAAGCGAAGCTGATTGGTTCTCCGGCGTCTGTCAACATTCCAAACAGTCCGTAGCGGCCGCCATCTTGTCTCTCGGTAGGATCGAGAGACAAGAGGAGGTCAAAACAAAGGGGGAAATAACTATAAGGGGGCATAGTAGATCCTCGCTGACCCCCTAGGTTTGATGTGGAGGTTTTAAAAGGGCCCCGCGGGGCAAAAAAAAAACAAAATAATAATAATCGAACGGCTGAATGGATTTGCACGAAACTTGGCAAAATATTAGGGACTGGTAGCCCGATGTGCCTTTGCTAGGTCTCAATATATGTGCTCCAGTGGATTTTGAGAAATTAACGTTGAAAAAAAGATATATATCTGTAACAGCGCTCCGCTTCGCGTACTTTTCGCGTTACGGAGCTTTGCGAAGCTGATTGGTTCTCCGGCGTCTGTCAACATTCCAAACAGTCCGTAGCGGCCGCCATCTTGTCCCTCGGTAGGATTGAGAGACAAGAGGAGGCCAAAGCGAAGGGGGAAATGACCATAAGGGGGCATAGTAGATCCTTCCTGACCTCTTAGGTTTGATGTACCATTTTGCCAAGTTTGGTGTAATTCCGTTCAGCCATTCAGGCTGTAGACGTATGTAAATGTCCTATGGAAAATTGCATGGGGAAAACACATTTGAAAGTGTTGAAATTTAGAACCAATTAAAATGTTACTTTGGTTTTGTATTTGTGTGTGATGAAAGTTAATTGGTTATGTATATATGTCAAATGAGAGGAAACCACAGCCATTTTGTGATACTACTGTCTGAGGTACATTTGTGAGGAATTTTTGGTGGTGAATTTCAGGTGTTTGATTTACACAGTACTAACACTTCTGCTACTTTTAAAAAGGTGAGTTGTTAATTTGTAAGGGGAACTATGTTGTACACTTGAAGATAATTTGAAAAATGTTTTCTGTTATTTATTTGCAGTCCTTCTGTTATACTAAATACTTGATGAAGTTAGTTTTATATTATGTATTACTAAAAACGATAAATGAAAGTGATTATTTTTTTCTGCAATTTACAGCAAGCAATTTCAAAATAAAATGGCTCACAATGAAGAGACCGTGGCAATTTCTTTTGAATTGTCCACTACATTGATTGAAATTGAGAGCACCAATAATGAAATATTGTCACAAGGAGGACATGACTTGTATGATTCCATTAGATTGATTGAAATGGACAGCACCAAGAATGAAATATTGTCACAAGGAGATGACTTGAATGATTCCACTACATTGATTGAAATTGAGAGCACCAATAATGAAATATTGTCACAAGGAGGAGATGGCTTGTATGATTCCATTAGATTGATTGAAATGGACAGCACCAATAATGAAATATTGTCACAAGGAGGAGATGACTTGAATGATTCCACTACATTGATTGAAATTGAGAGCACCAATAATGAAATATTGTCACGAGGAGATGACTTGAATGATTCCACTACATTGATTGAAATGGACAGCACCAATAATGAAATATTGTCAGAAGGAGGAGATGACTTGAATGATTTTTTTGATCAATCTCTTGATGGCGAATTTATCGAGTGTTTGGAGACCATAGAGTTACAAGAATCATCATTGCAGACTTTTAATGAGGAGATTCCAGATGAGATGATTGAAGAGGAAATTACTGATGAGGACATGTTACTAGTTGTTTCAAATTTAGAAAATTCTGAAGAATAAATTTATATTTAGAAATCAAAAATTGTTTGAGACATTATTTATTTTTATTTTTAATTTATGAGGTTGTAGCGAAGTGATTGTAGTATAAAATGAGACTTATAGTATAGAGTGCAACATTTTTATGTTACATGGTAAGTTTACTCATATTTACTTCCCTTCTGCCACTATATTATCTCCAATGTGTATTTGACATCTCTTCTTCATCTCCGGCCTCCTTTCTCTCACTGTGTGTCTCCGATGCATCTTATCGCTGCTATTTTGTGTAATTACAGAAGAGAGTAAAATAAAATAGTTCGGAACGTGAAAAGGGGGCAAAGTAGAGTACTCCTCACCCCCTAGGCCTTTTTAGGCGGTCCCAAAAGGATCAGTTTCTGCTTTCCTGAGAGATTATGGTATGAGTTCCATATACCACAATAACTTGCATTACAACATGCAAGATATCTATCTCCTATTACCAACTTTTGGAGATATTCGCGCTAAGCGCGAATATCTCCAAAAAGTAACACCTGCCCTGAGCAGTTCTTAGCCATGTTATCCAATGGGAGGTGGATAACATGGCTAAGAGTATTAGCTCGGTAATGCATGAATATCGCTGAGTTTTTAGCGATATTCATGCATTGCGGCCGTTTATTATCGCATTTGCGATAAACCTTGATAATAGTAAGGTTTATCTTCGATAATTTCTGACGATGCTTAGTGGTAAAAAATTGGTTGGTAAGCATCGTTAGCGATAAATATCGCTTAACTTTGGTAATATGCCCCAACGTCTGTTAACGTTCGATTCGAAGGAAATGAGGAAGTGTTGAAAAACATTGTCTGCGCCATCTTGCCTTTTTTGAAATGCCACACTTTTGTCGTGCACGGCAGCCATTTTAGATGTCTTGACCAGACCCACTCTCTGCACGCTGTCGATTCGTAGCATGGCTCCTCACCCTCGTAAGCATCTCCCCCAGGCACTGGTCACCACCGCTCTCTGTCTTATGCATGGGCAATAAACCTTCCCCCATCTGCGCTGCTCTTCCCTGAGAATCACACTCTGTGCCCGCCCGACACCTCCCTTTCGCCCTATTCACTACCGCACCCTCTGACACTCCTCTTCCTCTGTGTCCGAATGTCCAGGCCGGTCCTAGGCTATCAGCTAGCCCTGCAGATGTAGTTTATGGCCCCAGCTGTAAAGAATCACCCCTCTTCAAAGGAGTTATAGTAGATCAAGGCCCACACCCGATGTGATCCGTCACAGCACACGCGTTCCTACTATCTGAAAACCATCCTGTATTGTGATTGGGGAGGGGACCGAGCCTGAAGCGGAAGATTCCAGGAATGACTCTTTGTACATCAAAGTTTTTACAATTATGTGTCACATTAAAAATATATAGCACTCCAACAAAGTAGTAGGAATATAAAACTTTAATAACATATAAATATATACAACAAAACAAAAACAGTAAAAACATTTAAACAACGAAGAGACCGTGGCAATTTCTTTTTAATTATCCAATAGATTTATTGAAATTGACAGCACCAATAATGAAATATTCTTGTCAGTAGCGGTCTGTTGTGCGAATAGTTCCAAGGCAGCAGAACGCGCTGAAATCTAGATGGCACGAAAGTGATGTCTAGTAAGTTGCCGCCCAGCAAAAAACGGCGTGGGGCGCCGCGGGGGTGAGTGAGTCCAGTAGGCACCACAGCTATTCTTACCGGCATTGCAGAATTACTGCTGGGGACAATGCCTGTGCTGTAGCAGGGTCACAGCAGAAACAAAAAGGATTCTGTTGAAGATGTTGTTGGTTTCAATTTGAAAACAGTTCTGGTGTCAACTGCTATGCTAATGTAGTGGTTAATGTTTTGTTTTCTCTAGAAAATGTAAAAGAGGGGGAGGCAGTCCAAAGTTCCGTTAAAAGGGCAAAGGAAAGGATCGGTGGTTTGAACTATCAGTCAAAAAGGGGAGGGGGTGCAATAATTTTTCCTACCGGGTCACACTGTGCTTTCACCGGAAGTGAGGTCTGCAGGATTGTAGTAATTCAAAGTGAGGCTGACGCCAGCATGGGAGCGCCGACGTCCCGCGGATACAGTTTCGTCACTCCACGGGCGATCATGGCAGTCATTCCCCATCGGGGGTCGGAGACTCCCGCGGCTCCTCTAGAATCTTCAAGGTCGTGGAGGACTACGGTGGTGGAGTCAACCAGTGACCGGGCCATTTCTTTATGTTGGGCCCGCTCTTGCCAGGTCGACAGCCATTTTGAGAGTTCGGCAGCTACCGGCGATCGCGGGGTCACATGAGCGGACGGGCTCCACCCTGCCGGGCGAGACGTTGCAGCATGGCCACAGTGGAAGAACCGTTATCTAGGTCGTTCCGAAACTGTGCAGCACTGTAGTTGTTAGGATGCCACCGCCTGGAGCGCTGAGGGTGCAGCTGGGAAGCCTCCACCTGGGGAGGCGGGAGAGGCCTGTTCGCACCGTCTCTCCCTCCCAGTGCACCCCACGGCGTCTCGCTTGAGATTTGTTATGGCCGGACCAGGCGATGAGGACGAGGGGGGGGTCGGAGGCATGTGCAAGACATCCCCCTCCAGTGTTGTCGCAGCCATTATAAAAGAAAGAAGTGTCCCGTCCGTCTTCGGGCCGGGCTTCCGGTGGATGTCGGCCGGACGCCCCTGGCTCTGGCCCCATGAACGGGTTTCTTGGTTTATCGGCTGCAGCCGGATCCCGTCGGCCTCGGCCCCCCGACCGTTGGTGGTCGGACCGGAAGAGCATGTGGCGGGACTACCTGCAACTCTCAAGGGCCACCGCGGCCGGACTGGGAGAGAGAGGGGAGGGTCGAGGAGACATTCCCCCCCCCTGCAACTGTTCAGCGTTGTAAAGGCAATCCCCTGGCCGGGTCCCGCTGGTCTCGGCCTCTCCTCCGGCTACACCCTACGTTAGGATCTCCTGGCCGAGGCGTGGCAGCAGGACCTGCCTTATATGGGCTGCTCCCGGCTGGGCGTAGCCGGAACCCTGCCCCACCTTGGAAGTTTCCAGAGTGGGGGTGGATGTTCTACTGACTTGCATTTTCCCTAGTCTATCGATTTTTTTGGCGTGGCAGGCGGTGGGACAGCGAGGGGTGATTTGGTTTCTCTTACTGTTTTTCTGGTCTCTCACCACTGGCATATTTTAACGTTTTCTTGTTTCTAGGACATTAATAGGTTTTATCATTACGTTATGTTATCGTTTCTTTGTTCGTTGTTTAATAAAAGTTCATGTTCATCAGTGGCCTACTGATTTTCGTTTTCCTATTTTTTTCTTTCCAGGTTGTTTCATGGTAAAGTTTCTGTTAACAGGATACAGTGATCACTTCGTTATTATTGCATATGTCCTTTTCACTAGGGGTGCTCTCTGGTCGGGCCAGATGACGTATCTCTAGTAAATGGTCCGGGTGAAAAAGGTGCATCAATCAGTGGGGAGTAGATAGGCATGACAGATTACAACGGGGGAGAACGGTCCGCATTACGTACCCTTTCACTACTTGCAAAGATTTTCCTACGTTTATTTGCAAACAGGGAATACCTCCAAAAAGAACTAATTCCCAAACAGTCAATGTTCGGACAATCAATCAATCAATGAGGAATGAAATAGGTACGACGTGTTAAAGGCTTGCGTTACCTACCCTTCACTATCTGCAAAGGGAGATAGAATATTCCTATTCTTCCTCGTTTGCAGGTAGAGAAGATCGTTAAGAGAATTAACTTCGAACAATTCAATGCTCGATTGAAACAATCAACAAGGGGTACTGTGAACACAAATGAACGCCGCTTATATACATACGCATTGCTATTTTCAACAGGTTGTTCCTAATGTTTCTATTTTAGCGAGGTCAAAAGAGATCCCATTAGTGGCCTACTGATTTTGCTCGATTCCTTTTGTTTTTTTACACGATATTTCGCTATCTGCAAAGACTAAACAGAGTATTGCGACTCTGTGCTTGTTTGTAAATAGAGAATGAACCAAAGAGAACAATCAATCAAATGGAGAGAGAAGCAGGCACGACGGATTACAAAGGGGGAAAGGGCTGCGTTAACTACCCTTCACTATCTGCAAAGAGAGAGTACTCCTAATAGAAATGAGGGGTGGGGGGCAGCAATCAAAGCAGATCAGTGTGCATAAACACGAAAAAAAAAATTCTTACCACGTACTTGACATTCGACAGCTTATGATATTTGCTATTAAAAAACCATTGAAATTCACTGAAAAAACCATAGGTTATAGACCATATATAGTTAGGAATTAGCATTTACAAAACCTTGAAAATTCACTGAAAAAACCATAGGTTATAGACCATATATAGTTAGGAATTAGCATTTAAAAAACCTTATTTTACTCACACAAAACCATTGAAATTCCATATATAGTTAGTTGCACTAACTATATATTGCGCACCCGCAATCCACTGCTGATGATGTCACATATTACATCATTCATGACATGGTCAGTGACATCACTGATGACATCACTGATGACATCTCAAATGACATCACTGATGACATCTCATTTGACATCAATGACCACATCACTGATGATATCATTCATGTGACAATACAATGCATCTCCTCACATTTTAATATAACCTCTGTTTCACCCAGTGTTAAAAACAGAGTATAATTTTTGAAACCATTGACACACCAATACTAGTTACTACATACGTACTCACTGATTCCTACGTCTACACACACATTCACTCATTCACCCATACAATCATTCATACATACAATCACTCATGTTTACAACACAATCATATGCACTCATACACCTATACAGACACTCACACTCTGCCACTCATCCATGGAGTTACTCACACACCTAGTCAGTCCTGTAAAGAATCAATCACACTTCCATTTTCTACTCTATACAGTTAAACATAGAGCACCTTACGTTTTCAACCATATACTAACACATACTTACTCTCTTATACAATCATTGATACAAGTACACATTGATCTGTACAGAGTCACACACCTCCCATCCAGCCACACACACACTCAGTCTCCCATGCAAATACTTGGGCAATCAATCAATAACCCATATAGTTACTCATATAGCTACTGATCAACACATGCAGCAGTTTACAGAACAACAGACATAATGATGCACAAATTAAGACAGTTTAGTCACTAACCCATGCACTCAGTGAGACACATTTAATCACTCACTCATACATTCAGTCATGCACCTACTAAATCCTTCGTCCAGACACTTATACATCCACTCATTCTTCAATATGTAAGACATATTTTAACTTTACAGAAACATAGTCACTGGATGTTGTCATCAGTGATGTCACTGACCATGTCATGAATGATGTAATATGTGACATCATCAGCAGTGGATTGCGGGTGCGCAATATATAGTTAGTGCAACTAACTATATATGGAATTTCAATGGTTTTGTGTGAGTAAAATAAGGTTTTTTAAATGCTAATTCCTAACTATATATGGTCTATAACCTATGGTTTTTTCAGTGAATATATATATATATATATTACCTACTGGCGGTCGCCAGTAGGTATATATAGTTAGGATTTTTTCTCTATGGGATTTTTGAAAATTCTATGTCTAATAACTTTGCCGTTTGTGGACGGAATTGGCTGAAATTTTCAGGAAAATGGCACATTTTGTTTCTGAGCAGCCTTTGAAAATTTGGGGGGGGTTCGTCAAGGGGGGGCCGAGAAAAAAGGGGGGTCCCAAAACGCGTTTTTCCCATGTTAATTTCCATAGGGCGGTTGGCCTCACTTTTAGCCCGAACGGCTGAATGGATTTGCACGAAACTTGGCAAAATTGTAGGGACTGGTAGCCCGATGTGCCTTTTGTAGGTCTCAATATATGTGCTCCAGTGGATTTTGAGAAATTAACGTTTAAAAAAAGATATATATCTGTAAGCGCGGACCGGGCAGCGGCCTAGGACGCGTACTTTTCGCGCAACGGAGCTTTGTGAAGCGAAGCTGATTGGTTCTCCGGCGTCTGTCAACATTCCAAACAGTCCGTAGTGGCCGCAAACAGTCCGTAGTGGCCGCCATCTTGTCTCTCGGTAGGATCGAGAGACAAGAGGAGGCCAAAGCGAAGGGGTAAATGACCATAAGGGGGAATAGTAGATCCTCGCTGACCCCCTAGGTTTGATGTGGAGGTTTTAAAAGGGCCCCGCGGGGCAAAAAAAAAAAATTATAATAATAATCTTACGGCTGAATGGATTTGCACGAAACTTGGCAAAATTGTAGGGACTGGTAGCCCGATGTGCCTTTGCTAGGTCTCAATATATGTGCTTCAGTGGATTTTGAGAAATTAACGTTCAAAAAAAGATATATATCTGTAAAAGCGCACCGCTTCGCGTACTTTTCGCGTTACGGAGCTTTGCGAAGCGAAGCTGATTGGCTCTCCGGTGTCTGTAAACATTCCAAACAGTCCGTAGCGGCCGCCATCTTGTCTCTCGGTAGGATCGAGAGACAAGAGGAGGCCAAAGCGAAGGGGCAAATGACCATAAGGGGGCATAGTAGATCCTCGCTGATCCCCTAGGTTTGATGTGGAGGTTTTAAAAGGGCCCCGCGGGGCAAAAAAAATAAATAATAATAATAATCGAACGGCTGAATGGATTTGCACGAAACTTGGTAAAATATTAGGGACTGGTAGCCCGATGTGCCTTTGCTAGGTCTCAATATATGTGCTTCAGTGCATTTTGAGAAATTAACGTTCAAAAACAAGATATATATCTGTAACAGCGCTCCGCTTCGCGGAGATAAAATTATATCTGTATTACCTAGCTGTTGCTAACACCAGTTAGCGACGGCTAGTAGGAGATAGCGACCATCTTGGGCCCCACTTTGCATGTGAGTGATATTTATCACTAATGACATGCAAAGTGGGCATGCCAAGATGTTAGCGACTGGAAACAGTCGCTAACATCGCTATCTCCTATTATCAACTTTTGGAAATATTCGAGATAAGCGCGAATATCTCCAAAAAGTAACAGCTGCCCTGAGCAGTTCTTAGCCATGTTATCCTATGGGAGGTGGATAACATGGCTAAGAGGATTAGCTCGGTAATGCATGAATATCGCTGAGTTTTCAGCGATATTAATGCATTGCGGTCGGTTTTTATCGTATTTGCGATAAACTTTGATAATAGCAAGGTTTATCTGCGATAATTTCTGACGGTAAAAAAATCTTTGCAATGCATCGTTAGGGATAAATATCGCTTAACTTTGGTAATATGCCCCAACGTCTGTTAACGTTCGATTCGAAGGAAATCAGGAAGTGTTGAAAAACATTGTCTGCGCCATCTTGTCTTTTTTCAAATGCCACACTTTTGTCGTGCACGGCAGCCATTTTAGATGCCTTGACCAGACCCACTCTGTGCACGCTGTCGATCCTTAGCATGGCTCCCCACCCTCGCAAGCATCTCCCCCAGGCAGTGGTCACCCCCGCTCTCTGTCTTATGCATGGGTAATAAACCTCCCCCCATCTGCGCTGCTCTTTCCTGAGAATCACACCCTGTGCCCGCCCGACACCTCCCTTTCGCCCTATTCACTACTGCACCCTCTGACACTCCTTTTCCTCTGTGTCCGATTGTCCAGGCTGGTCCTAGGGTATCAGCTAGCCCTGCAGATGTAGTTTATGGCCACAGCTGTAAAGATTCACCCCTCTTCAAAGGAGTTATAGTAGATCAAGGCCCACACTCGATGAGATCCGTCACAGCAGAAGCGTTGCTATTATCTGAAAACCATCCTGTATTGTGATTGGGGAGGGGACCGAGCGTGAAGCGGAAGATTCCAGGGATGACTCTTTGTACATCAAAGTTTTTACAATTATGTGTCACATTAAAAATATATAGCACTCCGACAAAGTAGTAAGATTATAAAACTTTAATAATTTATAAATATATACAAGAAAACAAAAATAGTAATAACATATAAACATTTTTAGGGAAAAAGAACGAAGTAGCGGTCGGCTGTGCGAATAGTCCCAACGCAGCACAACGTCCAGATTTCCGGCGTGGGGCGGGTCATCAGTAGCAAACTGTTGTGCGAATAGTTCCAAGGCAGCAGAACGCGCTGAAATCTAGATGACACGAAAGTGATGTCTAGTAAGTTGCCACCCAGCAAATAACGGCGTGGGGCGTCGCGGGGGGTGGGTCTTCAGTAGCAAACTGTTGTGCGAATAGTTCCAAGGCAGCAGAACGATGGCACCAAGGTGATGTCCAGTAAGTTGCCGCACTGGTTTTGGTATCCTACAATGCTGCTCCGAATAACGGCGTGGGGCGCCCCGGGGGAGGCGGCGTGAACGGGCCTCTCCAGGTGGAGTGTCATCTGTTGTAGTGGGGCGCCCCTTTACCGTTTCAGTTGCCATTCCGTCCGTTTTTGGTCCACTGTGTCAAAAGCCGCAATTCAGCTGAGTTGCGCCCACTCTTGCGGTGCAGCGATAGGCGGCTGTCACAGGACTCTCAAAATGGCGGCAGGCTCTTTCCTTTTTGGGCCTGGTCCACTGAAATGGCCCTGGGACACCTTGGAAATCGGACGCTTGTCTGCTAGGTCTTGGACCCCATTCTCGAAAGCGTCCCCTCCGCCTTGAGAATTCATCAAAAGTTTTGGGGGCCCCGACTCCTGCAGGCTTCTGGTGGGGAGCGGCTGCCATGATTGCTCGCGGAATGACTACGACGGAGCTACGAGATGGTGGTGCTCTCATGCTGACGCCAGCTTCAGTCTGAAACATCCAGAAACAAGGTGGGGCTTTCATCGTTTGGAAAAAAAAAAAGTTTTCATCCAATGAAAAGTGTTGTTTTTAGGTCATATGATCAAGCCTTCCATCATTAGGAAACCAAAAGTAAAATGAACCAATGAAAAGTTTTATAAACAAGTCACATGACCTGTTATGCGGCATAGGGTATAAAATGCGGAGAAAATACGTTGGCACGTGAGGCGGCGTCAGTAGCGGACCGATGTGCGAATAGGCCGAAGGCAGCACAACGCGCCAAGATCCGGATGGCACCGAGGTGGTGTCCAGCAAGTTGCAGCACTGGTGTGGCCATCCTACAATGTTGAAAGTCGGCGTGGGGCGCCCCGTTGGCCTGTGAGTTTGCGTCAGTAGCGGACCGATGTGCGAATAGGCCGAAGGCAGCACAACGCCCCAAGATCCGGATGGCACCGAGGTGGTGTCTAGTAAGTTGCCGCACTGGTGTGGCCATCCTACAATGCTGAAAGTCGGCGTGGGGCGCCCTGTTGGCCTGTGAGATGGTGTCAGTAGCGGACTGATGTGCGAATGGGGCCAAAGGCAGCGCAACAATATTTTCTGACGAGAAGACACCACAAGGCGCTGAGATGCCAAGATCCGGATGGCACCGAGGTGATGTCTAAGTTGCGGACTGATGTGCGAATGGGGCCAAAGGTAGCGTAACAATATTTTCTGTATGGAAGATACCACTAGGCGTTGAGATGCCAAGATTCGGATGGCACCGAGGTGATGTCTAGCAAGTTGGTGTGGTCATCCTACAATGCTGAAACTCGGCGTGGGTCGCCCCATTAGCCTGTGAGATGGCGTCAGTAGCGGACCGATGTGCGAATAGGCCGAAGGCAGCACAACGCGCCAAGATCCGGATGTCACAGTGGTGGTTTCATAGTTGAGAGGCACTTCATCTGCAGTGGGGCGCCGAGATCCGGATGGCACCGAGGTGATGTCTAGCAAGTTGCTGTACTGGTGTGGTCATCCTACAATGCTGAAAGTCGGCGTGGGGCGCCCCATTAGCCTGTGAGATGGCGTCAGTAGCGGACTGATGTGCGAATGGGGCCAAAGGCAGCACAACGCGCCAAGATCCGGATGGCACCGAGGTGGTGTCCAGCAACTTGCCGCACTGGTGTGGCCATCCTACAATGCTGCGCCGAAAGTCGGCGTGGGGCGCCCCGTTGGCCTGTGAGTTCGCGTCAGTCAGTGGGGGCTGTTTGAGGATCTGACTGCATTGGAAAGCAATGTGATGCTGTGCGTCGCCCCCAAGATGGAGGTTCCTCGGCTGCAGTGGGGCGCCCCTTGGTGTTTCACTCGCTATGCAGCTGAGTTGCGTGCGCACTTGTGGCGAATAGGCCGAAGGCAGCACAACGCGCCGAGATCTGGATGGCACCGAGGTGGTGTCCAGCAATTTGCCGCACTGGTGTGGCCATCCTACAATGCTGCGCCGAAAGTCGGCGTGGGGTGCCCCGTTGGCCTGTGAGGTGGCGTCAGTAGCGGACCGATGTGTGAATAGGCCGGAACCAGCACAAGGCGCCAAGATCCGGATGGCACCGAGGTGGTGTCATAGTTGAGAGTTCTGAGCAGCGCTTGTAACACTGTCTGAAGCTTATTTGCACCTGCTGCAGCTTCACTATTGCCCTGGTGTGGCCTAAGATCGCCCATGACATAGGCGGCCACCTCCCGGGGTCCGGCGGAACTTTTTTCCTTTTCCTTTCTGCATCTTGTCCCAAATTCGTTTGACCTGAAGACACGACCAGGTCCCTGAATGTGTGCAGGGGGACGCTATTGATTGAATCAAAATGGCGGCTTCACACAAAGCTGACTCAAGCGTTTTCTGGTGGTTTCATAGTTGAGAGGCACTTCATCTGCAGTGGGGCGCCGAGATCCGGATAGCACCGAGGTGATGTCTAGCAAGTTGCTGTACTTGTGTGGTCATCCTACAATGCTGAAACTCGGCGTGGGTCGCCCCATTAGCCTGTGAGATAGCTGTTCTTTGGATTTGGGCCTGGTCCACTAAAATGGCCCTGGGACACCTAAGAACTCGAACGCTCGATTTTTTTTTCCTTTCCTGTACATGCAAAAAAAGGTAAATGCCCGGTATGTTACACGCTTCATCTGCCACGATGAACTCTCCAGAGGAACCGAAAAAATATATAGTTGTGGTAACTATACCATGCATCGTCATATGGAGAGGTGGCACCAATTAATTATAGTGCTGCATAAAAGAGAGATTTGGAGGAGAACCCCTGACCTGCTAGTACATTCATCAAAGAAGTGGCACTGAGAGCTTCAGAGGCAAGGGAAACGGTCCCAAATATTTAGAAGAACTTTGGAAAGATTAAAATGACATGTTTAGATTGTGGTAAATTAATTTCATGTGGGCAGATGAGTGTTACTCTAATAAATACAGCATATGAACATCATCATAGTCGATGGTTGGTAGAGACATTTTGACTATATCCTGGACCTGCCCGTCCTCGCCCAAAATGGCGCCGGAATAAATGGGACTCGTAACTCCTTGTTGTGTACTGGTTGCAGAACCTTGAAATCACGAGATACGTATGCAGTTTTGAAGCACATGGCGGGCGGGGACGAGAATTGATTGAATATTTCGACATCCCTATTGATATTAAGTTCTGATGTGTTATTGATTACTGTACTGTTGAAAGTTCGAATTAACGTCACCCATGGTACTTGCCCGCAAATGTATATCTAGATAATTTTATTGTAACTGGCCCTGTCGTATTTTAATTATAAAATGTACGTCCACCGATTCCGTAACTGTTAGATACCTTAGTTCTTGCAACCTAATGGCCCGCCCGTTACGTTCCTCTACAGTGTAAATGTCTACTCATCACATACGATTACAGTTTGCTCCGTGGCCGGCCCACGTGGTTATAGGCTCGTATTTGTATAATGAAATTTTCACAATAAAGGTTTTTAAAAGAAAACATGGTAGTAGTATATACATTGGTAAAGTTTGTAATAATAGTCACTGTTTTAGAATCATTAAAAGGCAAGTGAAATAAAGCAGACCAATTACATGAAGGGTAAAAGGTATAATACGAAGGAACGCAGTAAAGATAAATGGTCAAGGGCTGTTGTGTTTTCTATTCCTGCAACATAAAGTGATCGATAAGAATCTCATATTCAGGCGTATCGGCGACTAAGACAGCAGGTCGACCCTCTTTTGCTCAACGGCTCCATCATGGGACGAAGAAACGCTCTTTTTCTCGAAAAAAGAATATATTTTACTTGCAGGACAGTTGTAAAATTTCCGGGAAAGTACATTAGCCTGGAACATTATAACATATATTTAAGAAAAAATAATGTTCGGAAGTAATGAAAAGCGTAATTTTTAGGTCATATGAGCAAGCCTTTCATCATTACAATAAGAAAAGTAAAATGAACCAATGAAAAGTTTTATTAACAAGTCACATGACTTGTTATGCTTACGTTACGCGCTGCGCGCCCCGGATGACTTCCGGATGCGCTAACGCGGCGCGTCATATGACGCATTACGCGACAACGCAGGTCCAGAATATAGTCAAAATGTCTCCACCAACCAGCGGTCGGAACACAACCCCTTTCAGCAGGCTAAATAGTTCTGTTAAATGAGAACAGAAGGGACAGGCAACAAGAACCATCAGTGAAAGAGGGGAGGGCTAGTTCTTCTCTACCGGGTTACATTGGGGCGCTACCGGAACTGATCGAATTGGTAGTCTACAGTGTTTCTGGATGTTTCAGACTGAAGCTGGGGTTAGCATGAGAGCAGCATCATTTCGTAGCTCCGTCGTGGCCATTCCGCAACCAATCATGGCAGCCGCTCTTTATCGTTATTTTGGGCGGGGTGGGTGGCGGAGCCGAGCTGTTTTGCAGCCATCATTGTGTGGAGTTCAGTTCATCTCACTAGTTTTGTATTTGTCATGAGGGGTTGTTCCTAATGTTTCTATTTTAGCGAGGTCAAAAAGAGATCCCATTAGTGGCCTACTGATTTTGCTCGATTCCTTTTCTTTTTTTTTTACACGATTTTTCGTTATCTGCAAAGACTAAACAGAGTATTGCGACTCTGTGTTTGTTTGTAAATAGAGAATGAACCAAAGAGAACTAATTCTAAAACAGTAAATACTTGGATAACAATCAATCAAATGGAGAGAGAAGCAGGCACGACGGATTACAACGGGGGCAAAGGCCTGCGTTAACTACCTTTCACTATCTGCAAAGAGAGAGTACTCCTAATAGAAATGAGGGGGGGGGGCACCATTCAAAGCAGATCAGTGTGCATAAACACGAAAATGTTTTCACTTACCACGTACTTGACATTCGACAGCTTATGATATTTGCTATTAAAAAACCATTGAAATTCACTGAAAAAACCATAGGTTATAGACCATATATAGTTAGGAATTAGCATTTACAAAACCTTGAAAATTCACTGAAAAAACCATAGGTTATAGACCATATATAGTTAGGAATTAGCATTTAAAAAACCTTATTTTACTCACACAAAACCATTGAAATTCCATATATAGTTAGTTGCACTAACTATATATCGCGCACCTGCAATCCACTGCTGATCATGTCACATATTACATCATTCATGACATGGTCAGTGACATCACTGATGACATCACTGATGACATCCCAAATGACATCACTGATGACATCACTGATGACAACATCCAGTGACTGTATGTTTCTGTAAAGTTAAAATATATCTTACATATTGAAGAATGAGTGGATGTATAAGTGTCTGGATGAAGGATTTAGTAGGTGCGTGACTGACTGTATGAGTGAGTGATTAAATGTGTCTCACTGAATGCATGGGTTAGTGACTAAACTGTCTTAATTTGTGCATCATTATGTCTGTTGTTCTGTAAACTGCTGCATGTGTTGATCATTAGCTATACGAGAGGCTATATGTGTTATTAATTGCTTGCCCAAGTATTTCTATGGGAGATTGAGTTTGTGTGGGGGTGGCTGGAAGGTGTGTGACTCTATGCATAGATGTGTGAACAGTTTATTCACTAGGTGTATGAGTTCAAGAGTGCATGTGGAAACAGCTACATGGGCAGTTGACTGTGTGCATGAGTGTATTGATGAGTGAATGGATATCTCAATGCTACATGTCATAGTAAGTACATATGTAAAACACAGTACATGTGAGAGTTGGCATATATAAATAACTGTGCATGAGAGCCACCGAATGAGTGAGTGGTTGTATCGATCATTGTGAACTTGTATCAGGGATTGTATAAGAGAGTAAATATGTGTTAGTATATGTTTCAATAAGTAAGGTGTGTTTAACTGTATAGTTGAAGAAATGGAGATGAGATTGTTTCTTTGCATGACTGACTGGGTGTGTGAGTAACTCCATGGATGAGTGGAAGTGTGTGAGTGTCTGTATACACTGAGTGTATCTAAGGTTATATTAGAGTCTGAAGAGGTTTATCGTATTAGCACAAGAATGATGTCAAATGAGATGTCATCAGTGATGTCATCAGTGATGTCATTTGAGATGTCATCAGTGATGTCATCAGTGATGTCACTGACCATGTCATGAATGATGTAATATGTGACATGATCAGCAGTGGATTGCAGGTGCGCGATATATAGTTAGTGCAACTAACTATATATGGAATTTCAATGGTTTTGTGTGAGTAAAATAAGGTTTTTTAAATGCTAATTCCTAACTATATATGGTCTATAACCTATGGTTTTTTCAGTGAATATATATATATATATATATATATATATATATATATATATATATATATATATATATATATATATATATATATATTCACTGAAAAAACCATAGGTTATAGACCATATATAGTTAGGAATTTGCATTTACAAAACCTTGAAAATTCACTGAAAAAACCATAGGTTAGAGACCATATATAGTTAGCTGGACATTTTATTGACATAAAACCAATGAAATTCCATATATAGTTAGTTGCACTAACTATATATCGCGCACCCGCAATCCACTGCTGATGATGTCACATATTACATCATTCATGACATGGTCAGTGACATCACTGATGACATCACTGATGACATCTCAAATGACATCACTGATGACATCACTGATGACATCTCAAATGACATCACTGATGACATCATCTAGTGTCTGTGTGTTTTTGTAAAGTTTAAATATGTTTTACATATTGAAGAATGAGTGGATGTATGGAAGACTGAGTGTGTGTGTGGCTGGCTGGGAGGTGTGTGACTGTGCATATCAATGTGTACTTGTATCAGTGATTGTATAAGAGAGTAAGTATGTGTTAGTATATGTGTGAAAAGTATGGTGTTCTGTGTTTAACTGTATAGATGAGGAAATCGAAGTGTGATTGATTCTTCACAGGACTGACTAGGTGTATGAGTGCATATGATAGTGTTGTAATAATGAGTAACTGTATGTATGAGTGATTGTATGGGTGAATGATTGAATGTGTGTGTAGACGTAGGAATCAGTGAGTGCGTATGTAGTAACTGGTATTGGTGTGTCATGATGTCATCAGTGATGTCATTTGAGATGTCATCAGTGATGTCATTTGAGATGTCATCAGTGATGTCATCAGTGATGTCACTGAAGTATGGTGTTCTGTGTTCAACTGTATAGATGAGGAAATGGAAGTGTGATTGATTCTTTACAGGACTGACTAGGTGTGTGAGTAACTCCATGGATGAGTGGCAGTGTGTGAGTGTCTGCATAGGTGTATGAGTGCATATGATAGTGTTGTAATAATGAGTGACTGTATGTATGAGTGATTGTATGGGTGAATGAGTGAATGTGTGTGTAGACGTAGGAATCAGGGAGTGCGTATGTAGTAACTGGTATTGGTGTGTCATGATGTCATCAGTGATGTCATTTGAGATGTCATCAGTGATGTCATCAGTGATGTCATTTGAGATGTCATCAGTGATGTCATCAGTGATGTCACTGACCATGGCATGAATGATGTAATATGTGACATCATCAGCAGTGGATTGCGGGTGCGCGATATATAGTTAGTGCAACTAACTATATATGGAATTTCATTGGTTTTAGGTCAATAAAATGTCCAGCTAACTATATATGGTCTCTAACCTATGGTTTTTTCAGTGAATTTTCAAGGTTTTGTAAATGCAAATTCCTAACTATATATGGTCTATAACCTATGGTTTTTTCAGTGAATTTCATTGGTTTTTTAAAAGCTAATATCTATAGCTGTAAAATATATTCTTTATTACGTGACGTATCACGTAGCCACGTGAGACGCCTCATGACGCGTCGCATAACCGTGACGTATCGGCTCTGCAGCGCAAACAAAACCCGTAACGTAAGCGTGCCGGAGCACGCTTACAGATATATATATTTTTTTTAACCTTAATTAGACAAAATCCACACGTGCACATATCTTGAGGCCTTGCAAAGGCACATCAAACAAACAGTCCCTACAATTTTGCCAAGTTTGCTGGAAATCTATTCCCTTACTTTTTTTTTTACTGTTTCTCTTGGTTTTCCCCTTGTTACGCTTACCGGGACGCTACCCGGTACGCGAACCGGACGCTCCAAAAACACAAGATGGCGGACTCCCGTTACGCTGCCGGTTAGCTGCCCGGTTCGCGTACCGGGAAGCGCCTCTACCGCGAAAAATCACGGGGGACTTTAATATCCCCCTCATCAATCCTAGGGGGTCAGGAGGGGTTTACCTTGCCCCCTTTCCTTCATTTCCCCCTTCTTTTTTCACCACATCTTGTCTCTCGAACCTACCGAGAGACAAGATGGCGGCCGCTCCGGACTGTTTACAATGTTGACAGCTACGCTGCCGGTTAGCTGCCCGGTTAGCTGCCCGGTGAGCTGCCCGGTTCGCGTACCGGGACGCGCCTCTACGGCGTAAAATCGCAAAAAAAAAAAAATTTATTTTTTGCCCCGCGGGGCACTTTAATATCCCCCTCATCAATCCTAGGGGATCAGGAGTGGTCTACCTTGCCCCCTTTCCTTCATTTCCCCCTTCGTTTTTCACCACATCTTGTCTCTCGATCGTACCGAGAGACAAGATGGCGGCCGCTCCGGACTGTTTAGAATGTTGACAGACACCGGAGAGCCAATCAGCTTCGCTTCGTGAAGTTCCGTTACGCGTCAGGTACGCGAACCGGGGCGCTAACCGGAGCGCTGTCACAGATATATATATTTTTTTAAACGTTAATTTCTCAAAATCCACTGGAGCACATATATTGAGACATAGCAAAGGCACGTCGGGCAAACCATATCTTCAATTTTGCCAAGTTTCATGTAAATCTATTCAGCCGTTCGAGCTAAAAGTGAGTCCAACCGCCCTATGGAAAAATGAATGGGAAAAACGCATTTTGGGACCCCCCTTTTTTCTCGGCCCCCCCTTGGCGAAACCCCCCCAAATTTTCAGGGGCTGCTCAGAAACAAATTGTGCCATTTTCCTGAAAATTTCAGCCAATTCCGTCCACAAACGCCAAAGTTATTAGACATAGAATTTTCAGAAATCCCATAGAGAAAAAATCCTAACTATATATACCCACTGGCTATCGCCAGTAGGTAATATACATATATAAACATATATAATCTGCATATCTATATAAATATAAATGCATGCATACATATACATATATGCATACATATGCATGTTATTTACATGAAAGTTTTAAAAACACTAATAAAAGCAAAGCTAAAAAGCCACCTCATTACAAACAGAATGGCTTTAACTTAAACGAGGGCGAGATCTATTGCATTTTCAATGCTTGTTTACTTTGGTTCTATCAAGAAGGCATTCAGATGTGTCACACATTTGCCATAAATTCTGAATGTTAGCACTCTAGTTGCTCATTAGATCACTGTAGTAAAGCTAGTGCTCACCAGGGAAGTCTGCTGCTAATCATGGTTTGCAGCCTTTTTCCCGCATTTTTTATCCCGCAGACTTTCAGTCCGCATACCATTATCCCGCAAGGTCATTGACCTCGCATACCATTATCCCGCATTTTTTCAAAACGCATGTGCATTTATCGCGCATGCCTTTACAAAGAATTACGTTTTAAAGGCATGTATGGTAAATGCATTTGCGTTGTGAAAACCACGATGACGAGAGAGGTAAGTGGGTTTGTGTTAATTTTTTCGTGGGTTAGTGATTGTGTAGTGTAGTGTAGTGTTGTGTAGTGTAGTGTTGTGTTAGTGTAGTGTAGAGTTGTGGTGGTTGTTTAGTGTAGGGTCATGCTGGGGGTAGTGTTTTAGGGTTTAGGGTTGTGTTGTAGTGTTTGCGTAGTGTAGGGTCATGCTGGGGGTAGTGTTTTAGGGTTTAGGGTAGTGTTGTAGTGTTTGCGTAGTGTAGGGTCATGCTGGGGGTAGTGTTTTAGGGTTTAGGGTTGTGTTGTAGTGTTTGCGTAGTGTAGGGTCATGCTGGGGCTAGTGTTTTAGGGTTTAGGGTAGTGTTGTAGTGTTTGCGTAGTGTAGGGTCATGCTGGGCGTAGTGTTTTAGGGTTTAGGATAGTGTTGTAGTGTTTGCGTAGTGTAGGGTCATGCTGGGGGTAGTGTTTTAGGGTTTTGGGTAGTGTTGTAGTGTTTGCGTAGTGTAGGGTCATGCTGGGGTGTAGTGTTTTAGGGTTTAGGGTAGTGTTGTAGTGTTTGCGTAGTGTAGGGTCATGCTGGGGGTAGTGTTTTAGGGTTTTGGGTAGTGTTGTAGTGTTTGCATAGTGTAGGAGCATGCTGGGGTGTAGTGTTTTAGGGTTTTGGGTAGTGTTGTAGTGTTTGCGTAGTGTAGGGTCATGCTGGGGGTAGTGTTTTAGGGTTTTGGGTAGTGTTGTAGTGTTTGCGTAGTGTAGGGTCATGCTGGGGGGTAGTGTTTTAGGGTTTTGGGTAGTGTTGTAGTGTTTGCGTAGTGTAGGGTCATGCTGGGGGGTAGTGTTTTAGGGTTTTGGGTAGTGTTGTAGTGTTTGCGTAGTGTAGGGTCATGCTGGGGGTAGTGTTTTAGGGTTTAGGGTAGTGTTGTAGTGTTTGCGTAGTGTAGGGTCATGCTGGGGGTAGTGTTTTAGGGTTTAGGGTAGTGTTGTAGTGTTTGCGTAGTGTAGGGTCATGCTGGGGGTAGTGTTTTAGGGTTTAGGGTAGTGTTGTAGTGTTTGCGTAGTGTAGGGTCATGCTGGGGGTAGTGTTTTAGGGTTTAGGGTAGTGTTGTAGTGTTTGCGTAGTGTAGGGTCATGCTGGGGGTAGTGTTTTAGGGTTTAGGGTAGTGTTGTAGTGTTTGCGTAGTGTAGGGTCATGCTGGGGTGTAGTGTTTTAGGGTTTTGGGTAGTGTTGTAGTGTTTGCGTAGTGTAGGGTCATGCTGGGGGTAGTGTTTTAGGGTTTAGGGTAGTGTTGTAGTGTTTGCGTAGTGTAGGGTCATGCTGGGGTGTAGTGTTTTAGGGTTTTGGGTAGTGTTGTAGTGTTTGCGTAGTGTAGGGTCATGCTGGGGGTAGTGTTTTAGGGTTTAGGGTAGTGTTGTAGTGTTTGCGTAGTGTAGGGTCATGCTGGGGGTAGTGTTTTAGGGTTTAGGGTTGTGTTGTAGTGTTTGCGTAGTGTAGGGTCATGCTGGGGGTAGTGTTTTAGGGTTTAGGGTTGTGATGTAGTGTTTGTGTAGTGTAGGGTCATGCTGGGGGTAGTGTTTTAGGGTTTAGGGTAGTGTTGTAGTGTTTGCGTAGTGTAGGGTCATGCTGGGGTGTAGTGTTTTAGGGTTTTGGGTAGTGTTGTAGTGTTTGCGTAGTGTAGGGTCATGCTGGGGGTAGTGTTTTAGGGTTTAGGGTAGTGTTGTAGTGTTTGTGTAGTGTAGGGTCATGCTGGGGGTAGTGTTTTAGGGTTTAGGGTAGTGTTGTACTGTTTGTGTAGTGTAGGGTCATGCGGGGGGTAGTATTTTAGGGTTTAGGGTAGTTTAGTTGTTTAGTGTATGCTAAAGGCATATTCGTTCTAAAAGTTTTCGTTATTTTAATTTGCGGCCTAATAGTACATGCGGGATTTTTTTTGCGGACTGATGGAATGCGGGATTTCGTCATATATTCGCTAATCATACTTTCTATGGCAAAATGAACCCCCTCATTTTGTTCCTTTTTAAATTAAATGTTTTAAGAGTTACCACGATATTCCAATCAAGATGGCTTCAGGTGTGCCATACCTTTGTAATAAGTAGGACTGTTAGCACTCTAGTTGTTCTTTAGAACACTCTGGGACATTCTGTCATTGGGCTATAGTTGGGCTACATCTGGCTGATATTTGGGCTCCATTTGTTTTTTTTGTCTCTGGTGGCCATCTTTGGGCTACATTGGGCTACATTGGGCTACATTTGGGCTCCAACATATATATAGCCCAATGTAGCCCAATATATATTTTTCAAAGTTAATTTTCGTGAAAACCACTGGAGCCTATATCTTGAGACATAGCAAAGGCACATCGGGCTACCAGTCCCTACAATTTTGCCAAGTTTGGTGTAAATCCATTCAGCCGTTCAGGCTAAAAGTGAGGCCAACCGCCCTATGGAAAATTGCATGGGAAAAACACGTTTTGGGACCCCCTTTTTTCTCGGCCCCCCCTTGACGAAACCCCCCCAAATTTTCAGGGGCTGCTCAGAAACAAAATGTTCCATTTTCCTGAAAATTTCAGCCAATTCTGTCCTCAAACGCCAAAGTTATTCGACATAGAATTTTCAAAAATCCCATAGGAAAAAAATCCTAACTATATATATATTACCTACTGGCGATAGCCAGTAGGTATATATAGTTAGGATTTTTTCTCTATGGGATTTTTGAAAATTCTATGTCTAATAACTTTGGCGTTTGTGGACGGAATTGGCTGAAATTTTCAGGAAAATGGCACATTTTGTTTCTGAGCAGCCCTTGAAAATTTGGGGGAGGGTTCGTCAAGGGGGGGCCGAGAAAAAAGGGGGGTCCCAAAACGTGTTTTTAACATTGAGTTTTCCATAGAGCGGTTGGCCTCACTTTTAGCCCGAACGGCTGAATGGATTTGCACGAAACTTGGCAAAATTGTAGGGACTGGTAGCCCGATGTGCCTTTTGTAGGTCTCAATATATGTGCTCCAGTGGATTTTGAGAAATTAACGTTTAAAAAAAGATATATATCTGTAACAGCGGACCGGGCAGCGTCCCAGGACGCGTACTTTGCGCGCAACGGAGCTTTGTGAAGCGAAGCTGATTGGTTCTCTGGCGTCTGTCAACATTCCAAAAAGTCCGTAGCGGCCGCCATCTTGTCTCTCGGTAGGATCGAGAGACAAGAGGAGGCCAAAACGAAGGGGGAAATGACCATAAGGGGGCATAGTAGATCCTCGCTGACCCCCTAGGTTTGATGTGGAGGTTTTAAAAGGGCCCCGCGGGGCAAAAAAAATAATTATAATAATAATCGAACGGCTGAATGTATTTGCACGAAACTTGGCAAAATATTAGGGACTGGTAGCCCGATGTGCCTTTGCTAGGTCTCAATATATGTGCTCCAGTGGATTTTGAGAAATTAACGTTCAAAAAAAGATATATATCTGTAACAGCGCTCCGCTTCGCGTAACGGAGGTTTGCGAAGCTGATTGGTCATTCTGTCACTGGGCTATAGTTGGGCTACATCTGGCTGATATTTGGGCTACATTTGTTTTTTTGTGTGTCTGGCGGCCATCTTTGGGCTACATTGGGCTACATTGGGCTTCATTGGGCTACATTGGGCTACATTTGGGCTCCAACATATATATAGGCCAATGTAGCCCAATATATATTTTTCAAAGTTAATTTTCGTAAAAACCACTGGAGCATATATCTTGAGATATAGCAAAGGCACATCGGGCTACCAGTCCCTACAATTTTGCCAAGTTTCGTGGAAATCCATTCAGCCGTTCGAGCTAAAAGTGAGTCCAACCGCCCTATGGAAATGAAGGAAATGAATGGGTAATTTGTAATTAGCAAATAGCTAATCGCAAACTAGGAATGGTAAAGAATCGCTATTTATTCCTTAAAGTTCGCTATTTAGGAAATGCAAAAAACTTTGATGATACATATGGCGGTTCATCTCTAACAAGATAAGAAGCATAGGGATACATTTATGATGACTGGCGCATCACCAGGGATGTGTTAGTCATTCTGTGCCGCTGTTCCGTCATCTATGGTGTGCTGCATTTACAATGCGGCGCATCATGGGGCAAAAACAGCACAGATGCGTGATGTATCTGTGCCGTAAAGGTGGCGCATTGCTGGAGTTGTATCGCAAGTGT
This sequence comes from Lissotriton helveticus, assembly GCF_964261635.1. Classification (NCBI taxonomy): domain Eukaryota; kingdom Metazoa; phylum Chordata; class Amphibia; order Caudata; family Salamandridae; genus Lissotriton; species Lissotriton helveticus. The sequence continues at coordinate 1,710,498,258 of NC_136067.1, forward strand.
GATGAAGCTCCAGCAAGGGTCGGGGGTGCCCCTGTCGCAGGGTTTCTGTTCTCACACAGAACTGTGGACAGAGGATTGGAACCTCGGCGAATTAGGGTGTCCCAAAACTCACGTTAGTAATCAAAAACCCCTTAGCAAGCTAGGTACAGTGTCACATTGGATATAACAAACTCTCAATGTTTAGACAATCCAGAATATGAACTTATAGTACCTCAGGATACGTGGAACTCATGAACAGTCGGTCGTTATATATTTCTTAGAAACCAGAACATGGAGTTAAGAAGAACACATGTGTATTTGAAATGTTTATTTACTAATGCCGTCTTCTCAGGCGTAGTATCTTAGATAATACAAGTACACATATTATCAGTAGCAAAATTACCAGCATAGTTACTAGTACATAAAAAGCGAATGGTGATAGTATGTTAACATGCTGTAAATGAATAAGAGTTAGCAACACTTATAAGCAGCCGCGGGCCGTGGAGGGAGTTACGGTGAGGCAGGGAGGCGGGGAGGGGGAGAAGCAGGGTGGAGAATACAAGTACACATATTATCAGTAGCAAAATTACCAGCATAGTTACTAGTACATAAAAAGCGAATGGTGACAGTATGTTAACATGCTGTAAATGAATAAGAGTTAGCAACACTTATAAGCAGCCGCGGGCCGTGGAGGGAGTTACGGTGGGGCAGGGAGGCGGGGAGGGGGAGGGGCAGGGTAGAGAGGGCTCCACCCTGCTTCTCCCCCTCCCCGCCTCCCTGCCTCACCGTAACTCCCTCCACGGCCCGCGGCTGCTTATATCTCACCCTCCCTAATACACATATTATATTATTTGCTAAGAAGGTCTCTTTGTGTTGGTTTAGGGCGTGCCCATACTTTAGTGTCTTAGATTTGAAGGAATCACATCAGCATACACCAGCTCTCTCTTCATGTGAACCGCATCAACTGTTGTGTATGTGTGTTCGGCAAAGCAATATAAAACCCGCCTCATGCCCAGAATTGGCAGAAGTTGCACTTATGTTATGAGTATGAAGTCGTGGAGATCAGACCTCATAACAATTCTGTATCGTGTTGTTCTTGAAACTTTAGCACTCGCTGTACAGATATAGTTTAACAAGCAAAGCAGATAGTAGAGCAATAACATATTATTCTCATGTAAACCACGATGAACTACTAGGTGGAAAGCTAAAGCAACAACTAAGTGTCGTGTGCAGAAGTTGCAAAAAAGGAAAAATGGCGTTTAAACCGGTAATGAGCCCATGCTAACTTAACACGGTGTAAAGATATCCAGGACCTAGATGACACCTCCCCATGATCCGGAAACGAACTGAATAAGATAATAGAAGTGCCATCTCATGAGAGCAGATTGCAAGTTTATATGTGGACGGTCCGCAAGGTAAAGCATTAAAAACTAGGAAAATTTAATGCTAAAGAAAAATAAAACAGCCAAGTACTTTATCGAGTCTTAAGCCAATAGGCAAGGTAAATAATAAAAACTTGACAAATAAGTCAATGAATTGTCAATGAAATGCTAGTACTCAGCATATCAAACATGAAAAAGGTCTATGACATAACTGTGTATGCAAAATAAGCTGCAACAGCCTCCAATAGGAAGTCACCGTCTTCATCCGAAAACAGTTCAGCCATCCAATTTAAAAGCGGAAAAGAACATACGTGCTCTCCCAGCACCGGATCCTCTATCACCATCAGAGGACAGCTCGGTGGGTTTTCAAGAAAGCTCTGTTCCAAGAAAGACTGTGCTGCCGCCAGTCAATTCCAGGGACCAAGTAGTCCATGCATCAATGCCACAGCCATAATCCTTTCGCCAGGACAAACCAACTCGTGAGTAATGATAGGAGTCATCAGCTGATTAAAGTCGACGTCAGGAGAAACCGGTCCGCAGAGACACAAATCAATGGCCCAATCGAAATCACAGGTCAGGCAGTGAAATACAGGCTGGACACAGGTGAAGTAGGAGAATCGAAAAGATAATCCATATGCCGTGCTTAATATCGCCAACGGCATTGTGCCATAATATTCTAGCATGCGATTGCGGAACAGTGTCAGCAGCTGCAGGGTGGGAGGTTGCATAGGAGGGACATCCATATTTAAAAATGTAAAAAAGCACAAGAGCGTCCGCTGGTAATGCAAGTAAAAATGCCAATCCACGAAGCAGAGTGGAGAAAATAGAATGAAAGAAAGCAGGGATGACTCCAAAGATTTTCTCAAATGAAGTCACGAGACCACTGGTAACAACTTTAAAAAAGTGCGCCAGGGCCTTTGTGGAGGATGCGTTAAAGATAGTCCGAACCATCTTGCTGAAATTGAAAGGCAAATCTGAATTGAGAAGGGTCTGCACCTCTGTACGGGTGTTCGCTATGTGAAGCACGAAAGTTTCACGGGCCGAACTCAAGGCCACCTCTCTCTGAGACAAAAGAGCTCTTATTCTTGCCATGCCGTTGAAATCTCTCCCAAGGTTGGTATTTGTGGCCAGATTGAAAACTCCCTATGTTCATGTGTGGGAGGAAATAGAACATTTCTGCAGCAAATAACCCGTTCACTTACTGTTACCATAAAAGGAATACTTTTAATTAACTCAGAACAATCTTCATTATTGAGCATCAAATAACTACCATTTTCCAACAACTTGAACGTGGGGATGATAGCAGGAACTGGCGTGCCTTGCAACACGCAAGCCATATTTGGTCGGTGTTTGTTGCATGAACCGTGTAACTGTATATGCCTACACATTAGTGAATGATCTGGCGTCTCAGTGCATTCCTCTCCATTCAGATAAACTTCTTGATCATCTTTGAAACATCTGTATGTGTATGGAAGCGACCAGACCTCATGAAGAAAAGCACTACCTAAAGGTTCATAACGACCTATTGGTATATATTTCATACAATTTGAAAACTTATATAAAGCAAAAGGCAGCGTTATTAAACCGTGGATAAGGCACGTTGTCAAAAAACCCGCAATCCTCTGCTGATGATGTCACTGAGCATGTCATGAATGATGTAATATGTGACATCATCAGCAGTGGATTACGGGTAATAGTATCTCTAGTTTACTCCCCTATAGCTGTCTTTCTTTTAACATAAGTCTCTGTTTCCTTCCCTTATACTTACTGTTTTTGGTTCGCTTCCGGTTCGCGTACCGGCGAGCGAACTGGGAAGCGAACTAAGAGAAATAGAGGTTGGCACAGTTCCAAATATTGTACCAATTTTTTAATAGCGGGGGGTAGTTCTGAAAAGAACTTTTTTTTTATTGTTTTTGTTGTTTTATATTTTTTTTATTATTTTTCAGAACATTTTTTTACTTTTTTTGAATTTTTCTGAACAGTTTTATATTTTTGGGGGTTTTTCTTGGAGGGGGCAATGAAAACGATTCATTGTAAAGGGCTCAACAGGAGCAACAAAACAAAAAAAAAGTATTTATTATTTTGGGCGTTTCGTACAAACTTGCATATGATAGTCAATAGCTCTGTTGATCAGAGTGATGCTTCTTTCTCCGTAGCAAATGAATCCATCGCAAAATACGCAGATGTGTTTTACTTCACCAAATCTCATTTGTATATTTGGCACCATCTCCCTGCCCTCTGGTCCCGTTACTTCCGGTACAACAGATCTTCTGGCCATAATAGGGAGATTATCTAGGTCGTTCCGAAACTGTGCAGCACTGTAGTTGTTAGGATGCCACCTAGTCATATGGCGATGCATTGTGTAGTTTCCGAAACTGTATTTTTTCTCGGTTCCTCTGGACAGTCTATCTTGACATATAAGGCAAGTTACGTATCTTGCATTTACTTTTTTCTGACCTTTGGGAATTTTAAAAAATTGCCAAATGAAGTTTTCTTTCCGGTGAGACGTCCTGGGTTCCTCAGGCAAAAACTGCCTCTCTTCGTGCTCTTCCTCCTGTTCCTCTTCTTCCTCTTCTTGCTGAATTATAACTTGAGCAGGTGGTCCACTCTTCCTTGGATGTGGTGGAGGTGGTGGGGAAGCACCAGCTGAAGCTACTAAAGAAGCCATTGCTCAGTGATCACAAAGGGTCTTTCTCTCACAATGATGAAAGTCAGAGTGAGGAAAGAAGGAGGGATTTTCATCATTTGGGAAAAACAAGAGTTCTCAACCAATCAAAAGTGTTCATTTTAGATTATATGACCTAGTCTTACATCATTAGGAAACCAAAAGTGAAATGAACCAATGAAAAGTGTTATTACCAAGTCACATGACTTGCTGTGTTTACGTTAAGCGCTTTGCAGGGCCTCCCGGTTTGCTTCCAGAAACCTGCGCTTTGCGACTCGCTTCGCGTACCAGTTCGCTAACGTAGCACGTCATATGACGTATCACGCGACAACGTGAAACGTCATGCGGACGGGAGGCGTCACGATGTTGTTTTCTAACGCAGCACTTGCGGTAAAGAAACGTTTACCGGCTCGCGGTCTATTTCGCGGCATCAAGGTCAGCTAACGGGAAGCTTCCCGATTCGCGAAGCGGGAACGAAGAAAAAAAAATATTTTAAAAAAAAATTATTCATAAACATATAAAATATATTTTTGGATTTAAAGAAGAATACATTTTACAGCTACAGATATTAGCTGTTAAAAAACCAATGAAATTCACTGAAAAAACCATAGGTTATAGACCATATATAGTTAGGAATTAGCATTTACAAAACCTTGAAAATTCACTGAAAAAACCATAGGTTATAGACCATATATAGTTAGGAATTAGCATTTACAAAACCTTATTTTACTCACACAAAACCATTGAAATTCCATATATAGTTAGTTGCACTAACTATATATCGCGCACCCGCAATCCACTGCTGATGATGTCACATATTACATCATTCATGACATGGTCAGTGACATCACTGATGACATCACTGATGACATCTCAAATGACATCACTGATGACATCACTGATGACATCTCAAATGACATCACTGATGACATCATGACACACCAATACCAGTTACTACATACGCACTCACTGATTCCTACGTCTACACACACATTCACTCATTCACCCATACAATGACTCATACATACAGTCACTTATTATTACAACACTATCATATGCACTCATACACCTATGCAGACAGTCACACACTGCCACTCATCCATGGAGTTACTCACACACCAAGTCAGTCCTGTAAAGAATCAATCACACTTCCATTTCTTCATCTATACAGTTAAACACAGAACACCATACTTCAGTGACATCACTGATGACATCACTAATGACATCTGAAATGACATCACTGATGACATCTCAAATGACATCACTGATGACATCATGACACACCAATACCAGTTACTACATACGCACTCACTGATTCCTACGTCTACACACACATTCACTCATTCACCCATACAATGACTCATACATACAGTCACTTATTATTACAACACTATCATATGCACTCATACACCTATGCAGACAGTCACACACTGCCACTCATCCATGGAGTTACTCACACACCAAGTCAGTCCTGTAAAGAATCAATCACACTTCCATTTCTTCATCTATACAGTTAAACACAGAACACCATACTTCAGTGACATCACTGATGACATCACTAATGACATCTGAAATGACATCACTGATGACATCTCAAATGACATCACTGATGACATCATGACACACCAATACCAGTTACTACATACGCACTCACTGATTCGTACGTCTACACACACATTCACTCATTCACCCATACAATTACTCATACATACAGTCAGTTATTATTAGAACACTATCATATGCACTCATACACCTAGTCAGTCCTGTGAAGAATCAATCACACTTCGATTTCCTCATCTATAGTTAAACACAGAACACCATACTTTTCACACATATACTAACACATACTTACTCTCTTATACAATCACTGATACAAGTACACATTGATATGCACAGAGTCACACACCTCCCAGCCAGCTACACACACACTCAGTCTTCCATACATCCAGTCATTCTTCAATATGTAAAACGTATTTAAACTTTACAAAAACACACAGACACTAGATGATGTCATCAGTGATGTAATTTGAGATGTCATCAGTCATGTCATCAGTGATGTCACTGACCATGTCATGAATGATGTAATATGTGACATCATCAGCAGTGGATTGCGGGTGCGCGATATATAGTTAGTGCAACTAACTATATATGGAATTTCAATGGTTTTGTGTGAGTAAAATAAGGTTTTGTAAATGCTAATTCCTAACTATATATGGTCTATAACCTATGGTTTTTTCAGTGAATTTTCAAGGTTTTGTAAATGCTAATTCCTAACTATATATGGTCTATAGCCTATGGTTTTTTCAGTGAATATATATATATATATATATATATATATATATATATATATATATATTACCTACTGGCGGTCACCAGTAGGTATATATAGTTAGGATTGATTTCCATAGGGAAATCGCAACATTCTATTGGGAATAACTTTGGCGCCGGTTCAGGAATCTGCCTGAATTTCTCAGCAACTTTGCCTCGCGGCGCTCCGGTCCTTCCCTGAAAGTTTGGGGGGGATTCGTCAAGCAGGGGCCGAGATAAAAGGGGGGTCCCAAAACGTGTTTTCCCCATGTTAATTTCCATAGGGCGGTCTGTCGCACTTTTAGCTCGAACGGCTGAATGGATTTTCACCAAACTTGGCAAAATTGTAGGGACTGGTAGTTCGATGTGCCTTTGCTATGTCTCAAGATATATGCTCCAGTGGTTTTTACGAAAATTAACTTTGAAAAAATATATATTGGGCTACATTGGGCTATATATATGTTAGAGCCCACATGTAGCCCAATGTAGCCCAATGTAGCCCAAAGATGGACACCAGAGACAAAAAAACAAATGTAGCCCAAATATCAGCCAGATGTAGCCCAACTATAGCCCAATGACAGAATGTCCCAGAGTGTTCTAAAGAACAACTAGAGCGCTAACAGTCTTACTTATGACAAAAGTATGGCACACCTGAAGTCATCTTGATTGGAATAAAGTGTTAACACTTAAAACATTTAATTTGCAAAGGAACACAATGAGGGGGTTCATTTTGCCATAGAAATTATGATTAGTGCTGAACAAAGAAAAATTAGGGCACATTTTGAGTGACTTCTCAAATACTCTTATATTTCATTAAAAAAATTCTGATATGCAGTCTCCCAAGATGGCCACCAGAGACAAAAGAGCCCAAATGTAGCCCAAATATCAGCAGGATGTAGCCCAACTATAGCCCAATGACAGAATGTCCCAGAGTGTTCTAAAGAACAACTAGAACGCTAACAGTCTTACTTATGACAAAAGTATGGCACACCTGGAGTCATCTTGATTGGAATAAAGTGGTAACCATAGAAATTATATATATATATATATATAACATCCAACGGCAACCTCAGTGGAGTATCCCTCGTCAAGTGGGGGTGGCGCGCTGCCGGCGAGGAAACCGGTAATCAATATTCAAACAAAACGGCGTTCCAAGCGCGCTACTCAGGTACCAAAAGATTCCACACCAACAAGCAGGTCTGTCAAGTAGGTAGGGTTTATTCACGCCATAAGCCCTACGTGACGCGTTTCGCACTCCATGAGTGCTTGTTCACAGGTGAACAAGCACTCATGGAGTGCGAAACGCGTCACGTAGGTATATATAGTTAGGATTGATTTCCATAGGGAAATCGCAACATTCTATTGGGAATAACTTTGGCGCCGGTTGAGGAATCTGCCTGAATTTTTCAGCAACTTTGCCTCGCGGTGCTCTGGTCCTTCCCTGAAAGTTTAGGGGGGATTCGTCAAGCGGGGGACGAGATAAAAGGGGGTCCCAAAACGTGTTTTCCCCATGTTAATTTCCATAGGGCGGTCTGTCGCACTTTTAGCTCGAACGGCTGAATAGATTTTCACCAAACTTGGCAAAATTGTAGGGACTGGTAGCCCGATGTGCCTTTGCTATGTCTCAAGATATGTGCTCCAGAGGATTTTGAGTAATTTAGGTTAAAAAAAAATTATATATCTATGGCCGCGCCCCAGTACGCGCACCGGGGAGCGCTCCGGGCGCGCCACGCGACTTGCGCACGGGAAGCTGATTGGTTCTCGGGTGTCTGTAAACATTCGAAACAGTCCGCAGCGGCCTCCATCTTGTGTCTTGGTAGGATTGAGACACAAGAGGTGGCAAAAATCAAAGGGGGAAATGACCAAAAGGGGGCAGGGTAGACCCCCCCGACCCCCTAGGTTTGATGTGGGGGCCATTAAAGGGTCCCGCGGGGCAAAACATTTTTTTATTTTTTTTGCGTTTTTCGCGGGGGGAGCACCCGGTACGCGCACCGGGGAGCGTACCGGGGAGCGTACCATGGGGAAAAATAGTGAAAAAAATTGTATAATCATAATAATAAATAATAAAATAATCATTTTGAGTGATTACAGGTAGGGTAGCTCTGAAAAGAGCTTTTGGTTCTGTGGCTGTTTTAGGTACCTACAAGTACGTCCCACACACACCCACACGCACACAACGCCACACCTCCACACCCACACACTCCCCACACACACCTCACACACGCACACCTCCACCCACACCCAAACACCCCACACCCCCACACCGACACCTTACACATCCACACCCACACCCACACATCCCACACACACTCACTCACACACACACCTCACCCCCCCAACACACACACACGCACACACAGATACCTCACAGACACACCTCACACATCCCACACACACACCTCCCCCCACACACACACACACGCACACCTCACAGACACACCCACACATCCCACACATACACACACATCCTACACACATACCCCCCACACCCACACACACCTCACACACCCACACCCCACCTACACCCAAACACCCCACACACCGACACCCACACACACACCTTACACATCCACATCCCCACCCACACCCACATACCCCACACACCTACACACACCTATACACCTCATCCCCCCTCAGACACACACATACACACACCTCACAGACACACCCCACACATCCCCCACACATCCCCCACACACACCTCACCCCTTCCCCTCACACACACACCTCTGACACACACCTCACACACACACACACACACACACACACCACACACACCTCACACACACACACACACACACTCCTCTGACACACACACCCACACCCCCCCACACACACACCCACACCCCACACACACATCATCAGTGATGTCATTTGAGATGTCATCAGTGATGTCACTGACCATGTCATGAATGATGTAATATGTGACATCATCAGCAGTGGATTGCGGGTGCGCGATATATACTTAGTACAACTAACTATATAGGAGCAATTTCAATGGTTTTGTATGAGTAAAATGTCCAGCTAACTATAACACCACTAAAACGTATAGTTTTTTGAGTGAATTTCAAAGGTTTTGTAAAAGCTAATTCCTAACTATATAACTCCTGAAACCTATGGTTTTTTCAGTGTATATATATATATATATATATATATATATATATATATATATATATATATATATATATACCAAGTCCTGGAAAGAAAGCAAACTCCCTTTCGGCAAACTGCTAGACCAGGAACGGACCACCACAAGGTTTTTGAAGTTTCTTAGTGCATTTTATTCCAGCCTTCACACAACATGACGCGTTTCAACCGAGTTTCCCCGGCCTTGATCACATGACCATATATATATTCCGAATTTCTTTTCAAAAGAATGATGAAGCCGTGTGTGGTTCCATTAGATTTTATTATTTTATTATCGGCCGCTTCCAGACGCGTTTCAACTGCGTTGCAGTCTTGGTCACTGGTATATATATATATATATCCAAAAAACAAAAATTGCCACTTGTGAGGACGCCACTCTCGTTGGGTTATTCTCTAAGGTAAGTGCAGACAACACAGCTCAGCCATAATCACTCAAGCCTGCTTACGATGGCCTAACGCGTTTCGAACTTTCGGCCTTTTTCACGAGCCTTTCTTGAATAAAACAACAGCAGCAGTATGTGAGGCACCATTCAGCTTTATTTATTCGGAGCCTCAGTGGGCGTGTCTTGCTGCTGCCAGTGAGCAGTGCACTCTGGAAGATGTAGTGTTCACATACAACGATATGTGGATGCCGCTGTTCTTAAAAATAGTTCAATGTTATACCCCAGTGGGTTGCTGAAAGATTAAGGCTCAACGTGCTGCCAAATACCAACTCACTCACTCTTGAGCCCTTCGTTTCTACTACATCTACCAGAGTGCACTGCTCACTGGGAGCAACAAGACAGTGATGTCACTGACCATGTCATGAATGGTGTAATATGTGACATCATCAGCAGTGGATTGCAGGCGCACGAGATAGAGTTAGTACAACTAACTATATCGGAGGAATTTCGATGGTTTTGTACGAGTGAAATGTCCAGCTAACTATAACACCCCTAAAACCTATGTTTTTTTCATTGAATTTCTAAGGTTTTTTTAAATGCTAATTTCTAACTATATCAGGCCTGAAACCTATGGTTTTTTCAGTGAATTTCAAAGGTTTTTTAACCAGTTGCATGCTAATGACGAGCTCAGCTCATTATGAGACACGGTTGAGCTGCAATCATGACGAGCTGAGCTCGTCACGGCCGTTGGAACGTTCGCATGCGGGGATAATTTCCCCGCTGTGCTGAACGTTCAAAAAACGGGTGTGGCCGTGACGAGCTCAGCTCGTCATGAGTGCAACTCCGCTGTGCCTCATGACGAGCTGAGCTCATCACCAGCACGGCGGTGCGGCGCGCGGCCCCCTTTCCCCCCGCACAGGAGGTGAAAAAGCCCAGCAGGGAAGGGGTTAAATGCTAATTCCTAACTATGGGGCCGATTATGATGGCGGACGGACCTGAGTCGAGTAGGAGTAGGAGGGACCGTCCGCAGGTCCCTCGGTGCAAATTAGGATGTGACCGCCACCCTGGCCCCCATTATTATAAAACACATTCCCCCCGGGACTTGACCACCGGGGGCTTATTAGAATTAAAGCGCGGGAGCCCGTGTGTTGTTTTTTTTTGGTTATGCAGGATACGCGTATCCTATGCTCATCCCGCGATTTAAAAAAAAAATAAAAAATTGGGGGTCCTTGGGGGGCCTTGTGGGACCCCCTAAGGAGGCCTAGGGGGTCAGGGTGTTTCTACCCTGCCCCCTTTTCTTGTTTTTCATGTTTCTTTTTCTGTTTTCTTGTGCCTCGGTTCTACCGAGGCACAAGATGGCTGCCAACACTACCTGGTTTGGAGTGTTGGCAGCCAATTAGCATAAAGCTCATGCTCCAGAGGATACGCATACCCTACTTCGTCCATAGATATATCTATGATTTTACTTTTGATTTTCTCAGGAACTACTGCATGGATTTACACCATTTAACAAAAAGCGTGAACTGTGAACCAAACTCAACCTTTTTGCCAAATTTGGTGCAATTCCGTTCAGCAGTTCGGGCTGTAGCCTCACTTAAAGGTCCCTATGGAAAATTGCATTGGGAAAACACGTTTTGGGACCCCCCTTTTTTCCTTGGCCCCCGCTTGATGAATCACCCCGAAACTTTCAGGATAGGAGCGGAGCGCCCTATCTTCTTGGAGAATTTGCAAAGATTCGTCAACCGGTGCCAAAATTATTCCAAATAGAATGTTGCAGATTTCCTATGGAAACTAGGTCCTAACTATATATACCTACTAGGATTTTTTCTCTATGGGATTTTTGAAAATTCTATGTCTAATAACTTTGGCGTTTGTGGACGGAATTGGCTGAAATTTTCAGGAAAATGGCACATTTTGTTTCTGAGCAGCCCCTGAAAATTTTGGGGGGGTTTTTCCCATGTTAATTTCCATAGGGCGGTTGGCCTCACTTTTAGCCCGAACGGCTGAATGGATTTGCACGAAACTTGGCAAAATTGTAGGGACTGGTAGCCCGATGTGCCTTTTGTAGGTCTCAATATATGTGCTACAGTGGATTTTGAGAAATTAACGTTTAAAAAAAGATATATATCTGTAACAGCGGACCGGGCAGCGCTCCAGTACGCGTACTTTTCGCGCAACGGAGCTTTGTGAAGCGAAGCTGATTGGTTCTCCGGCGTCTGTAAACATTCCAAACAGTCCGTAGCGGCCGCCATCTTGTCTCTCGGTAGGATCGAGAGACAAGAGGAGGCCAAAGCGAAGGGGCAAATGACCATAAGGGGGTATAGTAGATTGTCGCTGACCCCCTAGGTTTGATGTGGAGGTTTTAAAAGGGCCCCGCGGGGCAAAAAAAAATAAAATAATAATAATCGAACGGCTGAATGGATTTGCACGAAACTTGGCAAAATTGTAGGGACTGGTAGCCCGATGTGCCTTTGCTAGGTCTCAATATATGTGCTACAGTGGATTTTGAGAAATTGACGTTCAAAAAAAGATATATATCTGTAACAGCGCTCCGCTTCGCGTACTTTTCGCGTTACGGAGGTTTGCGAAGCTGATTGGTTCTTCGGCGTCTGTAAACATTCCAAACAGTCCGTAGCGGCCGCCATCTTGTCTCTCGGTAGGATCGAGAGACAAGAGGAGGCCAAAGCGAAGGGGCAAATGACCATAAGGGGGCATAGTAGATTGTCCCTGACCCCCTAGGTTTGATGTGGAGGCTTTGAAAGGGTCTCGCAGGGCAAAAAAAAAATATACTGTTTTTTTAGTTTTTTTGCGTGGAGTGCGCCCGGTTCGCGAACCGGGAAGCGTTCTGGGGAGCGTACTTTCTTGAAAATTAGTGAAAAAAGTTAGAGTAAAATAATAATTGTGAGTGATCAGATGTAGGGTAGCTCTGAGAAGAGCTTTTGGGTTTATGGTACATTTAGGTACTTATAAGTAGGTACCAATGCACAGTCTTAAATTCAAAATGAAAACTCTGTTGCCCTCATCTGAGAAGTGAACTCCATCTCCTCTGTAGATATCTTGCATGTAGTAACGCAAGTTATTGTTGTACAGGGAGCCCATTCCATGGTCTCTCATGTAAGCTGAAACAGATTTGTTTACATGCTTCCTCGACTTCTCAATTTGTGGACAAAATTGGTTTGACCACCTCCATTTCTGTCTTTGGCATATATTTGAATATACCAAGGCAGTCTGAGGAAAAAGTGCCATCAATTGCTCAAAGGTGTCCTTTAAAAGCATTTCCAGACCTACCCCAGTCAAAGTGCCCAAATCATTACCTCCACAGTGCACAATTAACAGGTCAGGTTTTGGCAAATGCATAAAGGTTTTCACCAATGGTATCAATTGGTGACATTTTAATCCTCTGTGGCCAAACCACTTAATTTCCACATCTTGTAAATTGAGGTTAGGTAAATTCCTGTTTTCAGCGTACCTTTGAGCCCAATAGATATAACTATGTCCAACAATCCAGACAGAAAACATGGCGAGAGAAGGTTCTCCTGCAGTCAGATGAAGTGTGGCAATGAAATGGCAGTTGAAAAAATGAGAGTGTAAAATGAAAAAAACTGAGGAGTTTCTGTGTTAATGAAGCAGTAAGAGTGATTGGTGGATTTTGATTGCTGAAAACAGAAAGTTAGTGTGCATGGATGAGTTCGTTGAAAGATGTATTTTGAGTGGCGAAGAAAAAATCATTAAATGAAAGAATGCTCTGGATATGCAGGTGCACTGAGAGTTCAGAGTTCAATTGCAACATTGTTGTGTGAACTTGGAAACACCAGAGGTCTTGCAAGAGGTGGTTGCTATGCAGAAAAAGCAGAGAGGGGGCAGAGGGTGGAAGGGTTTTGCTTTGAAAAAAAGTGAGGGAAGAGTTTTGATTGGGTGACATGAGAGATATGTGTGAGGAATTACAGCATTTCTGTGCTTTTGATAGCTGCAGACTGTGGAGTGCATACCTTTTGCTGTGCTGAAGACAAATTGGTGTGTTTCTGAGACTGTTTTGAAACTCAAAGTATTTGCTAAGGTGAGAAAAGATTTCTTTAATTTAGATAGAAAATAGTGTGCTTTAAGGAGAAAATTATGAAGAAAGTTGTGTTTTTCAAATGTTGCTTTGTCTCAAGTGTTTTACAAATAGATTTTGTTTCTTTGAGAAATTGTAATTGGAGAAAATGTGAAGTATTAGTACTGACAGGGCTTTTATGTGCATAGGAGCTGTGGAGTGTTTTCAAATTATGACTTGTAAATCGTTTTTGAGAAAAAGCAATGGTTTTAATATTGATGAGAAGGACATAATGGTGTCTGCTTCTTTATAAGGTAATTGAGAGTCTCTGATGTTATTTTTCCCATTTCAATGTAAGAAGTTTGTCTGTGGAGCAAATTGCTTGTAAATATGCTCCCACCTGTGCATGGCAAATTTAGATTTTGAATGTTTGCGTTACATAGGCATGTTAAAGGTGACTGAAACATGGTGCAAAGGCAATCCAAAAACGCTTTTATGTGTCTTAAGGACATTTTAAGTCATTTCCCCATGTGCAGTGTTTTCAAATTATGAGTTGAAAATCGTTTTTGAGGTAAAGGAATGTTTTCAAAATTTATGTGCGCCATATGCCCCCAAATTTCTTTTTCAGGGGTGCAGCAGGGTGTTCTTGAGACACCCCTGCACCCTCGGAAAAATTCGTAATTTGCGATGAGGTAATTGCTAATCGCAAGTTGCACCTTCATTCCTATGGGCCTCCTGCTGCATGGAAATGAATGGGTAATTTGTAATTAGCAAATAGGTCATCGCAAACTAGGAATGGTAAAGAATCGCTATTTATTCCTTAAAGTTCGCTATTTAGGAAATGCAAAAAACATTGATGATACATATGGCGGTTCATCTCTAACAAGATAAGAAGCATAGGGATAGATTTATGATGACTGGCGCATCACCAGGGATGTGTTAGTCATTCTGTGCCGCTATTCCGTCACCTATGGTGTGCTGCATTTACAATGCGGCGCATCATGGGGCAAAAACAGCACAGATGCGTGACGTATCTGTGCCGTAAAGGTGGCGCATTGCTGGAGTTGTATCGCAAGTGTGATGAAGCTCCAGCAAGGCTCAGGGGTGCCCCTGTCGCAGGGTTTCTGTTCTCACACAGAACTGTGGACAGAGGATTGGAACCTCGGCGAATTAGGGTGTCCCAAAACTCACCTTAGTAATCAAAACCCCTTAGCAAGCTAGGTACAGTGTCACATTGGATATAACAAACTCTCAATGTTTAGACAATCCAGAATATGAACTTATAGTACCTCAGGATACGTGGAACTCATGAACAGTCGGTCGTTATATAGTTCTTAGGAACCAGAACATGGAGTTAAGAAGAACACATGTGTATTTGAAATGTTTATTTACTAATGCCGTCTTCTCAGGCGTAGTATCTTAGATAATACAAGTACACATATTATCAGTAGCAAAATTACCAGCATAGTTAGTAGTACATAAAAAGCGAATGGTGACAGTATGTTAACATGCTGTAAATGAATAAGAGTTAGCAACACTTATAAGCAGCCGCGGGCCGTGGAGGGAGTTACGGTGGGGCAGGGAGGCGGGGAGGGGGAGGGGCAGGGTGGAGAGGACTCCACCCTGCCCCTCCCCCTCCCCGCCTCCCTGCCCCACCGTAACTCCCTCCACGGCCCGCGGCTGCTTATATCTTACCCTCCCTAATACACATAATATATTATTTGCTAAGAAGGTCTCTTTGTGTTGGTTTAGGGCATGCCGATACTTTAGTGTCTTAGATTTGAAGGAATCACATCAGCATACACCAGCTCTCTCTTCATGTGAACCGCATCAAGTGTTGTGTATGTGTGTTCGGCAAAGCAATATAAAACCCGCCTCATGCCCAGAATTGGCAGAAGATGCACTTATGTTATGAGTATGAAGTCGTGGAGATCAGACCTCATAACAATTCTGTATCGTGTTGTTCTTGAAACTTCAGCACTCGCTGTACAGATATAGTTTAACAAGTAAAGCAGATAGTAGAGCAATAACATATTATTGTCATGTAAATCACGATGAACTATTAGGTTGAAAGCTAAAGCAACAACTAAGTGTCGTGTGCAGAAGTTGCAAAAAAGGAAAAAATGGCGTTTAAACCGGTAATGAGTCCATGCTAACTTAACACGGTGTAAAGATATCCAGGACCTAGATGACACCTCCCCATGATCCGGAAACGAACTGAATAAGATAATAGAAGTGCCATCTCATGAGAGCAGATTGCAAGTTTATATGTGGACGGTCCGCAAGGTAAAACATTAAAAACTAGGAAAATTTAATGCTAAAGAAAAATAAAACAGCCAAGTACTTTATCGAGTCTTAAGCCAATAGGCAAGCTAAATAATAAAAACTTGACAAATAAGTCAATGAATTGTCAATGAAATGCTAGTACTCAGCATATCAAACATGAAAAAGGTCTATGACATAACTGTGTATGCAAAATAAGCTGCAACAGCCTCCAATAGGAAGTCACCGTCTTCATCCGAAAAGAGTCCAGCCATCCAATTTAAAAGCGGAAAAGAACATACGTGCTCTCCCAGCACCGGATCCTCTATCAACATCAGAGGACAGCTCGGTGGGTTTTCAAGAAAGCTCTGTTCCAAGAAAGACTGTGTTGCCGCCAGTAAATTCCAGGGACCAATTAGTCCATGCATCAATGCCACAGCCATAATCCTTTCGCCAGGACAAACCAACTCGTGAGTAATGATAGGAGTCATCAGCTGATTAAAGTCGACGTCAGGAGAAACCGGTCCGCAGAGACACAAATCAATGGCCCAATCGAAATCACAGGTCAGGCAGTGAAATACAGGCTGGACACAGGTGAAGTAGGAGAATCGAAAAGATAATCCATATGCCGTGCTTAATATCGCCAACGGCATTGTGCCATAATATTCTAGCATGCGATTGCGGAACAGTGTCAGCAGCTGCAGGGCGGGAGCTTGCACAGGAGGGACATCCATATTAAAAAATGTAAAAAAGCACAAGAGCGTCCGCTGGTAATGCAAGTAAAAATGGGAATACACGAAGCAGAGTGGAAAAAATAGAATGAAAGAAAGCAGGGATGACTCCAAAGATTTTCTCAAATGAAGTCACGAGACCACTGGTAACAACTTTAAAAAAGTGCGCCAGGCCCTTTGTGGAGGACGCGTTAGAGATAGTCCGAACCATCTTGCTGAAATGGAAAGGCGAATCTGTATTTAAAAGGGTCTGCACCTCTGTACGGGTGTTCGCTATGTGAAGCACGAAAGTTTCACGGGCCGAAGTCAAGGCCACCTCTCTCTGAGACAAAAGAGCTCTTACTCTTGTCATGCCGTTGAAATGTGCTCCCAAGGTTGGTATTTGTGGCCAGATTGAAAACTCCCTATGTTCATGTGTGGGAGGAAATAGAACATTTCTGCAGCAAATAACCCGTTCATTTACTGTTACGATAAAAGGAATACTTTTAATTAACCCAGAACAATCTTCATTATTGAGCATCAAATAACTACCATTTTCCAAGAACTTGAACGTGGGGATGATAGCAGGAACTGGTGTGCCTTGCAACACGCAAGCCATATTTGGTCGGTGTTTGTTGCATGAACCGTGTAACTGTATGTGCCTACACATTAGTGAATGATCTGGCGTCTCAGTGCATTCCTCTCCATTCAGATAAACTTCTTGATCATCTTTGAAAATCTGTATGTGTATGGAAGCGACCAGACCTCATGAAGAAAACCACTACCTAAAGGTTAATAACGACCTATTGGTATATATTTCATACAATTTGAAAACTTATATAAAGCAAAAGGCAGCGTTATTAAACCGTGGATAAGGCACGTTGCCAAAGCAGTCAACCTTTTGGATTTATACTGGAAATGTTAAAGGAAGAATTACGGAGTAGGGCCTGTAAATCTTTAATGGACAACGAGTAAAATTACTCCAACCATCATATTCCTCTAACTCCGGGATAGTAGGGGTGTTTAATTTTTTAGAAGTAGCCAATCCAAAGCATTTGGTCTGGGAAATTGTTTCATTCACAAACAACATATGATTTGGGATGAGACATGCACGGTGGAAAGCCTCAGTGCCTTGTACCTGCCAGGTTCGTGAACCCCAAACTGATGTAGATCCTGGATATTTTTACTCTGTGTTAAGTTAGCATGGGCTCATTACTGGTTAAAACGCCATTTTTCCTTTTTTGTAACTTCTGCACACGACACTTAGTTGTTGCTTTAGCTTTCAGCCTACCTGCGTCAAGATCTATGCCTGCTTCAAGCAGGCGCAGGGTTTTGATGTAGCTTTGTCCTATCTGATTGTAAATGCGGCACACCGTGGGTGGCAGAGCAGCGGTGCACGTTAACTGGTGCATCCCTGGGGATGTGCTAGTTAATATAAATCTGCCCCTTTACATTTAATTATGTGCAGGGGACACAGAGTAGGTGAGGTTTATCCAAGGTTAAGAAGAGATGAGTCCTGTTCAGTGAAAAATTGGAGATAGGCTTCAGTATATTATATGCTTAAGTAGTGTGTTAAGTTTTTGATGACTGTTATTAATTTACTGTTGGGTAATAGTGGTTAATAACATTTTTTATTATATTTTACCACAGATTCAACTGCAGATTATTTCAAGATTTTAGGATGCCAAGCAAAGAAAGAGTGAGAAAGGCTGCAAAATGTCAAAGACAGCAGGACCATGGAATAATGCAGCAGTCCTCTAACAAAAAGATTTGTCAAGTCACCAAGAAAGCACTGGGTAAGAGTCCAAAAACAGTCATAAGAAATATGTCTAGTAAAAAAAATATTACTACAGAAAATGTTTCAGTCCAGAAAAGGAGAAACAATTCAAATGGTAAGGAAAGGCCAATGAGAAATGTTACTGCTAGAGTAAGAGATAACTCTATGCATGAAAGTAGAAGGAAACAACAGTTTAGGGACATTCGTAAACGAATGTTCCGCAACAGGATAATTGGGAATTTGTTAAAAAATATTAAGAAAGGTCAACAGAAAGTGGTTTTTTATAAGAGAAAAAAAATAGTTGAGAAAGTTATTGATCAGGCATTTGAAATTAAACGTAAGTTATTTATTTTGACAATCAATAGAATTAGGAAGCTAAACAAGGCAATTTATGATTTCAAAAGAAATAGTAGATGGAAGAGAATAGTTAATCGTAGTAATTTTTGTGAAGTTTTTTCTGGAGAATGGATGCATAGTTCAAGCTCTGAGGCATTTTTTAATGAGGAGAGTTATTTCCAGGATAATGATTTGGTGCATGCAGTTGACACCAGTGGTCGAGCTTATGAAGTGAAAGATGGTTGTCCAGTTGAAAAAGAAAAACTTGTGAGAACAGAGATAGAAGAGGTGTTAGGTAAGGAGGTTTTAGGGAGACGTCCTAAGAGTCCTGTGTACACCTGGAAGTGTAGTAGTATTTGCAGTGTACGACAGGATTCCATCAATTTGCTTTGTGATTTTATACGGTCATTTAATAAGAAAAGTTTGAAGCAGAAAATGAAGTTGTTGCAAGAATTAGATCCTTGCAGAGTGAGAGAAGTGATAGGTTTGCATGGTCATTCACTGGCTTGTCTTTCCAGGAGAGTATGCCAGAGTGTTTTTCATCATTTCAGGATGCTAGCAGTGCATCATAATAAAGTGAGGAAATTAGTTAGAATGTTGTATTATGCTAAGAGTCCAGCAATTATGCTTAAACAATTATGCGCTGCTCTTTTGCATGGTTCTGAAATAGATGTGAAGAATATATGTGAAGAAATTGAGTTTTGTTACTTTGGAAGTAAAGAGGAGAATGTTGAAATTGACCAAGAAGAAGAGAGTAATGTGGAAGATAGTGTACAAATTTCCAGTACAGATAATTTCCAGAGGGAAATTGCGACGTTTGAGGTGAAATCAAGTGAGAGGCCAAATTTCACTTGTGTGTGTTGTCGACGCACTTATTATAAGAATCAGACTAAGTTAGTGGATTTATATGGAAAAAGTGAAAGGGAAAATAATAGTGAATGGAAGGATTTTACAACATACTTGATGGTAGAAAATTGTTTTGATTTGGGATTGGATCAACGTGTGTGTACTTATTGTTGTAACAAATCAAATCAAAACCAGATGCCTGCTAGAGCAGTTCATAATAATCTGGAATTGGTTGAGATTCCTTCTGAATTGAAGGATTTAAATACTTATGAATCTATTTTGATTCAAAGTATCCATCCCTTTCAGGCTATTGTAAGAATGGAGCCAAAGACAGGGAAATTGCCTCCATCAGATTTACAGAGAGGATTAAAGGGAAGAGTTGTTTATTTGCCTCTAGATTTGAAGAAAAACATTAACACAATTGGAGTAGAAAAAGTGGAAGAGGAACCTCTTGTTATCTTAGTTAATGGGGTTCCGACAAAGAATAAGAAAATATGGCAAGATTTAGTAGATGTTAGGAAAGTCAAAAGGGCAACATTGTATTTGAAAAAATATAATAAATACTATAAAAATGTATATGTTGCAGAAGAGGAAGTAAGTGAGGAAGAGGATAGCGATTTGTGTGCTGGTCAAATTGAGAAAGTAGAACCCTGTACTAGTGAAGAAATATATGAACATTATAGTGTTCATCCTTTGCATTCCAAGGAAGTCATGGGGAATGCTATTGAGTTGTTTCAAATGAAACAAGCGAAAGGGAGTCCCATTAGTGTTTGGGAGGAAAGTTTGGAAGCTCGGTGTTTCCCACAGCTTTTTCCAACAGGTCAGGGAGGAAGATATGATGAGCGACCTCATCAAATTCCTGCTTCTGAATACCGGACTTTGCGATTGTATGCAGGAGATCCTAGGTTTCGACAATGCATTCCTTATTTGTTTCATCTCCTGTTTGAAAGCGATCTGTCTGGACTGTCATATGCAGTGAACCACATCTTGAAAAGTGGTATACACATGCAAAACATCTCGGCAAGTGACTTTATGGATAAAGTCAATGTCCAAGACAGTATTTTGGATTCTCACCTGATTAATCTCATGGCGTGTCAGCGTGGTACTAATGAGTACTGGTACCGTCGTCATGGTGATTCAAAATGTATGCTGAGGAACTTAGGAACTCCCACATGGTTCCTCACTTTGAGCTGTGCTGAGTATGGCTGGGAAGACTTACTTGAATTTCTACGAGAGGCAAATGCTAACGTAGAAAACATCGAATTCAAGACACCCGGAGAACTGTGCTCTTTGGATCCAGTCAATGTATGTAGGTACTTCAATCAAGATTTGAAGGTATGATGTCTTTCATCATGAATAAGAAGAATCCACCTCTTGGAGAGGTGTTGGATTTCTTCTGGAGGAAGGAGTACCAAGCAAGAGGTGCTCCTCATATACATATGTTGCTGTGGATCAAGGATGCACCTAAATTTGGAACGGATGCAGAAGACTCAGTGATGAGTTTCATAGAACAGTATTCTACGTGTGCTGTTCCAAACGCAAAGGAGAAAAAAAGCCTAAGAGAAAAAGTTCTACGTTTCCAAAGCCATCGATGTGGAAAGTACTGTCGTCGTAAATTCCGGAACAAAGACAAGTTCTACACCAAATGTCGTTTCGGCTTTCCACGACCGGTGATTTCTAAAGGAAGAGTGAACAGTTTGATGTCTTCGCTGCGACATAATGTGATGAAGAAATCACCTAAAAACACATACAATTTGAAGAGGAACGAAGAGTCTAAGTACATCAACGACTACAACCCGGTGATTTTGTCCATGTGGAATGCTAACATGGATATACAGTTTGTGGCTGATAACTGTATGGCTGTGGCTCGGTATGTGACATCTTACATCACCAAAAAAGAGAAGACAGAATTGAAGGATATGTGGGAGGACATTTCCCATGAAAAGAGCCTCAGCAAGAAGTTGTACAGTTTCAGTCTGAAGATGTTGTCGCATCGAGAAATCGGAGCTTACGAATGTTCTGACCGGTTGTCTTCAGCAAGTCTCTATGCCAAGTCCAGGAGTATCGTTTGGGCGAGTGTTGGTCTTGCTGCAACGCGTAATCGAGTTCTGAAACCTGTGCGGGAAATTGAGTATTTGGCGGAAAAGGAGCCAAACAGTACCGATATTTTGAAGAGCAACATGTTGGATACATATTATCCAAATCGAAGCAGTCACCTCGAGAATGTTTGTCTGTATGAGGTTCTGCAAAATTACATATTCAAGAGGAACATCAAAGAAGATACTGAGAAAGGAGTGTATGCTGTAATAGGAAGTGAGGGATGTCTGGTCAAGCAAAGAAAATGCCACTTGATAAACCATCGAAAATTGAGTGGCGAATCTCCTGAAAAAAAGGAGTTTTTCTATTTAGCACTTTTGCAATTTTTTAAGCCTTGGCGTGCAGAAGAGGAACTGCTTGGAGATTTCCTTTGTTACGAAGACTCATTCAATGCTGCCAAGGAGACCATAGAATGTCCTGCTTTTCCCAAATATGTAGAAATGTTGAATGTGGAAATTGAGCAGGAAGCAACGATTGCAGCCGAGATTGCCAGAGATAGTTCTCAGGACAGTCAGAGTTCTGCTTCATTGAGTCAGGATCCACTAGGAGGACCTCTTATCGAAAATGAAGCTGCCACTGCTATGAATGAAGTGGAAAGAGCCATGGCACATGCTCAGGAGGATGCGGTTAACTTAGAAGAGTTGGAAAGACAACTCAACGTTGAGCAGAGGAAAATATATGACGAACTTACCATGCAAATTGATCATGGATTAAGTCATGACAAGAAAGAGTGCTCATGTACGTCGTTGAAGCCTGTCCGACTGTACGTGAGTGGAGAAGCGGGAACTGGAAAAAGTTTCCTTATTAAAGCAATTTCATGTTATTTGCAGGAAAGGACAGAGTCATCGCTGTCTTGTGTTGTCACCGCTCCAACTGGACTGGCAGCACATAACATTAAAGGGATTACTTTACATCGTTTACTGATGCTGCCAGTGGAGCATGACAACAAATTAGAATATCACAAGCTATCTGGAGATGCTTGTTTTGAAGTTTCAAGAGTCTTGAGGAAAATGAAACTTCTTATCATTGACGAAGTAAGCATGGTTTCCAATGTCATGCTTGCCTTTGTGCATTTGAGAATGCAAGAAGTTCTCAAAACAGAGTATGATGTGTTATTTGGTGGCAAACACATCATTGTTTTCGGAGATCTTCTGCAGCTGACACCAGTGAAAGGGCAACCTGTGTTCAAAATGCTCACGCATGAAGATACCAGGAAGTGCTTAGGGAGCATTGGCAACGTCAATATATGGTTAAACTTCAATTATGCTGAACTGCATGAAAATATGCGTCAGGCAAAGGATGAAGTTTACAAGACTATTCTACAAGATGTTAGAATTGGAAAAGTGACCGAGCATGGGAAAGAAGCTTTACATGCACGATTACTGACAAATTTATATCCAGATGAAGATGTTGTGCCTGAGAATATTTTTCAGAAAGTTACTGAGAAAAAATCTGGAATATGTTTGATGCCAGCTCTTGCAGAATGTGCCAAATTCAACAACAAAATGTTGCATTTAGAAAAGCAAGAGATTGTGAAACTGGAAGCTATTGACAGAGTAGAGCATATGGGATCAACAATTATTTTGTCTGAGAATCTGAAAACAAAATTGGATTCATTAGAGAAGAGTATATCTAAAACTGCGGGTTTTGAAAAGACTCTGAATGTGTGCTTCAACTGCCGTATAATTTTAAGAAGGAATTTACATGTTGAAAGAGGTCTGGTAAATGGATCAATGGGTAATGTTGTTGATTTTGTGAAATACAGAAATAGAGATGGAATTGAATTTTTAAAAATTAAATTTGATGGCATTGAGGAAGTACAGCTAATTGCTCGTTGTTCTGCTAGATTTTTGCTTGTAAAAGACTTATATGTTCGTCGTAAGCAGTTTCCTGTTTGCTTGGCATATGCGGTGACAATCCATAAATCGCAAGGTTTAAGTGTAGACTGTGCATTGGTGAATATTGGCAGTTCTGTGTTCAAGGAGGGTATGGCATATGTGGCATTGTCACGAGTTAGGACTTTATCGGGATTGTACTTGATCGAGTGTGATGTCACAAACATTTGTGCGGATCTAGATTGTGTTAAGGAATACAATAGGTTGAGAAGAGAGTATGCGCCACATTTGCCTCAGTATCCTTTGTTTGAGAAACGTGTGGTAGGCCGGAAACGAAGAAATGTGACCAATACTGGGGAGGTTGTAGCAAAAAGACGAAAAGTCGATGAACCTGAAATTATAAGCAGAAACAAAAAGGATTCTGTTGAAGATGTTGTTGGTTTTCAATTTGAAAACAGTTCTGGTGTCAACTGCTATGCTAATGTAGTGGTTAATGTTTTGTTTTCTCTAGAAAATGTAAAAGAAGAGATTGTGGTCAATTCTGATCAAAGATTTTGCAGTTTGTTAAATTCTGTGTTAGAGAAATGTAGCACTGATAGAACAAACATAGAAAGTGTGTCTGAAATTCGAAATCTGTTAGACAGATGTTCAGGCCAAACACAATTCTCTCAAAATAGTCAGCAAGATTGTCAGGAGTTTTTAATGTATATGCTTGATGTATTGCATGATGAAGGTGTAGATGTAGATCATCTGTTTGGGCTTTTTTATCAATGGCAGCATGACTGCGAGAACTGTAGGGTATCAAGTACTACTAGTGTAGACTCAGAAAGATTTATATATTTAACTTTGCCAGACAGTAAATCAGTCTCTTTTAATAAGCTAGTAAAAGCAGCTGATCACAACATGGAGTGTAGCCAATGTAAATCTGAAATGATGTCCACATTATTTATACGAACATATGGCCAGTATGTCATTTTAATGTTCCAACGATGTAGGCCTGATGGAACAAAATTGACAACTTTAATTAAAAATTTTGTGGCTTCACAGTTGTCAATATCAGGAAGGACTTTTGTAACTGTAGCAATTATATATTATGATGGTCCTTCAATAACATCAGGACATTATACAGCTTATTTAAAGTGTAGAAATGGCTGGTCATTCTGCAATGATTCTGTTTTAATTTTTAAAAAAAAATTGCCATATGACCTTAAAAACTCTTACCTGGTGTTTTTAAAACCAAAATTTTAGGGAAAGAATCTCGGGATGTGCTCTGAGGAATTTCAAGAAGTTCTCATGGCTCCTACACTATTTGGCCTTGAGGATAAGTGTAGTACAGAGACATAACTTCTTACCATAACACTGGACGTCATAGAGAAATACGTGCACTTTGAATGAGTTCAGAAAAACTATTTCTTTTTATAAGCTAATTGAAGCAGCCAATCAAAACATGGAGTAGAGGGAATGTAAGTCTGCAATGCTGTCTACTGTTTTACATTGTTTTGTGATTAAAAGTGATGTAGAGAATTAAATAATTGTACTAGTCATAAAGGTAGTGTAAGTCTGCTTCATAGTAAGCAGTATCAGTGTGATAGGAAATGTAGAACATGATTGAGCAAGAAGGGGAAGATATTACTAGTCCAGGATTGTGTAAATGATCTTCAACATTTTAATTCTGAAAGTTGCGGAAATGCGAAAAGACGGGATTGGCTTACAAGAAATCCAAGAGTTATAAATGGGTCTGACAAGATTTGGCCTTGTGGAAACTTGTGGTAGAGAGCAAGAAGTCATTTATTGTATGTAACATGTTTTTGAAAACGATGGAGGTTTTCTTTCAGAAAGTGGCGGGTTGAAAGTAATAACAGCACAACAGAGTGTAAGCTGTTCATAGGACATCCTTGGCCGTCATGGAAAGTAAGTTAACTTTAAGGAGTTCTGAATTCTGATTTGTTATGTTGTATGGGTTTTTTAAACACAATCATTTTGATTGTGGTTTTTTTTCCCCGCTGTTATATGATGAATACCTTCAAGTCACTGTTTTTAGTGAAATTTGATACATTCTGAGAACAGCAAAAATAAACCATTTAACATGTATAATTAATTCTGTTCTGTTTGCATTTATGATGTACATGTAGAACTGTGTAGGAGGCATGGAGAAGGTGAGGCTTCTGTAAGTGTCAAAGTTGTTGCATACAGTGAACACATTCACACATCGGTCCACTCTTCCTTGGATGTGGTGGAGGTGGTGGGGAAGCACCAGCTGAAGCTACTAAAGAAGCCATTGCTCACTGGTAACATAGGGTCTTTCTCTCACAATGATGAAAGTCAGAGTGAGGAAAGAAAGAGGGATTTTCATCATTTGGGAAGAACAATAGTTCTCAACCAATGAAAAGTGTTCATTTTAGATTATATGACGTAGTCTTACATCATTAGGAAACCAAAAGTGAAATGAACCAATGAAAAGTGTTATTACCAAGTCACATGACCTGCTGTGTTTACGTTACACGCTTTGCAGGGCCTCCCGGTTTGCTTCCAGAAACCTGTGCTTTGCGACTCGGTAAGCGTACCAGTTCGCTAACGTAGTACGTCATATGACGTATCACGCGACAACGCGAAACGTCATGCGGACGGGAGGCGTCACGATGTTGTTTTCTAACGCGGCAGTTGCGGTAAAGAAACGTTTACCGGCTCGCGGTCTATTTCGCGGCATCAAGGTCAGCTAACGGGAAGCTTCCCGATTCGCGAAGCGGGAACGAAGAAAAAAAAATATTAAAAAAAAAAATTATTCATAAACATATAAAATATATTTTTGGATTTAAAGAAGAATACATTTTACAGCTACAGATATTAGCTGTTAAAAAACCAATGAAATTCACTGAAAAAACCATAGGTTATAGACCATATATAGTTAGGAATTAGCATTTACAAAACCTTGAAAATTCACTGAAAAAACCATAGGTTATAGACCATATATAGTTAGGAATTAGCATTTAGAAAACCTTATTTTACTCACACAAAACCATTGAAATTCCATATATAGTTAGTTGCACTAACTATATATCGCGCACAAGCAATCCACTGCTGATGATGTCACATATTACATCATTCATGACATGGTCAGTGACATCACTGATGACATCACTGATGACATCTCAAATGACATCACTGATGACATCACTGAAAACAACATCCAGTAATTTTATGTTTCTGTAAAGTTTAAATATGTCTTACATATTGAAGAATGAGTGGATGTATAAGTGTCTGGATGAAGGATTTAGTAGGTGCATGACTGACTGTATGAGTGAGTGATTAAATATGTCTCACTGAGTTCATAGGTTAGTGACTAAACTGTCTTAATTTGTGCATCATTATGTCTGTTGTTCTGTAAACTGCTGCATGTGTTGATCAGTAGCTATATGAGTAACTATATGGGTTATTGATTGATTGCCCAAGTATTTGTATGGGAGACTGAGTGTGTGTGTGGCTAGCTGGGAGGTGTGTGACTCTGTGCAGATCAATGTGTACTTGTATCAATGATTGTATAAGAGAGTAAGTATGTGTTAGTATATGTTTGAAAATGTAAGGTGCTCTATGTTTAACTGTATAGATTAGAAAATGGAAGTGTGATTGATTCTTTACAGGACTGACTAGGTGTGTGAGTAACTCCATGGATGAGTGGCAGAGTGTGAGTGTCTGTATAGGTGTATGAGTGCATATGATAGTGTTGTAAAGATGAGTGATTGTATGGGTGAATGAGTGAATGTGTGTGTAGACGTAGGAATCAGTGAGTGTGTATGTAGTAACTAGTATTGGTGTGTCAAAGGTTTCAAAAATTATACTCTGTATTTAACACTGGGTGTAATAGAGGTTATATTAAAGTGTGAGGAGATGCATTGTATTGTCACATGAATGATATCATCAGTGATGTGATCATTGATGTCAAATGAGATGTCATCAGTGATGTCATCAGTGATGTCATTTGAGATGTCATCAGTGATGTCATCAGTGATGTCACTGACCATGTCATGAATGATGTAATATGTGACATCATCAGCAGTGGATTGCTTGTGCGCGAAATATAGTTAGTGCAACTAACTATATATGGAATTTCAATGGTTTTGTGTGAGTAAAATAAGGTTTTTTAAATGTTAATTCCTAACTATATATGGTCTATAACCTATGGTTTTTTCAGTGAATATATATATACATGTATATATATATATATTCACTGAAAAAACCATAGGTTATAGACCATATATAGTTAGGAATTAGCATTTAGAAAACCTTATTTTACTCACACAAAACCATTGAAATTCCATATATAGTTAGTTGCACTAACTATATATCGCGCACCCGCAATCCACTGCTGATCATGTCACATATTACATCATTCATGACATGGTCAGTGACATCACTGATGACATCACTGATGACATCTCAAATGACATCACTGATGAGATCACTGATGACATCATCCAGTGACTGTGTGTTTCTGTAAAGTTTAAATATGTTTTACATATTGAAGAATGAGTAGATGTATAAGTGTCTGGACGAAGGATTTAGTAGGTGCATGACTGAATGTATGAGTGAGTGATTAAATGTGTCTCACTGAGTGCATGGGTTAGTGACTAAACTGTCTTAATTTGTGCATCATTATGTCTGTTGTTCTGTAAACTGCTGCATGTGTTGATCATTAGCTATACGAGAGGCTATATGTGTTATTAATTGGTTGCCCAAGTATTTCTATGGCAGATTGAGTTTGTGTGGGGGTGGCTGGAAGGTGTGTGACTCTATGCATAGATGTGTGAGCAGTTTATTCACTAGGTGTATGAGTTCAAGAGTGCATGTGGAAACAGCTACATGGGCAGTTGACTGTGTGCATGAGTGTATTGATGAGTGAATGGATATCTCAATGCTACATGTCATAGTAAGTACATATGTAAAACACAGTACATGTGAGAGTTGGCATATATAAATAACTGTGCATGAGAGCCACTGAATGAGTGAGTGGTTGTATCGATCATTGTGAACTTGTATCAGGGATTGTATAAGAGAGTAAATATGTGTTAGTATATGTTTCAATAAGTAAGGTGTGTTTAACTGTATAGTTGAAGAAATGGAGGTGAGATTGTTTCTTTGCATGACTGACTAGGTGTGTGAGTAACTCCATGGATGAGTGGCAGTGTGTGAGTGTCTGTATACACTGAGTGTATCTAAGGTTATATTAGAGTCTGAAGAGGTTTATCGTATTAGCACAAGAATGATGTCAAATGAGATGTCATCAGTGATGTCATCAGTGATGTCATTTGAGATGTCATCAGTGATGTCATCAGTGATGTCACTGACCATGTCATGAATGATGTAATATGTGACATGATCAGCAGTGGATTGCAGGTGCGCGATATATAGTTAGTGCAACTAACTATATATGGAATTTCAATGGTTTTGTGTGAGTAAAATAAGGTTTTTTAAATGCTAATTCCTAACTATATATGGTCTATAACCTATGGTTTTTTCAGTGAATTTTCAAGGTTTTGTAAATGCTAATTCCTAACTATATATGGTCTATAACCTATGGTTTTTTCAGTGAATTTCAATGGTTTTTTAATAGCAAATATCATAAGCTGTCGAATGTCAAGTATGTGGTAAGTGAAAACATTTTCGTGTTTATGCACACTGATCTGCTTTGAATGGTGCCCCCCCCTCATTTCTATTAGGAGTACTCTCTCTTTGCAGATAGTGAAAGGTAGTTAACGCAGGCCTTTGCCCCCGTTGTAATCCGTCGTGCCTGCTTCTCTCTCCATTTGATTGATTGTTATCCAAGTATTTACTGTTTTAGAATTAGTTCTCTTTGGTTCATTCTCTATTTACAAACAAACACAGAGTCGCAATACTCTGTTTAGTCTTTGCAGATAACGAAAAATCGTGTAAAAAAAAAGAAAAGGAATCGAGCAAAATCAGTAGGCCACTAATGGGATCTCTTTTTGACCTCGCTAAAATAGAAACATTAGGAACAACCCCTCATGACAAATACAAAACTAGTGAGATGAACTGAACTCCACACAATGATGGCTGCAAAACAGCTCGGCTCCGCCACCCACCCCGCCCAAAATAACGATAAAGAGCGGCTGCCATGATTGGTTGCGGAATGGCCACAACGGAGCTACGAAATTGTGGTGCTCTCATGCTAACCCCAGCTTCAGTCTGAAACATCCAGAAACACTGTAGACTACCAATTCGATCAGTTCCGGTAGCGCCCCAATGTAACCCGGTAGAGAAGAACTAGCCCTCCCCTCTTTGACTGATGGTTCTTGTTGCCTGTCCCTTCTGTTGTCATTTAACAGAACTATTTAGCCTGCTGAAAGGGGTTGTGTTTCGACCGCTGGTTGGTGGAGACATTTTGACTATATTCTGGACCTGCGTTGTCGCGTAATGCGTCATATGACGCGCCGCGTTAGCGCATCCGGAAGTCATCCGGGGCGCGCAGCGCGTAACGTAAGCATAACAAGTCATGTGACTTGTTAATAAAACTTTTCATTGATTCATTTTACTTTTCTTATTCTAATGATGAAAGCCTTGGTCATATCACCTAAAAATTACGCTTTTAATTACTTCCGAACATTATTTTTTCTTAAATATATGTTATAATGTTCCAGGCTAATGTACTTTCCCAGAAATTTTACAACTGTCCTGCAAGTAAAATATATTCTTTTTTCAAGAAAAAGAGCGTTTCTTCGTCCCATGACGGAGCCGTTGAGCAAAAGAGGGTCGACCTGCTGTCTTAGTCGCCGATACGCCTGAATATGAGATTCTTATCGATCACTTTATGTTGCAGGAATAGAAAACACAACAGCCCTTGACCATTTATCTTTACTGCGTTCCTTCGTATTATACCTTTTACCCTTCATGTAATTGGTCTGCTTTATTTCACTTGCCTTTTAATGATTCTAAAACAGTGACTATTATTAAAAACTTTACCAATGTATATACTACTACCATGTTTTCTTTTAAAAACCTTTATTGTGAAAATTTCATTATACAAATACGAGCCTATAACCACGTGGGCCTGCCACGGAGCAAACTGTAATCGTATATGATGAATAGACATTTACACTGTAGAGGAACGTAACGGGCGGGCCATTAGGTTGCAAGAACTAAGGTGTCTAACAGTTACGGAATCGGTGGACGTACATTTTATAATTAAAATACGACAGGGCCAGTTACAATAAAATTATCTAGATATACATTTGCGGGCAAGTACCATGGGTGACGTTAATTCGAATTTTCAACAGTACAGTAATCAATAACACATCAGAACTTAATATCAATAGGGATGTCGAAATATTCAATCAATTCTCGTCCCCGCCCGCCATGTGCTTCAAAACTGCATACGTATCTCGTGATTTCAAGGTTCTGCAACCAGTACACAACAAGGAGTTACGAGTCCCATTTATTCCGGCGCCATTTTGGGCGAGGACGGGTAGGTCCAGGATATAGTCAAAATGTCTCTACCAACCATCGACTATGATGATGTTCATATGCTGTATTTATTAGAGTAACACTCATCTGTCCACATGAAATTAATTTACCACAATCTAAACATGTCATTTTAATCTTTCCAAAGTTCTTCTAAATATTTGGGACCGTTTCCCTTGCCTCTGAAGCTCTCAGTGCCACTTCTTTGATGAATGTACTAGCAGGTCAGGGGTTCTCCTCCAAATCTCTCTTTTATGCAGCACTATAATTAATTGGTGCCACCTCTCCATATGACGATGCATGGTATAGTTACCACAACTATATTTTTTTTCGGTTCCTCTGGAGAGTTCATCGTGGCAGATGAAGCGTGTAACGTACCGGGCATTTACCTTTTTTTGCATGTACAGGAAAGGAAAAAAAAATCGAGCGTCCGAGTTCTAAGGTGTCCCAGGGCCATTTTAGTGGACCAGGCCCAAATCCAAAGAACAGGCCGCCATTTTGAGAGTCCTCTTGCAGCCGCCTGTCGCTGTAGCATCAAGAGCAGCCGAAACTCAGCTGAATGGCAACTGAAACGGTAAATGGGCGCCCCACTACATTTCAGCATTGTAGGATGACCACACCAGTACAGCAACTTGCTAGACATCACCTCGGTGCCATCCGGATCTCGGCGCCCCACTGCAGATGAAGTGCCTCTCAACTATGAAACCACCACGGTGACATCCGGATCTTGGCGCGTTGTGCTGCCTTCGGCCTATTCGCACATCGGTCCGCTACTGACGCCATCTCACAGGCTAATGGGGTGACCCACGCCGAGTTTCAGCATTGTAGGATGACCACACCAACTTGCTAGATATCACCTCGGTGCCATCCGAATCTTGGCATCTCAACGCCTAGTGGTATCTTCCATACAGAAAATATTGTTACGCTGCCTTTGGCCCCATTCGCACATCAGTCCGCAACTTAGACATCACCTCGGTGCCATCCGGATCTTGGCATCTCAGCGCCTTGTGGTGTCAGTCAGAAAATATTGTTGCGCTGCCTTTGGCCCCATTCGCACATCAGTCCGCTACTGACACCATCTCACAGGCCAATAGGGCGCCCCACGCCGACTTTTACCATTGTACGATGGCCACACCAGTGGCACAACTTGCTAGACATCACCTCGGTGCCATCCGAATCTTGGCATCTCAACGCCTAGTGGTATCTTCCATACAGAAAATCTTGTTACGCTACCTTTGGCCCCATTCGCACATCGGTCCGCAACTTAGACATCACCTCGGTGCCATCCGGATCTTGGCATCTCAGCGCCTTGTGGTGTATTCTCTTCAGAAAATATTGTTGAGCTGCCTTTGGCCCCATTCGCACATCGGTCCGCAACTTAGACATCACCTCGGTGCCATCCGGATCTTGGCATCTCAGCGCCTTGTGGTGTCTTCTACTCCGAAAATATTGTAGAAAATATTGTTGCGCTGCCTTTGGCCCCATTCACACATCAGTCCGCTACTGACACCATCTCACAGGCCAACAGGGCGCCCCACGCCGACTTTTACCATTGTACGATGGCCACACCAGTGCCACAACTTGCTAGACACCACCTCGGTGCCATCCGGATCTTGGCATCTCAGCGCCTTGTGGTGTCTTCAAATCAGAAAATATTGTTGCGCTGCCTTTGGCCCCATTCGCACATCGGTCCGCTACTGACGCCATCTCACAGGCCAACGGGGCGTCCCACGCCGACTTTCAACATTGTAGGATGGCCACAGAAGTGCGACAACTTACTAGACACCACCTCGGTGCCATCCGGATCTTGGCGCGTTGTGCTGCCTTCGGCCTATTCGCACATCGGTCCGCTACTGACGCAAACTCACAGGCCAACGGGGCGCCCCACGCCGACTTTCAGCATTGTAGGATGGCCACACCAGTGCGGCAACTTGCTACACACCACCTCGGTGCCATCCGGATCTTGGCATCTCAGCGCCTAGTGGTGTCTTCTATTCCGAAAATATTGTTGCGCTGCCTTCGGCCCCATTCACACATCGGTCCGCTACTGACGCCATCTCACAGTCCAACGGGGCGCCCCACGCCGACTTTCAGCATTGTAGGATGGCCACACCAGTGCGGCAACTTACTAGACACCACCTCGGTGCCATCCGGATCTTGGCGCGTTGTGCTGCCTTCGGCCTATTCGCACATCGGTCCGCTACTGACGCAAACTCACAGGCCAACGGGGCGCCCCACGCCGACTTTCAGCATTGTTGGATGGCCACACCAGTGCGGCAACTTACTAGACACCACCTCGGTGCCATCCGGATCTTGGCGCGTTGTGCTGCCTTCGGCCTATTCGCACATCGGTCCGCTACTGACGCAAACTCACAGGCCAACGGGGCGCCCCACGCCGACTTTCAGCATTGTAGGATGGCCACACCAGTGCTGCAACTTGCTGGACACCACCTCGGTGCCATCCGGATCTTGGCGCGTTGTGTTGCCTTCGGCCTATTAGCACATCGGTCCGCTACTGACGCCGCCTCACGTGCCAACGTATTTTCTCCGCATTTTACACCCTATGCCGCATAACAGGTCATGTGACTTGTTTATAAAACTTTTCATTGGTTCATTTTACTTTTGGTTTCCTAATGATGGAAGGCTTGATCATGTGACCTAAAAACAACACTTTTCATTGGATGAAAACTTTTTTTTTTCCCAAACGATGAAAGCCCCACCTTGTTTCTGGATGTTTCAGACTGAAGCTGGCGTCAGCATGAGAGCACCACCATCTCGTAGCTCAGTCGTGGTCATTCCGCGAGCAATCATGGCAGCCGCTCCCCACCAGAAGCCTGCAGGAGTCGGAGCCCCCAAAACTTTTGATGAATTCTCAAGGCGGAGGGGACGCTTTCGAGAATGGGGTCCAAGACCTAGCAGACAAGCGTCCGATTTCCAAGGTGTCCCAGGGCCATTTCAGTGGACCAGGCCCAAAAAGGAAACAGCCTGCCACCATTTTGAGAGTCCTGTGACAGCCGCCTATCGCTGCACCGCAAGAGTGGGCGCAACTCAGCTGAATTGCGGCTTTTGACACAGTGGACCAAAAACGGACGGAATGGCAACTGAAACGGTAAAGGGGCGCCCCACTACAACAGATGACACTCCACCTGGAGAGGCCCGTTCACGCCGCCTCCCCCGGGGCGCCCCACGCCGTTATTCGGAGCAGCATTGTAGGATACCAAAACCAGTGCGGCAACTTACTGGACATCACCTTGGTGCCATCGTTCTGCTGCCTTGGAACTATTCGCGCAACAGTTTGCTACTGATGACCCACCCCCCGCGACGCCCCATGCCGTTATTTGCTGGGTGGCAACTTACTAGACATCACTTTCGTGTCATCTAGATTTCAGCGCGTTCTGCTGCCTTGGAACTATTCGCACAACAGTTTGCTACTGATGACCCACCCCCCGCGACGCCCCACGCCGGAAATCTGGACGTTGTGCTGCGTTGGGACTATTCGCACAGCCGACCGCTACTTCGTTGTTTTTCCCTAAAAATGTTTATATGTTATTACTATTTTTGTTTTCTTGTATATATTTATAAATTATTAAAGTTTTATAATCTTACTACTTTGTCGGAGTGCTATACATTTTTAATGTGACACATAATTGTAAAAACTTTGATGTACAAAGAGTCATCCCTGGAATCTTCCGCTTCAGGCTCGGTCCCCTCCCCAATCACAATACAGGATGGTTTTCAGATAATAGCAACGCTTCTGCTGTGACGGATCTCATCGAGTGTGGGCCTTGATCTACTATAACTCCTTTGAAGAGGGGTGATTCTTTACAGCTGTGGCCATAAACTACATCTGCAGGGCTAGCTGATACCCTAGGACCAGCCTGGACAATCGGACACAGAGGAAAAGGAGTGTCAGAGGGTGCGGTAGTGAATAGGGCGAAAGGGAGGTGTCGGGCGGGCACAGGGTGTGATTCTCAGGGAAGAGCAGCGCAGATGGGGGGAGGTTTATTACCCATGCATAAGACAGAGAGCGGGGGTGACCACTGCCTGGGGGAGATGCTTGCGAGGGTGGGGAGCCATGCTAAGGATCGACAGCGTGCACAGAGTGGGTCTGGTCAAGGCATCTAAAATGGCTGCCGTGCACGACAAAAGTGTGGCATTTGAAAAAAGACAAGATGGCGCAGACAATGTTTTTCAACACTTCCTGATTCCCTTCGAATCGAACGTTAACAGACGTTGGGGCATATTACCAAAGTTAAGCGATATTTATCCCTAACGATGCTTAGCAACGATTTTTTTACCGTCAGAAATTATCGCAGATAAACCTTGCTATTATCAAGGTTTATCGGAAATACGATAAAAAACGACCGCAATGCATTAATATCGCTGAAAACTCAGCGATATTCATGCATTACCGAGCTAATGCTCTTAGCCATGTTATCCACCTCCCATTGGATAACATGGCTAAGAACTGCTCAGGGCAGGTGGTAGCTTTTGGAGATATTCGCGCTTATCTCGAATATTTCCAAAAGTTGATAATAGGAGATAGCGATGTTAGCGACTGTTTCCAGTCGCTAACATCTTGGCATGCCCACTTTGCATGTCATTAGTGATAAATATCACTCACATGCAAAGTGGGGCCCAAGATGGTCGCTATCTTCTACTAGCCGTCGCTAACTGGTGTTAGCAACAGCTAGGTAATACACATATAATTTTATCTCCGCGAAGCGGAGCGCTGTTACAGATATATATCTTGTTTCTGAACGTTAATTTCTCAAAATGCACTGAAGCACATATATTGAGACCTAGCAAAGGCACATCGGGCTACCAGTCCCTACAATTTTGCCAAGTTTCGTGCAAATCCATTCAGCTGTTCGATCCTACCGAGAGACAAGATGGCGGCCGCTACGGACTGTTTGGAATGTTTACAGACACCGGAGAGCCAATCAGCTTCGCTTCGCAAAGCTCCGTAACGCGAAAAGTACGCGAAGCGGTGCGCTGTTACAGATATATATCTTTTTTTGAACGTTAATTTCTCAAAATCCACTGGAGCACATATATTGAGATCTAGCAAAGGCACATCGGGCTACCAGTCCCTACAATTTTGCCAAGTTTCGTGCAAATCCATTCAGCTGTTCGATTATTATTATTTTTATTTATTTTTGCCCCGCGGGGCCCTTTTAAAACCTCCACATCAAACCTAGGGGGTGAGCGACAATGTACTATGCCCCCTTATGGTCATTTGCCCCTTCGCTTTGGCCTCCTCTTGTCTCTCGATCCTACCGAGAGACAAGATGGCGGCCGCTACGGACTGTTTGGAATGTTGACAGACGCCGGAGAACCAATCAGCTTCGCTTCACAAAGCTCCGTTGCGCGAAAAGTACGCGTCCTGGGGCGCTGCCCGGTCCGCTGTTACAGATATATATCTTTTTTTAAACGTTAATTTCTCAAAATCCACTGGAGCACATATATTGAGACCTACAAAAGGCACATCGGGCTACCAGTCCCTACAATTTTGCCAAGTTTCGTGCAAATCCATTCAGCCGTTCGGGCTAAAAGTGAGGCCAACCGCTCTATGGAAATTAACATGGGAAAAACGCGTTTTGGGACCCCCCTTTTTTCTCGGCCCCCCCTTGACGAACCCCCTCAAAATTTTCAGGGGCTGCTCAGAAACACAATGTGCCATTTTCCTGAAAATTTCAGCCAATTCCGTCCACAAACGCCAAAGTTATTAGACATAGAATTTTCAAAAATCCCATAGGGAAAAAATCCTAACTATATATACCTACTGGCGACCGCCAGTAGGTAATATATATATATATATATATTTTTTTTTTTTCACTGAAAAAACCATAGGCTTTAGGGGTGTTATAGTTAGCTTGATATTTCACTCGTATAAAACCATTGAAATTCCCAGTTATAGGTAGTTGTTTAACTCGTGCGCCCGCAATCCACTGCTGATGATGTCACATATTACATCATGCATCACATGGTCAGTGACATCACTGATGACATCACTGATGACATCTCAAATGACATCACTGAT
The DNA here is from genome assembly GCF_964261635.1 of Lissotriton helveticus. Classification (NCBI taxonomy): domain Eukaryota; kingdom Metazoa; phylum Chordata; class Amphibia; order Caudata; family Salamandridae; genus Lissotriton; species Lissotriton helveticus. Next base: position 1,710,535,533 of record NC_136067.1, read on the forward strand.
GACATCATCCAGTGGATGTGGTTTGGTTCTATATTTAAATAGGTATTATATATATATAGCAATCTGCCTTGAAGACTGAGTGGATGTATAAGTGTCTGAATGGAGGATTTATTAGCAATGTGATTGACTGTCTAAGTGACGAATTTAATGTGTCTCACTAAATATATGGGATAGTGATTAAACTGTGTGAATACCTGTATCACTCTATCTCTTGGTGTGCAAACAACTACATAAGTTGGCTATAAGCTATGTGAAAGTCTATATTAGTTATTAATTAGTTACGGGAGTATTTGTATGGGATAGTGAATGAATGTGTGTGTGGTTGGTTGGGAAGTGTATGAGTGTCTAAAGATGTGTAAATAGTTCATTTAGTAGGTATATGAGGTTGAGAGTGTATGTGGAAACAGTTGTTTGAGTGAGTGAATCTCTTTATAGGTGTAGTGATGAGTAAATATATTCCTGAATGATATATGTCCAACTAACTAGAAACATAAAAGGCAGTGTATGTGACAGTTGTTGTATATAAATAAGTATACCTAAGACTCAGTGATTGTATGAGTGACTGTATGAATAACTATATACTTGTAATAGTGATTTTATAACACACTAAGTATGACTTTTTAACTAGATGAATAAATAAAGTGGTGTTTGTGTAAGTGTATAGCTTAGTATATATAAGTATGATCAATTGTTTGCAAAAGTGAGTAGGATGTCTGCATAAGTGAATAGGATGTGTGCTGGTGTGTAATGTTGATGTAGGTGTATAAGTATATTTAATAGTATTCTATTGATCTTTGTTAGCATGTATGACTGAATCTATACGTAAGTGTTTAGATGTGTGTAGATGTAGGAATCACTAAGTGGGTTTTTAGAAACTTGTATTAGTGCGTCAATGGTTTCAAACATGATACTCCATATTTTATAATGAGTGTTGAAAGGTTATGCTACTGTATGACTAGGTGTATTAGTTTGTCACATGGATGATGTCATCAGTGATGTCATTTGAGATGTCATCAGTGATGTCATCAGTGATGTCACTGACCATGTCAAGAATGATGTAATATGTGACATCAGCAGCAGTGGGTTGCGGGTGCGCGATTTATAGTTAGTACAACTAACTATAACGGGGGAATTTCAATGGTTTTATACGAGTGAAATGTCTAGCTAACTATAAAACCCCTAAAACCTATGTTTTTTTCAGTGAATTTCTAAGCTTTTTTAAATGCTAATTCCTAACTATAACATGTCTGAAACCTATGTCTTTTTCAGTGAATTTCAAAGGTTTTTTAAATGCTAATTCCTAACTATAACATGTCTGAAACCTATGGTTTTTTCAGTGAATTTCAATGGTTTTTTAAATGCTAATTCCTAACTATGACATATGCAAAACCTATGTTTTTTTGTGAATTTCAAATGTTTTTTAAATGATAATTTTTAAATATATTTATTGTTTTTTTTAATATTTTTTAAATCTTTTTATTTTTAGATATGTTATTTTTAAAATTACATTACACATGTTATTTTATAAAAAAGTTTTTAAATAAAAAAATATATTTTTATTATTTTATATTGTTTATAATATACTTAAATAATTGTTATTATTTTTTTTCCTTTTACTTGGAGTCTCGCACCCAAAGCACACCCTGCTCATTCACTGTGCGAAACGTGTCCGCCGTTTTAGGGTTGCTGTCTAGGATCTGCATAGGGTGTGCGACTGGTATGAGTTTTCCAACGCGGTTGCTATGCGACTTGTGCGTGTCTTCTTGCGCTTACGCGAGATACACGTATTACACGACGCAACGGACACACGGTAGCGCGTGAAGTCATATGCATATCGGACGCGGTGGGTGCGCAACACCTGCAAAAAAACTTTTAATGTTCAAAAAGTTATATATATATATTTAATATAAATATTAAGACAAGACATTATCTGAGGTTATTATAAAAATATCATTCTTTAACTTTCTTAAAAAGTACATCACTTTTTAATGCAATTTCGCGAAGTCACGCTGGGTGCGAGCACAGTGCGAGCACGGTGCGTGCTGAGTGCCCGCATCCTATGCGCACCCCATTGGACCTTAAAAAAAGAGATTTGATTGGTTCATTAGAATTCCTATTGAAACTATTGAAGGACCCCACCCATTTCAATCACTCTTCTTAGAACTTTTCTTAGGGAAAGACCTGCTGAGAAGATCTGCTGTTCCTTCATTATTGGAGAAGAGATTGACCTGATTGAACTATGGCTGCAAATCCACCACCTTCCTCTGATTTAGACAATTCATCAGAACAGGAATTTGTTCCAGAACCTCCCCTAAAGAAAGATATACAAGTATTGTCTGGAAAATTTTCACATTTCCTCCAGGGTTGAAGAAGGTAAATGCGACTAAAGTGACTTGCCGCAGTTGCAAGGCAGTGCTTTCGAGGGGAGACCCTACAAAAAAATACTCATGCAGTACTGCAAGTATGCGGAAGCACTTGCAAACAAAGCACCCTGTGAACTTTGACAGGGAGGAATTAAGAAGACTAAGGGAGACTCCTCCTGATCCATCGGCAGTGCCTAGTACAAGTGGAGCAACACCATCAAGCTCATCATCGCCTCCAGACATCCGTCCCCAATGAGGGAAAGTCCGGATGACATGCATAACATGCAGACGGCTCATTGTATATGGGGAGCAGTCGTGGATCTGGTGTGTCGAGCCATTGACAACCACCATTGTTAGTTTTCTTTTTTCCTCTCCTCCCAGTTTTTAGTTCTGTTTTCCCTGTTCACATTTTTCCCCTCTTTTAAAAGAAAAAAAATACAAAATTGTTAAAAAAAATTAAAAAATACAAAACAACAACAAGAAAAAAAAAGTTTTTTCAGAACTAACTACTCTGGTTAAAGAAAGAGCTAAACTAGTATACTGGTGTGTGAACGTTTAGATGAATGTATGTGTAGTGCATAATTAACTGTAAAAATACGTTTGTGATGTGTGGTGAATGCATAAGCGCAAAATTATAAGGAAATGCCGCAGCATGACACTGTAAACTGTTTAACTACAGCATTCTGTGGTACTTCCGAAGCACAGGGATACAACGTATGTATATAAATATGTTGCAGGTCTGTGCTTCACTCTGCACAGCTGCTTAATCTGCAGCCATGTGGTGACACAGGCACCCTTGCACCATGGTGCAAGGATGTCCATATCATGTGGAGATTGTTTTTGTGCAAGAAGGGACATCTTCCTGCACAAAAATAATCAGTAAAGGCATTTTTCTTCTTCAATATATGCTGTGCATTGTAGCATATATTGAAAGTGAAAAAATGAGAAGTGAAAACAATTTTCCTCATTGTGCTTTGCTACACCAATAGGAGGATTGTGGAGCATTCACAAACATGTCCAGATTTATGATTTATGATAAATCTGGAGATGTGTCTTGTTCTATGAGTGTTCTGTGCAAACACGCACAGCAAAACATATAGAACGCCTTTTCAACGCAAAGTGCTGCGTATGATGAGATTATATTTACATGGAAAAGAAAAGGTATAAAAAATTACTTTTCCTCACCTTGTAAATAAGAAAGAGAGGTAATGGCTAGGCCAATTGTTATTACAGGAGTACATTTCTGTACTGATAACAGAGAACAAGATACATTTACAACTACTTACGTTTTAGGGAACTGATAGGACATGTTTATTTATTACTGAAGGGAAGGGATGCGGCCTAATATGACATGCAAAAACACTCAGTGATGTGGTTTAAGTTAAGGAGTTTCATTTCTTTTAATTCTGAAATTACCAAGACCTGCAAAACAACCATATCAGTCTATTCTGTACTGTACCATGTATCTTGCAGACAGGTGTTCTGAAGCTATCCCCTTTTTCATACCTGTCTGCATTGGAATTTTCTGTCACAAATCTAGTCCATCCATCTTACTTTTCTTCAACTGTGTGGAAACACAGTCCATTGTGCATTTTAAGACTTACTAAAACTTACCTCAACAGTAATACATTTTATTCACTTGTTTTTTATAATCTAAATTGTGGTAAATTCCATATCTAAAAATTAAGATCTGTAAAAGAAAAGAAAAAATAGTTATAACATGTAATAATACATGTTTTAATAGCACAGCATAATTTTAACATTTTACAAAGTAATTTCTTTGCCTTTTTAGTTGTTCTCAGAATATATTGAATTTCACTAGAAATAGTGATTTCAATGGTACTCATCACATAACAGCGGGCAAAAAAAACACCAATCAATTAGATTGTTTAAAAAAAAAACAATAATCCATCTATATTAAAATATATATAAAATGATTACTGCTAAGAAAATGTTATAATTTAAATTTATAAACACAATAAACGATGCCAGTTAAAATTATACACCAATACAATGTGCAACAAAAAGTCCATAATTCAAAGAAATACCTTTCCTTGAGGCCAAATTGTATTTTTGCAGTCATTTTTATGTAAATTGTCCAATGGTAGTCCTATTAAATGATAATATTAACTAGGGGTGGGCGTAAAATCCGTTCCGCTCGCGGATTTTGCGGATTTTCGGTAAATCCGCAATCCGCGAACTCTCGCAGATTTACCGAAAATCCGCAAATCCGCGCGCTGCGGATTTTTTGCTTGTGTTCGCACTGCTCGCGGTCCGCGGCGCGGGCAGCAACAATCTCGTACTCGCGAAATTACAAAAATTACAATTGGGGAGGGGTGAAGGAAGTGGCCCAGTCTCCAACTTCCTGTTCCTGTCCAGCAAGCTCCTCCCATTGGGGTGGGGTGAAGGAAGTGCCCCAGTCTCCAACTTCCTGTTCCTGTCCAGCAAGCTCCTCCCAATGCTTAGACCATTTCCTGGCCACTTTGAATTCGATCTTGACTGGGAAGGATTACTTTTTGTGGATGCTGCTGGATATTTGGATTTGAGGCCTTTTGGATTACTTTTGGATTCGAAATTTGATTTCACAAGTAAGTTGATAAGTTGATGTTGTTTGTTTGTGGTGATTTTTGTGTGTGTTTTTTGACTTTTTGGGGTGGGGTTGGGGGCTGGCTATGTTGGTGGGGGGCCATTTTGAGGCATGGTCCTGCAGGTCCTGGCCATGTTGTGGATGGGGTCAAGCGGCCATTTTGAAGTCAGGCAGTGTGCTTTGTGCCCTAGGCCCACCCAGTCTGCTCTGATTTCTTTCATTATGCCCAAGGGGCCTAGAACTCCCGCGGATTTACCGAAAATCGGATTTTTTTGCTTGTGTTCGCACTGCTCGCGTCCCGCGCAGCAACAATCTCGCACTCGCGAAATTGTAAAAATTACAATTCTGCACATGAATTGAAAACCACCAGGCTTAGTTATGGGTGCATGCATGATACAACTGTTTTGTTGAATTTTAACATGATTCTGGCCAGGGCATGGATGGCATTGGATTGTGGTGATTTTTGTGTGTTTTACGACTTTTTGGGGTGGTGTTGGGGGCTTGCTATGTGGGTGGGGGCCATTTTATTGCCTGGTCCCGTGTGGGTGGGGGTCTAGGGGCCATTTTTAAGCCAGTTTGTGTGCTTTATGCCATAGGCCTGCACCCAGTGTGCTCTGATTTCATCCATTATGCCCAGGGGGTCCAGAATCGGTCTGTTCGCGGATTTTGCGGGTTTTTCGCCATGTTCGCGTCGTGAAGCAACAATCTCGCACTCGCGAAATTGCAAAAATTGCAATTCTGCACCAGAAAACCACCAGCAGGCAGCATAAACCTTCTGAAACTTGATGGATGGCATTGGTATGTGGTGATTTGTGTTGTGTTTTTTGACTTTTTGGAGTAGGGGTTGGGGGCTGGCTATGTTGGTGGGGGCCATTTTGAGGCATGGTCCTGGCCATGTGGATGGGGGTCAAGCGGCCATTTTGAAGGCAGGCAGTGAGCTTTGTGCCATAGGCCTGCACCCATTTTGCCTTGCTTTCACCCATTGTGCCCAGGGGGAGTCAGTGGTACATGAAACTACAACCCTCTCTGTGTGCTCTCTTGGATAAATGTTAAATTCCTGTTTACCAAACATTTAGCAATTCTTATTTTTGATATTTCCATATTGTGGTGTGCACGTGTGTATTCATAAATGCCTACTTGCAAACTATTAATTGAAGCGCTACATATGCAACATATATTTAACTGATGTTCCTCTGTCTTCGTTTGCTTTTAGGTGCACAAAGTCAATAACTCCGCATCATCGTTGAGCATCAGTGCCAGGAAGAAGTCCTGCTGCGGCCTGCTGTTCCGACATCTGAAGAAGATGGCTCCAAAAAGAGGTGCCCGTAGCTCCTCTTGCAAGAAAGATGTCTCTACTAAGGAGAAGAAGAAGCAAGTGGCACCACTTACCAAGGAGACTGGTGGCTCGACCACTAAATTTTTGTGGAAAAAACAAAAGTCCACCATGAGTGCTGCACAGGTAGCCTGTTTAGTGGTTCAATCACCAACGACCAGTGATGTTGGCTCATCGCAAGAAAGTAGCAGCACACAATCAACACAGGTTGTAACTCATCTCACAAGTACTATTCAACAACCAAAGCCGCAACAACAACTGCATGGGCTACTAGTACAAGCACAAGTACATGCGCAAGGATCTGTCCGAGAAGGAGCTGTCCGAGAAGGAGCTGTCCGAGAAGGAGCTGGCCGAGAAGGAGCTGGCCGAGAAGGAGCTGGCCGAGAAGGAGCTGGCCGAGAAGGAGCTGTCCGAGAAGGAGCTGGCCGAGAAGGAGCTGGCCGAGAAGGAGCTGGCCGAGAAGAAGAAGGCCGAGAAGGAGAAGGCCGAGAAGGAGAAGGCCGAGAAGGAGAAGGCCGAGAAGGAGAAGGCCGAGAAGGAGAAGACCGAGAAGGAGAAGGCCGAGAAGGAGAAGGCCGAGAAGGAGAAGGCCGAGAAGGAGAGGTCCATGGAGAGTTGCAAGTAGAGGTCAGTGAAGAGGCCCATGTAGCGGCGCATGGAGCGGTGCAAGTGCCCACAATGGTTGTTCTTCCAGAAGTAGGGGCACAGGAGGAAATTGACTTTGGAGCCGGGGTATCATGTCAGGAAGACGAAGCCACTCCTCCTGATGATTCATTTTCTCCCAGCTCCCCAGCAAGGAAAAGATCAAGGAGGGTGTGTAGAAGTTCCTCTTCAAGCCCCGCTCCATCAGATGATCTGGATCTAGATTGGCAACCATCTCCGACGTCTGAGAGGGAGGCACACCATGAGCTGAGAAAGGTATCAAATGTTAAAAGGAAGGGCCCGGAAAGCTCATACTTATGGATCCGAACGTCGGACTTGATGAAGTGGTGCATTCTGATGTTGTTGAACAGGATGACAGCAATGACCTAGTCATCACACACGTCATTTCAGCCACACCGGCCATGCAGCAGACAGACATTTATACCCTATCCTGACGTCATGCTGAGCGTGACCCTGGCGACGTGGCACTGGTAGCACCACCAACGCAGTCAAGTAGTACAACAAGTTCAACAAAACCTACAGCTCCCATATTTTCTCCCCAGAGGGGAACTCCATCCAGCTCGACTCCCTCAAGTAGGGTTGCTGCAATAATTGCACAACCCAGTAGATGTCTGCAAGGCTCATCCACCACTGCTTCATCTGGCATTGGCAGTATCACCTCGTGCGGCAAAACCAGAAGTTTCCAGTCCCCAGTTTGGAACTTTTTTAGTGTCCATGCAAAGTATGATAACATAGCCATTTGTTCCATTTGTAAGACTAGACTTAGGCGTGGTAAGCCTGGTACCAACTATGGTACCGGAGGCCAGATAGGTCATCTTCAAAGAAGGCACAGTATGGAATGGTTTGCGCACCTAGCAAACATCGAGGGAAAGCAATCCCAAAGGGCAAGTGGCCAAAATATACCCGTACTAGATGTTTCATCTGAAGATGACGGGGAGGTAGAAGAAGCGTCAGACATTTGTCCGGTTGCACCCAGTACCCCTGGCAGCACCACACCCTCCGCAACACATAGGACGCACACTGAGAGTCTGGGAGACACACCAATGCGGAAAATGTCAACACTGAGCAGAACTGGGTCGAAGAAGGCATCAGCATCATCCAGTAAATTTGTCCAGCGCACCATTACAGCCATGTTCTCCTCAGATGCGCCATTTCAACGCAACCACCCAATTGTGCGCCTGTATAACACTAAGCTGGCTAAAATGCTAGCGGTGGACCTTCTCCCTTTCGTTTGTCAAAGGTGTGGGTTTCCTTGAACTCGTGGCAACACTGGCCCCTAAATGGAAGGTTCCTAGCCGGTTCTATTTTGCCAGGGTTGCTGTTCCAGCACTACATAAAGAGGTGCTTGAGTTGATTGGGGCAGCTTTGCAGAAGAGTGCTGTTCACACTATACACCTGACAACAGACATGTGGACCAGTTGCCAAGCCCTTGATTACATGTGCATCACTGCACACTGGGTCTCTTTTTCAGGGGTTGCAAAACAGATAAATGCAGGTGGTGACTTGGTCGAGATTTTTAAGGGTGCTCGTAAACATGCAACATTAGCCATGTTTGGCATGGAGAAAACTCATACTGCAGACAACATTTTGGATGACTTTAACAAAAAGGTCTTGCAATGGCTGCCCCCAAGAAAATGCAAGGTTGGTTATGTTTCTAATTCAATTTTCAATTTTATTTATTATGTTTTTGGCTCTCAAAAGAGGGCCACATAAAATATACAAGATTTTACACACAACAATTACATTACCAAAAAAAAAAAAAAAAAAAACAAGAAAAAATTATATCCTTTAAACATCCTCAGGCAAATACGAAACAGACATATGAAACCAAACTACAGAAGTCGGACAGTCAAGACACATCTCCAGAGACAAATTAATAAATAGCTAAGAACCCTTTAAAAAAATTAAAAATATGGAAGCAGAACATTTCATTAGGAGGGCAATAAAGTGCAGACAGAAAATCGTTCAAAGTAACAATGCCTAGATGCAGACAGATAACTTTTAACCATCTGAAGCGCAATTTACGGAGCGCGGGGCAAATCAGCAACACATGCATACAGTCTTGGATATTTACTTTACAAAGATTACACAAGGGAGAGGAGCCATACCATTTAGATAACAGTCGGTTTAAAGGTAATAAATCGTAGCGCAGAAGAAACCAAAATCTGCGGATACCATGTGGTAGGTTCCATATTACATAGGGTTGTGGGAGTTTCATCAGATAGGAATCAAGGAGAGGATCTACCTTCCTTTTTCCACAAATTACTTTTTTATCCGTCTGGAAACATAAGTCCCATGAAGCTGCTTTTAAAACAAGTTTTAACTGTAAAGAAGAATACAAAAACAAGGCAGTTTCATCTAATTTTAGAAGGGTTACAGCTTTTCTAAAATTACGAACAAGTTGAGAAAACTCATTAAAATTACCCAATAATTCACTTTTGAGGAGAGCTCTCATTGTCCCTACCTCTGCTCTTGCCAGGCAGGCCACCCATCTAACAAGGGCCGATAGTCCCTGTACCCAACTACTCCTGAGACCAAAATCGAGCCTACAGGCGGCCAAGGAGCACGCAGTGTTTAGGGAGGAGAGAGATCTTAAAAGTTTCCCCTCAATCTTATGGCAAAAGTCCCACTTTTTCACATCTATAAGTTCAATACCATACAAAATTGTAGCGGGGATTTTAGATCTGTACACTTCCAATAAAATCGGAAAGTGCCGTTTCCCCGTTGCATGGTATAGGGAGTTTAAACCTTTGCCATGGGCAATAGCTTTGCGTGTACAATGCTCTATATGGAGCTTCTCACTCAAGTTAGCCGTAATAATTTTCCCCAAAAAAGTATAGGACTTTACAACCTCAAGTTTTTGGCCCCCGATAAACCAACCAAAATCAACAGAGCGGCACCTCTTCGTACCAGCTATACACATAACTTTACTTTTAGTAATATTAATCTTCATGTGATGAGACACAGCAAAAGTATGAAGAGCATGAAGCCGATTTGCGAGTCCTTTGGGGGTTAGATCAAGAATAAGGACATCATCGGCGTACATCAGGCAAGATATAGGGGTCCCCCCGACCACCGGGGCGATGCCCTCTCTGGAAGACAAGGCAGCAGGTAAGTCAACCGTGTACAGGGAGAACAAGAGGGGGGCCAACAGACAGCCTTGTTTAAGGCCATTCAGAGAAGGAATTATATCCGATAGCCCCCTTTCGCCCCCCATCAGAACCCTACACCAGGTCTCTGTATGTAAAGCCCGCACCAGCTCCAACAGATAGGATGGTAGACCAAGCACTGCCAATTTTCTCCACAGCCTTCCACGGTCCACTTTGTCGAACGCCGTGGAGAAATCAATAAAGGCAGCATACACCACCCCACCTCTCACCTTAACATACTTATCTGTAACCACATGAAGAGCAGTAAGGTTGTCTAACGTGCCGTGGTCCCTACGGAAGCCAGTCTGTTCTAATGGCAAGATATTATTCTCCTCTACCCAACCGGAGAGGGAGTTTAGAAGACATTTCGCAAACACCTTTCCGATCGAGTCGAGGAGAGCAATCAAACGATAATTACCAGGGCTATCCCTAATTCCCTTCTTAAAGATAGGGACCAGGATACTTCCCCGCCACGAGGCAGGTACCATTTTTGTCATAAAACATGCTTTAAACAGGGGAAACAGGATTTTACTCCACCTTACAGGATCCGACTTCAGGACCGTCATGGGTAATTCATCGGGTCCCATTGCCCCGGAGACCCGCATGCTTTTTATAGCTATCTCAATTTCTTTCTCAACGGGGTAGTTAGTCAGACCCACGGGAGTGACACTGATGGCGATATCATTACCTGAATTAACACCGGTGGCAATATCGTCACTTAAAATCCCATTCCCTGCATAGAGATCCCGAATATAGGAAATCCATACCTCTTCCGCTATAGGGATAGGGGAGGGGCCAAGTCTAGAACCACACCCCTTACCGATTATAGTCCAAAATTCTCTGATCCTGCCGTGGACAACAGATTCCCTCAAATTAATCCATACATTGTCCTCCCTTACTTTTTTTAATTTTAACTGAAATCTACTTCTCTTTCTTTTTAGCCTTGATATTTCTTTTCCACGTTCCATGACTCTATCAAGATATTGTTCGCGAACCAGTTTGTTTATTTCCTTATTCAGGCTACGCAATGTGCTCGGGACCGCTACCCTATTTCTAGGGCGGGTAGTTTTTTTAGCATAAAAAATAATGTTGCGCACAAAATCTTCAAAATATACAATTTCATTCCCATGCCACTCATTTAAAACTAATAGGGTATCGGCTAGAAAATCCTGTACCCCATTAATGGCTGTGGGATTCCAATAGCACCTTCCCACAGAGGCGTGAAAGGCGGCATCACTACCCTTAAGAGACCAAGGTACAATTGTCAGAGGCTTTAAAGAAATAGTAACAAGCAATATACTATGGTCACTCAGAGGAGTAAATATTATCTTAAGATCCTGAATAAAAGGGAACAAACCATAGTCTGCAATAGCATAATCCAAGATAGAGGACCCAAACGGAGACTTGTGAGTAAATTTTGCAGGCACGTCAGACGGCAATCTCCCATTTAATATAAGTCCATCGACGGCCACTAGTTCATTTAGCAAAATCTTCCCTCTTATGTTTGTCACTGATTTATCAGGGAAGAGTGCTTGCGGGACAAAATACGCCTCTTCTTTAGGTTTATTCCTAAAAAGATCCAGACTAACATTGGAGATTTTGCAATTCAAGTCTCCTACCAACAAAATGTCCGGAGGGGATGGGACGTTTTTAATTAGATCAATGTATCGAAATACCAGCTTTAAAATCGCATTAAAACACTCTTCCGGAGGAATATAAACATTCACAATTACCATGGGGGACTTTATGCCGTTATTAAACAAATTATCAATGGTTATAGCATGGAAAAGTTTGCTAGAATCTATATAATGGGTAAATTTCCAGTGCAATTTATTAGATAATAAGCAAGCGATTCCTCCCCTAGCATGACCTTTCTTAGAGGGGACGGCAGGGACTTCCAGGACATAATAATCCTTAGAGACCTTCAGCGTATCAATACACCACGTTTCCTGTAGGCAGATCACATTTGCTCCTAGAGAAAATAGAAACTCAAACTTCTCTGGGCGACTGTGAATCCCTGCAGCGTTCCAGGAAATAATATTTAGTGGGGTGTTAAAGATGCTGAAACAATCTTGGATCATCTTTTGATTTAGTAGATAAGGCACTGTGCAGCCAGTTCCACCGATTATTGTCCTCTACCAGAGAGGAGTTCTGAGTCAGCGGAAGTGGCTTCACTTGTGAAACCGAGCGTTTTCCCTTAGATACCCAAATCTTCAGGTCTCTAAGAGGAGAGGCTACCCCATTTTGTTCCTCCCTTCTAGATACCTCCCCGAAAGACGAGTTTATATTACCAAGGTTAAAGATCGGGAGAATATCAATGCCTGTGCGCTGGAAGTTCTCAGCTTGCTGTAGTATCAAATTTACAATAATAGGAGAATAAAATTTCACCCTTATACTCGTTACCTTGACTTCACCAAACAGGGAGACTAACTCAATATCCCTAGTTTGGATATGATGGAGACTATCAATCTCACTAAAACGCTTAAGAAGCCAAGCTCTGTTTAAGGGCAAGTCAACGTCAAATAAAGGTAAAAAGTCTAACACAAGAGTTTCTACTGGAGCGTTTAAAGTTGTTAACGGGCGATCCGGGAAATGGCGGTCTCCATTCTCTGAAACTACAAGGAAAGGAGAGGCCAAGGGGTTAAGGGACCCAGATGGATTTTGAATTGAAACTCCAGTCGCTGATGGTAGAGAGAGACTGGTAAGAGGGCCCCCCATTTGTGGAATAGATTCCAAAGTCGTTGGGGGACACAATTCACTTTCTACCTTAAAAAAGGTACTAATAGGTAAGTTCCGTTCAATATCGATATCTGCCTTTCCAGGTATAGAAGATGGCTCCAGATCAATCACTTCATTCTCCAGTGCAGACAAAGAATTTTGAAAGATTATCCGACGCTGCCTTTTCTTCCTATATTTACGAGTTGGTTTCCTTTTATTCCCCTTATTGCTTCTATATTTCCCATTTTTTACCTTTACCTCATCTTTATCATCGATAAGTTCTTTTTTATTTTCAGACACGAAGATGGGAAATAAGTCTTGAACCACTTTAGGGTCAGATATGGATTTATTTTCCTCCATTATCTCAAGAACTGAGTTATTTATACAGTTCGGCACTGCAGTTAAGGGGATAGCTGCAGTCTGTGGTATCAAAACTGATGTCCCAGCTTTCGTGTCAAAATCCACTGAAGCCACATTTATTTCCCCCATAGGCCGACTATGTTCGGTCATGGGGGGAACACTCCTCATATCCGGTGACTTTTGTAACAATGCCTTCAGTATTTGGGTAACGGATTCCAAAATACAATCCGAATTGCCAACAAATTTCCCCAAAAGAGATAAAATAGAGGCTAGTAATTGTTCCAGGGCAATCATGGATTCAGAAATTGGTTTTTCACATGCTTCCAGTGGACGGCAAATACCAGATAAATTAAGACCTGGGGTCCCGGAAGCGACTAACAAATCAGACATATCCTGATCGTTCAGTGAGGGGGTACTACTATACAACATTAGACCAGAAGGGGTAGCACCCCCAGAGGATTTAATAGGGACCAGGGACTCCATTTTCGCTAAATCTACATACCGGCCGCAGAGTTCACAGTCAATGGATAGTGCAGACAAATCACCACCCAACCTATCCTTCAGCGGAGTTTGAGGCATAGATGGAAGATTCGTAAGATCCCTCTCATGTACTGAAGAAGTAAGTTTGCCTTCTCCATTCTCTTCAGAGAAGACAGGGGAAGAAGACACCACTGGCACAGGTTGTTGTGGTGCGAGCTGCGAGCAAGAAAGCGGCAGGCATGTAATAGGTTGCATATGGACCTCCTGGGCCACGGCGCAGGGGGCTTTTTTAGAGGGTAAATTAGCGTTCTTAGGGGAGGGCAAATCCCAAAGCTCATACAGATGGCATTGACCCTTAAGGGGGGGATTGTTTACTGATTTATTTCTCGTGCGATTAGTTTCATTATTTGCACTAGGCAAACCGCCCACTTCCCTTCCAGAACGCAATTTCTTAAACATCTTTTTTAGAAAATGTGTCCACAAATTTATATTATAAGAATGAATGTCCTCCGGGTGAGTGAACACAAAATTAGTACAATATACCAGAATAATAAAAACAGTCCTGGAGATGCAACAAAGGCTGCCCGAAAATAGAGTCCGAGGAAGCTACCAGTCAATTCAGATGGATGATTTCTTCCACAAACAGTCGAGCGTATTTCCAATAGGAGAAAAAAAATAAAAATAAACTTCAAGTTAAAAATACAAACGATGAAAGTAACCGGGCCCAGCCCGGCCTACCTCGGCCACTGAGGGCCACAGAGGGCCCGCTCTTTGTCCGGTCTTCGTCCGCGCTTCTGTCCGCGCGCGTCCCGCATTCGCGTATGTTAAGTTGTTCTTGTAGGAGGCGGAAAAGGGGGCGGGAAGAGGCACCAGTTGCGCGCGATGGACAAGCGCTAGCACCTCTGGTCCTCGCAGTCCCGCTCCCGCTCCTTACGTGGGACGCTTCTCTCCCCAAGTCAGAGCAACAAAAGTCCAGAGTGGAGCACACGGGCTCCTAGTTCCACGAGTAGTGCCTCAGGGCGGAACAGCCCACGCAAACAGGACACAACGCAGGGTAAATTGCTGAAGAGCTCCGAGTGAAGGCAGGCAGAAACGAGCGGCTCCCGCGCAGCGGGGGCCGCGAGAAGTGAAATAGCCTTCAAAAAGGGGGCGGGAAGAGGCACCAGGTGCGCGCGATGGACAAGCGCTAGCACCTCTGGTCCTCGCAGTCCCGCTCCCGCTCCTTACGTGGGACGCTTCTCTCCCAAAGTCAGAGCAACAAAAGTCCAGAGTGGAGCACACGGGCTCCTAGTTCCACGAGTAGCGCCTCAGGGCAGAACAGCCCACGCAAACAGGACACAACGCAGGGTAAATTGCTGAAGAGCTCCGAGTGAAGGCAGGCAGAAACGAGCGGCTCCCACGCAGCGGGGGCCGCGAGAAGTGAAATAGCCTTCAGAAAGGGGGCGGGAAGAGGCACCAGGTGCGCGCGACGGACAAGCGCTAGCACCTCTGGTCCTCGCAGTCCCGCTCCCGCTCCTTACGTGGGACGCTTCTCTCCCCAAGTCAGAGCAACAAAAGTCCAGAGTGGAGCAGACGGGCTCCTAGTTCCACGAGTAGCGCTTCAGGGCGGAACAGCCCACGCAAACAGGACACAACGCAGGGTAAATTGCTGAAGAGCTCCGAGTGAAGGCAGGCAGAAACGAGCGGCTCCCGCGCAGCGGGGGCCGCGAGAAGTGAAATAGCCTTCAGAAAGGGGGCGGGAAGAGGCACCAGGTGCGCGCGATGGACAAGCGCTAGCACCTCTGGTCCTCGCAGTCCCGCTCCCGCTCCTTACGTGGGACGCTTCTCTCCCCAAGTCAGAGCAACAAAAGTCCAGAGTGGAGCACACGGGCTCCTAGTTCCACGAGTAGCGCCTCAGGGCGGAACAGCCCACGCAAACAGGACACAACGCAGGGTAAATTGCTGAAGAGCTCCGAGTGAAGGCAGGCAGAAACGAGTGGTTATGTTTCTACTGATAATGGCAGCAATGTAGTTAAGGCCATGGAGGACGGTGACTATTTCAGAGTGGCGTGTTTGGCGCACTGTATAAACCTGGTCGTGCAAAAGTTCTTGAAAAAAGAAATTGCAGTCGACAAAATACTGACCATCTGCAGAAGAATATGCACACATTTCAACCATTCTTTTAAGGCCCGGAAGGAGCTGAGGCGCAAGCAAAATGAACGTAGTATGCCAGTGAAAGCACTTATCCAGGAGGTGGCAACACGTTGGAACTCAACCTTCTACATGCTTGAGCGTCTGCATGAGCTGTTTCCAGTTGTCAATGAGTATGTCTACAACCTGGGTGGTGGTACGACAGAAATGATGCTAGCGGTGGAGCAATGGCAGCTAGTTAAAAGCCTGACAGACATGCTTCGTCCTTTTGAGGTCTTCACGCGTGAAGTCAGCAGGGAGGACTGTTCTTTGAGCAAAGCTATCCCATTGTTGCTGAAGCTCGAGCACCAAGTCAAGGTGGTGCCTTCAAAATTAAAGGATGCTGGAAAGAATGAAGCATATGAGTTGGCGCAGAGATTATTACAACGCCTAGTTAGCAATGAACGGCTTGTAAATATCAAGAAACAACAGCACTACATTTGTGCTACTATTCTGGATCCACGTTACAAAAAGCCATTGTTTGGCAAAGTATTAATTCCTTTTGAAACATCAGATGTTACAGAATACAAACGTTGGCTAGCTCAGTCAGCCATTCGTTTTGAAAGAGAGCGGAAGGAAACTGTAGGAGAAGACAGTACTACTAGTGAATCAGCAGGCCATCAGGCGTCCCAAAAAAGCACTTCTGCATCTGTGGCAGAAGTGAGTGTCTTTTCCTCTGAGCCGTTAACCACACCAGCAACCGTATCATCTGCACCAGGCCCAGGCGATATGTCTGAAGAGGATTGGCTAAGTCAGCTAGGGTTTCCTTGTCCCAGAAAGGACACAGAAGTGCAAAGTACAGGAATCCGGGAGAACATTGTTTCAATGGTGCAGGCCTATCTGGATGACTCAACAGCGGTCAATATTACTGAGGACCCATTGGCGTATTGGCATGGGAAAAGAAACATATGGCGAGAGCTCACCAACCTGGCTATCAATTACTTGTCTTGCCCACTCGCAAGCGTGTCTTCAGAACGTGTTTTTAGTTCCGCTGGTGGCATTGTGACTTCCAAAAGGTCCCGCCTCTTGCCCGCAAATGTGGAGCGGCTCACCATGATAAAGATGAACCAGCACTTCATACCACCAGATTACAAAGTACGAGAATGCACACAGGAAGAAGAGGACACCGACCTACCTGAGGGAAGTTTTCCTCAGTTACCAGAAGTACTACCGACTCAATTTGCAGAGTTTGAGGACGAGCTCTGCTTCCCTGACAGCGAGTTCTGAAAATGAGTCAATGATTCATTAACTTTATTTTTCGTCCTTATTCCCTTTTATTCCTGTGTGTCTGTCTTTCTTTGTTTAGCAAGTGCTTGATCACATTCACAACAAAACTGTAATCACCCCATCACAACAACAAGCCCATCAGCAGAGCTGTCTTGATTTTGATGCCGCAGCATTCCTCATTTGGCAAATTACACGTGAACCAACACGATGACAGTGTTCAGTAAAACGAACTTACTGCAAAACCACCACCCACCAGGCTCAAAAGTAGTAAAAAACAGGTATGCTCAGATAAAGTTTGAAAAAGTATATTTTTATATCCCTAACAAAATAATCTCCCGCAAGACCCTCCCTAACCCCAACAAATAAATAGTCCTTCAAAAGTCCCCAAAAACCCCAACTCCCAATTCCCACCCCCCAAAAGTCTCTAAAAAAGGGGCAAGGGACACTCTAGGGATGCATGCTGTGGACTTTGGCCTCCAGGGCATCATGCCTTAGGGCCAGGGCATCGTACTGCTCCCGGAGGATGGCGTGGTCTAAGCGGAGGCCCTCCAACAAATTTTGATGTTCCTTCAACTTGCGGACCTCCGCCTCCAGGTCGGACACTCTGTGGGTTGCACGGCACAAGCGAGCCTTGAGAGTACTGTGAGGGGCAGCCTTTGCTGCTTCGCGGTGGCGTCTGCCAGCCCGGCTCCGTACCGCCGGAGCACTGCGCTGACCGGCAGAACGTGGGGGCGTGGAGGAGGATGCAGGTGTCCCATTAGATGTACTGGACTGCGTGTCCTCCCCCTCCAGTTCCACCAGCCGCCGATATTCCGCAACAGTGGCATCCAGCCTCCGTTGCCGGGCCAGTAGAGCCTGCATACTCCTGGATGGTTTGGATGTTTTAGTATGAACAACTATATGAAGAAAGAAAGACATAATCTGTAACGAATGCTCTTTAAGAATATGATTAACACAAAATGATTCAGCAGAAAGTTGTGTCACAGTACAACTAGCAACTAGCCAGCGCAGTACAAAACTATTGAGGCCAGTATCATGGGCGTCCGCAGGGAGGGGCAAGGGGGCAAAATTGTTTGGTACGTTATCTGCAAGCCGGCATAATGCCAGCGCAGTGAACTTGCACCCGAGAAAAATAACAGACGCACGCCATGATGAGTGACATACACTTGCGTTACTGTACCGGTCCAATACATGCAGGTGGTGAAGCTCTTACTTTTCTATTACGGGTGGCACTGAGAATACTCTGTTACAAGGGCTACTGCTTAATTAATTTAACTTTCACCCTACAGTGCAAATGAGTACTAGGAAAGGAAAATCAAGGAGATAAATAATGGGATTATCTATCACTTCACATGGGATGTATTTGCTTACATATGGGATGACTTCAGGTGCTTTACTTTTTATTGAGTGACCAGTGATACATCCACACATGAATGACGTACTACTACTAAAATTATTAAGAGGTGGGGAGTGGCCACCGTACTATTAACCGGATATATGCTGTGCTTGCAATAAAAACTACTGCTACTATTCATGGTAGTTTTTTGACAAAATTACAACTTCTTTTCCTTGCCTTTCCTACACTGGAACGGACGTGCGGGTGCGGTGTTACATGCTCTTCAAAGTAACATGTAGTTCATCCAGTGACCGTCTACTCTCTGTAGATACACATCATATGCTATCTAAGAGTCAGATAGTACCATGATCCAGCTTACCTCTACCCGCCACCACCACTGTCTGCTTCCTCACAGTATCTTCTTGGGCCACTTGCGCCGCCTCCTCCCCAGAGTTGTCCTCGGAGTCGACCACCACCACCACATCTGATCTGGCCCGCCACCAGATGTTCCACCTACAAAGTAGATATAAGAATGTTAGATTACACCACTCACTAGTATTTGGTCTAGGAATGAAGAAATGTGAAAACAACAGAAAAAGTAATTGACTGTCTAATCTAAAGTAAAAATGTCCCTCCTTCCACGGAAAGGCTGTTGTCTTGCTGCACTTTTTTGTCACAATTGATGAATGCTTGCTTAATTTTAACACACACCATTTTTCTCTGAACAGACAGAAGCTGGACTTCTAAGGACAAGAGCAACATCAACTTCAAACCAGGTGAAAGCTCGGCTCGACCACAAGAAATGTGTTCCATTACTCATCAACTCAGCACCAAACACTTTTCCATTTCCAGCTAACTTAATTTTAATATATGTGTTTACTTTTAATAAAGCTTTTAAACTTGAATAGACGCTGTGGTTTTTGGTCCTCCAGACTAGATTGACTGAGCGAAAGGTTTTGCAATTTTTGCAAGGAGGAGTCCGTGCCTCTGACACTACCAGGTTTATACAGTGCGCCAAACACGCCACTCTGAAATATTATTACTCTGGTGGGTGTTTAGTGTCCATAGTTCGGTTTGTGGAGAATTGTCCCTGCAACAGTACTATTATGGATTGTGCTCCTATCTAAACACTATTTCGAAAAAATTAAATTAGGAACGCTTGGACAACAATAGGTCCTCTATATTTAAATGAAAACTTACTGGGGCCAGCAAAGGAGCACTCGCCGCCCTGGCCTGCATCCTCCTCCTCCTCTGGAGCCACAGCATCCTCCTGTTCCGTCCGCTTGCCCCTGGGGGGACCTGACGTACAACATGAAAGAAAGAACAGAAAACATTGATGATTGCTGCTTGTCGATGTCCTTGTCAACCAAATCAAACATTTAGAAAGAACAAGAACCAACTATTTCAGCCAAAAAGAGGGCTACAAAGGAAGGACTGCACCTGAGCCTCTACTCTAGGGGCAAATTTACAAGCCCCTTGCAGCTCTTTTGCTACGTTCTTGCGTCACTTTTGTGACGCAGCACCACAACAAGAGAGGCGCCATGGTGTGGCGTATATTAACAACGTGACGCATATGGGAGATGCATCCCATTCTAAAGCCCTGCGCCATAAGGGAGAGTTCCAGCGCAAGGGAGGACGTTCCTGCGCAGGAACGCATGCTAAAAGTGGCTATGGGGAATATATAAAATTTCAATCAGTCATTTAGGACAATGATGCGTCACTCAAACCCTGCGCCTGCATGAAGCAGACGTACGGCTTGACGCAGCATTGCTGGAGCTGCGCCATCGTTGCAACGCAACTCCATCAATGTGCCGCCTTACGGCACCGATGCGTAACGCTTCGGTGACGTTTTGGGACCATGGTGTGCTGCATTGTAAATACGGCGCACCATGGGTGGTGCTGGCGTGCCGCACACTTTGCAGGGATGCGCAGGTAATTGCAAATCTGACACTTAGGGGCATACTTACGAGTTCTGGGCTGCACACCTCCAGAGGTGCGCCAGAACAAATGCGTAACGCAAAACTAACTTTGCGTCACGGTAGATGCGCCGCAATTACAATGCGGCACACCCTGGCGCAAGGGTAGGCAGATGCGTGACGCATCTCGTGACGAAAGAGGGGCGCATCTCTAGAGTCGCGTCGCAGGCGCAATGCAACTCTAGCAATGCTCAGGGCTGCCCAATACTCAACATACCGCATCAGTCCTTACGCCTGCTTCAAGCAAGCAGGCATAAAGAATTGACGTAGCAGCGTCGCGGAAGTGCCTGCATTATATCTTGTAGATTTCACGCAGGCACTTTTGCGAGGCGCACAGCTGCCTGACCGCTCCCCCCCCCCCTGCGTGGTTTCCTTCCCAGTGTAAGAATTGGCTTTTGTAGTCTGGTCTGCCCTGTTCCCATGATGCACTGGGCCAGGGACAGACTAATTTGCATACAGCCAGGTTCTGAAACTGGGATGGTGCAATGAGCTAAAAAACGGTGTTGGATCTAGCCCTGATCTCTTGACTGGGTGAGAGTACTCTGCTTAATTCAGAGACTCTGTCCATCACCACCCCTTGTTGTAAATAATTTTGTCCACCCTAAGCGTGGAAGGGTATACTCAGATGTGAGTCCCTTGCTCATTGCACCATCAGGATTCAAGCAAGCCGGGCCGAAGACGCCTGAAATGGCAGAAACCGGTCCCCGGAAGCTTGTTTCCTTCCCAGTGTAAGAATTGGCTTTTGTAGTCTGGTCTGCCCTGTTCCCATGATGCACTGGGCCAGGGACAGACTAATTTGCATACAGCCAGGTTCTGAAACTGGGATGGTGCAATGAGCTAAAAAACGGTGTTGGATCTAGCCCTGATCTCTTGACTGGGTGAGAGTACTCTGCTTAATTCAGAGACTCTGTCCATCACCACCCCTTGTTGTAAATAATTTTGTCCACCCTAAGCGTGGAAGGGTATACTCAGATGTGAGTCCCTTGCTCATTGCACCATCAGGATTCAAGCAAGCCGGGCCGAAGACGCCTGAAATGGCAGAAACCGGTCCCCGGAAGCTTGTTTCCTTCCCAGTGTAAGAATTGGCTTTTGTAGTCTGGTCTGCCCTGTTCCCATGATGCACTGGGCCAGGGACAGACTAATTTGCATACAGCCAGGTTCTGAAACTGGGATGGTGCAATGAGCTAAAAAACGGTGTTGGATCTAGCCCTGATCTCTTGACTGGGTGAGAGTACTCTGCTTAATTCAGAGACTCTGTCCATCACCACCCCTTGTTGTAAATAATTTTGTCCACCCTAAGCGTGGAAGGGTATACTCAGATGTGAGTCCCTTGCTCATTGCACCATCAGGATTCAAGCAAGCCGTGCCGAAGACGCCTGAAATGGCAGAAACCGGTCCCCGGAAGCTTGTTTCCTTCCCAGTGTAAGAATTGGCTTTTGTAGTCTGGTCTGCCCTGTTCCCATGATGCACTGGGCCAGGGACAGACTAATTTGCATACAGCCAGGTTCTGAAACTGGGATGGTGCAATGAGCTAAAAAACGGTGTTGGATCTAGCCCTGATCTCTTGACTGGGTGAGAGTACTCTGCTTAATTCAGAGACTCTGTCCATCACCACCCCTTGTTGTAAATAATTTTGTCCACCCTAAGCGTGGAAGGGTATACTCAGATGTGAGTCCCTTGCTCATTGCACCATCAGGATTCAAGCAAGCCGGGCCGAAGACGCCTGAAATGGCAGAAACCGGTCCCCGGAAGCTTGTTTCCTTCCCAGTGTAAGAATTGGCTTTTGTAGTCTGGTCTGCCCTGTTCCCATGATGCACTGGGCCAGGGACAGACTAATTTGCATACAGCCAGGTTCTGAAACTGGGATGGTGCAATGAGCTAAAAAACGGTGTTGGATCTAGCCCTGATCTCTTGACTGGGTGAGAGTACTCTGCTTAATTCAGAGACTCTGTCCATCACCACCCCTTGTTGTAAATAATTTTGTCCACCCTAAGCGTGGAAGGGTATACTCAGATGTGAGTCCCTTGCTCATTGCACCATCAGGATTCAAGCAAGCCGGGCCGAAGACGCCTGAAATGGCAGAAACCGGTCCCCGGAAGCTTGTTTCCTTCCCAGTGTAAGAATTGGCTTTTGTAGTCTGGTCTGCCCTGTTCCCATGATGCACTGGGCCAGGGACAGACTAATTTGCATACAGCCAGGTTCTGAAACTGGGATGGTGCAATGAGCTAAAAAACGGTGTTGGATCTAGCCCTGATCTCTTGACTGGGTGAGAGTACTCTGCTTAATTCAGAGACTCTGTCCATCACCACCCCTTGTTGTAAATAATTTTGTCCACCCTAAGCGTGGAAGGGTATACTCAGATGTGAGTCCCTTGCTCATTGCACCATCAGGATTTAAGCAAGCCGGGCCGAAGACGCCTGAAATGGCAGAAACCGGTCCCCGGAAGCTTGTTTCCTTCCCAGTGTAAGAATTGGCTTTTGTAGTCTGGTCTGCCCTGTTCCCATGATGCACTGGGCCAGGGACAGACTAATTTGCATACAGCCAGGTTCTGAAACTGGGATGGTGCAATGAGCTAAAAAACGGTGTTGGATCTAGCCCTGATCTCTTGACTGGGTGAGAGTACTCTGCTTAATTCAGAGACTCTGTCCATCACCACCCCTTGTTGTAAATAATTTTGTCCACCCTAAGCGTGGAAGGGTATACTCAGATGTGAGTCCCTTGCTCATTGCACCATCAGGATTCAAGCAAGCCGGGCCGAAGACGCCTGAAATGGCACAAACCGGTCCCCGGAAGCTTGTTTCCTTCCCAGTGTAAGAATTGGCTTTTGTAGTCTGGTCTGCCCTGTTCCCATGATGCACTGGGCCAGGGACAGACTAATTTGCATACAGCCAGGTTCTGAAACTGGGATGGTGCAATGAGCTAAAAAACGGTGTTGGATCTAGCCCTGATCTCTTGACTGGGTGAGAGTACTCTGCTTAATTCAGAGACTCTGTCCATCACCACCCCTTGTTGTAAATAATTTTGTCCACCCTAAGCGTGGAAGGGTATACTCAGATGTGAGTCCCTTGCTCATTGCACCATCAGGATTCAAGCAAGCCGGGCCGAAGACGCCTGAAATGGCAGAAACCGGTCCCCGGAAGCTTGTTTCCTTCCCAGTGTAAGAATTGGCTTTTGGAGTCTGGTCTGCCCTGTTCCCATGATGCACTGGGCCAGGGACAGACTAATTTGCATACAGCCAGGTTCTGAAACTGGGATGGTGCAATGAGCTAAAAAACGGTGTTGGATCTAGCCCTGATCTCTTGACTGGGTGAGAGTACTCTGCTTAATTCAGAGACTCTGTCCATCACCACCCCTTGTTGTAAATAATTTTGTCCACCCTAAGCGTGGAAGGGTATACTCAGATGTGAGTCCCTTGCTCATTGCACCATCAGGATTCAAGCAAGCCGGGCCGAAGACGCCTGAAATGGCAGAAACCGGTCCCCGGAAGCTTGTTTCCTTCCCAGTGTAAGAATTGGCTTTTGTAGTCTGGTCTGCCCTGTTCCCATGATGCACTGGGCCAGGGACAGACTAATTTGCATACAGCCAGGTTCTGAAACTGGGATGGTGCAATGAGCTAAAAAACGGTGTTGGATCTAGCCCTGATCTCTTGACTGGGTGAGAGTACTCTGCTTAATTCAGAGACTCTGTCCATCACCACCCCTTGTTGTAAATAATTTTGTCCACCCTAAGCGTGGAAGGGTATACTCAGATGTGAGTCCCTTGCTCATTGCACCATCAGGATTCAAGCAAGCCGGGTCGAAGACGCCTGAAATGGCAGAAACCGGTCCCCGGAAGCTTGTTTCCTTCCCAGTGTAAGAATTGGCTTTTGTAGTCTGGTCTGCCCTGTTCCCATGATGCACTGGGCCAGGGACAGACTAATTTGCATACAGCCAGGTTCTGAAACTGGGATGGTGCAATGAGCTAAAAAACGGTGTTGGATCTAGCCCTGATCTCTTGACTGGGTGAGAGTACTCTGCTTAATTCAGAGACTCTGTCCATCACCACCCCTTGTTGTAAATAATTTTGTCCACCCTAAGCGTGGAAGGGTATACTCAGATGTGAGTCCCTTGCTCATTGCACCATCAGGATTCAAGCAAGCCGGGCCGAAGACGCCTGAAATGGCAGAAACCGGTCCCCGGAAGCTTGTTTCCTTCCCAGTGTAAGAATTGGCTTTTGTAGTCTGGTCTGTCCTGTTCCCATGATGCACTGGGCCAGGGACAGACTAATTTGCATACAGCCAGGTTCTGAAACAGGGATGGTGCAATGAGCTAAAAAACGGTGTTGGATCTAGCCCTGATCTCTTGACTGGGTGAGAGTACTCTGCTTAATTCAGAGACTCTGTCCATCACCACCCCTTGTTGTAAATAATTTTGTCCACCCTAAGCGTGGAAGGGTATACTCAGATGTGAGTCCCTTGCTCATTGCACCATCAGGATTCAAGCAAGCCGGGCCGAAGACGCCTGAAATGGCAGAAACCGGTCCCCGGAAGCTTGTTTCCTTCCCAGTGTAAGAATTGGCTTTTGTAGTCTGGTCTGCCCTGTTCCCATGATGCACTGGGCCAGGGACAGACTAATTTGCATACAGCCAGGTTCTGAAACTGGGATGGTGCAATGAGCTAAAAAACGGTGTTGGATCTAGCCCTGATCTCTTGACTGGGTGAGAGTACTCTGCTTAATTCAGAGACTCTGTCCATCACCACACCTTGTTGTAAATAATGCTTCAAGCAAGCAGGCATAAAGAATTGACGTAGCAGCGTCGCGGAAGTGCCTGCATTATATCTTGTAGATTTCACGCAGGCACTTTTGTGAGGCGCACAGCTGCCTGACCGCTCCCCCCCCCCTGCGTGGGAACGCACCCATTGTGGCGCAGGCCCAGGCCTTAACGTGGCGCATCTCCCTAGATGCATCACGTTGTACATGACTCGCAGGGATGCGCCACGTTTACGTCGCTGTTGCATCAGGTAAGGCAGCGTAAACGTGGCGCAAGGGGCTTGTAAATCTGCCCCTTTGTGTCTAGCATTACGCAGTTCTGTAAAGTACACTCATACATTACTCAGCACAATTAAATGAACACAAAATAGAAAACAAATAAGCAGTGGCACCGCCACAGAGAAGGAGAGCAGTGCACCTGAAATGCACAGAAGATTTTGAAATATTAATTTACCTCTACTATCAATGTAATCGGCAGCATTATTGCTCTTTGTAAAAAAGTTAAAACAAAGATTTGCAATATAACACACAGAGCAGGAGAAAAAACAGAGTAGTGAGTGATGAAAAAATTGCTACTACTACTCACCAAGCCCGGGGACCTCCACTCCCAGCAGGTCGAGCAGGTCGCGCTCCCGGTCCAGGAGATCCGTCCAGCGGTGGGTCACCTGGTTGTAGGTGCGCTGGACCCCCGAGATGTCAAACAGGGCCTGGCACACCTCCTCCCACCGCTTCCGTCGCTCCTGGAGGTTGTAGCCACCAGCGATCCTGCCGCCTGCCGCGATGGTCCTGGGGAGGCGGCGCCGTACAAAGTAAACCAGTGCGCCCCCCTCCTCAGGGCTGAAGATGTCCCTGGGCACCACCATTTCCGCCCTCAAACGGCCACACGGGAGCCGGGCACGGGCTGCGGGGCCCGTCTTGGGCAGCTTGACTGATGGCTTCACCATGGTCTGGGCAGGTGGTAGCAACAAGGAGAAAAAATGAAAAAGAATAAGACTAGGGAAGAAGAAAATAAAAGTTTAAAAAAGTAGTTGAAAAGTAAACAAAAGTAGCCTAAAACACAAAAATATAGAGCTAGAAAACTAGAGGGATAAATAATAAGTTAAATAGATCAAAAAAATATTAAAACAAGCAAAGTATGGCAGAGATATAGAGAGGATAGAAACACCATGCCCAGACACATAGGAATGAATGAAAAACAAGATGGCGGCCCGATCACGTGCGCGTAAGTAAGTTCGCACGCGATTTCTCTCGCGAACTCGTGCAAACTTGTATTCGCAAGGCGCTCATTCCGCGAGATTACACATAGCGGGCGGAAACGGAAATACGTCACGCAAACAAAATGGCGGCGCCCATACTCGACCTTGGGGTAATTCGCACGAGTTCGCGGCTTCCACGGTCGATTTCGCACGACGCCGTGCCTCGCGAATAGCGCGAAATTACCGAAAAACGATTTTTGCAAAAGCAAAACCAATGAGCAGGTGCAAAAGTTCAAGCTCATCATTTGTAACCATTCCCTGTAGTGCTTCCTGAAGGGGCCCTCCAGAATTCGGTTGCCTATTTGCAACTATTGTGTGACCCTGCTCTGACAGTCACAGAATAGTTACAAGTATGCAATTGCCAACAAAGATCCTGTTAAAAAAAATTACATTGCAACACAAAGTAAAGGGAGCAGACAAGCAGGTGCCAGCCTTCATTAATGTCAGTTGGGGCAGGGCAGGTGTTGTTGTAATTTAATTTTGCAAAACTTAAAGCACTTAAAGCTTTGCCACAATAATGTACCCTGACTGGTCAACCAGAGGGTGCTGTGATGACACCGAGGGTGGCATGGGTGTGCCAGCCAGAGGGTGG
Source organism: Lissotriton helveticus (assembly GCF_964261635.1). Taxonomy (NCBI): domain Eukaryota; kingdom Metazoa; phylum Chordata; class Amphibia; order Caudata; family Salamandridae; genus Lissotriton; species Lissotriton helveticus. The sequence continues at coordinate 1,710,562,490 of NC_136067.1, forward strand.
CATGGGTGAACCAGAGTGCCAGTGTTGACAGAGGATGGCAGTGCTTTGCTTTTCCCCAATAATGTACACTGGTGAACCAGAGGGTGCTGTGATGACACAGAGGGTGACATGGGTGAGCCAGAGGGTGGCATGGGTGAACAAAGAGAGTGCCAGTGGTGACAGAGGGTGGCAGTGATGAAGAAAGGCTTGCAAACAGGCTGGGCACGTAGAAACAACAAGTTCGCAAAACTGGCGACCCGACAAGTACGTTCGCAATTTGCGAAATTGTACGAAACCCTCGCGAACTTGCAGAAACCCGTGCGAACACACAAAAAAAAAAAGAATCCGCAAAATCCGCTAGAATTTGCGGATTTTCGCAATAAGCAAATTCGCGGATTGCGAATCCGCAAAATCCGCCCATGCCTAATAATAACTTCCTCAGAGGTTAAATTATCTTCCTAAAACTTTAGCTTCAAAAATATTAGGTAGGAATTTGGTAATTCGAAAGGCAAACGTTGTTTGAAAACCAACTTAGCATCATTCAAAGACTCCTGCCTTTCTCATTTTTTAGATAGGCAGTGTAATGTCCAGATGTTGTTGAAGGATCATTGTGGAAAATTATTGCTACTGCTACAAAAGTCCTTCCTGATATTGATAGCTGACTTGCTCAAAATGATTTATTAAAGTTTCCAATTTTCTTCATTAAAATTATATATTTTCCATATCTTTGTATAAATAATGTTGATAACATTTCTGATTTGCATTGGCTACACTCCATGTTTTGATTTGCAGCTTTAACTAATTTACTGAAAGACACTGATTTGCAATCTGGTAATGTCAAATATAGAAATCTTTCAGTATCTACATTAGTGCTACATGTATACATACAATTTTCACATTGATGTTCCCATTCATAACAAAGGCCAAAAATATTCTCTATGTCTACACCTTCATTTTCCAATACAGTAAGCATATACATAAGAAATTCCAGAGTAGCTTGTTGGATATTTTGTGTAAATTGTGTAGAACCAGAACATACGTCCAAAAGATTAAGAACATCAGATACACTTTGTATTTTACTTTTATCTGTTCTCAATTTTTCATGAACAGAATGCAACAAGGAACAAAATCTTTTTTCACGATTCTCCATAATTTGCTGTTGAAAACCTTCAAGAAAAAAAACAACATTGACCACTACATTAGCATGGCAGTTGACACCAGAACTATTTTTAACTGATAACCAGCAATCTCTTCAACAGTGTCCTATTTCGTTTTGCTTGCAAACAAAACATTATCTTCTTTTTTTCCCTTTTCTACACCTTCAGTACAGATATTCTCATACCTTCTTTTTCGACCAACCACACACTTTTCAAATACAGGATAGTGACCTAAATTAGGAGCATATGTTCTTTTTCACCTATTGTACTCTTTGACACAGTTGGCATCTGTAGTAACCTTTGTATCATCAAAATCAATCAAAAACAAACCAGATAATGTTCTGACTCGCGACAAAGCAACATATGCCATTCCCTCTTTAAACACAGTATTTCCCAATGTTCACCAAAGTACTGTCAACAGTTAAACCTTGAGATTTATAAATAGTGACTGCATATGCCAGAGAAACTGGAAACTGTTTTCTACGGACATATAAATCTTTAATAAGCAAAAAACTAACAGAACTACGACCAATTTGTTTAACTTCTTCAATCTGATAAAATTTAATTTTTAAGAATTCAATACCATCTTTATTTTGATAATTAACAAAATCCACAACTTTGCCCATTGCTCCATTAACTAAACCTTTTTCTACATCCAAATTACGCCTTAAAATTATCCGACAGTTTCTACATGCATATAGATTCTTTTCTAAACCAGCAGTTTTAGATATTAATTTTTCTAAAAAATCCTATTTTGTCTTTAATTTTTTCGGTCATAATCATAGTGATTCCTTCATGGTCTATTTTATCGATGTATGATAATAACATGTGATATCCCAACTGGTGTGATTCAAAGGCAATTAGGCAAGATATGAATACAACATTATCATAAGGAGGCAAGGAGACTCTGATTGTTTACTGTATGTGCTTGTGGCATCATTTTTAATAGAGTTATTAAAAGAAGGAAAATAAGTAGGAAAATTAGCAGTTGTTACAGCACTGCAATTAACAAATGAAACAAATATTGGCAACCCAAATTGTACTTGGTGCTCAGTGCGAGTGAGTGAAAAACACGGTAGCGACGCAAACAACTTAGAAAGTAATCGAGTCATGCGAAGCTTGCTTCCCATGTTCAGGCAGTAGTCCAATTCTTATATCTTGGAGAATCTTGGAGAATACTTACATAATCAACATCATTTGCCTGTCGCATATTTGTAATGAGTTCTTTGTATTCAAAATATGACCAAACGTTTACGTTCCCAACACTACCCAGAGACTTTCTGGTGTTTTTATACACAAGTGTTTTAAATACTGATTGTCCCTTTACAGGAGTCAGTTGCAGTAGATCTCCAAAAACTATGACATGTTTTCCTCCACATAACACGTCGTACTCTATTTTAAGAATTTGCTGCTTTCTTAAAGGCACAAATGCAAGCATTAAGTTTGATACCATGCTTACCTCATCAATAATAAGAAGTTTCATTTTCTTCAACACTCTTGAAACTTCACAACAAGCTTCTCCAGATAGCTTGTGGTATTCCAATTTGTTTTCATGCTCTACTGGTAGCATTAGTAAACGATGTAAAGTAATTACTTTAATGTTGTGTGCTGCCAACCCAGTTGGAGCAGTGACAACACAAGACAAATGCGACTCAGTTGTTTTTTGTAGATAACTTGTAATAACTTTAATTTAAAAACCTTTATCCTGTTCCAGCTTGTCCACTCACGTACATTCGGATAGGTTGAAATGACGTGCATGAGCACTCTTTCTTTTCATGAAGTAATCCATAGTCAATTTGTTGTCTCACTTGCTCATATATTTGTTTTTGTTCAACATTTAAGGGTCGATTCCGATTCGGGAAAAAAACGTCCGTACGATTTGTATCCGGATCTTCTCCGTACGAATCGTACCCGTCCGTCCGAGTCGCGAAGTACGATCCGTATTCCATGAATCCGTCCGAATCGTCGCGATCCGTACGTACTGCAAGGCTGAAACCGTGAACCGTACGACTCGTACACATACCGTACGACTCGTACACATGCCGTACGACCCGACGAGTACGATCCGGATCGGGGTATGAGGACGCGATTCGTACGCTCCACATCAGGTAAGGGCGAGTCGCACGGAAAAGCACATGAACACATACACACCGTACGGTCCGTACCCCCCATAATTCCAGGGGTACGCACTGTACCCCTGAGATCATGGGGTGTACGAGCCGTACCCCCATTATACGATCGGTGTACGAGCCGTACCCCATTGTACGATCGGTGTACGAGCCGTACCCCCATTGTACGATCGGTGTACGAGCCATACCCCCATTGTACGATCGGTGTATGAGCTGTACCCCATGTACAATCGGTGTACGAGCCGTACACCCATCGTACAATGGGGGTACGACTAGTACACCGATCGTACAATGGGGGTACGGCTCGTACACCGATCGTACATGGGGTACAGCTCGTACACAGATCGTACAATGGGGGTACGGCTCATACACCGATCGTACAATGGGGGTACGGCTCGTACACCGATCGTACAATGGGGTACGGCTCATATACCGATCGTACAATGGGGGTAAGGCTCGTACACCCCATGATCGCAGGGGTACGGTGCGTACCCCTGCGATCATGGGGGGTATGCACTGTACCCGGGGGGCCGTTCCGTACCTGTTTCGGCGCGAACTCTGCTTTTACGGCTGTTTTCAGCTCCCGTAGAAAAAATGGCCGTACGGTGCGTACCCGACACGTATCGTACTTGCTGGGTCGTAAAAACCAGCCACGAACCGTACAGATGTCGCGTACAGTGGGTTCCAAGAGAGAATCGTACGGAGATTAGAGTCGTACGGTGTCTTGTACGACTCGTACGGAGTACGGCTCCTGGTACGAATCGTACTTCCTCGTACGTATGGGACGTTTACAGGTACGATTCGTACGGGGAAAAAACACTCCGTACGACGATTCGGAGCACTTTTTACCGGATCGGAATCGACCCCTAGGTTGTTCTTCCAAGTTTGCTAAGTTTGTTACATCTTCTTGAGCTAGATGCATTGCTGTTTCCACCTCATTTATGGCGATTGCTGCTTCATTTTCAACAATTGGTTGTCCTGGTGGATCTTGACTCAGTGCAGCAGAACTTCGACTGTTTTGAGAACTGTCTCTAGCAATCTCAGCTGCAATTATAGCTTCTTGATCAATTTCATTGTTCAAGATTTTCACATAATTTGCAAAAGCACTTCATTGTATGCTATCTTTACAAGCATTAAAGGAATCTTCATAGCTCTGGAAATCTCCAAGTAATTCCAGTTCTGAATGCCATGGTTTAAATAGTTGTAAAAGGGCTAAATAGTACAATTCCCTTCTATCAACAGTGTTGCAACTCAGCTTTCTGTGATTAATCAAATTTCCTTTTGTTTGTTTCACCAAACATACTTCGAAACCTATGACTCCATATTTTCCATCATAGATGTTCTCTGTAGTATTCCGTTTAAAAGAGTAGTATTGCAGCACTTCATAGAGACACATGTTCTCAAGATGATGACTTCTGTTTGGATAATATGTGTCCAACATATTTGTTTTCAAAATATCTGTACTTTCTGGATCTTTTGCTGATAAATATTCAACGTCTTCTACAGATTTCAGTACTCGATTTCGCATTGCTGCAAGACATAGACTCACATAAAGGATTCTTCTAGATTTGGAGTATAGACTTGCAGATGATAACCGATGTGAGCATTCATATGCTCCGATTTCTTGATGCGATAACATCTTCAAACTAAAACTGTATAATTTCATACTTAGAGTCTTCTCGTGAGAAATCTCTTCCCACATTTCTTTTAATTCCGTCTTTTCTGATTTTGTAATATAGGATGTAACATATCGAGCAACAGCAATGGAATTGTCCGCAACATATTGAATATCCATGTTAGCATTCCACATGGCCAAAATAACTGGGTTGTAGTCATTTATGCATTTTGTCTCTTCATTTCTTAAGTTGTAAGTATTTTTTGGAGACGTTCTTGTGATAGTATGTCGCAAAGATGACATAAAACTGTTCACTCTTCCTTTGGACATTACAGGATGTGGAAATGCAAAACGACATTTGGTGTAGAACTTGTCCTTAGATTTGTACTTTTGTCGATAGTATTTTCCACATCGATGGCTTTGGAATCGTAACACTTGTGCTCTTAAGTTGTTTACTTCTGTGATTTTGGGTACACATGTTGCATATTGTTCAATAAAACTCAAAACAGTATCATCCGCATCTGTTCCAAATTTGGGAGCATCCTTAATCCATAATAGCATATGTATATGAGGAGCAGCTCTTGCTTGATACTCCTTTCTCAAAAGAAATCCACAACTTCTCCAAGAGGAGGATTTTTTTATTGCAGATAAAAGACATCATAGCCTCAAATCTATGGTTGAAATACCTGCATACATTAACAGGATCCGAAGAACACAATTCTCTAGGTGTCTTGTATTCAATATTTTTTATATTAGAATTTGCCTCTCGAATTTCTAGAAAATCATCCCAAGTCTGGCCTGGGACCACTCTTCGACTACACCCCTTCAGGGAAATCCCAATGCCGAGGACGAGGCCTCAGTTTCCTATCCTCCATTATTAGATGTCCTATATCAGACCATCCTTACGCATAGGGAAGAAGCCAGACAGAACACCCGGAAGACACAGGCAGCAATGCGTAAAATGCAGGGTGTTGTAAGAAAACTGTCCAAGGCATATACTAATGTGGGGATAGAGTCACCAACTTGGAGGAGAGGATTCTGGCAACTGAGGCAGAGGCTGCGGTAGCATCATCCAAAGTGGACTCCCAGAGTGCTCAGGTTGTTGACATCCAGTGGAAACTGGAGGACATGGAAAATCGGTTAAGGCGCAACAACCTGCGAGTTCTGGGGGTCCCGGAAGGGGCAGAGGGCTCAGACATCAGGGGCTTTATGATCAACCTCTTTAAGTCAGCATTCCCCGAATTATCCGAGTGGAACTGGGTGGCGGAAATGCAGAGAATACATCGCACACAGTTTAGAATTCGCTCGGGAGCTGGAAGTGGCGATAAACCAAGGGCAGTTTTGATATTCTTCGGGAACTATGTCCTCCGCCAGACCATATCTGAAAAGGCCCGCCCGACGCAAAAAGATCTAGCGAGGGAGTGACATTTTTTGTAAGACCGGACTTCTGCCACGCAACGTTTGAGAGGCGGTGGAGACTCCGCCAGCTGATTAAGCCCCTTCAGGATAAACATATCCAGGTTTACTTAGTGAATCCAGCGCAGCTTAAGATAGTTAAAGATGGAAGGACTCTATACTTTTCATCAGAAATCAAGGCAAAGGAGTTTTTGGACTCTTTGTGAATCAAATAAGTCTGATTAGCGTGTGCTTAGCCTGTCCGGGGGTCCAAAACTCACAATGTGTTTATAGCACTACTTATTCGAAAGGCCTGGCCTAGCAGTATGATTTTTTCTTTTGTTCTTCATCTGCCCATTTAGCTGGCATTGGGTCCAGGTATATGGGTTTAAGCTCTGTGTTGGATCCTCTCTTAGCTTAGGTCTATCTTTTCGGATTTTTTTTTTCTTCTGTGCTTCTTGGGGGGGGTGGTGGAGGGGTAAGATATGGCTCATATGATTGTTTATGTTTTAATGACAGCTGCGCCAATGCTCCGCGCTGCTGAACACAATCATCATAAGCTCAGACCCAGGTCTGAGTGCTTCCAGTGTGAGGGGGGGTAGGAAGGGTGCAGGGTGGAGGTGGATTTCGAGGGGGGGTGGGTCACGGGTTGGGGGGTGAGGGGGGAAGCAAAATAAAATGAGAATTTATGGTACAGTGCCTTTTATAGTTCTTGTGCTTTCAGGAAATGGTATATATGCTACGGAAAAAGTTTATTTTCACTCGATGCAGACAATAGTAAGATGCTTCTCTAACAATAAGTATGTCGAGCCTTAGTATATATACAATAAACATAGGGGGGCTGAATGATTGGAGGAAGAGAGCAAGACTAGCACAGTTTGTCAAAACTGAACCTATAGACATTCTGTGCCTTCAGGAAACCCACCTTCCGTGGGCCAACAAACAGCTCCTTAGGCTCGGAGGGTTCAATATCCTAGCATGTTTCTCCCAAACATCAACAGTAAGGGGGTTAGTGATCTTGGGGAAATCTATGCTGGGGGAGGCGAAACGGACCAAGTCCGATGCATTGGGTAGATGGGCCCTGGCGGAATTGGTGTGCGGTCTTACAGTATGTGGCATCTATGGCTCAAATCAGGATGACCCAGAAGTCTTCGAAATACTAGAAGAGGAATTGTCAACATAGCCAGTTCCTATTCTGGTATGTGGGGATTTTAATATTTCCATTGATCTGTCGGCGGGAAGCTCGTATGCTGGTAGAAAACAAAGGGTATCTATGGCTCTCCGGTCTATGATGCTGTCACATAGCCTTACAGATGTTTAGGGGGCAAAGGAACCTAGAGACCCGGGTTATACATATTTCTCATGCCCCCATCAGAGATATAGTAAGCTGGACTACTTCCTTATATCATCCACAGAAATTATTAAGATCAGCATTAGGAAACTTCCCAAGGTCCTCTCGGATCATAACCCGTTAGCAATCACATATAATGGTATGGGATTACTTAGGAACTGCAGGGCTTGGGCATTCAACCGGAAACTCTTGGCTGATGCGGAGTTTGTGGAATACATGCAAAATTGGACCGGCGTATTCTTTAATGAGAATCGCTATAGTGCATCAAGGACCTGTGTGTGGGACTCATTTAAAGCAGCATTGAGGGGGAGGTTATTAGTTACACTGCTCAGGCCAGGAAAAAAACACAAGCCAACAAGATCAAGCTTTTGGCAGATCTAGCTAAGGCAGAAGAACTGCACTGCCAAGATTTAACACGAGAAAGGGAGGGTAGAGAAAGCCAAACCAGTATCTGCCTAATCAAAGCGGAAATACAAAAACAATTGGCAGATAAAGCGGCAGTGGAATACTGGACCTATAAGAGGAGAGTGTATGAGACCGGGGAGCAGGCTGGGAAGGAACTAGCACTAAGGGTCAGACAAGGCTACACTAAAAACATAATAACAAGCATCCATGAAAATGGACGCGATGTGGTGGAACCCCAGGGCATCCTCTCAGTCTTCTCAATCTTCTATCAAACCCTGTATAGGGAAGAAATTGGTTGGGTGCGCCCACATGGTAGGTATCCGGATAATGGTTCCCAGATTGGGATCAGCTGACAGGGACAAATTGGAGCTGGATATAACGCTGGATGAGATCCGTGAGGCACTATCTGACCTGGCTGCCGGTAAGGCTGCTGGGCCAGATAGCATTCCCCTCGAGGTTTATAAATGTCTTTCGGCAGAGCTGGCTCCAATATTGCTGGACCTATTTAATGGTATCATCTGTACGGGCAAGATCCCCAAAACATGGAAAGACACCAACATCATAGTCTTCCATAAAAAGGGAAAGCCAAGGGAAAATCCAGGGTCCTATAGGCCCATATCCTTGATTAATTCAGACAATAAGTTGTACGGAAAGATCCTGGCTGCGCGGTTGGGGAGGATCATTGGTGGGCTTGTCTCCCCCTGGCAGCATGGGTTCATACCCGGTCGAGGAACGTTGGACCACATTAGAAGAGCAATCTCGCTGTTTGAGGCCTATGCTGCAGGAGGGTCGCCATGATCCTCCTCGACGCAGAAAAGGCGTTCGATCGCGTTTGGTGGCTATACCTGTGGGACGTCCTGAAGGAGAGAGGTTTTGGCCCAAAAATCCGGATGCCCATAGAGGCCATGTATTGTGATCCAATGGCCCGAATACAGATGATGGGTCAAAGTTCAGATAGGATTGGGATGGGCAGGGGCACCCGACAGGGCTGCCCCTGCTCGCTTATCCTGTTTGCATTGTACATCGACCCGCTGGTCAGGCAAATTCTGGCGAATGAGGGAATTCAGCCAGTATTAACTAACGGATTTGAAAGCAAAATATTGGCGTATGCCGATGACCTAGCAGTGATCACATCAGAACCAGCTGAGGCCATGAGGATACTGGTGGAAGTTACTAGGGAGTTTGGTATGCACTCAGGGTATAGCCTGAACGAGTCAAAAACCCAGGTAATCTGCTCAAAGGAGGTTGTTAAAGCCGATCGAAGATATGTCGACTCTGCAACTTATCTCGGGATAGTAATTAACGCAGAAACAGGCTCCATTATTCAGGATAACTTTACCCCACTCCTCAAGAAAATTGAGTCAGATTTGAAACGGAAGGACTCATTGCATCTATCTCTCATAGGGAGGACCAACGTGTTAAAGATGACTAAGTTGTCTAAACTCCTCTACCTGTTTAGATGCATACCCTATTTAATTGAGGAAGGGATGTTAAAGAAGATTGAGTCCATTTTTAATAGCTTTCTCTGGCCGTATGGTAAAACCAGGTGGGCAGCAAGATATATGACTCTCCCACAGGAACGTGGAGGTCTAGCAGTCCCAAACATAAGATTCTATCATTGGGCCTGTTTGCTGGCGCAGATGTCTATATTATTTGAACCAGTATCCAGTGGGAGATATTCATATTACCCGACCTCTGATCTATATGCACCAACATCAATATACGAACTATTGATGGGAAAAGAGACCGTGGGGGCACTGCTGAGAAAAACAAGTCGCAGAATTTAAAAAAAATCCCGGTATAAGGGGGCACTCAGTGCCTTGGATCTGTGGAAAAATCTGCAGAAACTGCTTCATATCCCTAGGATCAATGTGTTTACCCCGCTGTGGAACTCAGGGTATCTACCAAAGTGTGGATGGGGCCTGGAAAAGCTGGGAACAGCTGGGCATTCGGACGGTGGGCGATGTGATGTTGAATGGTAGCACTATGAGTTTTAACTGGCTACAGGAGAAGTATGGTCTGCCCAGCGGCCAAATCTTTAAGTATCTACAGGTTTCACAAACACTCAAAACTGTTATTTCAGATATAGTCCCTGGTCCCTTTTGCCCTGTGTTGGGATATTGTTAAGAGGTGGCGATAGGAAAAGTAATATATATCAATCTTTGATAGAAAGATCGTCCGATGATCTTGAGAAGCACGAGGCCGCCTGGGCAGTCAGACTTCAAGATCCGGATACCGATCTTGATAAAGCTTTGGGTTTGGATAAGCAGGTATTACGGTCCTCAAACCTGAAGGTACAGCATTTTAAAACACTCTTCAATTTGTACTATACACCATCTAAGGTACATGATTGGGGTATGAGGATCGATAGTAACTGCCCTAGGTGCCAGAAAGGCCCTAGAGATCTTTTACATATGTTTTTTAACTGTGATAAGCTTAGCCTGATAAAATCTGAGATTGAGAAATTTCTGGAGGGGCTGCTAGGCCTAAAGATTAGCCTATCCCTGACGGTGATGATCCTCGGGAGCGATAGTAAAACGGCTCTTATGAATAAAGAAATATAGGCCTTTATTTTTTTGGCCGTTGCTGTTTTACGTATTTTACTTTCAGCCGCCTGGAAGGATCCAAATGCCCCAACTTTTCAAATGTGGATGACCCGGCTTCTCGGTACTCATAATATCGAATCCACTTTATATCTCCACCAGGGTAAGAAAAAGCGTAATTTTGGCATTAAGATATGGGACCCCCTAAAACATTGGAGGGAGGGGCAGCTATAATTAACTAGGGTTGTAGTCCTCTATTTTTATATATTTATGTGTATGTGTAAATACTTATTTATATGTATATTTAATGTATGGATTTATTTATATTGCTGCTCTGCTTATTGAATTATAATATCAGATAACGTATTAATGCCAGGATACCTAATGTAAAAAAAAATTCCCACCGTATCTGTTTTATACCAATGAATTCTCAATAAAAAAAATAAAATAAAATAAAAATAACATTATGCAACATGACACAACAACATCATACTGTGGCCACATTTCATTTAACACACAGACGCACTGACCATTAGCATAAAAATACGAACACTTCTAATACTTCTAAATGTTAATCACCATTATTCTATCAATGGTAAATACAACTGGCAACACCTAGTCACTTACTTCTGCGCTCGGAGAAGATAACCTTTTCAAACCATGTGTCTTTTAGACCATGGAATGTCTTCTGGACATTAGGTAAGGGCAATAATTTGAGTGTTCAGATTGTATCTGGAGGTAAAGTTTAGCGAAATCAGCTTTGCGACTGTCCCACTATGTCAAACATTGGAACAAATATTAGCACCTTCCAATTTCAAATGACCCACATTGACCTCTTCCAGTCTAATATTAGGAATAACAAATTAACTAGTGATGTAGCGCCTTTCCTGGTATTGTGTAACACATGTGCACAATCTTGCATGCAATACCTTTTTGTCTCTTATAACCTTCTATGTCTTTATTTCTTATATTTACAACTGTGTTTGCCACTGCTAAGGGAAACAAGTATACAAAAACATGGAACGTAGTCTGCATTGTCCTCACCTGTAAAATACGACAACTACTGGATTCTATCCATCCCCCATGCACATGAACTTCAGAGAACACAGTGCCTGCTTACCACAGCAAAGGTGCACAATAATCTATGCATTGGGGTTAGGTGGTCTTCCCATGTCAGCAGTGATGTGGAGCCAAGAGGGACTGCTGGGCTAGCTTGCTAACTGTTGTAGGGTGACTTTAAAGCTTACAAAAACAATAAAAAACAGACTACTCTTTGGCAGTTCTTTACTGTCGCCACAGGGTGATTCACCCTCCTCACACAGGCCGGCAGCAGGTCTTAATTTGTTGCATCTTAGACAGCTATAGTTATTCAGATTTTACTAATGGGGGTTACAAAAGTTCTTGAAAATAGTTTACTTTATGATTACACATTGGTACACATAAATTACACATAAGGCATATGGTAACCTGTGACCCTTGACTTCAACTTAATTCATATACATCCTTTTATGCAGTTTCTAACTCTGCTTAACAAACTAACCATTCTTTATTGTTGAATGCATATGCATTTGTGGTAAATACATTTTAGTGACGTGTTCCCTAACATTGTGCACCTACAACCTTTGTGTGTTCCAGACTAATTGAATTGACTATTTCTATTGTTTAATCAAGCTTCAATTTTTTCGGAAACACCAAGTAATTGCTGGTGAGCCGTGTGCTAAAGTCATAAATTCCTTCAAACTCGCTAAACACAAGTTACTGCAACCCTTTCAAGTTATTTATTGTATTATGTCTTCAAGTTAACCCTTCACCTTTCTCTCGTCAGCACACGATTTTGGCGTATATTGGTCTATCACCATGTACAGCTGTGCAACGCTTTCTTCTGGTGTCTGCTGTTGCGTTATGTTTCATTTTTTAAATTTTCTATAACAAAGTGTTACACAAGTACTTTACACAGTGCATCCAAGACTGTGCAGTTCCAAGCTACCAGACTGTGAGAGCGTTTTAATTTAGGAGATTGCTTGTGCCTTATCATGTCTAGGATTGTGGTTAGTGCTTAACCAGGGCTTATACCTCAGTCAATGAGAAAGACCATTGAAGTGGAAAGAAGTTTCTAGAGGTATGCCTTTATAGTGCACATATGCTTTGCCTACATGGCCCACCTCCAGACTCACTATAGGGGGTATGCAGCCCTGTGTGTGGAGATAGGATACAGCCTATTCAGGTGAGAGTGAGGCAGGTCCCAACTCCTTCTTCCGATCCTACCAGTGATGGCCCATCCAGTCACACATAAGCTCCCTTTGTGTGTGTCTGTCTAGGAGGAATGCACAAAGCTCAACTGTCTACTACACCCAGTCACGTGCCAGAGGCAGGCTGCAGGCACCAAATGTCTAAGTTAAGAAAATGCCAACTTTCTAAAAGTGGCATTTTTAGAATTGTAATTTAATATGTGATTTACCATAAATTAGGATTTTAAATTAGGGTTTCAGAGACTCCTATCATGAACTGTTTATCTTTTCCCATTTGGAAATTACAATTATAAAATGAACTATGGCAACTATACTGTGGGAGAGATAGGCCTTGCAGTACTGAAAAATAAACGTAGGACTTTTTCACTGCCAGGACATGTAAAACTTAAAGCAAATGTCCAATGTTTTAAATACATAGCACTCTGTTCTCTGGGCTGTCCATGGCCTATCTTAGGAGTGACTTGTATGTATTAGAAAGGAAGGTTTGGGCCTGGCAAAAAGTGTATCTTTCCAGGCTGATTTTGTAGATGAAACTACACACACAGGCTCTGCAATGGCAGGCCTGAGACATGTTTAAATGGCTTCTTAAAAGGTTGGCATAAGCAGGGCTGCAGGCCCACTTATTGCATTTAATTCAAATGCACTGCATACAGTGTCATTTTACTAGGGACTTACAAATAAATTAAATATGCCAATTAGGTATAAGCCAATTCTACCATGTTTAAGGAGAGAGCACACACACATTAGCACTGATTAGCAGTTGTAACATGCACAGCCCCAAGACCAACAGCATTGAATTCTGCACAAAGTAGAGGGCAAATGCAAAATGATTGGGATGGCCTTGAAGAAAGAGCCAAATGCAACAATATGGATCTGCTTTGCAGGTGTGCACATTGACTACAGGTTCAAATAGGGAGAAAAATGGGAGAAAACATGTGGGTACATGTGAGAAATAATCTTCCCAGCATCTTGTTCCCTATTATCTGGTAATCAGGAGTAATATTACCTCAACCTATTTTCTTCATGAGAGATTATCAGGACAAATCCCAGCTTGCTTTTAATGGCTGCCTTGGTGTTGACCAGGGTGCCCTCCAGGATATTCATGACACTATTTTCAGTCATGGTCCTTTGTGTGACAGCCCAATACTTTTGGGATGTTTTAGTTTTGTTTTGGTTATGACTTGTAAATGAAAAGTTCAGAACTGGAGTTAGTGTTCGTAATGATGTGGAGTGAGGTAGTCACCCTCTGTTTCTTGCTGTAGGCAAGTGCAACATGATGGAAACATTTGTTTCTCTTTCTGCATTGTTTATTTTTGAGTTTAAAGAAAGGATGACTTTGGTTGCTGGTAACATGGTGTGTTCAAAGGTGACATAAAGCCATTTATAAAAGTGGGAAATTGAGGGCCATTTATCAATAAATTGAGGTATTCAAGACTGCACATGTTTTTTTGTTTTTATGGCACACCTGCCACAGGATCTGTCATCTAGAATACCATCTGGGCGGGGCCTGTGACAGTGAAATGGCTCTAAAAGGGACACCCATTTTAGGGCGGCCTCTCCCATGTCACCGGTGTTGTAATTTTTCATGTTTACACCATAGCAAGTCCTAGGAAGTCCTAGATAGGTAAAATGCTAAAATGCCCTCAATGTCCCTGGAGAAAAGTTCCAGTGCACAAGGGGCAGTATTTTGGTTTATTATCTGAGGCCCTTTTTGAGGGTTCTGTCTTCAAAGAAAGAACAAAAAAGTGCCAATGGTCTGTCAGGTCGATTCAGTCATAAAATTACTCTAGGTAAAACTAAATTAATAATTTGTGAATACCAAAAAAATAGAAAACTTACACAAACGTGTAAATGTACATTTGTGAATCAGCCCCCCAATCTTTTAATAAATGAATGTAGATAAGTGCAAAAAAAAAAGAATTTGCCTCTCGAACAAAAAATGCTAGAAAATAATCCCAAGCGGACTCAGCACAGCTTAGGGTAAGGAACCATCTTGGAGTTACTAAGTTCCGTAGCATTAATTTCAGTTCTCCATGATGACGGTACCAATATTCATTAGTCCCACGCTGACATGCCATAAGAATAATGAGCTGAGATTCTAGATGATCATCTCTCTAGTGCACTTTGTCCATAAAATCTTTTTCAGATACTTTTTGCCGATGTATTCCAGTTTTTAGAATATGATTGACTGCATATGAAAGTCCAGACAAGTCACTTTCAAACAAAAGATGAATTATATCAGGGATACATTGTCAAAATCTTGGATCTTCTGCATATAATCTTGTTGTCCGATATTCAGATGCAGGAATCTGCACAGGACGTTCATCATATCGTCTTCCTTTTCCTATTGGAAAATACAGCGGAAAACAACGAGCTTCCGAACTCTCTTCCCATACACTCATGGGAGTTCCCTCTGCTATTTTCATTTGGAACAAATCAATAGTGTTCCCCATCACTTCTTTTGAATGAGTGGATCCACACTGTAGTGTTCATAGATTTCTTCATATCTTAACATATCCACTTTTTGAATTTGTCCACTTGACGTTTCAGTATCTTCTGCTAAAACTATTTCTTCCTCTCCCATTTAAACATTCTTATAGTATGTATTGTTCTTTATCAAATACAATGTTGCCTTTTGCACTTACCTAACATCCACTAACTCCTGCCAGATTTTCTTATTCTTAGTTGGCACACCATTAACAAGAATAACTAGTGGTCCACTTTCTACACTCTACACCAATAGTTTCAATATTTTTCTTTAAATCTGACAGAAAATACACAACTCTTCCTTTTAATCCTCTGTAAATCTGAAGGAGGCAATTTACCTGTTTTAGGCTCAACACGAACAATAGCCTAAAACGGGTGCACACATTGAATGAGAATAGACTCATACATGTTTAAATCTAGCAGTTCTGGAAGAATAGCAACCAACTCTAGATTATTATGAACAGCTCTATCGGGCATTTTATTCTCATCAAATTTGTTATAAAAATATTTACAAATACGCTGATCAGAACCCAAATCAAAACAATTCTCTACCAACAAATAATTTGCAAATTCTTTACACATATCATTATTTTCTTTTTCACTTTTTAAATACAGATCAACACTACTAGTCTGATTTTTGTAGTGAGTCCGGCGACAACAAATACAAGAAAAATTTGGCCTTTCACCTGAAATCACCTTAAACTTTATAATTTCGGTTTCAAAATGTTTTGTACAACTATGTTCAACGTTCTCTACAACATTTTCTTCTATTAATCTCTGAGTTTCTTCACTCTCTTCTTCAGGACCAAAGTAACAAAAGTCAATATCATCACAAACCTTTTTGACATCTGATACTGACCCATGCAAAAGAGCACTGTTCAACTAATTTAACTTTAGTGCTGGACTTTTTGCATAATACAATCTGCTCACTAACTTCCGCATTTGAGTATGATGTACTGCCAACATCCTGAAATGATGAAAAACACTTTGACATACTTTCCTAGAAAGACAAGCCACAGAATGACCTTGCAAACCAGTATGTTTTCTCACTCTGCAAGGGTCTAGTCCTTGCAACACCTTAATCTTTTGTTTAACACTTTTTTACAATATGCTTGTAAAAAAATTGCGGAATTTATCAATAGATTCTTATCGTACACTGCAAATACTACTACAATCCCTAGAGTACACTGGGGCTTTAGGACGTCTGCTTAGAAATTCATCAGCTATCACTTCTAAAGCATTACTAGGAACCATTTGCTCTTTCTCAATTGTATAAGCATTTGTAACCTCATAAGCTCGACCACTGGTGTCAACTGCGTGCAACAAATCATTGTGTTGTAAATAACTCTCTTCATTAAAAAAAGGCTCAGTACTTGAACTGTGTTTCCATTGCCCTAAGAAAATATCACAAAAATTACTTTTGTTAATTACTCTTTTCCTCTTACTTTTGGCCTTCATTAAATGGATTGGTTTATCTAGTGATCGAATTCTCTTTAATACTAAAATGAATACGTTCCTCTTTACTTCAAAAGCCTTTTTAACAATGGATTCGATATGCTTCTTCTTTTTACAAAATAGTGTTCTCTTTCTACATTTCTTTGTATGTTTCAGTAAATTATGGACTACTCTGTTGTAAAAAATGTTTTTACGCATTTCTTTATATTGATTTGCTCTTCTTTTACTATAAGTTGTATCCTTTGTATGTACATTGCCTTTTTTTCCTTTCCTAATCTTTGCACCTTTTTCTGTGTTTGGTACATTTTCACTGCTTTGAACATTTCCATTTTTTTTATCTGAATCTAGTAATATTTTTTATGAAATCCTTTGTGGTCTTACCAGAAATGTTCCTTTTTTTAGATACATTATGTTGGTCTTCCAATACTTGTGGTTGACTCTTTTTCAAGTAAGAATCCTTCTTCTGAGCTTTTCTTCTCCTTTTTTTTCTCTGGCATAATACATTTTTTTTATACTGATAAACAGTATCTGTAAATAACCATAAATAAATATTTATTAAAACTTTAAAAATATACTTTTTTATTACTATACAAACACATTCCATATAAATTCTAACTAAGAAATTTTAGGCCTGAAGCACAACTGTGAAGTTGGTAACAGCAGTACATACATAGTACATACCACTTTGAAAAACTCCATAAAACTAAAACCTGAAGCACTTTATGAGTACATGCATATTAAGAAAATGATCACAATACTATAAGAAGGGACATTGAGTGAATTCATAATTGGTTCACTTTTACTTTAGGAAATAGATTACTACATGGTACATAAACAGTCACTATCATTTACCAAAAGTACAGATTTAGAGTTTACAGTATTGTAATGGAGTTTGTGTAGTGTAGGGGCTGTTGTGGAGTGCTATTCTAGGGTAGTGCAGTGGTGTTTGAGTAGTGTAGGAGGTCATGCTGGGGTACGGTTTTAGGGTTCAGCGTACTGCAGTAGTGAATGGGAAGTGTAGGTGATCGTGCTGGAGGTAGATTAAGGGTTTAGGGAAGTGCACTGGTGTTTGTGTAGTATAAGGAATCGTGCTAGGGATAGTGTCACTGCGAGAGTACATGTATTTATATGTCTTCAAAAACTTAAACCAGCCAAATCATTATCTCTCAATTTCCCCAAATGGACACTGACTCACAGTGTGATTCTAGACAAATAACAATATTTCTTATAAATGCAGTAGTAGGGTAGTATAGTGGTGTTTGGGTTGTGTAAGGGGTCCTGCTGTGATAAATTTAAGCTTTAGGGTAGTAAAATGGTGTTTAGGTAGTGTAGGTATTCATGCTGGCATAGTGTTCTAGCATAGTGCAGTGGTGTGTATGTACTGTACGGGTCATGCTAGAGATAGTGTTTTAGGGTTTAAGGTAGTGCAGTGGTGTTTGTGTAGTGTAGGGGTGATGCTGGGTAGTGTTCTAGGGTAGTGCAGTGGTGTTTCAGTAGTGTAGGAGGTTGTGCTGGTGAAGATTTAAGGTTTGGGGTTGTAAAGTGGTGAATGTGTAGTGTAGGTGGTCGTGCTGGAGGTAGATTAAGGGTTTACAGTAGTGCAGTGGTGTTTGGATAGTGTAGGAGGTTGCGCTGGTGTAGATTTAAGGTTTAGGGAAGTGCAATGGTGTTTGAGTAGTGTAGGCATTTGTGCTGGAGTAGTGTTTTGGGTACTGCAGTAGTGAATGGGTAGTGTAGGTGATCGTGCTGGAGGTAGATTAAAGGTTTAGGGTAGTGCACTGGTCTTTGTGTAGTGTAGGGAATCATGCTAGTAATAGTGTCACTGCAAGAGTACATGTATTTATATGTCTGCAAACACATAAACCAACCAAATCATTGTCTCTCAATTTCCCCAAATGGACACTGACTCACAGTGTGATTCTAGACAATAACAATATTTCTTTTAAATGCAGTAGTAGGGTAGTATAGTGGTGTTTGGGTAGTGTCAGGAGTCCTGCTGTGATAGATTTAAGCTTTAGGGTAGTGAAATGGTGTGTAGGTAGTGTAGGAAGTCATGCTGGGGTAGTGTTCTTGCATAGTGCAGTGGTGTGTATGTACTGTACGGGGTCATGCTAGGGATAGTGTTTTAGAGTTTAAAGTAGTGCAATGGTGTTTGTGTAGTGTAGGGGGTCATGGTAGGGTGCTGTTCTAGGAAAGTACACTGGTGTTTGGGTAGTGTAGGATGTTGTGCTGGAGTAGATTTAAGGTTTAGGGTAGTGCAATGGTGTTTGAGTAGTGTTGGCAGTTGCCCTGAAGTAGTGTTTTAAGGTTTAGGGTACTGCAGTAGTGAATGGGTAGTGTAGGTGATGGTGCTAGAGGTAGATTAAGGGATTAGGGTAGTGCACTGGTCTTTGTGTAGTGTAGGGAATCATGCTAGGAATAGTGTCACTGCTAGAGTACATGTATTTATATGTCTGCAAACACATAAACCAACCAAATCATTGCCTCTCAATTTCCCCAAATGGACACTGACTCACAGTGTGATTCTTGACAAATAACAATATTTCTTATAAATGCAGTAGTAGGGTAGTATAGTAGTGTTTGGGTTGTGTAAGGAGTCCTGCTGTGATAGATTTAAGCTTTAGGGTAGTGAAATGGTGTGTAGGTAGTGTAGGAAGTCATGCTGGTGTAGTGTTCTAGCATAGTGCAGTGGTGTGTATGCACTGTACGGGGTCATGCTAGGGATAGTGTTTTAGGGTTTAAGGTAGTACGGTGGTGTTTGTGTAGTGTAGGGGGTCGTGGTAGGGTACTGTTCCAGGAAAGTACACTGGTGTTTGGGTAGTGTAGGAGGTTGTGCCAGAGTAGATTTAAGGTTTAGGGTAGTGCAATGGGGTTTGAGTAGTGTAGGCAGTTGTGCTGAAGTAGTGTTTTAGGGTTTAGGGTACTGCGGTAGTGAATGGGAAGTGTAGGTGATCGTGCTGGAAGTAGATTAAAGGTTTAGGTTAGTGCACTGGTCTTTGTGTAGTGTAGGGAATCGTGCTAGGGATAGTGTCACTGCAAGAGTACATGTATTTATATTTCTGCAAACACATAAACCAACCAAATCATTGTCTCTCAATTTCCCCAAATGGACACTGACTCACAGTGTGATTCTAGACAAATAATAATAATTCTTATACATGCAGTGGTATGGTAGTATAGTGGTGTTTGGGTAGTGTAAGGGTTCCTGCTGTGATGGATTTAAGCTTTAAGGTAGTGAAATGGTGTGTAGGTAGTGTAGGGAGTCATGCTGATATAGTGTTCTAGCATAGTGCAGTGGTGTGTATGTACTTTACAGGGTCATGCTAGGGATAGTGTTTTAGGGTTTAAGGTAGCGCAGTGGTGTTTGTGTAGTGTAGGGGTCATGGTAGGGTATTGTTCTAGGAAATAAAGTGGTGTTTGGGTATTGTAGGAGGCTGTGCTGGGATAGATTTAAGGTTTAGGGTAGTAAAGTAGTAGATGGGTAATGTAGTTGGTCATACTGGAGGTAGATTAAGGGTTTTCAGTAGTACAGTGGTGTTTGGGTAGTATAGGAAATCATACTGGGGGTAGTATCACTGCAAGACTACATGTACTTATTTGTCTGCAAACACATCAATCATGCATTCCATATATTTCAGAACTGCATTTTACTATTAATGATAAACTCATTTTGGAAACACATAACCAATGAGTATTTTGTATTTCTACCAAAATGTGAGAACACAATACGTGTTTAATCAATTACATATCAGGAAACACATGAACAACCAAAATGCTTCTCTCAGAGTGGTTCCTAAATGCACAGACTCACTGTGTGATTCTACTCAAGCAACTCTATCCCTTGCATGTTTCCAAAACACATTTATCACTCAACAAGACTTTAGGTGACTCTACACATTGCACACAATTTCCTATTACACATTAGTATAGAGTGCTTCTATCAGAATAATTCCTGAATGCACAAAAGACTCACTGTGAGATTCTAGACAAACAACACTATCCGTTGCATTTTATCAAAACACATTTCATAGTCTAGAATGAGTACTGCATTTAAATGTAGAAACTTGAGTCATTTTTGCAAATAAATAAAAATTAACTGTTTTCGAATTCTACCAAAACATGAGAACAGCATAGTTATCTGTCTGCAAACACATAAAACACACAAATGCTTATCTCAGAATGCTTTCTAAATGCACACACACTCACAATAAAATTCTAGAGAAAAAAAGTATTCCCTGCACTTTATCAGGACAAACACATTAGTCTGATTAAAATCAAAATGCACCACATACATTCCCTCACAAATTAATAACTCACCTTTCCAATTGTTTTGTAGAATTAGAAGTATATCAGTCACACAGCAGATTTTCTTATACACAATCTCTGTCTTGAACACCTCTCACCAGAACCAAAGAATGGCACAGTTTCCCTCTCATTTTGAACAAATATACACCTTCACATCAAATCACATTACTTCCAACATTAATTCAAAAGCAAACACACATTTCTACTGGTTACACATTTCAATCCTTTCCAAATGACATAAATTTCAACTCTACACCCATTCTGCCTTCTGCCTGTTACCATAGAAACACTTCATGGAACACTTAACTGAGCACACAGGTCAAAAGTTCATCACACAATGTTGCTAACCAAAACAGCAAGTGTGCTTGACTTTTCAATATACCAGCTTATACTATGTAATATTCTTTTCAATTACTTTTTGTTAACCAGTAAGAATCATGCTTTTAAAAAACAGAAACATGCACCCTAGTTTCAACGGGTAGAATGTTGTCAAACAACCAATCATTTCTTTTCTTTTTTCAACACTGCATGTTATTCACCATTTTAGAAAAATCTTAGTTTTCAAACTGCCACTTCATTTACAGAGACCATCTGAGTGCATTCAGACTTCCCTTCAAGATGCTTAGAGTGTGGATTGTGGAACATAGCTATATTTTCTGGAGCCATGGGTATGCAGAAAACAAAGGAATTCACAAAGACCTAGGTTTACCAAATGTAGACATTAAATGGATTGGACAGAGAGGGTTAAAGTGGCACCAATTGATGCCATTGGTGAAATGCTTTTTGCATCTCCAACACCCTGACCTCATAATTGTGCACTGTGGTGGCAATGACATAGGTACTTTGACTGGGGTAGGTCTGGAAATGCTTATGGACACCATTGAAGAATTGATGTCACTTTTCCCCCAAACTGCCTTTGTCTATTCTAACATATGCCAAAGGCAGAAATGGAACTGGTCCAATCAATTTTGTCCACAGATTGAGAAAGCTAGGAAACATGTGAATAAATCTGTTTCTGCTGTTCTCGAGACTATAGAATGGGGTCCATATACCACAACAATCTGTGTTTCAATATGCATGGCACCCAACGCGTCAAAGTCGTGCAGCCGACACGTGCAAGTCGTGCACCACATGCACTGGAGTCGCGCACCCTAGGGATTAGAAGTCGTGCATCCAATGCGTGCACACCAGGGCCGCACTGAGCACCACGTTGGGTGCGTGAATCCTAATTTTACCGTAAAATAGCCCCTATCACTAATTTTTATTATCCCTGGGGACTCCAGCGCCCGGGGCTTATAAAAAATGTTGGGGACCGTGGGGGAAGCCCCAATGCCCCCAAATGGCTCCCCGTGTCCTTCGGGAGCCGGCATTGCTTTTCCTCAGAGAGAGCAGCTAACATGCTGCTCCCCCTGAGGAAAAGCAATCTCCTTTCCTATTTGGAAGAGAGAGCAGGTCAACCTGCTCTCTCTTCCAAATAGGAAAACAGTTTGCAATGACAGGGTGGGAGCCGCGAGGCTCCCGCCCTGCCATTGCAAACAGCAGTATCCTTGGGGTGGACACTGAAGGAGTCGGCCCTGGGGGGTGGCGGTCCCCAGGGCCATCTTGGGCTCCAGGAGGGGGGCCACACAGCCCCCTCCCACACTTTTAAAAATCCCCGGGGGTGGCGGTCCCCGGGGCTGGGGGGGCCTCAGAGACCCTCCTCAATTAATGTTTTGAAGCCTTGGGGTGGCAGTCCCCAGGGCTGGGAGGGCCTAAGAGCCCCCCACCCATTTTAAACAAGGCCCAGAGGGTGCGGGGGGCCCGTGAGCCTCCCGCATATATTAAGTTACATCCCTGGGGGTGCCGGTCCCTGGGGCAGTGTGGGGGGGATTGGGACCCCCCACACTGTTTTTTTAAAATGCCCCTGGGATTTGCCCCCCCCCGGGGGCTAATAACCTTTAAAGCGTGGGAGCCCGCGCTTCGTTTTGTTTTTTTCAGCAGCGAAATGCACGGATCCAACGCGCATCCTGCAATTTAAAAAAAAAAACATTTTTGGGGGCCTTAGGGGTCCTTCTGGGACCCCCTGAGCAGGCCTAGGGGGTCAAAGTGTGTCTACCCTGCACCCTTGTCGCGTTTTGCACACATATTTCACAGACGTCGCTTCTACAGAGGCATAAAATGGCTACCAACAGTTTCTAGTTTCGAATGTTGACAGCCACTTGACAGCCAATTAGCATTTAGCTCGTGATTGGGAGGGTGCACTTATGGTGCGCTCACGGTGCACGCAGGGTACGCGGATCCACCGCGCCCATAGATATATAAATGGTTTAACTGTAATTTTCTCAGGAACTACTGAACAGATTTACACCAAATAAGCGAAAGGCACGAGTCATAACTAAGGACTACCTCTTTGCTAAATTTGGTGTAATTCCATTCAGCAGTTCGGGCTGTAGCTGCAGCTAAAAGTCCTACCGGAAATTGCATGGGGAAAATATGTTTTGGGACCCCCCTTTTTTCTTGGCCCCTGCTTGAGGAATCATCCCGAGACTTCCAGGATAGGAGCGGACCGGAGCTGGCCAAAAGTTTGGAAAATTTCACAAAGATTCGTCAATCTGCGCCAAAGTTATTCTAAATAGAATGTTGCAGATTTCCTATGGCTAATAGGTCCTAACTATAACTACCTACTTGCGACTGCCAGTAGGTAATATGTATATATTTTTTATAAGAATTTTATATAAGTTTTATACACTGTGTTTTATGATCATTTGACGCATTGTGTATCAAATAGTTTTTAATAACTTTGCACTTGCAGGTTGTTGTCTATTTATGATGCATATATATATATGTATTTATATATTTATATTTTGTGTAATCTTGGAGGGATTTATTCATTTATTCATGCACTCGCACTTTAATGTTACATATATTTGACTGCTTTGACATTGACAAACTATAATTATACGTCAGGGTTTATTTTTGCTTTAATTGGAAATGGATTTGGACCTATGTACTCCTTCTTTTTTAATTTATTTATTTAGTTATTTATTTATATTTTTTATTTTTATTATTCCAATATATATGTATATATATTGTTTGAGCAAATGTCCCAATGCGAGAGGAGCAACTTTGTGGCTGGTGCTGACGGCGAGTTTCGGGACGCACTCACAAATAATGTTTTTAGCAATAAACCTTCATGAAGAAGACGCCGCACACCACTTCGAAAATTAATCTTTAGTTTATTTTCTGTAGGTTTCCCACCTACGCGTTTCGGACAAGAACTGTCCCTGATCACGGTTACAAACAAATGTCCTTCATTTGTGTCTACTATATATAACTGATGACACCACGTAGCTTGTTAAGATGCATTGTGGGCTCAGTAGTTGCAAGTTGGATATTTAACCAAACATGGCATTGTATATCACCGGATTGCTGCAGTTTACGGCACAAGTGGATCTTTGATTGAATATTTAAGTAATATTAAGCATTTGCGCATGATGTAGACAATCACATAGTTAATTGTCGACATTACTCAAATTAGCAGTTTAGATGGCGCAAAATATATATACATTGATGGACTGAGTGTCCATACTGTCAATTATGGCTAAGTGCCTGATAATCCAGTTGTGTCATTTGTGCCTCACTCACAGTTTAACAGTGCCATGATAAGAAATTTTTTGTTGATTAAATTTTTCTATATCACATGTATTTCACTTTTCTAATTTAACCACAATTATATCATGAATATCACTAAGTATATTTTCATTGTCGAGTTATCATTAAGTGAAGTATTGAGTTCATGAATTTAACAGAAACTTCATAGATGAATATATAACTCCTCATCCCCGTTCAATCCCCACGGACTTCTTGTTTTGAATCTTATTATAAGTTTAGATTCAAGGCGTCTTAATTTTTTAATTCGATCACCTCCTCTTTCATTTTTGCTCACCATGGCGATACCAGCATATTTCATGTCTTTCCAAGTTTTTCCTGGGTGAGTTTTTAGATGTTTTGCTGTCGCATAACTGAAATCATTGTTCTGAAGAGCTCTTGTGTGTTATAGTATTCTCTTTTTGAGTGGGCAGACTGTTGAGCCAATATATTTTTTTCCACAAAAACATTGTATCTGGTAATTGTGGGTTTATATAGCGCTAGGAATCGACTCCCGGAGGAGTATCTCCACGCTTCGACCGCTGGGGACCCCGTCCTGGCTCACCCTGAGAGATGGTCCCTGATGGGTATCTCTAAGGTGCGACCAAGCATCCCCGGCGGTCTGGGGGGGCCATTGTGAAGATGAGGCAAGCTGATGCCCAGAGTTGCCGAGTGTGGTTTCTGACTAGAGTAGGCACCGAGGCGAGAATTATCGAGTCCGCTGACCCTGGTCCACGACCCTGCCGCGTCGGGAGTCAAACCCTGGTCCCGGGCCGTTCTCTGCTTACGGGTCTGCCGCCTCTAACCAGTGAGCCACACTTCTCATGAATTGTGATTCACAAGTTATTTTATCCTTTATTTCAAAGGTCCTGCCCTTTGGATCTTTTATAGTCTTGATATTTTGGCCTATTTTACATGCTTTGCATGATACGCATTTGCTGAATCCTAATTGGCGTTTCTCCAGCCATGTCATGGGTTTCACTTTTTTGAAATGACTGTTCACTAAAGTATCCTGAATTGAAGGAGCTTTGCGATACGATATTAGTGGTTTGTCACCAATGAGCGAGCCTATTTCTGTGTCTTTTTTCAGCACGTTCCAATATTCCATCAGGATTTGTCGTATTTTATAGCCTTCCTTTGAATAAGTCAGAATCAATCGTGGTTTGTCCTCATCTGTATTTGTTACAGATCTGTTCCTTGGTACCAAAGTTTCTGCTCTTGATTTTGCTCTGGCCTTTTGTTCTCCTCTTATTATGTCTGCGTGTTTGTATCCTCGTTTGGAAAAGCGATCTTTGGTTTCTTTGAACTTGTTTTCCATTTCATTTTCTTCAGAACAGTTGCGTTTCATGCGTAAAAATTCTCCGTAAGGGATGCTTAGTTTTAATGAGATTGGATGGAATATCGTTCCGTGAAGTACACTGTTTGTCGATGTCTTTTTTCTAAATACTGTAGTTTCCAATTTGTTGTTTTTTATATCGACTTTTGTATCAAGAAACTCTATCTCTTTTTTCTGGATGTTTGAGGTGAATTTTAATCCTACTTCATTTACATTTAAGATGTCGATATACTCTGTAAGTTTTTGTTTCGAACCCTTCCATAAGAGGAACAGGTCATCAATAAACCAGAGCCATAACACCACATCCGTGGTGTATGGCTCGTTTTCTTCTCTCCAAGCTATGCTTCTCTCCCACCAGCCCATGCTGAGATTAGCATAGCTTGGAGAGAAGGAAACGCCCATGGCGCAACTACATGTTTGAGCATAGATGTTCTTATCAAAGGTAAACACATTGTTTACTAGACAGAAGGTTATCATATCCAATAGCATGTTCGAATGCCGTAGTTCTGATAATGGTCTCTGATTCAGAAAGTATTTTGTTGCAGTTAAGCCTATGTTGTGCTGAATTGAAGTATACAAAGATACAACATCTATAGTGGCCAGCCAGTACTCAGGTTGCCATTCCACTCCCATGATGATTCTTAAAAAATCGCCAGTGTCCTTGATGAATGAACTGAGAGTCGGTACTATCGGTGCCAGAAAATGATCTACATAGGAAGCAACATTTTCACACAGAGATCCGC
Organism: Lissotriton helveticus; assembly: GCF_964261635.1. Taxonomy (NCBI): domain Eukaryota; kingdom Metazoa; phylum Chordata; class Amphibia; order Caudata; family Salamandridae; genus Lissotriton; species Lissotriton helveticus. The sequence goes on from NC_136067.1 coordinate 1,710,589,266, forward strand.
AGCTAGATATTATTGGACGTGCAGGCGGTTTGATTAAAGTCTTATGTATTTTCGGCAGGAAATATATTGTTGGCATTATAGGATGTGAAACGGTCAGGTAGTTTTTCTCTTCCTTGCTAAGTAATCCATTTTCTTGCCATGCCTCAATACGTTTGTGTAAAATCCTAGTCATTTCTGGAGTTGGATTTTGTTGTAGCAGTTTATACTTAGTTACATCATTTAATTGACGGTTGGCTTCTTCCACATAATCAGTTTTATTTTGAATCACGATATTGCCACCTTTGTCTGCTGGCTTTATTTCTATAATAGCATTAGTCTGGAGAGTCTTCAATGCTCTGTGGAGAAGTGTGGCTCACTGGTTAGAAGCGGCAGACCCTGATGCAGAGGTCTGACCCGGGACCAGGGTTCAATTCCCGACGCGGCAGTGTCTTGGGCTCAATGTCCACGGACTCGATAATTCTAGCCTCGGTGCCTACTCTAATCATGGGTCCCACTCTGCAACTCTGGGCAATAGCTTGCTTAATCTCCACAACGGCCCTGAAAGCGCTGGGATGCCTGGCTTCACCTTGGGGGTGCCCAGTAGGGGGCATCTCACAGGGAAAGCCAGGAAGGGTTCCACAGCGGTATACAGCGCCAGGATGCCTGAAAGGTGATAGTGCGCTTTACAAGTATACATACATACATACATGTGTTCCTTTTCGGTTACATTTTCTCTTCCATTGATAGTATTTTTCATCATCTCCAGTTCTGCCACAACCAGGTCATGAAAAACATCTATACGGTTGCCCGGATATAATACAGGACAAACTTTTGATTTGTTTTTTAAATTTGTTTTTGGATGTGATCCTCTCAGATGCCCCATCTGAGACACTATCTGAGTATTTGTTTGATCTGTTTGCTCTACTTGATGCGATAATTCATAGGCAGTTTGAAGACTATTTGCATCTGACACCAAAAAGGCTCCTGGTTCCCTGTTTGAGGTGGGCTCAATTGTAGTCTCTGTTGTTTCACCACGTTTGTTTCTTGTAAAGAATTTTTTAAGTTTCAATTTTCGAATGTACTTATATACATCAATTCTTGTCTCAACCTCATCCTGATGTTTATCAGGGCAAAAAGTCAGTCCTTGTCTAAGTAGATTCTCTTCTGTTGTTGTTAGTTTGTAATCTGATAGGCTAATGATTAACTGGGGATCTGATTTGATTACTTTTCTTATTTTTTGGTTGTCCTATTTCGAAGAGGATATCTTTGATTTCCCACCTCTCCTGGTCTTCCTCCTTGGATAGGGTTTCCCACTTGTCCCCTTCCACCTTCTCTCATTTTTCCATTTCCTCGTCCTCTTCCCCTTCTTTTCGAGGTTTGTTGATCTCTGTAGAGGATCTCCATCTCTTCTAAAAAAGTCAGCTTTTTAGATCCCAGGCTTCTCTGTTCGCCCTCACTTGCTTCTGATTCAGTTTCACTGACAGTTGTGTCATACTGACAGTTTAGTGGACCTGCATGTTGTTGTTGTTTGAGAGTATCAAAACGTTTAGCAAACTTGAAGATGGTGCCATTTTCAAAGTCTGATTCGTCACGTCTAAATTTGCGTTGTTTCCTTTCTTGGATCTCATTGTCATGTCTGTCTAGGTTTTTGTCCATATTTTGGCGCAGGTTTTTAATGGTGTCTTCACTTTCTCCTTGTGCTTGTATTTGATCTTCAAGTTCTTTTATCTTTATATGCAACTCATCAACATCTTTTTTTGCATATTTCAAGATCAATAGAATCATTCTTCGTGAGCAGTCCATATTATTCTGTCCCCACTCTTCTAGCATTTCAGAGCTAGTGTCAGGATGGTTTGGTAAAGTGAAGATGCGTCACCCTCTTGGGACTAACCCTAGTTCAGTATATTTTTCTAATGTTATGATCTCCCAACTTTTTGAAATTTCTTTTCTTAATAATTTCTCCAATTGTTGGAATAACTGTTTGGTTGTTAGTTTAACACTTTTGTTTGTAATGTCTTTTGTGGTTGACAAACTTGAACCAGTTGCATTTTTAGCAAACATGCTTTCTGCCTTTTCCAGGCGTTTTGCTGCTCGTTGTTCCATTACTTTGAGGAGTCGTGTTGTTTACAAGTGTCTAAATATAGTGGTTTCAATTGATGAAAAACATGCGTCAATAGCTGTGTGACAGATGTTTATTTGTGGGAGTCTTTGGCAATTTTAGTGCAGAACAAATTGGTTCTTGCCTTTCCAGAAAAATAGATTAAGTCGAAGTGAGTGTTTAACTGATTCTCATTCGAATCCAGAGAAATTACGCTTTTGTAGGTCAAAGTCGTAAGTTGTGAAAACACTCGCTACAGCATTACAAGACGACGCTTGCAAATAAATCTGTTATTTCCAAACGTTGCACTTACCCGGGAGACTCCCGTCGCTGGTGGTGCCCTCCGACACTTCCAGTCGGCGCACAACCTGTGGAAATCAGACTGTTGTTGCTCACGTGTTGATTAATGTTTGTGCTCTCAATTCCGCCCACAGAGAGACCAATGCGGCATTTGTTCGAGTCCGTTTAACACCGCTGTATTTCCAATGGCTCTCAAAAAGCGAAGCACATTTCACAATGTTTTAGTTATTGAGCACGGAGGTAATGCTGGGCTCTCTCTCGTATCCAAATATTGTTTGAGCAAATGTCCCAATGTTAGAGGAGCAACTTTGTGGCTGGTGCTGACGGCGAGTTTCGGAACGCACTCGCAAATAATGTTTTTAGCAATAAACCTTCATGAAGAAGACGCCGCACACCACTTCGAAAATTAATCTTTAGTTTATTTTCTGTAGGTTCCCCACCTACGCGTTTCGGACAAGAACTGTCCCTGATCACAGTTACAAACAAATGTCCTTCATTTGTGTCTACTATATATAACTGATGACACCACGTAGCTTGTTAAGATGCATTGTGGGCTCAGTAGTTGCCAGTTGGATATTTAACCAAACATGGCATTGTATATCACCGGATTGCTGCAGCTTAAGGCACAAGTGGATCTTTGATTGAATATTTAAGTAATATTAAGCATTTGCTCATGATGTAGACAATCACATAGTTAATTGTCGACATTACTCAAATTAGCAGTTTAGATGGCACAAAATATATATACATTGATGGACACTCAGCCATTTCAAAAAAGTGAAACCCATGACATGGCTAGAGAAACTCCAATTAGGATTCAGCAAATGCTTATCATGCAAAGCATGTAAAATTGGCCAAAATATCAAGAATATAAAAGATCCAAAGGGCAGGACCTTTGAAATAAAGGACAAAATAACCTGTGAATCACAATTCGTGGTCTACCAGATACAATGTTTTTGTGGAAAAAAATATATTGGCTCAACAGTCTGCCCACTCAAAAAGAGAATACTAGAACACACAAGAGCTATTCAGAACAATGATTTCAGTTATGCGACAGCAAAACATCTAAAAACTCACCCAAATATGCTGGTATCGCCATGGTGAGCGAAAATGAAAGAGGAGGTGATCGAATTAAAAAATTAAGACGCCTTGAATCTAAACTTATAATAAGATTCAAAACAAGAAGCCCGTGGGGATTGAACGCGGATGAGGAGTTATATATTCATCTATGAAGTTTCTGTTAAATTCATGAACTCAATACTTCACTTAATGATAACTCGACAATGAAAATATACTTAGTGATATTCATGATATAATTGTGGTTAAATTAGAAAAGTGAAATACATGTGATATAGAAAAAATTAATCAACAAAAAATTTCTTATCATGGCACTGTTAAACTGTGAGTGAGGCACAAACGACACAACTGGATTATCAGGCACTTAGCCATAATTGACAGTATGGACACTCAGTCCATCAATGTATATATATTTTGCGCCATCTAAACTGCTAATTTGAGTAATGTCGACAATTAACTATGTGATTGTCTACATCCTGTGAAAATGCTTAATATTACTTAAATATTCAATCAAAGATCCACTTGTGCCGTAAGCTGCAGCAATCCGGTGATATACAATGCCATGTTTGGTTAAATATCCAACTTGCAACTACTGAGCCCACAATGCATCTTAACAAGCTACGTGGTGTCATCAGTTATATATAGTAGACACAAATGAAGGACATTTGTTTGTAACCGTGATCAGGGACAGTTCTTGTCCGAAACGCGTAGGTGGGGAACCTACAGAAAATAAACTAAAGATTAATTTTCGAAGTGGTGTGCGGCGTCTTCTTCATGAAGGTTTATTGCTAAAAACATATATATATATATATATATATATATATATATATATATCAAGCCAAAAACTTTGCCACGTTGCGGGAATGACCACAGCAGCTGAAGGTTGAAAACCTTTATTTGCAACAAGAACGGCAATGCAGATTTTGGAAGCGGGTAAGTGTCAAAAATCCGACGCGTTTCGGAGCAGGCAAAGGCTCCTTCTTCATGGGATGCGGGCTCCGCTGTGCACTGAAAGGCTCATCAAACACCATATTGCATGTATCTGTAAATAGTCCCAGTGGACTTCTCGTGTGAGCTCCAATCAGTAAAGCCTGCTGGTGCTTGTAGTTCAGTAGTTCAAAAGCCACGTGTTTTCCTAATGGAATCAGTGCACAAACAGAGTAATAAAATCCAATATTACCCAAGTGGGTCTTCCAGTTCTGTTTGTCGAAGATTAAAGTGCTCAGCTGCGCCAGCACCAGGTTTGGAAAGTTCAAAACCTCTGGCCACTTTGTGTCTTTACGGTGAGTCATTCCCCACGGCCGGGCGCCGTGATTACATCAAGCCAAAAACTTTGCCACGTTGCGGGAATGACCACAGCAGCTGAAGGTTGAAAACCTTTATTTGCAACAAGAACGGCAATGCAGATTTTGGAAGCAGGTAAGTGTCAAAAATCCGACGCGTTTCGGAGCAGGCAAAGGCTCCTTCTTCATGGGATGTGGGCTCCGCTGTGCACTGAAAGGCTCATCAAACACCATATTGCATGTATCTGTAAATAGTCCCAGTGGACTTCTCGTGTGAGCTCCGATCAGTAAAGCCTGCTGGTGCTTGTAGTTCTGTAGTTCAAAAGCCACGTGTTTTCCTAATGGAATCAGTGCACAAACAGAGTAATAAAATCCAATATTACCCAAGTGGGTCTTCCAGTTCTGTTTGTCGAAGATTAAAGTGCTCAGCTGCGCCAGCACCAGGTTTGGAAAGTTCAAAACCTCTGGCCCCTTTGTGTCTTTACGGTGAGTCATTCCCCACGGCCGGGCGCCGTGATTACATCAAGCCAAAAACTTTGCCACGTTGCGGGAATGACCACAGCAGCTGAAGGTTGAAAACCTTTATTTGCAACAAGAACGGCAATGCAGATTTTGGAAGCAGGTAAGTGTCAAAAATCCGACGCGTTTCGGAGCAGGCAAAGGCTCCTTCTTCATGGGATGCGGGCTCCGCTGTGCACTGAAAGGCTCATCAAACACCATATTGCATGTATTTGTAAATAGTCCCAGTGGACTTCTCGTGTGAGCTCCGATCAGTAAAGCCTGCTGGTGCTTGTAGTTCTGTAGTTCAAAAGCCACATGTTTTCCTAATGGAATCAGTGCACAAACAGAGTAATAAAATCCAATATTACCCAAGTGGGTCTTCCAGTTCTGTTTGTCGAAGATTAAAGTGCTCAGCTGCGCCAGCACCAGGTTTGGAAAGTTCAAAACCTCTGGCCCCTTTGTGTCTTTACGGTGAGTCATTCCCCACGGCCGCGCGCCGTGATTACATCAAGCCAAAAACTTTGCCACGTTGCGGGAATGACCACAGCAGCTGAAGGTTGAAAACCTTTATTTGCAACAAGAACGGCAATGCAGATTTTGGAAGCAGGTAAGTGTCAAAAATCCGACGCGTTTCGGAGCAGGCAAAGGCTCCTTCTTCATGGGATGCGGCCTCCGCTGTGCACTGAAAGGCTCATCAAACACCATATTGCATGTATCTGTAAATAGTCCCAGTGGACTTCTTGTGTGAGCTACGATCAGTAAAGCCTGCTGGTGCTTGTAGTTCAAAAGCCACGTGTTTTCCTAATGGAATCAGTGCACAAACAGAGTAATAAAATCCAATATTACCCAAGTGGGTCTTCCAGTTCTGTTTGTCGAAGATTAAAGTGCTCAGCTGCGCCAGCACCAGGTTTGGAAAGTTCAAAACCTCTGGCCCCTTTGTGTCTTTACGGTGAGTCATTCCCCACGGCCGGGCGCCGTGATTACATCAAGCCAAAAACTTTGCCACGTTGCGGGAATGACCACAGCAGCTGAAGGTTGAAAACCTTTATTTGCAACAAGAACGGCAATGCAGATTTTGGAAGCAGGTAAGTGTCAAAAATCCGACGCGTTTCGGAGCAGGCAAAGGCTCCTTCTTCATGGGATGCGGCCTCCGCTGTGCACTGAAAGGCTCATCAAACACCATATTGCATGTATCTGTAAATAGTCCCAGTGGACTTCTTGTGTGAGCTCCGATCAGTAAAGCCTGCTGGTGCTTGTAGTTCTGTAGTTCAAAAGCCACGTGTTTTCCTAATGGAATCAGTGCACAAACAGAGTAATAAAATCCAATATTACCCAAGTGGGTCTTCCAGTTCTGTTTGTCGAAGATTAAAGTGCTCAGCTGCGCCAGCACCAGGTTTGGAAAGTTCAACACCTCTGGCCCCTTTGTGTCTTTACGGTGAGTCATTCCCCACGGCCGGGCGCCGTGATTACATCAAGCCAAAAACTTTGCCACGTTGCGGGAATGACCACAGCAGCTGAAGGTTGAAAACCTTTATTTGCAACAAGAACGGCAATGCAGATTTTGGAAGCAGGTAAGTGTCAAAAATCCGACGCGTTTCGGAGCAGGCAAAGGCTCCTTCTTCATGGGATGCGGGCTCCGCTGTGCACTGAAAGGCTCATCAAACACCATATTGCATGTATCTGTAAATAGTCCCAGTGGACTTCTCGTGTGAGCTCCGATCAGTAAAGCCTGCTGGTGCTTGTAGTTCTGTAGTTCAAAAGCCACGTGTTTTCCTAATGGAATCAGTGCACAAACAGAGTAATAAAATCCAATATTACCCAAGTGGGTCTTCCAGTTCTGTTTGTCGAAGATTAAAGTGCTCAGCTGCGCCAGCACCAGCACCAGGTTTGGAAAGTTCAAAACCTCTGGCCCCTTTGTGTCTTTACGGTGAGTCATTCCCCACAGCCGGGCGCCGTGATTACATCAAGCCAAAAACTTTGCCACGTTGCGGGAATGACCACAGCAGCTGGAGGTTGAAAACCTTTATTTGCAACAAGAACGGCAATGCAGATTTTGGAAGCAGGTAAGTGTCAAAAATCCGACGCGTTTCGGAGCAGGCAAAGGCTCCTTCTTCATGGGATGCGGGCTCCGCTGTGCACTGAAAGGCTCATCAAACACCATATTGCATGTATCTGTAAATAGTCCCAGTGGACTTCTCGTGTGAGCTCCGATCAGTAAAGCCTGCTGGTGCTTGTAGTTCTGTAGTTCAAAAGCCACGTGTTTTCCTAATGGAATCAGTGCACAAACAGAGTAATAAAATCCAATATTACCCAAGTGGGTCTTCCACTTCTGTTTGTCGAAGATTAAAGTGCTCAGCTGCGCCAGCACCAGCACCAGGTTTGGAAAGTTCAAAACCTCTGGCCCCTTTGTGTCTTTACGGTGAGTCATTCCCCACGGCCGGGCGCCGTGATTACATCAAGCCAAAAACTTTGTCACGTTGCGGGAATGACCACAGCAGCTGAAGGTTGAAAACCTTTATTTGCAACAAGAACGGCAATGCAGATTTTGGAAGCAGGTAAGTGTCAAAAATCCGACGCGTTTCGGAGCAGGCAAAGGCTCCTTCTTCATGGGATGCGGGCTCCGCTGTGCACTGAAAGGCTCATCAAACACCATATTGCATGTATCTGTAAATAGTCCCAGTGGACTTCTCGTGTGAGCTCCGATCAGTAAAGCCTGCTGGTGCTTGTAGTTCTGTAGTTCAAAAGCCACGTGTTTTCCTAATGGAATCAGTGCACAAACAGAGTAATAAAATCCAATATTACCCAAGTGGGTCTTCCAGTTCTGTTTGTCGAAGATTAAAGTGCTCAGCTGCGCCAGCACCAGGTTTGGAAAGTTCAAAACCTCTGGCCCCTTTGTGTCTTTACGGTGAGTCATTCCCCACGGCCGGGCGCCGTGATTACATCAAGCCAAAAACTTTGCCACGTTGCGGGAATGACCACAGCAGCTGAAGGTTGAAAACCTTTATTTGCAACAAGAACGGCAATGCAGATTTTGGAAGCAGGTAAGTGTCAAAAATCCGACGCGTTTCGGAGCAGGCAAAGGCTCCTTCTTCATGGGATGCGGGCTCCGCTGTGCACTGAAAGGCTCATCAAACACCATATTGCATGTATCTGTAAATAGTCCCAGTGGACTTCTCGTGTGAGCTCCGATCAGTAAAGCCTGCTGGTGCTTGTAGTTCTGTAGTTCAAAAGCCACGTGTTTTCCTAATGGAATCAGTGCACAAACAGAGTAATAAAATCCAATATTACCCAAGTGGGTCTTCCAGTTCTGTTTGTCGAAGATTAAAGTGCTGAGCTGCGCCAGCACCAGGTTTGGAAAGTTCAAAACCTCTGGCCCCTTTGTGTCTTTACGGTGAGTCATTCCCCACGGCCGGGCGCCGTGATTACATCAAGCCAAAAACTTTGCCACGTTGCGGGAATGACCACAGCAGCTGAAGGTTGAAAACCTTTATTTGCAACAAGAACGGCAATGCAGATTTTGGAAGCAGGTAAGTGTCAAAAATCCGACGCGTTTCGGAGCAGGCAAAGGCTCCTTCTTCATGGGATGCGGGCTCCGCTGTGCACTGAAAGGCTCATCAAACACCATATTGCATGTATCTGTAAATAGTCCCAGTGGACTTCTCGTGTGAGCTCCGATCAGTAAAGCCTGCTGGTGCTTGTAGTTCTGTAGTTCAAAAGCCACGTGTTTTCCTAATGGAATCAGTGCACAAACAGAGTAATAAAATCCAATATTACCCAAGTGGGTCTTCCAGTTCTGTTTGTCGAAGATTAAAGTGCTCAGCTGCGCCAGCACCAGGTTTGGAAAGTTCAAAACCTCTGGCCCCTTTGTGTCTTTACGGTGAGTCATTCCCCACGGCCGGGCGCCGTGATTACATCAAGCCAAAAACTTTGCCACGTTGCGGGACTGACCACAGCAGCTGAAGGTTGAAAACCTTTATTTGCAACAAGAACGGCAATGCAGATTTTGGAAGCAGGTAAGTGTCAAAAATCCGACGCGTTTCGGAGCAGGCAAAGGCTCCTTCTTCATGGGATGCGGGCTCCGCTGTGCACTGAAAGGCTCATCAAACACCATATTGCATGTATCTGTAAATAGTCAAAGTGGACTTCTCGTGTGAGCTCCGATCAGTAAAGCCTGCTGGTGCTTGTAGTTCTGTAGTTCAAAAGCCACGTGTTTTCCTAATGGAATCAGTGCACAAACTGAGTAATAAAATCCAATATTACCCAAGTGGGTCTTCCAGTTCTGTTTGTCGAAGATTAAAGTGCTCAGCTGCGCCAGCACCAGGTTTGGAAAGTTCAAAACCTCTGGCCCCTTTGTGTCTTTACGGTGAGTCATTCCCCACGGCCGGGCGCCGTGATTACATCAAGCCAAAAACTTTGCCACGTTGCGGGAATGACCACAGCAGCTGAAGGTTGAAAACCTTTATTTGCAACAAGAACGGCAATGCAGATTTTGGAAGCAGGTAAGTGTCAAAAATCCGACGCGTTTCGGAGCAGGCAAAGGCTCCTTCTTCATGGGATGCGGGCTCCGCTGTGCACTGAAAGGCTCATCAAACACCATATTGCATGTATCTGTAAATAGTCCCAGTGGACTTCTCGTGTGAGCTCCGATCAGTAAAGCCTGCTGGTGCTTGTAGTTCTGTAGTTCAAAAGCCACGTGTTTTCCTAATGGAATCAGTGCACAAACAGAGTAATAAAATCCAATATTACCCAAGTGGGTCTTCCAGTTCTGTTTGTCGAAGATTAAAGTGCTTGCTGCGCCAGCACCAGGTTTGGAAAGTTCAAAACCTCTGGCCCCTTTGTGTCTTTACGGTGAGTCATTCCCCACGGCCGGGCGCCGTGATTACATCAAGCCAAAAACTTTGCCACGTTGGGGGAATGACCACAGCAGCTGAAGGTTGAAAACCTTTATTTGCAACAAGAACGGCAATGCAGATTTTGGAAGCAGGTAAGTGTCAAAAATCCGACGCGTTTCGGAGCAGGCAAAGGCTCCTTCTTCATGGGATGCGGGCTCCGCTGTGCACTGAAAGGCTCATCAAACACCATATTGCATGTATCTGTAAATAGTCCCAGTGGACTTCTCGTGTGAGCTCCGATCAGTAAAGCCTGCTGGTGCTTGTAGTTCTGTAGTTCAAAAGCCACGTGTTTTCCTAATGGAATCAGTGCACAAACAGAGTAATAAAATCCAATATTACCCAAGTGGGTCTTCCAGTTCTGTTTGTCGAAGATTAAAGTGCTCAGCTGCGCCAGCACCAGGTTTGGAAAGTTCAAAACCTCTGGCCCCTTTGTGTCTTTACGGTGAGTCATTCCCCACGGCCGGGCGCCGTGATTACATCAAGCCAAAAACTTTGCCACGTTGCGGGAATGACCACAGCAGCTGAAGGTTGAAAACCTTTATTTGCAACAAGAACGGCAATGCAGATTTTGGAAGCAGGTAAGTGTCAAAAATCCGACGCATTTCGGAGCAGGCAAAGGCTCCTTCTTCATGGAATGCGGGCTCCGCTGTGCACTGAAAGGCTCATCAAACACCATATTGCATGTATCTGTAAATAGTCCCAGTGGACTTCTCGTGTGAGCTCCGATCAGTAAAGCCTGCTGGTGCTTGTAGTTCTGTAGTTCAAAATCCACGTGTTTTCCTAATGGAATCAGTGCACAAACAGAGTAATAAAGTCCAATATTACCCAAGTGGGTCTTCCAGTTCTGTTTGTCGAAGATTAAAGTGCTCAGCTGCGCCAGCACCAGGTTTGGAAAGTTCAAAACCTCTGGCCCCTTTGTGTCTTTACGGTGAGTCATTCCCCACGGCCGGGCGCCGTGATTACATCAAGCCAAAAACTTTGCCACGTTGCGGGAATGACCACAGCAGCTGAAGGTTGAAAACCTTTATTTGCAACAAGAACGGCAATGCAGATTTTGGAAGCAGGTAAGCGTCAAAAATCCGACGCGTTTCGGAGCAGGCAAAGGCTCCTTCTTCATGGGATGCGGGCTCCGCTGTGCACTGAAAGGCTCATCAAACACCATATTGCATGTATCTGTAAATAGTCCCAGTGGACTTCTCGTGTGAGCTCCGATCAGTAAAGCCTGCTGGTGCTTGTAGTTCTGTAGTTCAAAAGCCACGTGTTTTCCTAATGGAATCAGTGCACAAACAGAGTAATAAAATCCAATATTACCCAAGTGGGTCTTCCAGTTCTGTTTGTCGAAGATTAAAGTGCTCAGCTGCGCCAGCACCAGGTTTGGAAAGTTCAAAACCTCTGGCCCCTTTGTGTCTTTACGGTGAGTCATTCCCCACGGCCGGGCGCCGTGATTACATCAAGCCAAAAACTTTGCCACGTTGCGGGAATGACCACAGCAGCTGAAGGTTGAAAACCTTTATTTGCAACAAGAACGGCAATGCAGATTTTGGAAGCAGGTAAGTGTCAAAAATCCGACGCGTTTCGGAGCAGGCAAAGGCTCCTTCTTCATGGGATGCGGGCTCCGCTGTGCACTGAAAGGCTCATCAAACACCATATTGCATGTATCTGTAAATAGTCCCAGTGGACTTCTCGTGTGAGCTCCGATCAGTAAAGCCTGCTGGTGCTTGTAGTTCTGTAGTTCAAAAGCCACGTGTTTTCCTAATGCAATCAGTGCACAAACAGAGTAATAAAATCCAATATTACCCAAGTGGGTCTTCCAGTTCTGTTTGTCGAAGATTAAAGTGCTCAGCTGCGCCAGCACCAGGTTTGGAAAGTTCAAAACCTCTGGCCCCTTTGTGTCTTTACGGTGAGTCATTCCCCACGGCCGGGCGCCGTGATTACATCAAGCCAAAAACTTTGCCACGTTGCGGGAATGACCACAGCAGCTGGAGGTTGAAAACCTTTATTTGCAACAAGAACGGCAATGCAGATTTTGGAAGCAGGTAAGTGTCAAAAATCCGACGCGTTTTGGAGCAGGCAAAGGCTCCTTCTTCATGGGATGCGGGCTCCGCTGTGCACTGAAAGGCTCATCAAACACCATATTGCATGTATCTGTAAATAGTCCCAGTGGACTTCTCGTGTGAGCTCCGATCAGTAAAGCCTGCTGGTGCTTGTAGTTCTGTAGTTCAAAAGCCACGTGTTTTCCTAATGGAATCAGTGCACAAACAGAGTAATAAAATCCAATATTACCCAAGTGGGTCTTCCAGTTCTGTTTGTCGAAGATTAAAGTGCTCAGCTGCGCCAGCACCAGGTTTGGAAAGTTCAAAACCTCTGGCCCCTTTGTGTCTTTACGGTGAGTCATTCCCCACGGCCGGGCGCCGTGATTACATCAAGCCAAAAACTTTGCCACGTTGCGGGAATGACCACAGCAGCTGAAGGTTGAAAACCTTTATTTGCAACAAGAACGGCAATGCAGATTTTGGAAGCAGGTAAGTGTCAAAAATCCGACGCGTTTTGGAGCAGGCAAAGGCTCCTTCTTCATGGGATGCGGGCTCCGCTGTGCACTGAAAGGCTCATCAAACACCATATTGCATGTATCTGTAAATAGTCCCAGTGGACTTCTCGTGTGAGCTCCGATCAGTAAAGCCTGCTGGTGCTTGTAGTTCTGTAGTTCAAAAGCCACGTGTTTTCCTAATGGAATCAGTGCACAAACAGAGTAATAAAATCCAATATTACCCAAGTGGGTCTTCCAGTTCTGTTTGTCGAAGATTAAAGTGCTCAGCTGCGCCAGCACCAGGTTTGGAAAGTTCAAAACCTCTGGCCCCTTTGTGTCTTTACGGTGAGTCATTCCCCACGGCCGGGCGCCGTGATTACATCAAGCCAAAACCTTTGCCACGTTGCGGGAATGACCACAGCAGCTGAAGGTTGAAAACCTTTATTTGCAACAAGAACGGCAATGCAGATTTTGGAAGCAGGTAAGTGTCAAAAATCCGACGCGTTTCGGAGCAGGCAAAGGCTCCTTCTTCATGGGATGCGGGCTCCGCTGTGCACTGAAAGGCTCATCAAACACCATATTGCATGTATCTGTAAATAGTCCCAGTGGACTTCTCGTGTGAGCTCCGATCAGTAAAGCCTGCTGGTGCTTGTAGTTCTGTAGTTCAAAAGCCACGTGTTTTCCTAATGGAATCAGTGCACAAACAGAGTAATAAAATCCAATATTACCCAAGTGGGTCTTCCAGTTCTGTTTGTCGAAGATTAAAGTGCTCAGCTGCGCCAGCACCAGGTTTGGAAAGTTCAAAACCTCTGGCCCCTTTGTGTCTTTACGGTGAGTCATTCCCCACGGCCGGGCGCCGTGATTACATCAAGCCAAAACCTTTGCCACGTTGCGGGAATGACCACAGCAGCTGAAGGTTGAAAACCTTTATTTGCAACAAGAACGGCAATGCAGATTTTGGAAGCAGGTAAGTGTCAAAAATCCGACGCGTTTTGGAGCAGGCAAAGGCTCCTTCTTCATGGGATGCGGGCTCCGCTGTGCACTGAAAGGCTCATCAAACACCATATTGCATGTATCTGTAAATAGTCCCAGTGGACTTCTCGTGTGAGCTCCGATCAGTAAAGCCTGCTGGTGCTTGTAGTTCTGTAGTTCAAAAGCCACGTGTTTTCCTAATGGAATCAGTGCACAAACAGAGTAATAAAATCCAATATTACCCAAGTGGGTCTTCCAGTTCTGTTTGTCGAAGATTAAAGTGCTCAGCTGCGCCAGCACCAGGTTTGGAAAGTTCAAAACCTCTGGCCCCTTTGTGTCTTTACGGTGAGTCATTCCCCACGGCCGGGCGCCGTGATTACATCAAGCCAAAAACTTTGCCACGTTGCGGGAATGACCACAGCAGCTGAAGGTTGAAAACCTTTATTTGCAACAAGAACGGCAATGCAGATTTTGGAAACAGGTAAGTGTCAAAAATCCGACGCGTTTCGGAGCAGGCAAAGGCTCCTTCTTCATGGGATGCGGGCTCCGCTGTGCACTGAAAGGCTCATCAAACACCATATTGCATGTATCTGTAAATAGTCCCAGTGGACTTCTCGTGTGAGCTCCGATCAGTAAAGCCTGCTGGTGCTTGTAGTTCTGTAGTTCAAAAGCCACGTGTTTTCCTAATGGAATCAGTGCACAAACAGAGTAATAAAATCCAATATTACTCAAGTGGGTCTTCCAGTTCTGTTTGTCGAAGATTAAAGTGCTCAGCTGCGCCAGCACCAGGTTTGGAAAGTTCAAAACCTCTGGCCCCTTTGTGTCTTTACGGTGAGTCATTCCCCACGGCCGGGCGCCGTGATTACATCAAGCCAAAAACTTTGCCACGTTGCGGGAATGACCACAGCAGCTGGAGGTTGAAAACCTTTATTTGCAACAAGAACGGCAATGCAGATTTTGGAAGCAGGTAAGTGTCAAAAATCCGACGCGTTTCGGAGCAGGCAAAGGCTCCTTCTTCATGGGATGCGGGCTCCGCTGTGCACTGAAAGGCTCATCAAACACCATATTGCATGTATCTGTAAATAGTCCCAGTGGACTTCTCGTGTGAGCTCCGATCAGTAAAGCCTGCTGGTGCTTGTAGTTCTGTAGTTCAAAAGCCACGTGTTTTCCTAATGGAATCAGTGCACAAACAGAGTAATAAAATCCAATATTACCCAAGTGGGTCTTCCAGTTCTGTTTGTCGAAGATTAAAGTGCTCAGCTGCGCAAGCACCAGGTTTGGAAAGTTCAAAACCTCTGGCCCCTTTGTGTCTTTACGGTGAGTCATTCCCCACGGCCGGGCGCCGTGATTACATCAAGCCAAAAACTTTGCCACGTTGCGGGAATGACCACAGCAGCTGGAGGTTGAAAACCTTTATTTGCAACAAGAACGGCAATGCAGATTTTGGAAGCAGGTAAGTGTCAAAAATCCGACGCGTTTCGGAGCAGGCAAAGTCTCCTTCTTCATGGGATGCGGGCTCCGCTGTGCACTGAAAGGCTCATCAAACACCATATTGCATGTATCTGTAAATAGTCCCAGTGGACTTCTCGTGTGAGCTCCGATCAGTAAAGCCTGCTGGTGCTTGTAGTTCTGTAGTTCAAAAGCCACGTGTTTTCCTAATGGAATCAGTGCACAAACAGAGTAATAAAATCCAATATTACCCAAGTGGGTCTTCCAGTTCTGTTTGTCGAAGATTAAAGTGCTCAGCTGCGCCAGCACCAGGTTTGGAAAGTTCAAAACCTCTGGCCCCTTTGTGTCTTTACGGTGATTCATTCCCCACGGCCGGGCGCCGTGATTACATCAAGCCAAAAACTTTGCCACGTTGCGGGAATGACCACAGCAGCTGAAGGTTGAAAACCTTTATTTGCAACAAGAACGGCAATGCAGATTTTGGAAGCAGGTAAGTGTCAAAAATCCGACGCGTTTCGGAGCAGGCAAAGGCTCCTTCTTCATGGGATGCGGGCTCCGCTGTGCACTGAAAGGCTCATCAAACACCATATTGCATGTATCTGTAAATAGTCCCAGTGGACTTCTCGTGTGAGCTCCGATCAGTAAAGCCTGCTGGTGCTTGTAGTTCTGTAGTTCAAAAGCCACGTGTTTTCCTAATGCAATCAGTGCACAAACAGAGTAATAAAATCCAATATTACCCAAGTGGGTCTTCCAGTTCTGTTTGTCGAAGATTAAAGTGCTCAGCTGCGCCAGCACCAGGTTTGGAAAGTTCAAAACCTCTGGCCCCTTTGTGTCTTTACGGTGAGTCATTCCCCACGGCCGGGCGCCGTGATTACATCAAGCCAAAAACTTTGCCACGTTGCGGGAATGACCACAGCAGCTGAAGGTTGAAAACCTTTATTTGCAACAAGAACGGCAATGCAGATTTTGGAAGCAGGTAAGTGTCAAAAATCCGACGCGTTTCGGAGCAGGCAAAGGCTCCTTCTTCATGGGATGCGGGCTCCGTTGTGCACTGAAAGGCTCATCAAACACCATATTGCATGTATCTGTAAATAGTCCCAGTGGACTTCTCGTGTGAGCTCCGATCAGTAAAGCCTGCTGGTGCTTGTAGTTCTGTAGTTCAAAAGCCACGTGTTTTCCTAATGGAATCAGTGCACAAACAGAGTAATAAAATCCAATATTACCCAAGTGGGTCTTCCAGTTCTGTTTGTCGAAGATTAAAGTGCTCAGCTGCGCCAGCACCAGGTTTGGAAAGTTCAAAACCTCTGGCCCCTTTGTGTCTTTACGGTGAGTCATTCCCCACGGCCGGGCGCCGTGATTACATCAAGCCAAAAACTTTGCCACGTTGCGGGAATGACCACAGCAGCTGAAGGTTGAAAACCTTTATTTGCAACAAGAACGGCAATGCAGATTTTGGAAGCAGGTAAGTGTCAAAAATCCGACGCGTTTCGGAGCAGGCAAAGGCTCCTTCTTCATGGGATGCGGGCTCCGCTGTGCACTGAAAGGCTCATCAAACACCATATTGCATGTATCTGTAAATAGTCCCAGTGGACTTCTCGTGTGAGCTCCGATCAGTAAAGCCTGCTGGTGCTTGTAGTTCTGTAGTTCAAAAGCCA
Source organism: Lissotriton helveticus (assembly GCF_964261635.1). NCBI lineage: Eukaryota > Metazoa > Chordata > Amphibia > Caudata > Salamandridae > Lissotriton > Lissotriton helveticus. The sequence continues at coordinate 1,710,605,999 of NC_136067.1, forward strand.
CGTGTTTTCCTAATGGAATCAGTGCACAAACAGAGTAATAAAATCCAATATTACCCAAGTGGGTCTTCCAGTTCTGTTTGTCGAAGATTAAAGTGCTCAGCTGCGCCAGCACCAGGTTTGGAAAGTTCAAAACCTCTGGCCCCTTTGTGTCTTTACGGTGAGTCATTCCCCACGGCCGGGCGCCGTGATTACATCAAGCCAAAAACTTTGCCACGTTGCGGGAATGACCACAGCAGCTGGAGGTTGAAAACCTTTATTTGCAACAAGAACGGCAATGCAGATTTTGGAAGCAGGTAAGTGTCAAAAATCAGACGCGTTTCGGAGCAGGCAAAGGCTCCTTCTTCATGGGATGCGGGCTCCGCTGTGCACTGAAAGGCTCATCAAACACCATATTGCATGTATCTGTAAATAGTCCCAGTGGACTTCTCGTGTGAGCTCCGATCAGTAAAGCCTGCTGGTGCTTGTAGTTCTGTAGTTCAAAAGCCACGTGTTTTCCTAATGGAATCAGTGCACAAACAGAGTAATAAAATCCAATATTACCCGAGTGGGTCTTCCAGTTCTGTTTGTCGAAGATTAAAGTGCTCAGCTGCGCCAGCACCAGGTTTGGAAAGTTCAAAACCTCTGGCCCCTTTGTGTCTTTACGGTGAGTCATTCCCCACGGCCGGGCGCCGTGATTACATCAAGCCAAAAACGTTGCCACGTTGCGGGAATGACCACAGCAGCTGAAGGTTGAAAACCTTTATTTGCAACAAGAACGGCAATGCAGATTTTGGAAGCAGGTAAGTGTCAAAAATCCGAGGCGTTTCGGAGCAGGCAAAGGCTCCTTCTTCATGGGATGCGGGCTCCGCTGTGCACTGAAAGGCTCATCAAACACCATATTGCATGTATCTGTAAATAGTCCCAGTGGACTTCTCGTGTGAGCTCCGATCAGTAAAGCCTGCTGGTGCTTGTAGTTCTGTAGTTCAAAAGCCACGTGTTTTCCTAATGGAATCAGTGCACAAACAGAGTAATAAAATCCAATATTACCCAAGTGGGTCTTCCAGTTCTGTTTGTCGAAGATTAAAGTGCTCAGCTGCGCCAGCACCAGGTTTGGAAAGTTCAAAACCTCTGGCCCCTTTGTGTCTTTACGGTGAGTCATTCCCCACGGCCGGGCGCCGTGATTACATCAAGCCAAAAACTTTGCCACGTTGCGGGAATGACCACAGCAGCTGAAGGTTGAAAACCTTTATTTGCAACAAGAACGGCAATGGAGATTTTGGAAGCAGGTAAGTGTCAAAAATCCGACGCATTTCGGAGCAGGCAAAGGCTCCTTCTTCATGGGATGCGGGCTCCGCTGTGCACTGAAAGGCTCATCAAACACCATATTGCATGTATCTGTAAATAGTCCCAGTGGACTTCTCGTGTGAGCTCCGATCAGTAAAGCCTGCTGGTGCTTGTAGTTCTGTAGTTCAAAAGCCACGTGCTTTCCTAATGGAATCAGTGCACAAACAGAGTAATAAAATCCAATATTACCCAAGTGGGTCTTCCAGTTCTGTTTGTCGAAGATTAAAGTGCTCAGCTGCGCCAGCACCAGGTTTGGAAAGTTCAAAACCTCTGGCCCCTTTGTGTCTTTACGGTGAGTCATTCCCCACGGCCGGGCGCCGTGATTACATCAAGCCAAAAACTTTGCCACGTTGCGGGAATGACCACAGCAGCTGGAGGTTGAAAACCTTTATTTGCAACAAGAACGGCAATGCAGATTTTGGAAGCAGGTAAGTGTCAAAAATCCGACGCGTTTCGGAGCAGGCAAAGGCTCCTTCTTCATGGGATGCGGGCTCCGCTGTGCACTGAAAGGCTCATCAAACACCATATTGCATGTATCTGTAAATAGTCCCAGTGGACTTCTCGTGTGAGCTCCGATCAGTAAAGCCTGCTGGTGCTTGTAGTTCTGTAGTTCAAAAGCCACGTGTTTTCCTAATGGAATCAGTGCACAAACAGAGTAATAAAATCCAATATTACCCAAGTGGGTCTTCCAGTTCTGTTTGTTGAAGATTAAAGTGCTCAGCTGCGCCAGCACCAGGTTTGGAAAGTTCAAAACCTCTGGCCCCTTTGTGTCTTTACGGTGAGTCATTCCCCACGGCCGGGCGCCGTGATTACATCAAGCCAAAAACTTTGCCACGTTGCGGGAATGACCACAGCAGCTGAAGGTTGAAAACCTTTATTTGCAACAAGAACGACAAACAGAACTGGAAGACCCACTTGGGTAATATTGGATTTTATTACTCTGTTTGTGCACTGATTCCATTAGGAAAACACGTGGCTTTTGAACTACAGAACTACAAGCACCAGCAGGCTTTACTGATCGGAGCTCACACGAGAAGTCCACTGGGACTATTTACAGATACATGCAATATGGTGTTTGATGAGCCTTTCAGTGCACAGCGGAGCCCGCATCCCATGAAGAAGGAGCCTTTGCCTGCTCCGAAACGCGTCGGATTTTTGACACTTACCTGCTTCCAAAATCTGCATTGCCGTTCTTGTTGCAAATAAAGGTTTTTAACCTCCAGCTGCTGTGGTCATTCCCGCAACGTGGCAAAGTTTTTGGCTTGATGTAATCACGGCGCCCGGCCGTGGGGAATGACTCACCGTAAAGACACAAAGGGGCCAGAGGTTTTGAACTTTCCAAACCTGGTGCTGGCGCAGCTGAGCACTTTAATCTTCGACAAACAGAACTGGAAGACCCACTTGGGTAATATTGGATTTTATTACTCTGTTTGTGCACTGATTCCATTAGGAAAACACGTGGCTTTTGAACTACAGAACTACAAGCACCAGCAGGCTTTACTGATCGGAGCTCACACGAGAAGTCCACTGGGACTATTTACAGATACATGCAATATGGTGTTTGATGAGCCTTTCAGTGCACAGCGGAGCCCGCATCCCATGAAGAAGGAGCCTTTGCCTGCTCCGAAACGCGTCGGATTTTTGACACTTACCTGCTTCCAAAATCTGCATAGCCGTTCTTGTTGCAAATAAAGGTTTTCAACCTTCAACTGCTGTGGTCATTCCCGCAACGTGGCAAAGTTTTTGGCTTGATGTAATCACGGCGCCCGGCCGTGGGGAATGACTCACCGTAAAGACACAAAGGGGCCAGAGGTTTTGAACTTTCCAAACCTGGTGCTGGCGCAGCTGAGCACTTTAATCTTCGACAAACAGAACTGGAAGACCCACTTGGGTAATATTGGATTTTATTACTCTGTTTGTGCACTGATTCCATTAGGAAAACACGTGGCTTTTGAACTACAGAACTACAAGCACCAGCAGGCTTTACTGATCGGAGCTCACACGAGAAGTCCACTGGGACTATTTACAGATACATGCAATATGGTGTTTGATGAGCCTTTCAGTGCACAGCGGAGCCCGCATCCCATGAAGAAGGAGCCTTTGCCTGCTCCGAAACGCGTCGGATTTTTGACACTTACCTGCTTCCAAAATCTGCATTGCCGTTCTTGTTGCAAATAAAGGTTTTCAACCTTCAGCTGCTGTGGTCATTCCCGCAACGTGGCAAAGTTTTTGGCTTGATGTAATCACGGCGCCCGGCCGTGGGGAATGACTCACCGTAAAGACACAAAGGGGCCAGAGGTTTTGAACTTTCCAAACCTGGTGCTGGCGCAGCTGAGCACTTTAATCTTCGACAAACAGAACTGGAAGACCCACTTGGGTAATATTGGATTTTATTACTCTGTTTGTGCACTGATTCCATTAGGAAAACACGTGGCTTTTGAACTACAGAACTACAAGCACCAGCAGGCTTTACTGATCGGAGCTCACACGAGAAGTCCACTGGGACTATTTACAGATACATGCAATATGGTGTTTGATGAGCCTTTCAGTGCACAGCGGAGCCCGCATCCCATGAAGAAGGAGCCTTTGCCTGCTCCGAAACGCGTCGGATTTTTGACACTTACCTGCTTCCAAAATCTGCATTGCCGTTCTTGTTGCAAATAAAGGTTTTCAACCTTCAGCTGCTGTGGTCATTCCCGCAACGTGGCAAAGTTTTTGGCTTGATGTAATCACGGCGCCCGGCCGTGGGGAATGACTCACCGTAAAGACACAAAGGGGCCAGAGGTTTTGAACTTTCCAAACCTGGTGCTGGCGCAGCTGAGCACTTTAATCTTCGACAAACAGAACTGGAAGACCCACTTGGGTAATATTGGATTTTATTACTCTGTTTGTGCACTGATTCCATTAGGAAAACACGTGGCTTTTGAACTACAGAACTACAAGCACCAGCAGGCTTTACTGATCGGAGCTCACACGAGAAGTCCACTGGGACTATTTACAGATACATGCAATATGGTGTTTGATGAGCCTTTCAGTGCACAGCGGAGCCCGCATCCCATGAAGAAGGAGCCTTTGCCTGCTCCGAAACGCGTCGGATTTTTGACACTTACCTGCTTCCAAAATCTGCATTGCCGTTCTTGTTGCAAATAAAGGTTTTCAACCTTCAGCTGCTGTGGTCATTCCCGCAACGTGGCAAAGTTTTTGGCTTGATGTAATCACGGCGCCCGGCCGTGGGGAATGACTCACCGTAAAGACACAAAGGGGCCAGAGGTTTTGAACTTTCCAAACCTGGTGCTGGCGCAGCTGAGCACTTTAATCTTCGACAAACAGAACTGGAAGACCCACTTGGGTAATATTGGATTTTATTACTCTGTTTGTGCACTGATTCCATTAGGAAAACACGTGGCTTTTGAACTACAGAACTACAAGCACCAGCAGGCTTTACTGATCGGAGCTCACACGAGATGTCCACTGGGACTATTTACAGATACATGCAATATGGTGTTTGATGAGCCTTTCAGTGCACAGCGGAGCCCGCATCCCATGAAGAAGGAGCCTTTGCCTGCTCCAAAACGCGTCGGATTTTTGGCACTTACCTGCTTCCAAAATCTGCATTGCCGTTCTTGTTGCAAATAAAGGTTTTCAACCTTCAGCTGCTGTGGTCATTCCCGCAACGTGGCAAAGTTTTTGGCTTGATATATATATATATATATATATATCCGGTAAACCGCGTCTCCACCCAGTAACAAACACCTTCACCGAGACAGAAACAGCGCGGTCGCCAGTAGGTAGTTATAGTTAGGACCTAGTTTCCATAGGAAATCTGCAACACTCTATTGGGAATAACTTTGGCGCCGGTCGTTGAATCTTCGCGAATTTCTCAAAGAAGATGGCCCGCTCTGCTCCGCTCCTTCCCTGAAAGTCTCGGGAAGATTTGTCAAGCGGGGGCCGAGAAAAAAGGGGGGGTCCCAAAATGTGTTTTCTGATGTTAATTTCCATAGGATGATTAGACACGGCTACAGCCCGAATCGCTGAACGGAATTACACCAAATTGGGGGAAATGGTAGGGTCTGGTACGCAAATCACCCTTTTGGTTAAATGGTGTAAATCCCTCCAGTAGTTCCTGAGAAAATCAAAATTAAAAAAATATATATATCGGGGCGGAGCCTAACCACACATCTCATCGTGAGATCTGATTGGCTGTCAGCACTTCATCCAAGAAGTGTTGGCAGCCATCTTGGGACCAATATACATGATAGCACCTCATTAAAAAGCATTGCAGTTAATAGAACGTTTTAGGACTTTAGTTACATTATAAATCATTTGTTGATGGTACCATACTCATTTTAGGAATTGTGGTGTGTTCTAAGGTGATTTTACCATGTGGAAAAGCCTTCTGCTGGGATATCATGAATCATGTTTAAAAGAAAACTATTATCTCATGCTTTTCCCACAGTGGTTTGGAAGGGGATCTACAAGCTAAACTAAAAGCATATTTTCTGTAAATTCACATTATCTTTCTCAGTCTTGTGAGAATGAAGTCTGACATTCTCAGTAAACATGTACATCCACCAAGGACAGAGACTGTCAGTTGATTCCTTTGTGTTCTACTGCAGCTTCCCAGAGTGTTCTAAAGAACAACTAGAGCGCTAACAGTCCTACTTATTACAAAGGTATGGCACACCTGAAGCCATCTTGATTGGAATAAAGTGGTAACTCTTAAAACATTTAATTTAAAAAGGAACAAAATGAGGGGGTATATTTTGCCATAGAAAGTATGATTAGTGCTGCAAAAAGAAAAATTAGGGCACATTTTGAGTGACTTCTCAAATCCTCTTCTATTTCATTAAAAATTTCTGACATGCAGTCTCCCAAGATGGCCACCAGAGACAAAAGAGCCCAAATGTAGCCCAATTATCACCCAGATGTAGCCCAAGTATAGCCCAATGAGAGAATGTCCCAGAGTGTTCTAAAGAACAACTAGAGCGCTAACAGTCTTACTTATGACAAAAGTATGGCACACCAGAAGCCATCTTGATTGGAATGAAGTGGTAAGTCTGAAAACATTTAATTTAAAAAGAAACAAAATGAGGGGGTTCATTTTGCCATAGAAAGTATGATTAGTGCTTCAGAAAGAAAAATTAGGGCACATTTTGAGTGACTTCTCAAATCTTCTTCTATTTCATTAAAAAATTCTGACATGCAGACTGAAACATGCATTTTCAATACCAGCATCAGACTTCCCTGGTGAGCAGTAGCTTTACTACAGTGATCTAATAAGCAACTAGCGTGCTAACATTCTGAATTTATGGCAAATGTGTGTCACATCTGAATGCCTTCTTGATGGAATCAAAGTAGAAAACTGAAAGTATTTCCTACTGAGGAGACTGTAGTAAATGAGGAAATTAGGAAACTTCATAACAAATAAGTCTCCAAAGATGGCCACCAGAGACAAAAGAGCCCAAATGTAGCACAAATATCCCCCAGATGGAGCCCAAGTATAGCCCAATGACAGAATGTCCCAAAGTGTTCTAAAGAACAACTAGAGCGCTAACAGTCTTACTTATGACAAAAGTATGGCACACCTGAAGTCATCTTGATTGGAATAAAGTGGTAACACTTAAAACATTTAATTTGCAAAGGAACAAAATGAGGGGGTTCATTTAGCCATAGAAATTATGATTAGTGCTGAAGAAAAAAAAATTAGGGCACATTTTGACTTCTCAAATCCTCTTCTATTTCATTAAAAGAATCCTGACATGCAGACTGAAACATGCACTTTGAATACCAGCAGCAGACTTCCCTGGTGAGCAGTAGCTTTACTACAGTGATATAATGAGCAACTAGAGTGCTAACATTCAGAATCTATGGCAAATGTGTGACACATCTGAATGCCTTCTTGATGGAACCAAAGTAAACAAGCATTGAAAATGCAATAGATCTCGCTCTCGTTTAAGTTAAAGCCATTCTGTTTGTAATGAGGTGGCTTTTTAGCTTTGCTTTTATTAGTGTTTTTCAAACTTTCATGTAAATAACATGCATATGTATGCATATATGTATATGTATGCAAGCATTTATATTTGTATTTATATAGATATGCAGAATATATATGTTTATATATGTATGTATATATATATATATATACACATACATATATATAAATGCATATGCATATATGTATGTGTATATGTGTGCGTGTACAGAGAGGTAGAGGTGTAGAGGTAGAGGTGTAGAGGTAGAGAGGTAGAGGTAGAGAGGTAGAGGTAGAGATGTAGAGACTAGTAGAGAGAGAAGTAGAGAGAGGTAGAGAGGTAGAAAGTAGAGAATGAGTAATAGAGAGTAGAGTGAGTAGTAGAGAGTAGTAGAGAGCAGTAGAGAGAGTAGCAGAGAGTGAATAATAGAGAGTAGTAGAGTGAATAGTAGAGTGAGTCGTAGAGAGTAGTAGAGAGTGAGTAGTAGAGAGTGAGTAGCAGAGAGAGAGAATAGTAGAGAGTAGTAAAGAGTGAGTAGTAGAGTGAGTATTAGAGAGTAGGAGAGAGAGTAGTAGAGAAGGAGTAGTAGAGAGTAGTAGAGAGTGAGTAGTAGAGAGTGAGTAGTAGAGTGAGTAGTAGAGAGTGAGTAGTAGAGAGTAGTAGAGAGTGAATAGTAGAGAATAGTAGAGAGTAGTAGAGAGTGAGTAATAAAGAGTGAGTAGTAGAGAGAGTAGTAGAGTGAGTAGTACAGAGTAGAGAGTAGTATAGAGTGAGTAGTAGAGGGTAGTAGATAGTGAGTAGTAGGGAGTGAGTAGTAGAGAGAGAGTAGTAGAGAGTAGTAGAGTAGTAGAGAATGAGTAGTAGAGAGTGAGTATTAGAGAATAGTGGAGTAGTAGAGAGTGAGTAGTAGAGAGTAGTGGGGAATATTCCAAAGTTTGGCACAGCACCACTTGCACAAGTTCAATCAAATCATATCACTTAGAGTCCTTATTGAAGCGCTGAATCTTGATGTATATTCAAATGCTTTTATTTTCCTTAAGTTTATGTTCCACAGCCAGCCGATGCGTTTCGTTCTGTACAACAGATCTTCTTCAGGGCGTTCTTATTTCCTTCAAGTTAAGTCGGTATCCTGTTGTCATATAACTAGATATTTGTTCCAAATGTTAGACGAGTCGTAAGTACATTCTTATTCAAAGTGACTAGTTATCAATTTTACCCACACAATTCTGGCAGACTTGAGTAATTTATAGCATCCTCAAAGTCAGTCTTTCAAAAATTCCAAAGTATAGGACATGATAATCCAAATCCAAATGTTTCTCAAGAATAGTCATTTTCAATCGTTCGGAATATCGGCGTTTGGGCAGATATGACCCATGGACACGATTTATGACTTTTCTTGAGAAACATTTGGATTTGGATTATCATGTCCTATACTTTGGAATTTTTGAAAGACTGACTTTGAGGATGCTATAAATTGTCATCTGAGATGTCATCAGTGATGTCATCAGTGATGTCATCAGTGATGTCACTGACCATGTCATGAATGATGTAATATGTGACATCATCAGCAGTGGATTGCGGGCGCGCGAGTTATAGTGAGTACAACTAACTATAACGGGAAATTTCAATGGTTTTGTATGAGTAAAATGTCCAGCTAACTATAACTGGTGTGAAACCTATGGTTTTTTCAGTGAATATATATATATATATGTGTGTACATATATATATATATATATATATATTTTTTTTCATCAGTTCACCTAGTGACACATGTAAAAAGTTACTTCGAAATCCTTTTCTTACAACTAAATGTCGAAACACATTTATGAAACATCATAGATCATGGTATTCATCAGGTGCAAAGCAATTGCTCATGTCACAATGTAATAACTCAGAAATAGTACTTCAGTCATGTAATATCCGCCTACTTACACACAAATAGTGTGCACCTTGCCCTGAATTTTGACTTCACAATCAGACCTGGCTGTTTCAAACAGAAGTGGAGTATGGTTATCTCCTGCTATTAGTGCCTGCTAAGCAAAGTAACAACCTACATTTGCTAATAGTTGAAAGGAAGCAATTCCAGTGGTCAATAAAATTGATAATAATTGATGCTACAAACATGGTTTCGAACAGAATGCTAGCCTTAATGTACTTCCAGATTTAAGACACACTTAAGGATGACTTTTAAACACTCTAGTAGAATAGGTAGTGTTGTGTTGGGTGATCTTTAGGGCATGGTTTCTTAACTAGTGGGCTACAAATTCCTGGGGGTCCGTAAAGCCTTCTGATGTGGTCCGAGACCGTGTAGGGAATCAAATTACATTAGCAGATTATTAAAGTATATATACTTTAAAAGCAAAATTTTAATATGTATACCTTTCTGCAAATGTGAAAATATTTAAAATTGGATGCTGAAACTAGTTGGTATCCTTATTTGATTCGTGAGATCAGCACAAGTACATTAAAAAGAATTCAGTTTGAAGCACTGCCTTGTCTTTCGGAAATAAAACACACCTTTGAAACACTTCAACTTACTGGTTAAAATGTCGATTTCTGCAGATGTTTTGTTTGTGAATTAATTAAAGTATTTTATAGTTTGTGCACTTGTTAGATGCATTGTTTACAGAATCAAATCACAGGAATTGCTTAGGTGGGTGTCTCTAGCTTCATGTAGTGATTCAGTGGGGATCTATAGAAGAGAAAAGGTTAAGAAGCACTGCTCTAGCCTATATTGTTCATGCTATGATATGAATGCTTCCATAATACACTAGGGAGCCTTGGAACTGCTAACCTGGGGTTGCCCTTGCGAAACAGTAAACTCGTCCAAAATATGAGACGGCTGCCATGTTGAATACCTAACATGTGCAAGTTAGCAGCAAATCCTTGCAAGGTGCTCATTTGCACGTGCCGCCTGGCAGTACACAAGTCAAACATGTTCTTGTATGTGATGAATCGCATCATATACACACAGACGAGCTGCAAATTCACAATATGGTTATATTCGGAGAGAAAAACAAAAACGCATGCTCATCCAACCGATGAAAAGTGCAACAGGAAGGTCGCATATGGTGCCAAATATGTACAGAAAGACTCGACGGGGACGCATATTTTGGCTGCAACTGTTAAAGGGAAAGACTGCTTACCTCATTCGTTTCTATCTGACTATGTGAAGCACATAAAGTGATTGTGGAAATGAAATCCATTGACGACAGTGAGTCTCATAGCATTAGTACACCAATTTACCACAGAGCAGGATAATTCTTACATCACTTAGAAAGGTCAGTCTCGCACAGGATTGGATTCGAAAGTGTATTCACTTTATGCCTCACTTCTTCCGTTATTCTACGGTGAAAAGACCTCCAGATGTGCAGAAGTATATCTTCTCTTGCTATACCACTTAACCACAAAAAAAGACTAGTGGCAATATTTCTTTCATTATTTCTATCACCATATTTGCGAAATCAGAAGCCAGATACACTCAGAAAACAAATGGAGATCGTTGTAGAATTGGCATAAAATAAGCTTCCAGAAGTCGGTGGATACCCTAAATAATCCCCTCGGCTCATCCGGCTTTTTTTCTCCCTATGGACCCTTGCTTCTGTCTCCTTTTTTGGTTGGTGATACTTAACGACAAAAGTCGTGTAGATAAATTATGAGCCTACAGGATGGGGCGTGGGTCTCTAGACTAGAAAGAACATAAATGTTGTTGTCTGCTATCTCCACTGCACACCTTGCCCACTAAACCAACAATATTTATACGGAAGAGATCATGAATTACTAATATATGAAAGGAAGGAAATCTGCTCACTTGTACCCTTCACTCCACTCACATGTAACCCTTTGAGTCCCTCGTTAGTCATCTTCAATAGATGATATGGTGTCCAGTCCATGAAATCCATTGGCCAAACATACAAGAGTGCATTGATGCCTATACAATCCACACCCCCATATGTGCAGGTGAATAACAACACCTTGCAAGGTGTACATTTGCATGTGCATGGTGGCACTACATAGAGCAAAGCATGCTCCTGTATGTGTACTATGGATGTATAAGGATCACCAATAGAAGATTCTGCCATTGTCTAACAATCTATGTTTTACAGGAAAACATATCTTGAACTTCGCCATTTCACAAACCGCGACAACTGAGAAAATTTTAAGAACCCAAAGCAAAGAACAACCCGTTGGTTTCAGGGGTAGAATTTAATTTAGGGACAAGAGCAAAACACAATCGAAGAAAGGATGATATAAATAAAAATAGTGTTGGCGGAGAGGTTTTAGTTCTGCCTGCAGTGTCATTGTACATGAGGTTAAGGCTTTAGAGAAGGTGATGGTTGGTGCTACTCTGAGGGAACATTAAGGAGCCGCCTACAGCATGACCAGCAAGGAAGTGCAAAAATGGTCATAGCCTCATCAAAAACAGTCCCATTTGTATAAGACACTGTGGCAAAATGCCATTTTACCCACAGGCTAAAGAATTTGCACTAGCTTTGTGGAAAGTGCAGTTACTTGAGTGTTGACTCCTTGTACAGATCATTTTATGTGAAATTGTTGATTGCTGCTAATCGCCCATGATTGTATCCAGGCATCGAGTAGGGCAGGCCTGAAGGGGGATGAGTAGATCATATCTGTTTCATCTGGGAATGCAGAGTCCTTGCCCAAATATTAAGTAGCCTGTTTTCCACCCAATTTGGGTGGGTCAACCGCTAAGGAGCTGGGGTGGTGAAGGTACAACTGTCAGTAAGCCCATTTAAGACTTCCCTTCCTGTATGTTGGGGGGTTTGGGAACATTTTCTCCTCCCATCAAGGTGGGACTATTTAGGCTCAAAAAAGAAAATGCTTGCCAGCCCCCATAACATGGCATCATAGCAGATCAGTCATTTTTTTCTCCAGAACAAACACAAAAATTGCTCCCTTTTTATATTAAAACATATTAATCAATACCCTGACAACCTCGGAAGTTTCTCTGCGAACATGTGAGACATTCAAAAACCATGGCACACATGGCATTGAAAGTCCCACTCTAAATAGGGTAAGCTACCAACAGACCAGTTCCAGAAAGAGGGTTTCTAGCAACAGACAGGAGTGTGTTGCGGCTCCACTGTTGGAAAGACAGCAGTTCTCCTATATCTATAGGAGACAGTGAAACAGAGAATTGGGCGATGGGGCATCTGCAGATTCTTTTGCAGATGCCTTGTTTCTATTCAGCTCTAAAGTAGCACCGGAAACTAATCACTGGAATTTAATCACCGGAATCTAATCATATAAAGTATAAGAAGTTTGAAGAAGGTGTGGTGCTCTGTGTGGTTGGGGCAGATGCTGCTGTGTCAGGATGGCCAATAATCTGTCAACCTAAGAACAGCAGTGGAACAAGGCGCGATGTGGATTAGGACACAGCAAGAAATAAAGGTGCAGTTTTAGGAGACAGTGAAAGCATATGCACTGTGTGATTTCAATATGGCACCATTGATGATTTGTGAAAGCAGTGGTCTAATAAATGACAATGTGGGCTTCGATAGCAAATTAACTGAGACTTATCGAGGGATGCGACATATCACCTATTTGCCTTGATTCTTATTGACCTGGCCTTCAGACAGCTTTGTTTGTGTCATCAGCCTCCTACAATAGAAAATCATAAATAAAAATGCATACCTGTATATATACATAGAATAGCATTTGGTAAGCCAACTTCAGCCATTGGCTCTCTTGCACTGTGGGTGATGTAATTTTGCCTGATCACTCATGCATAGCCATCTAAAAAGAAGTCAATTGCAGTTTCAGAATTGGTGGGCCAATAATTCACTATGCCTTTGCTTTTTTTCTTTGCATTCTTTGTCCAATGTAAAAATGTTCAAGTGGTCATTGTGTGTTTAAAGTTTGTTTTAGGGTTACCTAAAGTCAATAATACCAACATTAATAGTTCATTTTCTTTACATCAGTAAGAACTTCTGGATGTTTTCAGTGATCTGCAATTAAGAAGATTTCCCTACATGTTCGAAATACACCTGCATGTTAGGAAGCTCTGATAGTGTTCTATTAAGTTTAGAAGCAATTGTTAATATATTTTTAAATGTCAACATTTCATTGTGGAGGAGGAGCTTAGCGCGCACCCAAGATGGTCGCGTGAGCTCAGAGCTCCCGGACCTTTGCCACCTCCATCGACTATCCTGCATCTAATCCTGATTTGGGCGACGGGCTTCTGTGGTCGTGAACCTGCTGATCATTTATCCGTTGACGGATTTCGCTTTGGTCTCCGGGAACCTGAGATATGGCTTTTTGAATATTTGCGGCCTGCTCCATGGCACTGCCCCGGGCTTGCCTACTCTGCCAGCCAGGTAGTAATTGAATAACAACGGCCTGCGTTAACCTCCCTTGCCCGGTCTTCTACTTTCGGTTTCGATTTTGATGATCCTACGTCATTGACCTTGCCTTGGTCGCCCGGGTTGCTTGCTTCACTCATTTATTCGCAACATCGCTTGGAGATCTGGACTTTCTTGCTCTTTGCCTAGTGACTGGTCCTCATTTTATTCCTTGAGCTTCTGCGGGCACATCGAGTGTAGCCATTTTCACTAGGTCTCAGACTACCCTCCGGGGCACACGACCTAAGATGGCCACCAAGCCTGAAGCGGAGAGGCGCAAGACCAGACCGGCAGCTCGAGGAGGTTCTGTCCAATCCAACGTCATGGACCGATATACTCTCACTAAGAGCTCTCCGAGTGGAACGGCTAAACCCCCGGCCGGCATTGAGGACGAATCCCTGCTGGGTGATGACCCGTCGTTGAAAGACGTCCTGTGCGCCATTGCTGGGATGAAGGCCGCGATGGGACAACAGTATGAGGCCCTAACCCACAAGCTGGACACTGTTGCCATAGATGTCAATCTAATCAGGGCGGATCTTGCAAAAACCAACGAAAAGGTCAAGTCTCTCGACCTGAAGACTACTAGTCTCATCGCCGACGTCTCTGACCTACAGACGGAGGTCGGTAATCTGAGATCCGCCCGTGCCTATCTCTCCCGTCGCTTGGACGATTTTGAGGGCCGAGCACGACGGAACAACGTCCGACTGGTCGGTGTCCCGGAGAAGACGGAATCGTCAGCTGTGGACCTACTAGTGGAGGACCTTGTCCTAAATCATTTAGCGCCCAAGGGCCTGAGCAAGTTCTTTGCAGTAGAACGGGCCCACCGTGTCCCGGGTGGTCCGCCCAAGCTGGGTGCCTCTCCGCGCCCCATCATTGCGCGGATTTTCAACTTTCGTGACAGGGATGTGATACTGCAGGCTTCCCGCACATCAGGCCCCACGGAATATGAGAACGCTGCGGTCAGCTTTTATCCGGACTTCACCCAACAAGTCCAGAAGCAGCGGCTAGGATTTCAAGGAGTGAAGAAGAGACTGAGAGACAGGGACATGAAATATGCCATGCTTTTCCCGGCTCGCTTGCGTGTCATCCACAATGATAGAACATTTTTCTTTGACCATCCTGAAGCGGCTAATGACTGGTTGGACTCGCTACCTACGGGACGAGGGCGGTTTGAACAATCAGAACCTTCCGGTGGAGCGGAGGGCGGCCCGACGGAGCAGGAATAGGGAGCGACATCGGCTCCCGGACCAACGTTTTGACTTTCGGCAATGGTTCGATGCTATACTGATAAGGATTGCAACTCCATTGTCTTACTGGGGTGTGGGTGAGGGGCGGGTGAGACTTCCTCCTCTGGGGTTCTTTTCGTAGATTAGTTGTATGTTAGGGCGACAGGCACGCTGCGAGTTGGGGTGGCTTTTGAGTCTAACGCAGGGGTGCGGGGTGGGGGGTATGATGTGGTTTTGGGGGGTTGGGAAGTTCAGGGATGTGTTTCTTTGTTTTTTTCAAGGCATAATGCTGATGATCTTCTGTGTTGTGGTGTCGCGGCTGGCGTGGGGGGAGACTTGGGGTGGACTCTGGGATGGGGGGTAGGGGACTACGGATACTGTGTTGGAACGTCAATGGTTTGGGAGATAGAATTAAACGGGGAGTGGTCTTGCAGTTACTGAGACGCTTGTCCCCTGATGTGGTTTTGCTTCAGGAGACGCACTTGCTGGGTAATACGTGCCACGCCATGAATAGGCGTGGCTATCGTCTCATTGCACACTCAGGTTTCACTTCTGGCTCCAGAGGGGTGGGCATTCTAATCCGGACCTCCCTCCCCCTAGCTGTTGACGACATTATACTTGATGATAGAGGGCGGTACGCCGCCATTGTGGGGCGTTGGGAGGGTAGGGTGGTTACACTATTTTCTGTTTACATACCCCCAGGTCTTCAAACTACGACCTATGCGGATTTGGGAAGAGTGATTCTGGGAGTCCCCGAGGGTTTGCTTGTGGTCGGGGGAGACTTTAATTCAGTAGTATCTGGGATGTGTGATCGTTACCCTCCCCGAGTTCTCGCTAAGTTCCAATCCTGGCTTGAAGACTTCATGGAGGCGCTGGGGCTGACCGATTGTTGGCGATTACATCATCCTGGGCAACAACAGTATACCTTCCACTCTGGGGCCCACGGCAGCCTTTCGAGATTGGATTATGTTTTGATGCCC
Organism: Lissotriton helveticus; assembly: GCF_964261635.1. Lineage (NCBI taxonomy): Eukaryota > Metazoa > Chordata > Amphibia > Caudata > Salamandridae > Lissotriton > Lissotriton helveticus. The sequence goes on from NC_136067.1 coordinate 1,710,621,862, forward strand.
TCCTCCCAGACTTCCCGTATAGGGGAGGTGAAACATCTTGCCAGGGGTATTTCGGATCATTCCCCACTGTGGTTGGTTGTGAACGCACATGGGGGGTCGGAGGGTCGAGTGGCCCCGATCAACCCATGGTACCTCCGTGATCCCAAGATTAGAGCGGAACTACTTAAGACAATTGATCACTACTTTGCCGAAAATGTGGGGTCAGTATCCTCTTCTGTCTCCTTGTGGGAGGCGTACAAAACTGTAATTCGGGGGCAGGCCCTCTCGTCGATTGGCACTGTTAAGAGATGTAGACGAGAGGAGGTTGTTCGTCTTGAGACTGAAATTACCGTTCTTGAGGGAGAGTTGGATGCTGGAGTCTCCCCTGAGAGGCTTCATCTGTTGGACCTAAAACAACATGAGTACAGAGCTCTGGTGACTGATGCAGCGAAGGAGATGAGTCGTGAACAGCAGGGACGTCTGTATGATGTGGGAGATAAGGCTGGGAAGTTGCTTGCTTGGTTGGATAGGAGAGAATGCGCGAGTCGAGTGGTTCCTGTTATAGTTGACGCGAATGGTGACAGTATCACGGACCCTGCTGGGATTGTTGAGAGGTTCGCCGATTATTTCCGGGTGGTGTACTCCCCTGTGTCCGATAGACCGGAGCAGGACTCCCACATGCTTTTACGCGATATCTCGCTACCATGTTTGTCTGAATCTGAGCGGGACCTGCTGGAGACTCCGCCTACGGCGGATGAAGTTGCGACCGCTATCCGTTCGATTCGCTCCGGGAAGGCCTCGGGCCCTAATGGACTCCCTATAGAACTCTACAAGCTTTGTCCGGATGTACTGGCACCGTATATGCGATCTATGTTTCTGGAATCACTGGCGGAAGGGTTTCTTCCTCCTGACCAGAGACTAGCTTCCATAGTGGTTATACATAAAGAGGGTAAGCCACATGACCGCTGTGAATCGTACAGGCCTATTTCCCTAATAAATGCTGAACCCAAGATCCTGGCCAAAGTTCTTGCTAATCGTCTGGTGGCTGTTATAGGCGATCTAGTTCATCCGGACCAGTCCGGATTTATACCACATCGCAATACGGCACTTAATCTTCGGCGCTTGCATGGAGTCCTCGCGCGAGCCGGGACATTGAGAGAGTCGGCCATCTTGGCGTCCTTGGACGCCACCATGGCGTTTGACACGATTGAATGGCCCTATCTTTGGGCGGTCCTCTCCAAATTCGGGTTTGGGCCCACCTTTATCCGTTGGGTTCGATTGCTTTATGCTGATCCCTTAGCCCAGGTAGTGGTGAATGGACGTGTCTCGGCCTCCTTTGTTCTCGGTAGAGGTACGCGCCAGGGCTGTCCTCTGTCCCCACTCTTGTTTGCCCTTGCTTTAGAGCCACTGGCGGCTTGGCTGCGATGGGAACCATCCATGAAGGGTATTCGATGGTCTCCGGACTTTGAAGACCGTGTATCTTTGTATGCAGATGACATCCTTTTGTACCTCAAATCGCCCGACAGTCGTTAATCGTCCTTTTTGACGTTTTGACTTCTTTCCGTAAAAATTCCGGCTTAGTTATAAATTGGTCTAAATCTTGCGTTTATGTTCTCTCCGGTGATACTCCCCTCCTGCCCCATGATTGTCCTATTCCGGTGGTACTAGATGGTTTCAAATATCTGGGAATCTTTGTCACCTTCGACCCCACACTTCGGTATGAGCGCAATCTGCTGCCCCCTCTCAGACGCCTTTGGGCGGCTGTCGGGACTTGGAGCAAGCTCCCCCTTTCTCGCTTGGGACGAGCTGCGTTGTTTAAGATGATGTCGCTCCCCCGATTCCTTTATGCGCTTCAAAACACGCTTGATGTAGTGCCAGCGGAATATTTTCGTGAGATTGAGAGTCTACAGCGGCAATTGTTATGGGGGGGCCGTCCTCGCATCGCCCTCTTGAAGCTTACACTCCCTTGGTACGATGGCGGCATCGCTCTCCCGGACATTCGTCGCTATTACTGGGCCTCTCAATTGGGGGCCATCAACCATGGCACCTACACTCCCCCACTAAACCCGGCTTTTGCGATGGACAGATGGTTGCTACCCGGTGGGGACTACAATAGGGCTCTATATGCGAAATCAGCTGGTGACACTCTTACGGGCCCCACCAAAACCGCAGTGCAGGTGTGGCGTAGAGCTACGGCAGCCACGGGATGGGCCGATAGGCCGACCCGGGCTACCCCACTATATGCTTCGGATAAACTGGGCTCCCTTTGGCAATCGAAGGGATTTGATCGGTGGGACATGATCGGGATCAGTAGAGTAGATGACGTATGGATCAAGGGCAGGGTCAAGACGTTTGAGGAATTGAAAGTTGAGTATGGGCTGAATGATAAGGAATTCTTCAGATATGCGCAAGTCCGGCATGCGGTCTTGTCTGTTTTTCCACTAGGCTCGGACGTGCCGGAGGCATCCCCGCTCGAGGATCGGATTCTGGATGGTCACGTTCCTGATAGCACGATCTCGCTAATTTATAAAAAGTTGATCAATACCAGGACTGATCTACTAGATAGTCTTCGAGGGTTGTGGACCGGAGATGGTCTGGAACTCGATGATGAGGACTGGCAGTCCGCTATTTCTTCCCCGAAGGAAGTAGCTATCCCGGCACGTCTTCGGTTCGTCCAACTGAAAATTCTGCATAGGGTGTATGTGACCGGCCCACGTCTGGTTCGTATGGGATTTTCGATGGATGGCTTGTGCAGGCGTGGATGCGGTATGGTGGCTACGTTCCTTCATATTATCTGGGAATGCCCTGCTGTGATACGTTATTGGAACCGCGTGCATGAAGTAATGAGTGAGGTCACGGGAGTGCGCTTAATGCCTGAAGCGAGAAGATGCTTGTTGAATGTCTGGGAGCCGAATGACTACAATCGAGCGCAGCTCCGCTGGGCGACCTTGGGAAACATGGTAGCCAAGCGTGATATTGCCCAATTGTGGGGCGCTCAGAAGCCTCCGACACTTCTGGGATGGACACAAAACATGGATTGGTGCATGTTTCGAGAAAAAACTGTATATGTTTCCTGTGGCAAACCAGGCACGTGGGGGAAAGTGTGGACCCAATGGAACGCATACCGTGGAGATATATGTACTCCCCCAATGTCGGAATTTGATGCTGATTTGTCTTCCTCCCAACCTGCCGTTTCCTCCGCAGGAACATAGCTGTTTTGTATGTATTTTGGTCTCCTTTCCCCCCCCCTCTCCCTCCCCCCCCCCAATTATTGATTGCACTACTGCTTGATTCCTCTATGTACCCCCCCACGGACCACGTGATGACATGTTTTAATGCACTGCCTTGTTTTGTATTGTTCTTTTGTTTTCTTGTTTTAAAATCAATAAAAAGTTTTCACAAAAAAAAAACATTTCATTGTGAGCTCATGGCTGACATGTTTAGTCATGGGTATATTTTATTTCTGTTTTTTATTTTCTTAGAAGGGATTGCCCTTCTCACGGGGTCACAGGGTAGCTGGCAGTCCTCTGGCACCAGGCACACAAGGGGCTCTGTTTAAGGCTTGGAGGAAAAGAAACAGATTTGCAGTTTCACTAAGGGGTGGGGCAGAGGCCCAGGAGAACTCTTTAAGACAACCACTTGTGCAAGGGGGGAGAGGAGTGATGTGTTATCTCCTTATTAGACAGAGATACCCACCTCCTGGATTTGTAAAAATCCTGAACAAGGAAGAAACTGTGAAAGACGAAAGACAACAGAACAGAAAGGAAGGACACAACTCTGCTTGTATTAATGTGACATTGTAGACTTGTACTTTAGTACTTTATGGGGCTCTGTTGGACCCTGTCTCAGGAGCCAGTGGCACTGGCCTACCCACTCTCTCCGGGGCAAATAAAGATGTCAGACTTGATGGGAGCCCTGGATAGGAGGGGTATCCATGGAGTTCTGTGGCCAATGTTGGCTGAAGATGCCATGAGAAAAGATACCCACACCCTTGCAAAACACACAGTTGCCTTTCAAATAGGCAGGAGGCTATGGGACCTGGGGAGTGCAAGCAGGTGGCGTAACTTGTGTTCAAGTTAGTGGAACACTGCTGTTGGGAGACCGTAGGCAAATCTACTAGGAGCAGAAGGGACAGGAAGGCAGGCCCGTAAGCTCTTCCTAATTAGAGAGAGAGGAAGTTGATTTAAAAGAGAAACCTTCATCAAGACAATTGTTAAAATGCACAGGCAAGGAAGCCCTAAGATAACAATCTTAGGGGCACATTAGGATTGCGGTTAATCCGCATCCTCCGGGCCGGCGGAAGCCACCGCCGGCCCGGAGGATGCAGATTAACCGCTGCGTACTGAAAAAAGACCCCCCGCCAGATTAGGATGGCTGGGGGATCTTTTATCCGTCCGCCGCTTTTCCGCCGCGGTCGCCTTCCGTCTGCGGCGGAAAAGCACTAACATGGCTGGCGGTGTCTATCAGACACCGCCAGCCATATTAGGATGTCAGCGGTGCTATGCCTTTACACGGCGGTATTTCCGCCGTGCAAAGGCATACGGACTTTTCTTTGGGGGCCCGTTGCGGGCCCCCAGGGGTGAAGGGGGGGTAGGGGGTGCACATGGGGGGTACCTATGTTGTCCTGTGCCAATGCTCTCAAGGCACATGGCATTAGGGATAACTGGGAAGACTGTAGAAAAAAGCAGTGGGAAAAGTGGACCCACCAGCCTTCTAAATGGTGCTTCAGCAGGATGTACCCAGGATGGAGATTGCATAGGCCAGCTTCCTTGCCAGCAAAGAGGAATGTGCTCAGCGTGTGGGGGGCAGCCTAGTTACAACAACTTTGGAGCAAATTGAACAGCAGTGGCCGGCAGTGGGAGTACCTGCAGGGCGGTGACGTGGGGAGGGGGAGAGTCAGGGTGGGGAGTATTAATGTATGAAGTACGGAGTTTTACAGGTAAGTAAATATTTAAATAAATAAAACGAATTTTGTTGCGTGCACTGCATCGCATTTGGTGATGCAGTGCACTCAACGACATTCGTTTTATTTATGTAAATGTTTACTTACCTGTAAAACTCTGTAATCCATATGTTACTACCCCCACCCTGCCCCTCCCCCTCCCCACGTCACCACCCTGCAGGTACTCCTACTGTCGGCCGCGGCTGAAATTGAATGGTGTCACACAGAAGGGCAGAAGTACTTACTGAATGTTAGTGGCTCAGGGTGAGTGTTTTAAATGTAAAACACTAAGTAAAACAGAAAAGTCTACTGGCCATTAGTTGGCAACCATAATAATTTGCTTCAGGCTCTACAGCACACTCAAAGTGTTATTATTACTAGGATTTTGCTTTTGGTGGACCTCAAGAGTAGCAGGGTACCACTGAAATGTCCTCTTTGCTCGGGGTGGCTAACAGAGAAGTTGCAAGCCCCGTAGCAGAAGCCCCACCGCAGTTTTCAATGTCTTGCCTTACGTCTTTGGGGTGTCACCCCAGGAGAAGTGTGTTCTGGTATTTTGGGCCGACCTGCAGTTGGAACCTTTGTTCAGAGGCTTTACAGTGCATTGACCTGTGTCATCAGCTCCTAATATTGCTTGGCAATTTGTGTAAGGTAAAAGAAAGACTCTGACACTCTATATACAGCACTGGAAGTCTCTCTTGGAATCTGAAAATGAAAATCACTGTATATTTTTTGGTGGTAATGAAGATAAAATACAATGTAATTTTTAATCGGACAATCTTAAAATATTTTGAATAATTGAATTGCATTATGGTTGACAAGCCTATACTGCAACTGACTTTTATGGTGAACGCCTGACAATGCCAGGAACCCCAACTGTTTTCTGAAACACCTCTCACATTGTGATAGGCATACAGGATTTAGGGCCATATATATGAAGCCAATTTGCGATCACAAAGGCTGAAATTCACAGAATTTCAGCGTTTGGGATTGCAAATCAGCAGTGTGCAATGTAGTACACAAAAACACCCTCGTAAAACAAGGAATCTCAAATTTAACAATGCCTTATTTTGCGACTGCATTTAAGGAATCGCAAATTGCGATTCCTTAAATGTAATGTAATAAGCACAAAAGAAAGTGCAATTTGGCCTTAAGGAATCGCAAATCACCACCAACTTCAAGTTGGTGGTAAATTGTGATTTTCACATGTATGTGTGCCACATGTGCACACATGCACATTTCAGGGGTGCAACAGGGTATCCTTTTGAAACCCTGCCACCCTTGAAATTGCATTCTCAATTTGCGATTCTCTAACTGCTAACCGCAAATTGAGAATGCCTTCCCATTCATTCCCATGGGCCTCCTAGCCCATAGGAATGAAAGTGAAGGTATTCCTTATTTGTGAATCTCAATTTGCGATTCGCAAATAAGGAATATGTGGGATTCACAAAATTATTAGCAAATACCACATAGATAGCATATTGCGATTCTCAAATTGCGATTCGCTAAAAATCGCAAAACAACATTTTGATACATATGGCCCTTAGCATGTTTTCAGGTTTTGGGCCTTGCTGGTGCACACACCATTAAACTTTTAATTCCGCCAGATCAATAGAAATAATTTTGCGTCACTCTTTTTACACTAAATTAATGAAAATTAGGATTACGCCCGTTCTTAAATGCATATAATTTGTCACAAAAATTCTATTGCTAGAGCAGTGGAGCAACAAACTTAGCAGGTGCGAGTGGCTGTTGACTGCTACGATTCATGTTCTGTGGCACTTAGCACTATTTTGTTGTCACAGAATCCATCATTTGGTCCATTTTGGATGCAAAGCTGCATTTTGCAATAAGAAAACGTTGCAAAATCAGTGATTCTCAAAGTACGGTCTGGAGCCGCATACAGCCCTTTAACCTTTAGAAGCAGTCCCCTGGTCAACACGTGCACTGGGCTTCTGTTTACTTGACTCAGCACTCATATAAAAAAGATGCTAAACAAACAGGTAAGCATTAGTTTAAAGGTTAATTGAAGTGAAAGAAAAGTAGTAAGTGGGGTGTCATGCACCACTCCACTTAAAAAACACCTTCATATTTAAAGACATCTTGCAGCAAAAGTATAAAAATATGATAAAGTCTCTTCATAATTCACCAGTGTATGTAATTAATACGCAGAGCCTTTCACCTTAGTACTGTGGATTATCAAGTGCATTGAGCAGTATTTTTTTGTAAAAGTGATAGTTTTCAATTACGAGTTTAGAAACATTCCTTCTTCTCCCCCACCCTGCGAACAATGCCACTAGTGAACTAAGAGGCAAGTCAGTTGTCATGTGCACTCTTTGTGTGTCCTGAGTTCCTATTATACATGTACAACACTATAGTTTATTCACATTATGCATTTCAGCCATTAGATGTCAATGCTTTGCTTCCCTTACAGCCACCTTACTACCAACACTACCCTTCCTGCAAACACACAGCCGCCACCCTGCTGGCACCACTGTGGCTCTTGTTAACATCAAAGGGCAAACTTTTTGGCCCCTCGGAAAATGTTTCTGAGTACCCATGGGCTAAATGCTGGATTCTGCTGCTCGCATACGCTACAGCAAATTACATGGATTACACCCACCCCTACAACAAACGTGACTCAAGCACAAGAGGTCCTTGGTTGATTTAGGAGGAATCTTGACTTATGTTACATTTATTTAGTGTGTACCCTTCAGGGGTTGTAACAGCTTTTAGAAGATGTAACTATAGATACTTGCCATTGCCATTTTGTAAATATTTGTTAATTTGTGCATAGTATTTAGCACTAGGTGTAATAACATCTTTTTCCATTTCTATAAGTAAAAGCACTGACTGAAAATCAATTCATTAAACATTCCTTGTTGCCTTACTAAGTTCCAGGTCTCAAGCCCACAACACCTCCCCCTAAATATTTATTGAATCGCTGTGTCGCAGTACCCTAAGAGTTAAGTGCTAAAACACGGGACTTGGGTCCTTTTGTATGAGAGGGTTTTGCCCATTCAGTGTCTATGGGGAAAATGTATTGATACATAAGGCTATAGGTTCCCTGTTTGGGGGTCTGCTGTACGGATGCCTCAGGACACCACAGGCACAATACTCCAATTGTTGCAGCTGGGGTCCAGTGACTGCCAGTGGCTGAGATTACTTAAAGCATTCCATCCCTCACTTTGTTGTTGGATTTCTCACACACACCTACTTTCTTTATCAATGTTTGTTTTTTAGCAAAAGATTCCTCAGTTAGGTGTACGGATTCATGAAAATGGCACTTTAAAAACACGTGACACTTTAAAAACATGTGACAATGTTCTCTTTTTATTGTTTGACTTGTTTCCATAATTTCCCTTTGAACAACTTTCTTGTTTCAACTGATGCATAGACCTGTTATAGAGTGAGCGAGTATGTAAGTTTATTATATAGTGAATAAAAACCATTACAATAAAAAAACAGTAAGCAATTATATCATGCAGTCACAACTGACAAACTTTCTGATAAAACTCTTTTAAAACATTCTGAAAAATAGAGTGCTTCTGTTACAGAGTGATTTCATCTCAGTTCTATAATTATTTTTTAATCTCAGTAAAGGCTGGTGCCCGCATTTCTAGCGCATAAATAACCCACAAAGCAAGCTCTGACGTATCAATGAACTTATTAATTTCTTATTTTGCAGCTTCCACAGGAAGAAACTATAAGATGTAAAGTAAATGCATACATTTATACACGAAATCAAGAAATTCTAGGAATGAGATCAGTGGTATCAATTCATCTATCAGGCTGTATAGCCCGTAGGCAATATTTCTGCAGCGAGGATTACACGTCAAAGAATAAAAGCGTCTTTATGAGTCAACATATTCAGCTCCGAGAGCGTTTGAACACTTCAGTCAGTTTGGAGAGCCCAACTGGACATCTTAAGTGGACCGCTTTATCTTCATTAAATCTGATGAACACCAATTGCACACTCTAACATCCTTCTGTCGGGCACATGCATCACAGCTGAGAACTTTAGACCCATTAAAGAGCCTGAAATAGGGATATTTCCCTTCATTTTATGTTCTCTTTTCTTCGAAAAACGAACCTCGTCGCTCTTCAAATCCGGGGAAGGAAAAACACCATTAATAGTTCTGCATTAGTTGCGGAACGTTGAAATCTCTAATTTAAAGGACAATTAGAGAAATGTGTTATGTGTTGGCTCAAAGAGAATGTCACGGTCCTGGCATGTTCAGTCGAAAATAGCTCTTCCAGCCTCTGGCGCACTTTACTTTCTGCCCCCCGTGAAGTGATTAAAACAACTAGTTAATGTGTGAAGTCTCTTTTCCTTCCTTAAATGATGGTGATCAGTAGCTTCTTTACTCCGAAGTAATGGCGCTCGTACATTTAGCTAATTTGTGAAAAGACCTCCTATTTCATTCGTGACTCTGCTTTCGTGGAGAGAGCTCTAACTTAAACTAAAGACAATGGCAAAGACCAAAACTATGTACACACATATTCCTGGCATATATATGCAAGTTTTGCCTTTCCGGGCCTATGCTGTGATTGATTTGCTTAGATTCTGCATGTGAGGCCCAGGAGATGAGTGTAATTTCTAAAATATTCTCATCTTTCCTTTCTTTCATCAAGGAAAATATGTGTCTTTCCTTCCTACACACTCCCTGTTAATAAGGGAGAATAGGACTCTACGGGGCATATTATCAAGAACAGGTGATAAAATTATCGCCGCTTTATCGGCAGGAAACTGCCGCTAAAGCGGCGATAATGGGCTTGATAATATGTCCTTGTGAATTCCCATAGCAGCCCAGGGTCTGGTGTTAACCTGGGCTGCTATGGGAATTCACAAGGGCATATTATCAAGCACATTATCGCCGTTTTAGCGGCAGTTTCCTGCCGATAAAGCGGCGATAATGTTATTGCCTGTTCTTGATAATATGCCCCTACATTCCTGCACTTTCTGCAGTGTTTAGGTGTGCATGCTCCAGGCTTAGGAGTGCAGGTAAGAGAGACAGGTTCCCTAGAATGGGCTGACCTGGCCAGTTGCCTGACTTTGAGCCACAACAATTCCTGCAAGGAAAGTTGCAGCCCTCTCAGTCCTTTGTGTGACTTTATTGGTTTCCACAATCGCTAATGCCTTCCTGTCTCGTAAATACTACAAATCTATGTCATAATTATATGCCTTGATTGTTTCATGGCCATAATAAAGATTTGTGAGTAACCTATTGAATGTGGGGAGGTGAAATGGGTCAAAGCTGCAATTATCGCATCCTACTGCCACCAACAAATAACAGCAGAGGTAACAAGCAACTCTTTCACTCCAAACAAAGAGCTAGAAAAAGTATCCATCAAATGGTAATAAAAAGATAGACAATATTATGATAGAACAATTTTGCCTTCCAAAAAAATCTATAAAGTTAGCCTAGTGTATTAAAGTATAGTATACATTTTAATAGTGTTTTGTATTATTTTTCTTGGTGCTGTGAAGCTTTTGATGTGCAAAGCTATTTACTCATAAAGCGCTCAAAGGAAATATTGCATTTCGACATCCAGGAAAAAAGAAGGCTCTATTCTGTTTAATGCACATTATAGTTAACTGTATATCGGTAGTAATATAGAACATTATTAAGCCATAAACAGACATATACACACAGCCTGAAGAAATGTTGAATCCCGGTAGGGCTGTCTTAATATTTCATCTTTTTCTTAGGGTAATTTTAATTGTCGCTTACTCTTGCATGAGCTGTGTTTTTATCTGGTCTTGGTTTTTGAATTTGTTTGTTGTCCTTTCACTCTGGGAGCCTGATTTCTATGTATCGGGAAGGTGGGAGGTTGTTTTAACACTGATGAACTGCACTACACACTGAGCCCACTCAGGTGGACGGTTTTCCTCCAGGAACAGCTAGAGGGACTATTTTGTGGTAGCACTCTCTAGCTGCCTATTGGGATTACGGTACCTGATAAATACATTCAGGGCCATGGTGTCGACGTGCCGCTGGGGTGCCAAAAGCACACTTAAGGCAAGCATGTGCCTGTCTACATCAATTAAACCCAATCAATAAATCAAACAGTATTTGTATAGCTCAACACTGTCACCCCTAGGGGTATTTCAGCACTGTGTCCTTGTCGAAGAGCCAGGTCTTGAGTCTCTTTCTGAAGTCTGCCAGCGAGGGGACTGTACTGAGCTGGAGGGGAAGGTCGTTCCAGGCCATTGCAGAGATGTAGAAAGAGTGGTTGCGACAGATGCGGTGTGTCTGTGCGAGGGCAAGTGAAGAGGAGTGCAGGTGTTTAGCCTGTTGACGAAAGTTCAGTTAATGGTTAACGTCGACAGGTCCTAGGTCATGGAGGGCTTTGTAGGCATGCGTGAGGATCTTGAACTGGCATATCTTCTGCATGGGGAGCCAGTAGAGATCTCTCAGGTGGGGGTGATGTGGGTTCGTTTGGGGAGGTCCAGGACGAGACTGGCTGTATTGTTCTGTATGGTCTGGAGTCTTCTGAGGAGCTGGGTGGAGATGCTGGAGTAGATGGTTTTGCCATAGTCAAGGCAGCTGGTGACAAGGGCCTGAGTGACAGCCTTTCTTGTGTTGGATTGGATCCATCTGAAGATATTGCAGAGCATGCGAAGTGTGTGGAAGAAGGAGGAGGCGACTGCGTGGACTACTTGTTTCATGGTCAGTTGGCTGTCGAGGATGATGCTGAGGTTGCATGCATGGTCGGTCAGTGTGAGTGTATGTCTGGGTTCTGCAGGCCACCAGCTATGGTCCAATGTGAAAGTGTACTTCCCAAAGATCAGTACTTCAGTTTTGTCAAAGTTGAGTTGGAGGCAGTTGTCTCTCATCCACTCAGCTACATTGGTCATGGCATTGCGGAAGTTGGTTTTGGCATTGGAGGGGTCCACAGTGATTGAGAAAATCAGTTGACTGTCATCTGTGTAGTAGAATAAATTGAGTCTGTGGGATCTGACGACATCTGCGAGGGAGGTCATGTAGATGCTGAACAGAGTGGGACTCTGTGGTATGCTGTATATGATGCTTTTGGGTGGTGAGGTAAAGAGAGGCAGTCGGATTCTCTGTGTGCGTCCTGTAAGGAAGAAGGCGATCCACTTGAGGGCATTTTGTTGTTTGCCTATTTTGTAGGGCTGTTGATGAGAGTGTTGTGGGAGACGGTTGTGAACGCCGTGGTGGGGTCGAAGAACATCAGGGCCACTGTTTCTCCACGGTCGAGGAGTGTTTTGATGTCATCTGTGGTGGCGATCAGCGCGGTCTCAGTCCTGTGGTTAGCACAGAATTCTGATTGTGAGGCGTCCAGTAGGTGGTTTTGTTCCAGGAATTTGGTCATCTGTTGTTTGATGGCTTTCTCGAGTGCTTTGGCTGAGTAGGGGAGCAGGGAGAATGGACGATAATCTTTGAGATCACTGGGGTCAGCTGAGGCTTTCTTTAGGAGGAGTCTGACGTCTGCATGTTTCCATCTGTCCGGGAAGGTTGCTGTGGAGATGGAAGTGTTGAGGATGCTGGTGAGTTGTGTGCTGATTGGGTTTGTTGCTTCCAATGTCGAGATACCATCCAACCCCAGCCACTATGTTAGGGTAAATATGTTCTAGGTGCACCTATTTGTTATTCTGCTTCAGAGCTTTTTATTCTATACCCTAGTGACTCATGCAATATGCACTTTAACTTACTTAATGCTGAGGGCCCATTTTCTGTCCTACCTGTCACCTCAATGTAGAGCAATTACCCTTCAGGGAGCCCTAAACCTTACCCTTGGTGAAAACATCAGAAGCTTTACCTTTTTCAGCTTTTTTTCTAAATGTGCACTCTCTCCATAAGCATGCAATATTTATCTTTGACTTTTTAAGTGAGGAACAACCCGGTGCCCTCTTCATAACCAAGACCTGCCTTTCTAGTTCGGCCCTCCCTGCAATTGAAATGGCCATCCCTACAGGGTACATAGGCTACCATTTAGATTAAGTCGGGGTCCGGTTCGAGGGTGACGTAGGTAGACTGCGGGTGCTGAGCGTCAAGGGTGGTGTGCCGAATACGCTCCCACCCCCCTCCTGAGACCCATGGTGTTCATTCCTAACACCTATAAAGTGCAGAAACGATAAGTAGAAGCCTCCTAAACCAGGAGTAATTAGGAATAGTTCAATCATTCCTAATTTTTTTGCACTTTTTCACTTTTATTTAATTTTCACATTCACGCCCCTAGGTAAGGGTGGGCCTTAGAGTGCCCATACCGCCAGGGTTTACCACACACAGTCCTGATGAATTGCCGGGTAAATTAACACCGTTTCGATGGCAAGAAACATGTCGACTACCCTTTAGGAATCCACCACTCAATTAAAGTGGACTGTTTCCTCACATATTTTAATGTCTTGTGTCTTTAGTGATCATTTAATAAAAGTATTACCTCAGATACACTACAGACCATTTTAATACACCCACCACTCACTAAGTCACATTTGCACTCAACACGCCCTTTTCTCACCATCCCGCTCCGCAGTAAACCTGGCGTTGCAGCTCACCAAAGAGACACTCGGTCTCTTTGGTGGGGCCCGATGATGAAGCATGTCATCACTAGGTGGTGAGTGAGGGCTTTCTTCAACATCCCAGTGTGGTTGTTTGTTGTGCTCCCAAGGACGGCTTAGCCTCCATAGACACTCTTTTTTTGATTATTGTGTACCATTTAGATTAACCCAGCGGGAAGGGAGGCGGAATTGGCATAGTGTACAAACAAGCCTATTGTTCAGGGCCGGCCTGGGAACCACAACCGGCCCTGGCAAAGTGCTCGGCCGGCCACCCTCCCCACTCGAGGGGTTGGAGGTGCCGCCGAGCTCTTTGCCTGGGCCGGTTTTCGGCCGATTTTGGTACAGGGCCGATTTTGCAGCTATGCTGCAAAAACGGCCCTGTACCAAAAACGGCCCCCAGGGACACAAAACCGCCCCCCACCCGTTCGGAGCACCGGGGGATTGCCCGGTGCCAGCTATGGCCAGTCCGGCCCTGCTATTGTTGTTCGATTTTTGGGACTGATCATTTGGTAGCAGAGACATTTGAGTCTGTCTCTCACTGCCCCCTCAGCAGTTGGTACTGGCGTCTTAATTTACAGACCCCTGGGCTGGCGGGTGATTTAGTCAAATTCCCTAGGTGAAGCTGTATCCCACTTATTTGATTTTATGTATGTATTGTTTTTATTGTTTGGTTAGGATAACATGAAATGATTGAAATGAAAGGTGCTAACACCTTTCATTTCAATCATTTCATAATGTTTCAGAGATCAACACATTAACATGTTTTTTTTTTAAATAGCAGCATAGAGTACATAGCTCTTAAACATGGAAAGTGCTCATGTTTAGAAGTTTGAAAAGACACAAATGTCATTCATTTCACTTAATCAATATGGCACCGTTACATTGATCTAGCTATACCGGTTGCCTGATTTCTTATATGTGCAACTCGGTATTCCATGGACAATGTATAATTCCAGACCATTATGTATGTACTAACCCAAAAGCTGACTCAGTAAGATGACTATGTAAATACCTTGCTTAAATAGCAACCATGTTAACTGCAGTTAAAAAAAAGCACAAGCAAAATGTGGGCTTCCCTCGATATCAAATAGGAGATGGCCTAAAGTTAACCAGATAAACAACACTATAAAGGTACAGTGCAGGTACAGTACTCATTTAATCAACATATTTGATCCCAGGCTAAAGCAGTAAAGTGCAAATTTTCCCCTCTATCAAATATAAAATCGGAAAATGCATGATCTGAACCAAAAAACTAACGCAGTAAAGTGGCAGTGCAAATACGGTACTTTGATGGCCAGTTAGCTGATTGCTTAACTAAGGGCCAGATGTATGAAGCTCAAATGGGTTCGCAAACGCCAAAATTGTATGTATGTAGCAAATTTCAGTGCAAAATAAGGAATCGCACATTTGCGATTCCTTATTTTGCGATTGCATTTAAGGAATCGCAAAATTTGCGATTCCTTTAATTCAATGTATGAAGCTAAAAAAAAATTGCTAATTGTCCCTAAGGAACTGCAAATTACCACCAACTTCAAGTTGGTGGTAATTTGCGAATTTCTTGAAAAATGCCCATTTTTGCATTTTTCAAAGTGCCATGTGATGCACCTACTTGCCCTTAGGGCATGTATGTGCACCACATGTGCACCCATTCTTATTTCAGGGGTGCAACAGGGGGTCCTTTGGACACCCCTGCACCCTTGAAATTATTCTCAATTTGCGATTAGCAAATTGCGAATCGCAAAGTGAGAATAATTTCACATTCATTCCTATGGGCCTCCTGGCCCATAGAAATGAATAGGAAATTATTCCTTAATTGCGATTAGCAATTTGCTAATCGCAATTAAGGAATGTTAAGAAATCGCTAATAAATAGCGAATTTCTACATACATACCATTTTAAAATTCTCAAATAGAGATTCCTTAAAAACCGCTATTTGAGAATTGCAAAAGTGTATCTTGATACATCTGGCCCTAAGTCAAGAAAGTGACAATGCAAATAGCGTACTGGATTCCTTCTATGGCTAAATGAAAGAATTTAGATCGCCATATGTTATTCACCCAGGCGTAGTACCTGTATTCCCTTGTGCTGACTTTCCTCACTTTGCTTAGCCACTCCCCAAATATGGGATTCACTGGTGAATTCCAGTGGTGCCTAATGATGCTCTGTGTCACCAATGCAGAGATAGATATAGATATATTGTGCACATCTTTTACCAAACTGTGGCGGAATAGCGAGACCTAAGAAAGTGATGGAGGGTGAGGGTTTAACTTTATGCCCTACCTTTAGTGATATATACTCAAAATCTGTGTCCAAAATGTGGAAACTTCTTTGCATGACACAAACATATGTTCCCATTCTCCTACTTCTTTACATCTAGGTAATTTTCTAATAGTAGTTAGAAACTTTTTGTTAAGTCTCTGATGGGTGTAATAAAGCATCCAGGAGTTACAAAACATCAATCTGTGAAAGTTTGCACTTTCAACAGCAAAAACCCGCATTTAAAATATTTTGTCCAAGTGTCCCTGTCAATCTCCAGCTCTGTTCGCTCCCTCCGTTTCATTCGCATATTAGCGATGACTTGAGACTATCTTGCTGAACTTCTTTACACCAAATTCTCAGGGAATCGTTCACCTTCTCAAATCTAAATAGTTTCCTGACCAGCCCGGATGTTCGATGAACTTCAGGTAAAGAGACACTGTTAAGAACAGAGACCTCTGTCTGAAAGAAAATCTGAGGGAAACGTCATATAGGGCATTACCTGAACCAATCCCTGCCACAGATTTGATTCTGTTCAGGTCTAAAATATCTCCTATTTTATAAATGTTGCTCTTTTCCTACTTCTTAATAGCAGTCAATAAAAGACAGGGAGAAAGATGAGATCAGCATGCCAGGGGAGTTTCAGTGTAAAGTGCTGGATTTTTAAATTTACAAAGAATTGTCACATGACAGCCCAAACATTCTGCATGGTCTTATACCTCACTTTTTTGGATACTTTTGAATCATTCCTCTTGTCAAACTGGTTATACCATAGCTGTGCAGCAAATATGAAATAATAAATTATCAAACAGAGACTCTTGCATAGAAAAGAACCAAATATATAAAGCGATGGATGCTAAATAATAAGGGGCAAATTTACAAGAAAGTGACTCAGTGCATTCCGCAAGCCATTTGGCTGCGCCGCACTGAGTCACTTTCAAAGCACAGGGATGCGACATATTTACAACAATATGCCACATCTCTGTGCTTCACCCTGCACTGGCGCACAAACTGCTGCCATGCGCCGGCGCAGGCACCCTTGCACCATGGTGCAAGGATGCTTGCGTCGTGGGGAGATTGTTTTTGTGCAGGAAGGGGCACCTTCCTGCACAAAAACAATCACTACATTCATTTTCCTCTTTCAATGCGTGCTGTAGAATGCAGCATGCATTGAAAGAGAAAAACAAGCATTTGCAATGCAATCGGTCTCGCATTAAGAAAGTTTGAGCTATTGGTATTGTAAATAACACATTTTTTATTAATGTGTTGGTTTTGAAAATAGCAAAATTCATAGCTTTGTCATTTACACAATGCCAATAGTTTTAACTTTCGCAAATGTGACACCTATAGCATTTGTAATGCAATATGTGTTGTGTTTACGTGACTTAGATGTATTGATATTACAAATAACAATGGCTTTTAATTTTTTTAATAATTAATATTTAAATAAAAGTTATTGTAATTTATAATGGAAATAGCATAAACTTTTGTAAATAACTTTTGTGAAGATTATGTTCAGTGTTTTTTATTGTGACCAAAATACAAGAACAGAAGTGAAATATTAACATCTTTTTGTGACATTTGTAATAAAGCTTGAAACATTGAGAGAACATATTTGAACCAGTTGTTGTTAATTGGCTGCAAAGATTGATGCTGTGGTGGCGCTGAGTGATGTTGTGGTGGCGACGAGTGATGCTGTGGCGTTCAGTGATGCTGTGGTAGCACATAGTGATGTTGTGGTGCCCCTGAGTGATGCTGTGGTGGTGCTGAGTGATGCTGTGGTGATGTGATAGATAGAGTGAGTGCGATAGATAGATAGAGTGAGGGCGAAGATAGAGGGAGGGCGATAGATAGATAGAGTGAGGGCGATAGATAGATAGGTAGAGTGAGGGCGATAGATAGATAGATGGAGTGAGGGTGGGAGATAGATAGATAGAGTGAGGGAGATAGATAGATAGATAGATAGATAGATAGATAGATAGATAGATAGATAGATAGATAGATAGATAGATAGATAGATAGATAGATAGATAGATAGATAGATAGATAGATAGATAGAGGGCGATAGATAGATAGATAGATAGATAGCTAGATAGATAGAGCGAGGGCGACAGATAGATAGAGTGAGGGCGATAGATAGAGTGAGGGCGATACATAGATAGAGTTTCACTCGCGGTGAACACCCACTTAGTCACAATACTACTTGACCGGGATTTGTAAAGAATTTTGCAACGGATTCCCACACTAAATAGTCTGTACTTAAATGTTGCAGAAAAAACATGTTTACAGTAACAAGATTGAGTTCAAACGAGGGGAAGTGGGGAGGGTAGCTTAGACATGTGATTGCATATCTGATGTCGCACTCCTAAATACTATACGTAGACACACCAGCATAGTGAAATACATAATTCACACATATAAATCGAAAAACAAACGCATGTATATTTCCCCCACCATTCGTAAATTAGACCTATATATTGGAATTCTTTTTGCACCTATACAAGTTTTGGGGCTGAGGGGTCCTGCCCCATGGGTTCTAGCCTTGCTGCATAGAGTGCATGCAAGAATCTTACATTCTGAATAGAGAGACCAGGTTTTTCAAGGCCGATTGCAACAGATTGGAAGGGATATTCCATGAATTACTCCTCATAGTAATTTGAAGGCGTTAGCTGTTACAGCTTAATGTAGGTAAAATGTGTATGTATCCATAAGGTAATGGGTAATCGTCACAGACAATGTGTCACTTTCGAAGTTTAATCAACAAATTTTCTTTCTTAAGTCCTGTCATCCGAATCGCAGTTTAAGTAAAAAATTAAAAATTGCATCTGTGCAGTCCATCTGTAGTAATTGTGTGTTTATGGTTAATATGCAGACGTATTACAGGTATTTTGCACTGGTCATTCTGAACCTCTTGATTGGATTTTGGAGTCTTAAAAAGCTTTTTTTTTAATATCTTTACGGAGGTCTGTTGAAATCTTTGCAGCATCTCTTAATAGTGATCTGTGTAAAAATCACAAGTTTGCAAGTGACGAGAATCGCACTGCATGGGCTGCGTTTGTCTTAGGTCCGTTCTATTAGTGTGAACATGAAAGGCGGTTCACCACTAACTCTGATGCACTTTCTTACCGTGTGTAAACAGAATGTGACAGATTCCTTCTGACTCTTTAGGGAAGGTGTGATTAACGCTTATCAGAACTCTTGATCTGGCCCTGTCACTTTGCACCGATCGTCAGCCCTTCACTCACGTCAGCCCCTAGCTAGACGTTGACTCTGCATAATAAGCAATTGCCGCACGGCCGTGAAACTGACACGGCCACGCGGCAGTGAAAGTAAAAGTGATCGCGGGGGGTTGTGTGCGCGCGCGCGTGAAATGAAGAGATCAACAGCAATGCGTGCTTATCAGAATAGCCCAGAAGTTTGCGTGAAATAAAATATATATTTTTTTAATGCGAGTTGTGCGCACACGCACAAAAAAACGACGAAAAAAGTGCTGTGCACGTTGTGCGCGTGCGTGTGCGCGTGCAGGTAAGCTGGTCGCCGCTTTGGAAGCATTTCCAAAAGCGGCTTCACTAAATGTCTCGCTGATTCAGCGAGACCTAACGAGCAGAAATCAAAACTTTGCTCCTCGTTACGCCTCCCCTGGGAGGCGTAGCATTCACAAGCATTTCCAGATTTACCATTCCTCTGGAAATGTATCTGGTTTCATGGGTGTTGTGCGGGAACACCCACAGCAACACCCATGGAACTCCCCTTTCACGCAAAATGCTGCATGTAAAGGGGCCATATTTACAAGGACAGGAAAAGCCACGCACGGTGGCTATTCCTGTTCTTGTAAATTATGGAGCAGTAAATGCGCCACTGGTACGTCACGAAAAGTGACTTACTGGTGGCACAGGGAGCTTGTAAATCTGCCCCTAAGTTCTGAAACGTGGAAGTGCCAATCCTCCCTCAGTTTTAAGCAATTGTACCATCTTTAGGATGGTTCTAGATTTATTTCCCCACTTAAATGACGCCAGGATACTCTTCAGTCTGTTAAAAAAGAAACTACCTCCAACTTGCATAGGACATTTATAAAAAGAAAAAAAATGAGAGGTAGATTCAACATTTTTATTAATGATATCCGACCAATCACAGAAATAGGAAGAGGTTTCCAAATGGCTAAACGAGATGTAATTTTTTATAATAATGGGCCAAATTTTAAACAGTAGCTATCTAAATCAGAATAAAATATTTCTGATTATATCTTTTAGAATTAAAATATGAATTATATTTGGCCATAATATCTGGGGGTACAACTTCTGGTGTAGTATTAAACAAAAGCGAATCAGTCTTGAACTCATTGCTTTTACAACCCCCCAGCCTCGCATATCTCCAAATCGCTTGCAGTGGTGTCTCAATGTTGTCCTTATCAGGAGATAGATACAAGGCAACATCGTCTGTGTTTAATTTTATTTTTGCGGCTCCAGCCCAAAGGGAGGCAGATGCCTTAATGCGAACGAATACACAGGGTCAAGGGTTCTATGAATAAGGTGAATAAAATGATAATGGGCTTCCCTGGCAAGTTCCTCTGCTGGGAAACATTGGATTTTCATTAATTGAAAAAGAAATTCAGTCTTTGTACACAGGGACTGAATGTAGGATTCCTGGCTCAGCAATAGTTTATCCATAACCCACCTTTTTCATTACTCTCAAATGTGATAAGGGTAATTTTTTTGAAAATCACCAATGATCCAAAAATACCCCTTTATGATATTGGGGGGGATTTTAGGAACAGTTAAGGAGGCTAAGAATAAATCTATCCACGAAGCGGACTGGCATTTCTTAGAATAGAAACAATACACCCTGACTGTTGCCATTAACGCCATACAACTTGGACCCCCAACCGAGTGCAAAGAGCAGTAAATATCCTTTCTGTATTTTTCTTACTTTACTTGTGATTTAGATTTGACTAATCAAACCCTGGTAGAAAGATAAATAAAATGACCTCCCAATATCGGTATCCCAGAAAGGTTGTATAACTCCCATAATATTGACGGAAGTGGTTTGATGTTGTCATGATTAGGGCCATAGAAAGAAATTATATTATATTTCACGTTGGAAGCTAGAATAGGAGTCATACCCCAAAACCCTCCATCATCAGTTACTGGAGGGAGACAACTGCCTGTGCTTTTGTTAGACCTGTCATCACTAGGGTGCTCTTCACCTAGACTTTTTGGGCCTCATTTATGAAAAGTGAAGCATCGCTGCGTGAAAACAGCGATGCGTCACTTTTCATTGCGCCCTCCTTGCGACATGCTGGATGCATCATATTTACAGTATGATGCATCATGTCGCAAGGAGTGACAGATACTCCAGTATTTCTGATGTATCTGTAGGCGTAAACATAATGCATTGCTGGAGTGTGACGCGAAAGTGACGCAGCTCCATCAATGTCTCATTTCAAATGGGCAAGTCCCATTTCAAATGTGCCTGCGTCAGTCTTATGCCTGCTGTAAGGCAGGCGTAAGATATTGACGCATTTGTGTCCTAGAAGTGACGCCGTGAAATTTCGTAGATTTCACTGCGTCACTTCTACGAGGCTTACTTGCGTCAGAACGCCCACCCTGCATACATTATACCTGGTGCAGGTATAATGTGGCGCAGGGATGTACAAAGTGACGCATCTACCTAAATGCGTCACTTTGTAAATATGATGCAACATGGCGCATTTTACGCCACTGGTGCGTCACAAAAAGTGACGCACCGTCAGTGTAAAAGTGACGCAAGGGCTCATAAATTAGCCCCATTGCATTTTACCTCCTGGTTATGCTGATTCTTTTTGTTGGCCTTAGGACTCCCAGCACTTTACCACTCCTTACCAGTGCTAAAGTTCATGTGCTTCTCCCCTACACATGATGACAATGGTGTATACCTGATTCGCATATTTGATGCACTGGTAAGTCCCTTATTAACTGGTATGCCATATATAACATATAACAAGAGCCTGTGCTTCAGATGCTACTAGTGGGCCTACAGCACTATTTGTGCTACCCACATCAGTAGCCTTTCAAGCCTGTCTCAGGCCTGCCACTGCAGGGTCTGTGTGTGCAGTTTATTGCCACTTTGACTTAGCATTTAAAACTACTTGGCAACCCTCGGACTCCCCTTTTATTGCATATAAGTCACCCCCAAGGTGGGCCCTAAGTAACCCTAAAGGCAAAGTGCTATGCAAGTGAAAGGTAGGACCTGTACCGTTATGTTTTGCATGTCCTGGTGGTGACAAAAAGCCTATTTGTTTTGCACTACTGTGAGGCCTTCTCCGATCATAGGCTAGCATTGGGAATTCCTTATTACACTTTTAAGCGGTAATTCCTGATCAGAAAAGAGTAGCCTTTTCATGTTCGATATGTGTTGATAACGCTTCCTTACGAGTGAAGTTGGACTTAAAATCACTGATATCGAAATGCCACTTTTAAAAAGCGGACATTTTGCAGCTCTTAGCACTTTTGTGTCTCCAATACACGTATTGGTTGGTGACAGCTACACTTTGAGCATTTCCTCTAGACAGTCTCAAAGACAAGAAGCTGAGGCTCACCTGCATTCTGAGCAGTCATCTGCATTCATCTGTATTCTCATGGGTCGTCCTGGTCAGAGAGGAATGGGAGGGGATGACATTTACACTTCAAGAGGTAGTGTCCTGGCCACACACAAAGCACTGATGAATCCCCACAGATAGCCTGGCAGACAGGACTGGTTTAAAAGGGATTGTTGTGCACTTCAGGGAGATGCTTTAAAGTCACCCCCTACATCAAAGACATTTTTAGGCATAAGTACTGGGTCTCTAACCCAAAAATCTGACACTTCTGGACATTGAACTGAGCCTCTGTCAGAAGGACTGCTGTGCTGCTGAAAGTACTAAAATTGATTGCTTTTCTGGAAGGACTGCTTACTTACTTGTTGTCCTGCTGCTCCCTGACTCTGCTGAAGGAGGGCTGGATTCTGCCCTCCCTCCAAGTGATCCCCCAGGGCTTGCTGGATTGCCTCCTGTTTTCATAAACTTCTGATGGTGCTGCTGGGCTCTGCCTTCTGTGAGTCCTATCCTTGCCTGAAGTGTACTTTCCAAGTTCTGGGCCTCAGAAGTGGGTTCTGCAGCTGTTTTGATACAAAACCAACCCATGATCACCACTGCGCTGATCAGAACCCATGCGTCACTCTTTGAAGCCTACACAGAGGCTGTTTGACAACAGTGGTCCTACATCCTGCTCAGCCCGACGACAACACTCTGTGAGGCTCAACAATTAACGCATTGCACTCAGCGAAGCTTGATGACAATGCAGCAACCCGACGGCATGGAAAAGATCGACACATTGTGCCCTCAGCGTTGACGCTTAGCTCCATCCAAGGTACTTTCTCAGTGGGCCTTGCATGGGTCCTGTAGCCGGCCTGCCCTCTATTGCGGTCAGCCTGTAATTTGGATTTGCACCGGTCCCTCGCACCCTCAAGTAACCTTTTAACCTCTAGTGACTTCTAAGCAATGTTTTTGCTTTCAATCTTTAAAAAGTCATATCTCGACTTCTACTGATTTCATTTTTGTTGTTTTGGTCTTGCTTTACTCAGATAAATATTTGCTATTTTGCTCAACCTGTGTGGAGTCTTTTTTATGTATTCATTGTGGTACTCTGTGTGTGTATTGCACAAAATACTTTCACATTGCCTCTTTGGAATTGCCTGCCTGCTCTGTGCCAAGGTACCAGAGGGTGAGCGCAGGTTAATATTTAGTGATTATCTAGCTTACCCTGACTAGAGTAGTGGTTCCTGCCGGGGTGCATACCTCAACCAACCAGGAATCCCATCTCTAAAAGCTTTTTGCAAATCACCACCACGGTTCCTCTATTAGATGATTTGTCTAATCCATGAATATTGCAGTTTATTGCATTCCTTCCCCGAGATTAAATGTGTTTCTTTTAAAAGAATGATAGAGTAATTTTGTACTGCAAAAACCCAAAAAGACAGCATCCCTCTTATGACTGTTGTTTAGCCCATTTGCATTGGGGCAAACTATTGTAAAATCCATTTCACATCTCGCTGTCAATATTATTATTTTTTTTAAGAAAAGGTTCCAGAACACCTTTGTGCTGCTAACTCGAGCCTCAGAGTCTTCAAATTCAATCTCTCATACTTGGAGCCAAAGCTTCAGTTTGTCACATCTTGACAAATCTTACCTAATGTTCCCAAGCAAGTTTTTCCCATGTAGTGACACCTCCAATTCAGCCAACATCCCCCTTCATCGACCTCGCCCACACCATCTCCTTCTCAACTTCGCCCACCCTGTCCATCGCTCCCCTTCCCACACCCATAGCTGCTGGCCCTCAGAAGCCAGGAGCTGAAAGTCAGTTTGCATATGGTGTGTTTCTTCCTGCACCGGTGGCGCCCTGAGGTTTGATACATTTTCACCGTAGGTTTGCTCCCCATCTGAGACAGTAAATCCTCAACATCAACTGTCTCAGATTTACTAAAGTAGTAAACTAAGTAGTGCCAAAATGCAATGTTTGTGCGTAAATCAAGTTGCGCCAAAATGCTATGCCTCTATTAACCAGGCGTAACCAGGAGAAATAGCCTTATTCTGTCTTGTTACTTCCTCTTTCTATGCGTGCTGCATTCTGTAGTACACATTAAGAAGAATCCCTTCCTGCACAAAAACAATCTTACCTGTAACTCTTGCACCAGCTCACAGTGTGCCAGTGTGCATGATTGATGTGGCGCATTTCTGCTGTCTCCCTTTCACGCAAAGCTGCTCAGCAACTTTGCTTGCTGCCCTGCATTGCGTGAAACATTCGTAAATATGCCCATGGTATTATTTACAGGAAGGGTACCCTTCCAGTACAAAACCTGCACTAGAGTCATGCAGACACCTTTGCACAATGGTGCAAAGGTGTGTGTGTGGCTACCTGATTGTGTGCTGGCACTAGCGAGAGAGGAGGAGAGTGCCATATCTCTGTCAATATGGTCTTGTCCTGCTCTCGCTTTCTCACTCAACATAGAATTTTTGGCTGCTGCATTAAGTGAGAATTTAGTAAAGACACCCTTTAATGTGTCTACTGATCAATTTTTACATTTCCTTGACCGCACAAGCACTCTTTTTTTTTTTTAAGAAAAGGTTCCAGAACCCCTTTGTGCTGCTAACTCGAGCCTCAGAGTCTTCAAATTCAATCTCTCATACTTGGAGCGACCTTTCTGTACCCGCTCCCCTTCCCTTTCACCGCCCGCTCCCACCTCCCAGCTGCTCCTCCCTCCCACTTCGCCATTTATGGCGGAGGCCACGTGTACGCGCAACGGTCACGCGCAACGGTTACGCGCAGCGGGCGTGCCGATTGCGCACCAAAGGCAAGCCCGTCTATGCCCGTCCACGCCTGGACCGGCGCCCAGCGCCAGAACCCCTGGACCTCGCCGGACCCAGACGAACGAACTGAGATACGACCCCGCCACCCTCAACGCACTAAACACCGGACGACCACCCGCCTGCTATCAAGCCACACCCAAGCGCACCCACGGACTCTTCACCTGTCAAGCCTGCAGATTCACCTGCCACCCTAACCCCTCCACGCCTGTCAAGCCTAGCAGCAACAACTACCTCAAGTGCATCCTCCTCAACACCCGCTCCATACACAAGCACGCCATCGACCTCTGGGACTTTCTCGACTCAACAGCGCCAGATGACGCCTTCCTCACGGAAACCTGGATGAACTCATCCTCGGCCCCCGACATCGCCATAGCCATCCCGGACAGCTACAAAATCACCCGGAAGGACCGCATCAACAAACCGGGAGGAGGGATCGCCATCATCTACAGGAACACCATCAGCATCACGACCAACTCCGAAGATACCATCCCCACCGCCGAACACCTACACTTCCAGATCCACACCGACCCCCAGACCACCCTTAGAGGAACGCTCATCTACAGACCCCCGGGCCCACGCGCACAATTCAGCGAAACCATCGCCGACCTCATCAGCCTGCACGCTCTAGCCTCACCAGACTACATCCTCCTAGGAGACCTGAACTTTCACCTAGAAAACAACGACAGCGCCACCGCTACACTGCTCGACAACCTCGCCAGCCTCTGACTCAAGCAACTAGTGGACTCCCCCACCCACCTTGCCGGCCACACCCTCAACGCCATCTTCTTAGCCAGCGACCACATCACCTTCAACCACACCACAGGACTACACTGGATCGACCAAAGCTGGATACACTTCACATTCAAAAGGACCACATCGCACCACCACACACAGCGGATCCCCCGCAGATGCTGGAGCAAAATCACCACGGACCAGCTTACCACATCACTGAGCCAGAACCCACCTGTCGACACAACACCCCCGACCCGATACCGCAGCGCTTAACCTCGCACGTTGGATCACCGACTGCGCCAACAACCTCGCTCCACTCAAGAACACCAACAGCAAGACCACCACCAGGAAACCCTCATGGTACAGGGACACGCTCAAAGCCACTAAGAAAGCCTGCTGAACTCTTGAAAAGATCTGGAGAAAAGAACGGACAACGGAGAACATGGCAGCCCTCAAATCCGCCACCCGCGAATACCACCAGCAGATCCGGAAGACCAAGAGGAAATCGCTCAAGGAACGACTAGACAACAACGCCCACAACAGTAAAGAACTCTTCAGCATCGTCAAAGAGTTCTCGAACCCGAACGCCAGCAACAACGACCTCACCCCTTCGCAAGACCTCTGCAACTCCCTTGCCAAGTTCTTCCACCGCAAGATTGCAGACATACACGACAGCTTCGGACCCAAACCACCACCGCCTGACACCAGCCCTACGACCACCACCAACACCATCAACGCCTGGACCCCCATCAGCAGTGAAGACACCATCCACGTCATGAACGCCATCCACTCCGGCTCCCCCTCCGACCCGTGCCCCCACCACATCTTCAACAAGGCCGCACCATAATCGCACCCCACCTGCGGAACGTCATAAACAGCTCCTTCACGTCCGCCACCTTCCCAGGAAGCTGGAAGCACGCAGAGATTAACACCCTCCTGAAAAAGCCCTCCGCAGACCCCAGGGATCTCAAGAATTTCCGGCCCATCTCTCTTCTCCCCTTCCCGGCTAAAGTCATCGAGAAGACCGTCAACAAACAGCTGACCGCGTTCCTCGAGGACAACAACTCGCTCAACCCTTCCCAGTCCGACTTTGGAGCAAACCACAGCACCGAGACCGCCCTCATCGCAGCCACAGACGACATCAGAACCATGATGGACAACAGAGAAACAGCAGCCCTCATCCTCCTGCACCTCTCAGCAGCCTTTGACACCGTATGCCACCGCACCCTAATCCACCGCCTCCACAACACAGGAATCCAAGGGAAGGCCCTGAAATGGATCACCTCGTTCCTCACCGGCAGAACCCACAGAGTCCGCCTCCACCCTTTCCGCTCCGCGGCAACTGAAATCATCTGCGGCGTACCCCAAGGATCCTCACTCAGCCCAACACTCTTCAATATCTACATGAGCCCCCTCGCCACCATCGCACGCAAGCACAACATCATCATCATCTCCTACGCCGACGATACCCAGCTGATACTCTCTCTCACCAAGGACCCAGCCACCGCCAAATCTAACTTCCAGGAAGGAATGAAAGAGGTAGCAGACTGGATGAAGCATAGCCGCCTCAAACTCAACACGGACAAGACAGAAGTCCTCATCCTCGGACAAGCCCCCTCGGCATGGGACAACTCTTGGTGGCCCACGGCTTTGGGCGCCGCACCGACTCCCACGGACAACGCACGCAACCTGGGCTTCATCCTAGACTCCTCGCTCAGTATGACCAAACAAGTCAATGCCGTCTCATCCTCATGCTTCAACACCCTGCGCATGCTCCGGAAGATCTTCCGATGGATCCCCACCGAAACCAGAAGAACAGGCACCCAGGCCCACCTCACCAGCCGACTGGACTACGGGAACACCCTCTACGCTGGAACAACTGCCAAACTCCAGAACCGTCTCCAGCACATACAAAACGCCTCCGCACGACTCATCCTCAACATTCCTCACCACAGCCACATATCAGTCCACCTGAAAGATCTCCACTGGCTCCCCGTCAGCAAAAGGATCACTTTCAGAATGCTCACCCACGCACACAAAGCACTCCACAACAAAGGCCCGGAATACCTCATCAGTCGACTCACGCTCTCCACCCTCAACCGTCAGCTCCGCTCCACCAACCTCGCCCTCGCCATCATCCCACGGATCCGCAGAGCCAACACCGGAGGAAGATCATTCTCCTACCTAGCAGCAAAGACCTGGAACGCCCTACCCACACACCTACGGCTGAACCAGAACCACCTCAGCTTCAGGAAACAACTCAATACCTGGCTCTTCGAGCGGTAGCACCACCCCCCCCACCCCCAGCGCCTTGAGACTCTTACGGGTGAGTAGCGCGCTCTATAAATTTACTGATTGATTGATTGATTGATCTGGAAGAGGAGGCACATAAGTGCAGCTCCCCTCTCCTGTGGGAAGGATTTCCCCACATGGCATGGTAAGAAGAGAACATGAAACATGCACCACGCTCATAATTGCTAACGTCTTGCTTTGCCTTTCTGAAAAAGTAGGGATGCGCTGTATTCACAAGAATGGGACGCACCCCTTTGTTTACCCAAACGCTAAATATAGCTGCCTTACACCAATGCAGGCACCCTTACACCATAGTGCAAAAGTGTCTGCGTTGGGGGGAATGACTGGGTATGTGCAGGAAGGTGTCCCTTCCTGCACATAAACAATCCAGAATGCCGATTTGAAACTCCTCTGTGTGATACATTGTGCACCACACATATAAGTTGCAAATCGTCATATTTTTTAATGATTGTTTATGTGCAGGAAGGGACACCTTCCTGCACATACACAATCATTCATGGCGATTTGCTGTTAGAAACAGCAAAAACGAGGAGAAATTAAGCATTTCTCCTATTTTCGCCATGTTAAGAACTGGTTTCTTCATTTTGACGCTGCCTCCTATGTATGCGACCCTTTCTAAATAGAATCAATGGGTGTTGCAGCTGAATACCCACCACAACACTCATTGCATGCCTCTTTCACGCTAAGTACAGTGTGAAAGGGGGCCTTATTTACAAGACCCTGTTAAGTCAATGATGCTTTGTAAATAAGGCCAAGGGTTTATGGTCACAGGAACGTCAGTCAGAAAAAGAAATAGAAATAGAAAATAAAACCACATCAAGGTACACCCACCACAATACTCATTGCATGCCTCTTTCACGCTAAGTACAGTGTGAAAGCTGGCCTTATTTACAAGACCCTGTTAAGTCAATGATGCTTTGTAAATAAGGCGAAGGGTTTATGGTCACAGGAACGTCAGTCAGAAAAAGAAATAGAAATAGAAAATAGAGCCACATCAAGATACACCCACCACAACACTCATTGCATGCCTCTTTCACGCTAAGTACAGTGTGAAAGGGGGCCTTATTTACAAGACCCTGTTAAGCCAATGATGCTTTGTAAATAAGACAAAGGGTTTATGGTCACAGGAACGTCAGTCATAAAAAGAAAGCGAAATAGAAAATAAAGCCACAGCACTGTACGTTCACAGGTGCAATTAATGCATTATAATGCAGCAATATCAGAAATATTGTTAATGCAGCATTCCACTCTTGCGTAAGCTGACAACAAGGACAAGGCAATACCAAATCGTTAACAAAAAAAAAAGAAAACGGTCGAAGTGGAAATGTAGAAATCACACCCAGCTACTATTAAATTAGTGCTCATGCAATAAGAGGGGACCAGGCTTTTTTTAATGCGATCCGCAAAATAGCTTCTCCGTGTTGGTTTCATCCCTCCATATTTGCATCCAGAGAGCACCTCAAAAGAACTGACGTCACACCCGACGACCAGGAAAAGAGGCGCTGCAGCCAAAAAGATCTGCCTGCCTGCTAGGCCCTGCCGGCTAATGTGACAACTTGGCAGCCGTGGACTGACAGAACGGTAGTTGCGCGTTCTGCCAACCGAGGAGCCCTGCAGGCCCTCTGAGCGGGCACACAGGAAGATGGCAGTCCGAAGCGAGCTTTACACTCACACTCGGATTGATACAACGGGACTCTCGCAGTGTTGTGCCACTCGGGTAGCAGAGAGCAGCGACATCGGCTTGCAGGCCCTAAACCGTGTCACTGCCAAACAACATTTTAAAATCTCACTGCTGTTTGAAATATCTCAGTTGTGCAGATGCGTACAGACAGTTTGCATTTTCAGAGTCAGCATTCAAGAAACGACCTTGTTGTGTAACAAATGTTACACAAAAGGGTGTATTGGTGTGAACAAAACGATCAGGAAGCAATAGGAAAGTTCACATCGACAGTACACAAAACCTCCTTTACAATGGATTTATAGGCTCGTGCTACTACTACTGATGCGTTAATTATGTCACTCCACCTGGGACATGTGGTATTACACGCATTTTAAACATTATACATGTACACTCGGAATACTTCATCTCGACTCTTGTTATTTATCTGTGCCCAGTTATCACCACCAATAAAAAAGCTGGTTGCAATTGGCATATTTTTCCTTTACTGTTAACGCACTATTATCGCATTTGCTATATGGCCACACTGCATTACTAAAAATCGGTCGAACGCAATATGTTACGCATAATCCTCATACCGCACATTTATAGCAGCTGGGTCACTATAGTTGAGGCCCCCTTGGGCTGGTAGGCGACTAAACCATGGGAGAATACTTTGATACTAAATTCAGATACATCCACAGATTAAAACAGCACAGTAAGAAGTATAACTTTATTTAAATGTTGCCAAGTTTGCATTTCTCAAACATATTTCTTTCTGCTCCACCAGAGGTCTATGGTTTTAAACTGACGAAGCTTTAGGGGCGAGAGGTTCGTGCGCATAATCTTACAAGTTCGAGTTTTGGATGATGTCAAGTGTATTTCCCTTCTCAATATTCTCATATAAGCAACTAATCCACAGGTCAGACCTTCTAAGAGACGTGTTCAATGCCCCATGGCTCTTTCTATAAACACAATGGACTCAAATGACTGTGTTTGATGGAAGAATTAGGTCAGTCAGAAGAATTCCCTTTTCTAAAGCACAGAATCAGGTGGCTCTTTTAAGAGCTTTTATTCACTAAGATATTTTAAACGGTTAAATATATGACTGTTCCTAAAAAAAACATTCGAACCCTTGCAAGATGGCAGCCTGAACCTGAAGCACCAGTGATCTGACACACCGCCAAGCCCAGAAAAGTGTGAGAACCCTATCTTCACCATACAAACAGGGTGGGAATAGAGCCCGGTGCTGGGGGCGAGAACCACTCCAGAAAACCGAGAGAGCAGCAGGTGAAATATATATATATATATGCTAGCAGTGAGTTTTGGTATGGTCTGGGGCATCCCACGATTGAAGGACACAATGAAGTCAGCCACAGCACAAAGTTACTGTGGGAGCCAGCGTGTCCCCACCAGTGTGTGCTGGCCTTTCCCTATGCTGCGTTACAAAGGAGCCTGTTACGGGAATGCTGAGCTGAATGCTGGAAAAGCTGTTTGGCATTACAAAGGTCTATGCAACAAACGACTAGCTAGACACATACTTCCAAAACACTGAACTTCCAGAAAGCCTGCCCAGGAAGTGTCCATAGTGTCAAAACCCATCACAGGAGACCAAATGAAGTTAACAATCAAGACCCTGCAAGGAAATTAGGCCCCAGGCCCAGACAACTTCACATAGAATACTCAAAATAATTTAGAGAGATCCTTGTCCCAAAATTTACAAAGTTGTGCAACTGTGTGCTCTCTCAAGGTGAGTGTGAGGAATTGGGTTACTGGTTGTGAGGGATGAATTCCTATTCAGGCAGCAACCACAAGCCTTGTCACAGTGAAACACAAGTAAACTCCCAAATTAACCTGTGCTCAACCCTTTGGTAGCTTGGCAAAAATGCAGTGAAGCCTAACTTAGAGACAATGCGTAAAGTATTTATGCAGCACACAAACAGTGATAAAGAAAAAACACAACATAAGAAAAATCCCACACCAATTGAGAGAAATAAAATAAAATGTAGTAAATGATTTGACGCAAAACAACAAAAATGCAATCAGTAGAACTGGAGATGAGCAATTTCAAGATTTGAGGTAAGTATAGTGCCTAAAAGCACAAAGTGCCACTTGCGGTTATCTTTTAGTGCAAGATCGGATGAAAGTCACAAGTTCAGGTTGTTCGCAATGTAGTACAGGCCGGGTGCAGGGACAAGGTTAGTCCCACTGAAAAATTTAAGTTCTAAAGTCCATCGTAAAGAGTTCTGTTCATGGAGTAGGAGGCCGCTAGGAGCAGGAAGTGCATTGCGGAAGGTGATAGCTGTAGCTCGAAGATGCTTTCTGGCATTGCAGACAGTCATTGCTGGATATTTGCTTTGGTGGTCACTGCCGGTTGTTGATGCTGTGCAGATCTTGCTCTGCCAGTCGTCGCTGGCAGTTGCTGCAGCGCAAAGCTTTACTTTATCTTCGCATTGGTGGTTGGCACAGACAGCAAGAGCTTGGCGCGAACTGGCCATTCTCAGTCGCGAAGAGCCCAAAATGTCAAGATTTCTCTTTTCCACAGAGAAGAGCACAATTGATACCACGCCTGCCACAACCCAGACCCAGGACCTGAGCGGCACTTCTTGATGATCAGGAACTCACACATACAGAGACCAGCAGGGCTCAGGCAATTCGAAGTGCAGGTCCACTTGCAGGGCCAGGCAGCAGGTCAGCTGGGCAGAAGCAGGGAGGCATCTGGAGCTTGTTATGTCCCTGTAGCTCCGAACAGGAGGTCAGTCAGGTGACCACTTGAATCACTTCAGCCTTGGATGAACAGTGCAGGTCTAATTTTCCTTCTCAGCAAGCAGGGTAGGCATCAAGCAGCAGGGCTTTCTTCTTCTGTACTATCCACAGATCCAGAAGTGTACCCAAGAGTAGGTATGAAGGTCCCCATGTTACACCTGGTGCCCACTTTGAAGTGGGAGAAACGTATGGAGTTTCCCCCACCAGTGGTGTCTGGAATTTTCTGCCTCCCTGGATCCAGTCTGTCTGGGTGCACAATAGGCTAGTGTGAAGTCCTTTGTGTGTGAGCTGGGCCATTGCCTTTAAAGTGCAAGTGTGTAGGGGACATCTCTGCCCCCCCATCAAGTCAGAGATGGCCCACCCTGTCAACACCCAGACATTCCATTGTGATGTTGTCTGGGAGGAATACACAAAGGCCAACTGCCAACTATGCCTAGTTATGTGACCAAGGAACAGGCTGCAGGCACCAAATGGTTAGGACATAAAAAAATGCCAACTTTCTAAAAGTGCCATTTTTAGAATGGCAAATTCCAACTTTACCCTTAAAAGGAGTTTTAAATTACAATTCCTCAGACACCAAACATGATATTCCTACCTACTTCCAACCAAAGGTTATCTCCTGTTAAATGTAATAAGGTAGCCCAATGTTATCCTCTAGGAGAGGTAGGACTCGCATTAGTGAAAAACTAATTTAGGAGTTTTTCACTACCAGGACACGTAAAACTTAAAAGTAGATGTATAACCTTTTAAATACACTGCAGGTCTGACCTAGGGGTTGTTTAGGGCCTAACCTAGGGGTAACATATGCAAGAATCCCGACTTTGTACATGGCCATCATCCATGCGGAAACTGTAAAGTATGTTGTCTCACAAAGAAAAGCAATAATCTGACCTTCAGTGATGGAACAACCTGGGAGCAGAGGGGTTTCAGCAACTGCAATAGTACCAATGTGGTCTATCTAATCGTATGCCCCTGCGGATTGGAGTATATAGGTATGACGAGCAGGGCAGTGAAAGTCAGGATAGGTGAACACAAGAGCACCATCAAATGCAAGAAGACCAGCACGAAACTCACGAATCACTACCTAGAGATGAACCATAAACCAGGCGAAATATCTTGGACTGTAGTTGAGCTTGTGAACAACGAGAGGTACCTCCTGGAAAAAGAACAGAGATGGGTGTTTCGCATTCAGTCCCATAAAAAGGGACTGAACGATGACATACCCTGGGGACAGCTGTGACCCCTGGCCTTTCGAAAGCCAGTATCCCTACCTGATGTAATCAACATACACGAACTCTGGAACAATGCCATTCCTTGGGGATAGGTGTGAACCTCATCCGTTTATCCCCATGCAATAGATACATAATGAACCCATCTGTCTTTTTGGGTAATCTGCGAGCTGATTCCTATGACCCTTGGGCTACACCAATCTAGCAGGAATGCAATAACACTGGTCCGTGCGCAAAAAAACCCACCAGCAGAACGACAATTTTGACCCATGATAATTAGAGTGACAACATTTTGTTTCCTGAAACTGAGATTATTCACTACATTGTAATTTTACATTTCATTACATCTTTTGATCTAGGAACACCAATTATCAAGCATCAAAAATGAGGTGTCCTGTGAATGTGATAATACATTACATTAAGTTTTTTATTTTAATTAATATTTTTTTCTGCCTGACCTGGGAACACCGAAGAATAAAACATTTAACAAAAGAGGGATAGAATTTAATAATGAGGCAGAGTACGAATATATAATTTGTATTTAGCTGCATTTAGTGAATCCGGGACCCTCACGCTGGCAACAAAAAACGAGAAAAGACTATCAGTCATAATCCTCACATTGAGCCGTTCTGCGGCGGCCATCTTGGATTTGCCCATTCTAGTGTTCGCTTTGGGCGTTTCTCCGTGTAACAATGTGCTTGATGGAAGGCACAATTTAAGTCTACCGGCAGACGAGCGACTACCCATCCACGGAGCTCGGACGGGAGGAATGCCAGGCGAATCGCCCGAGCCGGTAACGTAAGTGATAGACTCAGACCCCGAGTCTTTAATAAACGGGTTACTGGGCCATTTCACTATCAGGAAACGAACGAACCACATCTAACAGTGGGGGCGGTCACATTTATTTTTCAGTAGACCGCGCTAATCTCCCTCCTCCGGCCAGCTCATGGGGCACTGAGAGAACTACCAAAAAGTATGTATATAACGAGTGTAACTTATGACAATCTACACTGGCATGATTTCCAGAATAGTTATGCTGAAATACGATATACTGTGTCTAGAATATCGATCTTGAAG
Organism: Lissotriton helveticus; assembly: GCF_964261635.1. NCBI lineage: Eukaryota > Metazoa > Chordata > Amphibia > Caudata > Salamandridae > Lissotriton > Lissotriton helveticus. The sequence continues at coordinate 1,710,656,716 of NC_136067.1, forward strand.
AAATACGAAATATTTATGTCCTTTTTGATGCTTTTGGGATCGTTTGTATGAATGTGTTGAGCCACTAATGTATGTATGATGGGTTATGAATGAACCACGTCCATTTGGATGGTTCTATGACGTACACTCTGTCCAATAACGAGAGGTGCATTTTTATTAATATATTCAAACCTGCGGTGAAGGTAATTGTACCTAGCATTATGAATTCTACCAAACAGGCTATGGTTGTGAATATCCGAGCGTATCAACGATGCACATTTCATGACCAGCAGTAATGACATGAATATGTCTGTGCTTTCTCCCTCGTTTTCCTCCTTTTCCTTTACAGAGACCAATGGTCATCGTTTTTTGGCACTTATTCTTTGATGCCTTGCCTCACCCGGGCCAGCTCATGCCCTGAGGCACAAATATCCAGCCTATTTTTGCCGGTATATTTGTAGGACAGTAGGCCTACTTCTTTAGAACTGAGCTAATTACAGTAGGGATCACGATTTGGTCCTGATGAGTAGGCAGCAGGGGACTGCCTATGAAACATGTCGACTTGGTAGTCAGTAATTGCTCTACCTACATCCCCTGTTTTAACATTCCCAGCCAGAGACTCCAATAAAGTGTATTTGTTCTACTAGCCAGGGAATTTTTATTTTTTGTATTTTTTGCACTCACTAGTTAGATCCCTACACTCCACTTTTCATCACTACACCTACACATAGCTCTGTCACATTTATAGTGCTCCCGCGTAGTCCGTCTGGTCGCAGCACGCCCCGCCCCGTTATAGGGACGGGAAGACCCCTATGATGAAGCATGACACTAACGGATTTTTTTAGTGTGTGAGGGGTATTTTAAACAAGCACATGTGCTCTCATCTTTCCATCTTTAAGAGAGAGTCTATCACTTCACTCCAATTAAAAAAATTTTTTGTAAAAACCCTTAAAAATATCTTGCACCTCTACACTTTGATAGAATCCATATGTTTTGATCAACTGCCAACTATGCCTAGTTATGTGACCAAGGAACAGGCTGCAGGCACCAAATGGTTAGGACATAAAAAAATGCCAACTTTCTAAAAGTGCCATTTTTAGAATGGCAAATTCCAACTTTACCCTTAAAAGGAGTTTTAAATTACAATTCCTCAGACACCAAACATGATATTCCTACCTACTTCCAACCAAAGGTTATCTCCTGTTAAATGTAATAAGGTAGCCCAATGTTATCCTCTAGGAGAGGTAGGACTCGCATTAGTGAAAAACTAATTTAGGAGTTTTTCACTACCAGGACACGTAAAACTTAAAAGTAGATGTATAACCTTTTAAATACACTGCAGGTCTGACCTAGGGGTTGTTTAGGGCCTAACCTAGGGGTAACATATGCATTAAAAAGGGAGGTTAGGCCTGGCAAAGGCTTAATTTGCCAGGTCAAAATGGCTGTTTTAATTGTACAAATAGACTGCAATTGCAGGCCTGGAACATATTTTAAAGCCTATTTAAGTGAGTGGCACAATCAGTGCTGCAGGCCCACTGGTTACATTTTATTTACCAGCACTAGGTATATATAGTAGCACTTTATAGAGACTAACAAGTAAATTAAATGGGCCAATTGGGTGTAAGCCAATTTTACCATGTTTAAACGAGAGAGCACAAACACCTTAGAACTGGTTAGCAGTGGTAAAGTGTACCGAGTCCAAAAAGTCAAGAAACACTGGTTCAGAAAAAAGGAGGGCTAAGGCAAAAAGTTTGGGGAGGACCCTACAGAGAGGGGGAAGTCCAACGGTGAGCTTCCAGCAGCACACATACGGCTGATCCCAAAGTCCATCAAAGATTCCCTACAATGTTCTACATATTGCCACATTTCACTGTCAATTATGGACTTGAACATTCTGATTAAGTTTAAGAGGTCAATCTGGTACATCATCCACACAGACCAAGCCGGATTCATATTGAACAGAAACACCTTCAACTACATGAGAACCATGCATATCGGGCCTGGTTCACAAAGGGTCCATACACTCGCGGGGAGGCCCCGCAGTCGTGGCGGAAAATCCACAGTCATGGCGGAATCTCTGCAATGAGGATTTTCACGGCAGAGATTCTGCCTTGAGGACGTAGACTCCCTCAAGACTGCTGGGCCTCGGCCACCAGTGCAGAGGCCCATGTGAATCAGGGCTGATATATAAAAGAGTAGCAAACTGGCTGACACAAGCATTAATCTCAATCAATACTGATAAAGCATATGAAAGAGGGCAATTCTTCTGAAAGTTTAAGAGGTGTCTGACTTCACCTATACTTTCAGTGGATGGATCAGGAAGTTATGTGATCAGGGCCAGACTGAGAACCGAAACTGGTCTTGGCAAAAAGCTCCGCCGGCCCCGGGGGGCACTAGCTGAAGGAAAGATTTGTGCCGCTGTTGTTGCTGGGGGGCGATATTACAGCTACGCTGCAAAACTGGCCCCTGCTAACAAAAACGTCCCCCCAAGGGTCTAAAACTGGCCTCACCCTGGTGGCCCACTGGGGAAACTCCTGGTGCCCGCCATGGCCAGTCCGGCCCTGTATATGATGACCTCTGTGTATGTATATCATTAGGAATGTGAAGATGGGCTGACGCTTTCCTGAAAAGATGGGCTTGCAATGTTGCCAAATACTGCTATAAGCAAATGACATCCTATCCACTTTAGACAATCCAAATATGGATCTCCTTATAATCTTAGACTTCCCCGGCAAGTTTGGATAACTATCACAATATACGATAAAGTAGAACAAGACTGAACTGCTGCCTTGACCAACAAAAGACCACAAGGTCTGAATCTAGAAGAACTGAGACTAAAACAAGTCAACTTCCTTGAGTACCTCAGAGTAGACCTCAAAAGAGACCTGAAAGTACAGGTCAATGATAATGGTACTATGCTCTGGGTGCAGTTTTATTCAGACTTTAAGAAATGGGGAGCTTGCCTTTTTTATTCTTGGACAAAACAGCTTTGTTTAAAATGGTCAGCACCTTACAGCCAACTACTTGATTAGCTGCTTACCTCTCGCACTGCATAGGAGTTACTTTTAAAGGTGGGAATTTGGCACAATGAACCTCTGTGACAACATTCTAGGGCAAACAGAAACTAGCTACTCTCTACAAGTACAAGAAAAATTAAGGAATGCGAGATCAGAACCTCAGTGTGTTCATCTGGGCTATTAGATTGATGCAACCTGGCAGACTGCAGATTAAAGGATTTGAATTGAAACATCAATATGGATAGAGTATGAAAACTTTCTCTTGAAAACCTTTAACATCCCTGGACTGGGTAAGACTGACCTCTTCCCTGTCAAATTATAACCCATTCCTAGAGTACTCAAGGGAAGTATGGAAGGTGGTGCACTTCACATTCTATAAAGTTCTAACACAGAAACACAATTAATCACAGAATTACATTTGTAAAGCACACTGCTACTCATGGGGCATCCTGGCACTCAGAAAAGAAACATCCCTTAGTGGAAAAAATCTGTTTGCTCAGTTCCATTATAGCCTTATAGCCACCGTAGGGGGCTATACCGGCTATTATACCATTCCAGTGTTTAAGGCCCGAGCCAAAGGGGAGGGACTTTAACAAGGGAGCGGGACTTTAATAGCCGGTATAGCATAGCTACAAAGGGCTATAAGTCTATTAGAACATTCTGCCGCTAAAGGGCAGAATGTTCTAACAAATTAAACAAAGGCCTTTCGGAGTTCAAGGAGTTTTAAATCCCCTCGGGCTCCAAGAGGCCTTTATGGAAAAAAACATTGGAATGTTGCTTTGCGGGCCTTTACCGACCCGTAGAAGCACGGAGCACTCTATTGTCTTCAATGGAGTACTCCACATTGCAATGTTTTAAAATGTGTCAAAGCTCAGAGTTCTTTTCAAGGATGTTCTCAATTAGTTCTTTAAATAACACAATGCAGTGTCGGGATTGTACCTGAACCTGTGTAAGTCTACCCTCTCGGTGCTAGGCAACCATGGCGGGATAGGACCATGGGCGTCACCACTGCAGGTAGCAACAGGAGGCCTTAAGTACTTGGGGGTGTTTTTGACAGTTACGCCCGCTATTGCTTGGGAACGTAACATAGTGCCGGTCTGGGACCGGGTTCAGACCGAAATGAAGTCCTGGTCTCGCATGCCCCTCAACCTCTACGGCAGGTCGGCTATCTTTAAGATGGTTTCCCTTCCGCGCCTTCTGTACCAACTACAGAATTATCCCTATTCGATTTCGCCATCATGGTTTCGGCAAATCAATTCGGCATGGGTCAGTTCCTGTGGGGGCGGGGGGCGTGTAGCCTTGCGCTCCTGCTTTTTGTCTACGTACTGTGGGGGGCTGGCGACGTCGGATATATTGTCCTACTATCAAGCACACCATCTTCTTGTCTTGAATGAATGGTGGTATGGAGACAGGAGGGACCCAGCATATGCCCTTGAGAGATATTTGATGGACCCAGATACGCTACATACAATTTTATACTCGGCGCGGCTGAGGAAGGGGCTGCCCAGGGCTACCCAGGTGGTCTTTCAGGTTTGGAGACAAGCGCTGCGTTGTATGGGCTGGTGGGGTACGCTTACGGAGGAGACCCCGCTCTGGCACAATGGGCGGCTGCCGGCGCTGGCGTCACTGCCGGCATTCAAAGGCTGGGATTCTATAGGAATCTCCACACTCGGACATGTCCTGAAGGGCACGACCCTTAAATCCTTTCAGGAGCTCAGCGACGAATATTGTATGCCCCGAACGCAGTTCTTTAAATACCTACAGTTCCGCCACGCCCTGGCACCCACACTGAAGGGACTAGACTCCTTGCCCGAATTCAGCCCGATAGAGGCAAAGATTTTCATGGGAGATCTGGCAGAGAAAAAAAATTCCTGCATCTACCAAACGCTGGTCACGCATTGCTCCTCCTCTCTACAGTCTCTGCGGGACTCTTGGGTGAGGGATGTGGGAGACCTGGAGGAGGAAGATTGGCGAGAGGCCCTTGAGGCCCCTAGGGGAGCAGCTATAGCCATGCGCCTGCGTTTTATCCAGTTTAAGTACCTGCATAGGGCGTACTACACCAGGGAGAGACTGTGGCGGGCGGGTCTGATTGAGTCCCCTGCATGTCTGCGATGTGGTCACGAGATGGGCAATTTCCTACATACAGTGTGGAGCTGTGGTGGTTTGACTGGATTTTGGACGGGGGTGTGGGACTGCTTGTCTGAGGTGCTGGGCTGGGACCTGCCTCGTTCCCCCAGGCTTGGGCTCCTTCACGTCCTAGAAGGCGTAGGTGGCAATGTATATAAGAGGCACCTACTCCTACTGGGTCTTACAGGGATGTGGCGCAGTCTTGGAAGGACCCCCGGGCTCCCAAGGTGGTAGTATGGAAGAAGGGCCTTGATTTTTGTATGGGGTTAGAGCGGCCAGTCTTCGAAGCCAGGGGTTGCCCTAGGAAACATTACAAAATATGGAAAAGATGGGCGGACTACAGGGGACTATGGCTGGAGCCGCCCGCATAGATAAGAGACACAGAGGGACTGATGTGAAGGGGCCGGGGGGCAATATCGTACACACTGTTATATGTATGCAAACCTTTCTACAGGGATAAAGAGACATTGTGCTGGGGGGGGGTCCGGGTTGGGGGGGGGGCACAAAGGGGGGGTTTGGGGTTCTGTCATGAAATGTTATTTGGATCGCTGACTATGCTATGTTATATCTACTGTAGTTCCTCCGGGGTACGGAGTGCTGCGTATGTGTGCGGTCAATCAATAAAAAGAGTTGTTATAAAAAAAAAACCACAATGCAGCAATGGCTATTGCTTTTGTTCTTAAGATAGTGCACTAACCTGTGTCCTTCTTTCTTGTATTTTCCGAGCACAGGCTGCTGTTCTATACCTAGCATTGGCAAAGGAGACTGCTGAGAAGATTCAAGATAGGCATTGTCAAGAGCAACAGTCATGGAGATGCTAAGTGGAGCGGGAGCCAAAGACCTGTTTGGCGAGAAGGGACAACCTTAAGCAAATCTTTGAGTTTGAGGTCTTATTTCTTCATGCAGTATTCAAATTTGCAGGAGACAAGGACCACAGGTCTAAACTGCATGGATTCTCAAAGTCATCGAGGACTCTGGGAAGAGAGTGTGGTGTTCATATACAGTACCATTACCCAAGGTGGCACCCCTAACACATGATGCATTTGAAATCTTGTGAGATCTCAAGTGCATTTTTTTTTTCTAGTGGAAAGACCATGGCCCCAAAGAAGGCAATGGGGAGGCCTTCAAATGTGATGGTGGGGCAGAAATGAGGCCCACATTGGGGCAGATTTGGAGGCACAATTTAAGGACTCAAACGATATGGCAACAGTGCATTGAGCAACGGGGGCAGCATAAACTGCATGGTGCACTTTGTCTCCAGTGCAAGAAAAGCAAGTTATGACACTCAAACTCTACCTCCTGAATTTTGGAAATTGTATCAAAGAAGATGATTGAGAGGTTGTCACAGAGCTTCTGGGAGGAAGTAGTAATGTTGCTACAGGTGACAGGGTTCATGAAGGTATTGATAACAGAGAAATGTTTGCAAGAAGAATGTGACTCTTTTTCTATTCGTGAAGAGAAATATTTTGTGTGAGCTGTACAAGTTTGGAGTTGGTAGGTCTAGATTGCTGCCCTAAAACTGGCATTGGGGTCCACATTGCACGAAGTATGCCTTGCAATTGCATTTGGACATTCGGAGCTCCTCCATATACAAAGAGGCGGAAAGGCTTTATAACATTTAAAGCGGCTGATATCCAGTCATTAAAATGATGGCTTTCAAGGAGATGTCGGATTTGAAGGTGGGGGATATTTGGCTAGAACAGATGAGAGGCTATTTAATTGATTTTAGACCATACACAAATGAGGCACAGGGCTGGAGAGGTTTCTTTAGCTGTTGTATGTTGCAATGGAATGAAAAATGAAATGAAAATGTGTCTTATAAAGTGCTACTGCCAGAGTCATTTTTGCGCTGCCACTAACAAAGGGAAAAGAGAAAAGAAACGGATGCTTATGAACATCAAAAATACAGGTATCAGAACATGAATCTACTGACTAAAAAGCTATGTTTGTAATCTTTTTCTGAATGGAAGAGGGCCTGTGATTTTCTTTGAGTGGAGAGGAAGAGTGTTCCAGAGTGTGGCGGTGCCTAAAAAAAGCTTCTACCGCCCAGTCTTACCTTCTAAATTTGAGAACGACTACATTGTTAGCTGTGGAAGAGGGCAAAGACCTAGATGGAGTGCACCAAGAAAAATTGTGTTTGAGGTAATCATTGAGAGTTTTAAAAGCAATACACAGAGACTTGAAATCAATACTCTTCCTTATGGAAAGCCAGTGAAACTGAAGTAGGGCCTGTGAAACAGACTGGTACCTGCCAATCACCAAACAACAGACAAGCAGCAGCATTTGGCAGGACTTGTAGTTTGTTTAACCCCTTCGCTGCTAGGCGTTTCCCCCGTGTACTAAGGCTTTTTTGGCTGCTTGGGGTGGTTCGCGCTTAGGCCCCCTGTAACTTTTTGACCACATACAGTATCCACGCCAAATTTGCGTCCTTTTCTTCCAACGTCATAGGGATTCTAAAGGTACCCAGGGTTTGTGTATTCCCTGGAGGGGACTCAGAAATGAGCCAAAATACAGCTAAATTGTTTTTATTTTCGGAAAAATGGGAAATAAGTGCTGCAAATAAAAGCGTCTGGGTTTTTCCCTGCAAATGGTATCAAAAAAGGGTTTGTGAGGCTGAAATCACCATTTTTCCAGCTTTTAGAGAATGACAAACCTTTGTCAGAAAATAAATATTTGTAACACATTTTTGGCATTTTTTCTGGGACTATTTTTGCTATTTTTTGTGCTTTCAATCTCCTTCCAGTTATTGGTATAAATGGGTATAAAAGCAATAATGGATCCTGGAAAGCTATACATTTTAGTAAAGTAGACACAATTCTGCATTAAGAAAGGGGTCATATGTGTATATCCTTCAAGGTTTCTTCATAGAAACTAACAGTTAAATACAGGGAAAATTTAAAATGAGTTGAAAAAAACAGCCTTTTGTGTCAACATTTTCACATGTAACTTCTTCTAATAATGACAGCTCTTTGAAAGCAATATATTGTTACATTAGCGGGACTTTACTGGTTGTGGGGATATATAGGACTTGTAGGTTCACCAAGAACCCGATGAACCCAGAGCCAAAAACTACTGAGCAGCGACTTGCAATGTTTTTTTATTACGTACCGGGTATATCGCAATTATTCTGGGAAAATGTACATGAAAAAATCGGTATGAAAGACACCTATGTTTTTCTGAAATGGGAACAACATATAGAGTTTAGAAACAGTAGATATTTGCACAGTCCCAAAATTGAGAATACTGATACTAGCATGAGAATTATCGGTCATTTTTCAAAATGACTTCTTTTTTACACATTGTCTATCATTTTGAAGGCAGTAATGCATTGAAAGTCGATAGGTAATAACAGTTGCTTTACAAATCTGAATTAGCCTAAGTCTCCTGATACAAATGGTACCTCACTTGTGTGGGTAGGCACAGTGCCCACGACAGGAAACGGCTCAAAACGCAACGTGAACACACCACATTTTCACAATGCAAAATGTCCCTTTTTTTTGCCCAGCTGTTGTTTTTGACTCCTAGCTCTGCCAGCACCTAGTGAAACCTAGCAAACTTATACATTTTTGAAAACTAGACACCCAGGGAAATCCAGGATGGGGTGACTTGACTGGCTCTTACCAGGTTCGGTGACCAAGAATCCCTTGCAAACCTAAAAAATGTCAAGAAAACACATTTTCCTTTCATTTCTGTGGTGGAATGTTCTAGAATCTGCGTGGATCCAAAAATTTCCACCCACCCCGCGTTCCCCAAAATCTTCTGAGACAAATGGTACCTCTCTTGCATGGGTAGGCCTAGTGCCCGCAGCAGGAAACGGCGTAAAATGCTACGTGGACACACCACAATTTCATAGTGAAAAATGACTCTTTTTTGGCAAAGTGCCTAGCTGTAGTTTTTTAACCCTAGCTCTGCCGGCACCTAGGGAAACCTAGCAAACCTATACATTTCTGAAAACTAGACACACAGGGAAATCCAGTATAGTCCAGGATAGGGTGACTTGACTGGCTCTCACCAGGTTCGAATACCCAGAATCCCTTGCAAACCTAAAAAATTGTTTAAAAAACACATTTTCCTCACATTTCTGTGGTGGAAAGTTCTGGAATCTGCGTGGATGCACACATTTCCACCCACCCCATGTTCCCCAAAGTCTTCCAAGAACAATGGTACCTCACTTGCATGGGTGGGTCAAGGACCCGCGACAGGCAAGGGCCCAAAACCTAGTGAGGCGACATCAAAATTACCTATCACAAACCAACCTGGTTTTGCAAGGGGGGTCCCATGAGTTTTTGGCCCTGGGCTCGGCGGCCATCTAGGGAAATATACCAAACCCATACATTTCTGGAAACTAGACATCCGGGGGAGTCCAGCGAGGTATGGCCTGAGTGGGTCCCCCCAACATTCTCCTACCCAGAATTCCCTGCAAACTTCAAATTTTGCTGAAAAAAATCACTTTTTTCTCAAATTTCTGGGTGGGAAAGTTCTGGAATCTGGGTGGATCTGCGAATTTCCTCCCACCTAGCATTCCCCCAGCTCTCCTGACAAAAATGGTACCTCACTTGCATGGGTGGGTCAAGGACCTGCGACAGGCAAGGGCCCAAAACCTATTGAGACAACATCAAAATTACCTATCACAAACCAACCTGGTTTTGCAAGGGGGGTCCCATGAGTTTTTGGCCCTGGGCACGGCGGCCATCTAGGGAAACCTATCAAATCAATACATTTCTGGAAAATAGACGAACGGGAGAGTCCAGCGAGGTATGGCTTGCGTGGGTCCACCAACATTCTCCTACCCAGAATCCCCTCCAAACCATACATTTCGCTGAAAAGATCTTTTTCTCAAATTTCTGTGAGGGAAAGTTCTGAATCTGCGTGGATCCACAAATTTCCTTCCACCCAGCGTTCCCCCAGGTCTCTTGACAAAAATGGTACCTCACTTGAGTGGGTGAGTCAAGGACCCGCAACAGGCAAGGGTCCAACACCACTTGAGGAGACATCAAAATTACCTATCACAAACAAACCTGGTTTTGCAAGGGGGTCCCATGAGCTTTTGGCCCTTGGCTTGACGGCCATCTAGGGTAACCTACCAAACCCACACATTTCTGGAAACTAGACACCTGGGGGAGTCAAGCGAGGTATGGTCTGCGTGGGTCCCCCAACATTCTCCTACCCAGAATCCCCTGCAAACCTCAAATTTCGCTGAAAAAAATAACTTTTTTCTCAAATTTCTGTGTGGGAAAGTTCTGGAATCTGGGTGGATCCACAAATTTCCTCCCACCCAGCATTCTCCCAGGTCTCCTGCCAAAAATGGTACCTCACTTGTGTGGGTGGGTCAAGGACCCGCGACAGGCGCCCAAAACCTATTGAGGCGACATCAAAATTACCTATCACAAACCAACCTGGTTTTGTAAGGGGAGTCCCATGAATGAATGAATGAGGGACATTTGTAAAGCGCATGGCTACCAAAGACCTCCCAGCACTGCAAGAAACCCCCAAACCAGAATAGTGACACAATCAGGATTACAAAAAAGTTGTAAGAGATTTTCGGAAGCAAAGATGGTTAGGCTCGCGGCAGATAGAATCCGGTAATTGATTCCAAGCTTGAGCAGCAATGACAGAAAAAAGACGGCCCCACTCCGGGCTCGATTAAATCTCGGAGCAGTGGCAAGATGCTTCGACTTGGAGCGTAGGGTTCTTCTAGGGACATACAAAGAGGCAAAAGATTGGAGAATCGGAGGGAGATTAGCCGCTAATGATTTGTGGACAATACATAGGGCCTTAAATTGGACTCTTTTATCCACTGGCAACCAGTGCAGTGCCCTAATATGTGGCTTAGCAGATTCTCTATTGTGAACATGCATCAGTAATCGTGCCGCATAGTTTTGGACCGTTTGGAGTTTTTTCATGGTCAAGCAGGAAGAGCCAAGATAAAACACATTAGCGTAGTCAAGCCTTGACAAAATCAAGGCTTGAACCAGAAGTTTCCTGGCATTAAAAGGCAGGAGGGGGCAGAATCATTCTAATCATCTTCAACATGCCATAGCATGAGCCAGCAACCCTAGATGCCTGAGTCTTGAAACTCAAATTATGATCAAGCCACACTCCCAAGCTTTTATCTTGGTCCTTGGGAGCAGGCTTATCACCCACGCATTTCGGACTCATTATTCAAGCTGGTAGTCTTTCCCAAAAACATCAGCTCAGTTTTTGCCAAATTTAATTTAAGGAAAGAGGAGTCCATCCAAGCTGATACTTTCTCCAAACAGTTAGACAGGGTCAGCTTATTATTGTTCATCAGGTTAAGAGACACGAGGGGGCGTGGCCAAGAGCCGTGCATGGCGGACGCTTGTTGAATTAGCTCCGTCCTCTGCCCGGTTAAACAAGCATAATATCCTGCTTTCCCGACGGCCCCAAAGACCCGCCCGGGTCTGCATAAGGCGGAGAAATCGGTGGGAAAGGTCGGTCGGAGTCTAGTGCCCGGCAACACAACTTACACGACGGCGAGGCGTCTGAGGCGGGAGAGGCCTGTTACCAGTTCGGCAGCCGCGACCTCGAGTGCAGTGCGGGCCCGCAGAGAGATCGGCCTGCCGGGGGACGCCGAGCTGTGGAGAGACAGAGCCTCTGGAGGTTCGACTACGGAGGTGGGGGAGAGTCGTCGCTGACCCCCCCCCCGAACACTGCCGGAACACCAGGCGTGCACCTCCGGCGCACGTAATCATCCGGATAGACACTGGGCTGCCCTGCCGAGCGGAGCCCGGCGGAGGCCAGAAGGTGGCGGCCTTGCTGAAGGCGAAGAGGAGAAGGAAGTGCCTAGAAGGGGTCCACTTGAATTAGAGTGCCGGAGCACAGCGAAGGCCGACCCTATGTGACCCACGCTGTAACCGATCCCCCGACGCTCCACGGTGGCCCAGGAGGTGAGGGCTGAGGGCCGTTGCGGCGGCGCGCATGAACGCAGGGGCTACCGAGACCCGGGTGGCCGGCCGACACTGCAGGAGAGCCGCGACGGCGAAATGAGGCAGCTGCCGGGACGGGTGGTGCCACGGCCTTGCTGACCATCCGAGGGGAGCAGAGTGACTATAGCCGAGAAATCACTGCTTTGTCTGGCGAGGGCTCAGCCCCTTTGGAGGTGTCGGGCGGCGAGGCGGCCATACTGTATTCTGTCCGGAGGCCAGCACCTAGGGGGGCCCCCTGGAGATACCACTGGTGCCAGAGGCCGTGTGACTGACGCCGGGAACACTGCCGGACATTGGTCTGGGGGGGTCGGTGTGGCTATGGACCCCATTGAGGTGCGGAGGGCCCGCACGGACACAAGTGTAGAGGTAACAGCGGGGGTACGCGGGGCCGACCGAGCCCGCCCCGGGCGGCACCTGACCAAGGGACAGGAAGTGGAATATCGCATTTGCCTGGGTGCGGTGTAACTGGCCACTGCTAGGACTCAGGCCAGAGTCGCAGAAACGGGCTCAGTATCGCCATAGGCACGCCAGGAGAGCGGCTTGAGGATACCACACCGCTCCGCCCACGCACGGAACATAAGCGGTGGGTGTGTCGGGATTGGCGCAAGTGGGATATCTGTGGCACGACCTACTGCACACTGAAACGTGGTCCCCTCGGGGGCAAAAGCACCGCCATCCTGTCATCGAGAAACATGGGCAGGAACAGGGCCAAGATGCCTGAAAGGGGCACTGAACAGACGCAGCAATCTACGGGATCGGAAGACCCCCTGGCCTCTTCCAATGTTGAGATGGTGCCTCCGACGGGCCTGACCTCACAAGAGGCTAAATTGGACCTAATCCTGACTGAGATACGTGCTTCAAGGGAAGCGATGGAAACGCGCATGGACCAGATGGCAACTGGTATGTCCCTACTGCGCGCGGATCATAACAAGCTGGCGGAGAGGGTCACGGAACATAAATTGGCCCTGGACGATCTGATTCCCCAGCAGACAGAACAATCCACGAAAATGGAACACATGGAGAAGCAGTTGAAACGCATATGGGAGAGGATGGACGATGCGGAAAGGGCGGGCGCGCCGCAATAATGTGCGAATCCTGGGCATTCCGGAGCGAAGTGAGGGGAGGAATCCGACGCAGTTCGTGGAGGATTGGCTGAAAAACCTGGCAGGACTGCAGGAACTTACGCCCCTCTACAGCGTGGAGAGGGCACACAGGATACCAGGCAGGCCGCCTAGGCCGTGAGCGGCACCCCGTCCTCTCATAGCTCGCCTGCTCAACTACAAAGATAGGGATATAGTCCTGAGAGTGGCGCGGGAGAAGGCGCCCATACGCTTTGAGAACAAAACAATATCGATCTACCCAGACTTCACCCCGACGGTGCAAAGGGCCAGGTCTACGTTCCTGAATGTGAAGAAACGCTTACGGGACAGGAACCTGAAATACGCTTTGCTGTTCCCAGCCCGCCTGAAAATTATTCACAACAACAAATCTCTTTTCTTTGACACGGCCGAAGAGGCGGTGGAATGGATAGTGGTGACGTTGACGCCTCCCGACTCGCAGGACCCCCTTGTGGAGGGACAGCTGAGGAACAGTTCAACGCACGGGGAGGATGAGGTGACGGGCGGACCTGACGCCCTGGCTGGGCTGCGGCTATCACAGGAGAGGGCTCGGCTGACGGAGGCCGCTCTGGCAGTACACAACGCGGACGGCGCGGTGGTCCTGGATAGCGCCTCTGATGCCAGGACGGAGGTGTCTGGTTCTGCGGACAGCCTGCAACTTTTCCCGAAAATAACAGCACAAGAGGCGAACAAACTTTAAAGGGGCCTCAGAAGACTCCGACTGGTAACGTACAGAATGCATGAAGGACTTTGGGCGGGATACATGGGGCCGGGGAGACGGACACTTGCCAGGGCACGCCATAGGGACTCTGGCGGGGCCCAGGCGGGAGGAAGCGGGTCCACTCCCCAGAGCGTAGCAATGGTACTGTTTGATTGCCACCCCAGTTGGGTGCGAGTGTTTGGACCTCATAGTTCTTTAAATGGGGACCTTGATGTTATGGGGTTGTTTGCAGCTGGGGCATTTATGGTAACATGTGCAGGACTACTGGTAACATGGTGGGGTATACTGGCTCTGATTGTCGCAAACTGCTATGGGGTCACTTAGTGAATATAAAATGTGCACCTGGAATGTGAGAGGTATGAGCTTAATCCATAAACGGCATAGGGTACTAGCGCAACTGAATAGGAGACGTGTTGCGGTGGCATACTTACAGGAAACGCATTTGAATAGGGATGAAGGTGCGAAACTGCTCAAGAAATGGAAGGGGCAACTGTTTGCTACTACTTACTCTGTGTTCTCTCGGGGGCGGCAATATGGATCAGGAACTCAGTCCCCTTTAGGGTGTTAGAGGAGAGGCTGGACCCAGAGGGCAGGTATGTGCTTATCTGGGGAGTGTTGGATGGCTCCCCTGTTGTGCTTGGATGTGTGTATGCGCCAAATGTGGGCCAGGGTTCTTTTTTAACTACACTAAACAGAGCGATAGCTGACTGGTCGGGACATGAGTGGATTATAGGCGGGGACTTTAATGCAGTTCTGGACGTATCACTGGACAGGTCACACCCACCACTGCAGGCTACAGAAAGCAGGAGGCAGGCAGAAACGCTTTCTCAATGGGCAGCGGGTTGGGGGCTGGCGGATATCTGGAGGTGCATGCATTTGACGGACAGGGAGTATACCTTCTTTTCCCCTCCTCATGGTTTACACACGAGAATTGACCACATGTTTTGCAATACAGAATTGATGGGGGAGATGGTAGTCTCGGAACACATGGGTAAGACCTTTTCGGATCACAATCCAGTCGAGGTCACGCTGAGATGGGGCAGGATACCCACGCCGATACCGACATGGCGTATGTCCCCGGAACTGCTGGAGGATACTGTTTTCAAAGCCACTATGGCGGACCACATTGCACAACACTTCCGCATAAATGATGGCACGGCTAGCACGCGCCAAATTGAGTGGGATGCCTTTAAAGTGTATATAAGGGGGGAAGCAATGAACACGCGTTCGGGTATGAGGCGTATGGTTATGGAGAAGCTTAGCGATGTAGAGGGCCGTATGGCCATGCTAGAGAGAGAGGCTGCGGGGACGAATTTGCCTTTTACACCATTGCAGGAGGCGCATATTCAGCATGCTGAGCTGTTGGAAGTACTGCGTGTCCTGGATTACAGGGAATATACCTGTAGACAACATACCCACGCGGACAAATCTGGGCCACTCCTAGCTCGTTTGCTGCGAGATGCCCCGGCCCCTACTCCGGTGTTAGCGGTCATGGATCAAGCGGGGAAGCTACAGACGACACAGTTCGATATAAACAACGCCTTTCGTGACTACTATGAGTCGCTGTACGGCCCACATCACCGTATGTCTGATGTGGCATTTGAGGAGTTCATGGCAGGACTCGAGCTGCAGCGCCTAAAGAAAACCCAGAGTGACGACTTGGCGCGACCCATATCGGTTGCGGAGATACAGCAGGCAATATGGGCACTCCCGAGGAACAAGACCCCGGGAACCGATGGCCTACCAGCGGAGTTCTTTGGGGCGTACGTAGATTTGTTGGCCCCGCGATTACGTGTGATGTTCAACGAAGCGAGAAAAGCAGAAGGGTTACCGCAGTCCACACTGCAGGCTCTGATTGTTTCGTTGCCGAAGCCGGGTAGGGACTGTTTAGGTTTAGCTAATTATAGACCGTTGTCTTTGTTGAACACCGATCACAAGGTGCTGAGCAAGGTGTTGGCGACGAGGCTGGCACAGTATATTCCGGGCCTCATCCACCCGGACCAATGTGGTTTTGTGCCGGGCAGAAGCACGGCAATGAATCTGAGGAGGCTTAGCCAACTCATGCTTCACGAGCGTCCACCCTTGGCAACCGAGGGCTGTATCTCATTGGATCTGCGGCAGGCATTCGACTCCCTCCGGTGGGATTATGTGTTTGCAGCGCTGGAACGGTTTGGGATCCCGATTGACTTCATTGCTTGGATCCGATTATTGTACACCCGCCCTACTTCTAGGGTCCGCACGAACAGATGTATATCGCTTCAATTGGACATAGCGAGGGGCACGAGGCAAGGCTGCCCGCTCTCCCCGCTTTTGTTCATTTTAGCGTTGGAACCACTTCTGTGTAGACTTAGGCTTCAGGCGCAGCACAGAGGCATCAAGAGGGGAGGTGTAACTCATGTGGTATCGGCGTATGCCGATGACATCATCCTTTATTTAAGGGACTTACTAGGGGGACTGGACCCCATTCCCGAGCTATTTGAGGACTTCGGGGCGCTCTCGGGCCTTACGATCAACGAGTCTAAGTCATATGGGTACTGTTTTGCTGCCCTTGAGACGATTACCCCCTTGCGCTTCCCACCCTATAGGTTCGAAATGGCGGAGACTGCCTTTCGCTACCTGGGGATACAGATTTATAGAGGGGCGACAGACATGTTAGACGGCAATCTGGGTCGGGCTGTGGCAGCACTGAGGTCACAGGTACAATTCTGGACCGCACTGCCACTGTCAGTGGCGGGCAGGGTGGCCGTCTCTAAGATGGTGGTACTACCAAGACTCATTTACTACTTTACGAACTTGCCCTTTATGGTTCCAGCTGCTGTATTTAGAGCCTTGAATACTATACTGACGGAGCTGATATGGGGACGAGGTAGACGCCGCATAAGTTTGGCGAAACTACAGCTACCCACGACGGCTGGTGGGATGGGAGTTCCGGACCTATTGGCGTATTACTATGCGTGTCAATTGCAGTGGCTGGCATATTGGCTAGCGGGGCGCAACCTGCACGAAATAGGCATGTCTGAAGAGGACAGGGGAAGGGGGGCCATACACACTTTGCTACTGCCTAATACGGCGATCCCTGGGCAATCTCCTCCTTTGCTCAAGATGGCCATTGCCTGCTGGAGGAGAGCTGTGAGATACACGTCCCCCACCTCTTCCTACGCTCCCACGATACCATTGCTGGGGATCCCCCTGGGGACGGGGATATTGTCCACACGGGCGCTCACCGCGTGGTCGGATGCTGGGGTGTCACAGGTGGGCGAGCTATTCAATGATGGTCACATGATGACCTTTGAAGACTTCTGCACAACACACCACGCGCCTAGGGGGACCTTCTTGCTACATGGAGGGGTGCGCGGCTACATTACACGGAATTGGGCGCCGGAAGGTAACGAACCAATTGTAAACCCACTACATACGATGATGCACCTGATGGACTTAGGGAGCAATTTAACAAAATGGATAACGAGTGGTATCCGTGCAGGAAGGGCGATATCGCTGCAGCCTCTACGTGAAGCGTGGGAGGGGGAGGCAGGCCGGGTGTTTCGGGATAAGGAGTGGGAGCGTGTTCTTAAATTTCCTAAGAGAGTTTCGAGGAACCCTAAGTTTAAATTCATTCAACTCATGATACTACATCGCGCATACCTCACGCCTCACCGACTACATGTAATGTTCCCTGCCACGCCAGACTCCTGCCCCCGGTGTGGAATGGAGGACGCGAGGTTAATACACATGCTATGGGATTGCCCGAAATTGGGATTTTTTTGGGCTACCATACACACCGCATTACACAGAGTGTCCCCTAACAGACAATACGACACCATAGCCTCTAGCCTGCTGGGACTGGGACCCACCGAACGTAGGAGAAGTGTGGCCACGAGGTTCATCAACCTGGCGTTGCTCTTGGCCAAGCGTACTATTACCATGAGGTGGAAATCGAGCAGGCCACCTGATCCAGACATGTGGCATGCTGACGTAGTGCGGTGGGGTAGGGCCGAAGGTATAGCACTACAGACTGAAGAGCGGCAAGGTTTGAGAAGAGTTCCCCTATCACTTGAATGGAACACTGTACTGATATCCTTTGAAATGGCTGATGCGGACACTACCACCGGGAGCGCGTCATTGGATGATTGAAATGGGTTGAATGCTTTAGACATGCCGCTCATTCGGATTCAGTTGTGCTCCCTTGTGCTACCGGATGGCAAGGGACAGCAACTCACGCACGGACACAGGTGCACTGTATAGGACGACATTCAGCCTAGGCTGACTTGAGGATTATGGGAACTAGGAGGATTTGTGACAGGGACATGGAGAAAGTAAGGGAAGGTTGAAGACTGTACTGCCATGTATAGATAACACACTGTAGTTTGATAGAAGTGCCCGGGGAGGGAAGGTGGGCGGGGGGAGTTGGGTGGGAAAAGTTGGGGGTTGAGAGCTGTTATGAAAAAGAGAAAAGTAACTCAAGCTAATACAGTATTACTGCAATGTGTTACTAGACCATATGCCGAACTGAGCTGAACTGTACTGTAATATCTGAGCAATGTTATCCTGCAAATAAAAAGATGGAAAAAAAAAATCAGGTTAAGAGACACAATAAGCTGAGTATCGTCGGCGTAAGTGACAATCTTAAGTTGAACGGCTCAACAATCTCAGCTAAGGGACGCATGTAAACATTAAAAAGTGTGGGGCTCAGTGAGGAACCCTGAGGAACCCACACTGTAAAGGCATCCAATCGGAGGAGGCGTTGTTCTCAAAAACAAGAAATTAGTGATTTGCCAGGAAAGACTCAAGCCATTTATATAAAATACCCGTCACTCCAACCGCTCTAAGTCTTACCAGCAGAAGTTGATGATTGACCATATGTTTTTGGCCTTGTGCTCGGCGGCCATCTGGGGAAACCTACCAAACCCACATATTTCTGGAAACTAGACTCCCGGGGGAGTCCATCGGGGTATTGCTTGCGTGGGTCCACCAACATTCTCCTAACCAGAATCCCCTCCAAACCTTAAATTTCGCTGAAAAAAATCTCTTTTTTTCTCAAATTTCTGTGAGGGAAAGTTCTGGAATCTGTGTGGATCCACAAATTTCCTCCCACCCAGCGTTCCTCTAGGTCTTCTGACAAAAATGGTACCTCACTTGCGTGGGTGGGTCAAGGACCCGCGACAGGCAAGGGCCCAAAACCTATTGAGGGGACATCAAAATTACCTATCATAAACCAACCTGGTTTTGCAAGGGGGGTCCCATGAGTTTTTGGCGCTGGGCTCGGCGGCCATCTAGGAAAACCTACCAAACCCACACATTTCTGAAAACTAGACACCCGGGGAGTCTAGCCAGGTATCGCTTGCGTGGGTCCCCCAACATTCTCTTACCCAGAATCCCATTCAATCTGCAAATTTTGCTGAAAAAAATCTTTTTTTCCCAAATTTCTGTGTGGGAAAGTTCTGGAATCTGTGTGGATCCACAAATTTTCTTCCACCAAGCGTTCCCCCAGGTCTCCTGACAAAAATGGTACCTCAATTGCGTGGGTGCGTCAAGGACCCGCAACAGGCAAGGGCCCAAAACCTATTGAGGTGACATCAAAATGACCTATCACAAACCTACCTGGTTTTGCAAGGGGGTCCCTTGAATTTTTGACCCTGGGCTCGGCGGCCATCTAGGGGAACCTACCAAACCCACACATTTCTGGAAACTAGACACGGGGGGGAATCAAGCGAGGTATAGCTTGTGTAGGTCCCCCAACATTCTCCTACCCAGAATCCCTTACAAACCTCAAATGTCGCTGAAAAAAATCACTTTTTTCTCAAATTTCTGTTTGGGAAAGTCCTGGAATCTGCGTAGATCCACAAATTTCCTCCCACCCAGCATTTCCCCAGGTCTCTTGATAAAAATGGTACCTCACTTGCGTGGGTGGGTTAAGGACCAGCGACAAGCAAGGGCCCAAAACCTATTGAGGCGACATCAAAATTACATATCATAAACCAACCGTGTTTTGCAAGGGGCGTCCCATGAGTTTTAAGGCCAAGGGCTCGGCGGCCATCCAGGGAAACCTACCAAACCGACACATTTCTGGAAACTAGACACCTGGGGGAGTCCAGCGAGATATGGTCTGCATGGGTCCCCCAACATTCTCCTACCCAGAATCCCCTGCAAACCTCAAATTTTGCTGAAAAAATCACTTTTTTCTCAAATTTCTGTGTGGGAAAGTTCTGGGATCTGGGTGGATCCACACATTTCCTCCCACCCAGCATTTCCCCAGGTCTCCTGACAAAACTGGTACCTCACTTGCGTGGGTGGGTCAAGGACCGGCGTCAGGCAAGGGCCCAAAACCTATTGAGGGGACATCAACATTACCTATCACAAACCAACCTGTTTTTTTTTTTAACTTTATTTATTCCATTTTCCAATAATGAAAGATACAAATAGGTCGGATGGCAATCAGTTTGCATCTCGGTACATTTGTAATACGGGTAGCTCCTCCCAAACCCTCCCACATAAAGAACTTCCAACAACTCCCCCCGCCCTCCCCACTCTAGTTCCCCCTAACTCAAATTACTAGGTACATTATCCGTGTGAGTCAAACGTGGAGCCAAAAAGAAGGACAAGGAAATCAATACTCATTCTCGGCAGTGGAACATAAACATGTCATACATCACAGGTGAATCTTAATAGACCCAATGAGCCAAGGCCAAGTAGCGTGTGAGTCATCCAGGCGTTAACAAACAGGTGACACTTTTGAGCTTACGTTGCTTCGCTCCTCTTGTCAGGTGCCTCCCCCCTCCCCCTGGTGTGCTCTAAGATAGGCTAACAGCGGGCCCCAAATGTCCTTAGGCCTTGATTTCAAGGGCATCTGTTCCGCATACGCATGCAAATTCTCCTGCCACATTATCATATCTTGTATCCATCCCTTGAACTTGGGTGCTCTACCTCTCCCCCATCGACATGCTACCTGGCGTTTTCCTAGTAATATACCTAGCGAAAGAAATTTCCTGTGTGGAGTGGTAATGTGTGCGGTGAGACCTAGTAGGGTCATCGTAGGGAGTGGCTCAATGGTAATCCCCAACATGTCATTTAACCCTGCTAGTACTTCCTTCCAGTACTCGACCACCTCAGGGCAACTCCAGGCTAAGTGTAGGAAATTTGCTGGGCCCTGGTGGCAGCGATGGCAACGGTCATCCTGCCGCAACCCCAGCCTATGTAAGCGCGCTGGAGTATGATATAGTCTGTGCAGAAATTTGAAGTGGAGTAGCCTAAGTCTGCTGCTGCCTGATAGGCGTTCCATCTGTGTGCACGCCAATTCCCATTGCTGATCTGTGAGCGGTGCAGGCAAGTCCTTGTCCCAGGCTGCCCTAGCCCTAGCCGGCTCCTGGGGGGGAACCGATCTGACCCTGGCGTACAATACAGATGTGGCGTGCTTCAGTGTATACCCTTGTAACATCAGTTGCAGAGACTGTAACGCTACTGGTTCCGTTGGGAAGTCAGGGCATATGGCCTTCATACTCTGTCTTATTCTAGTATAGAGGAAGAGTTTCATAAATACGGGGGGGTCCTCTCCAAAAAAATGTTCTTGAGAGTGGAACTTCCCTTCCAGGAAGAGGTCGCCACATGCGAATCACCGGAGTCTGGTAAGCATATTTTGACACATTTTTTCGGTGGTAACCTGTAACAATGGGCATGCGTGTAACGGAATTTTAGGGGAGTAGAGCTGTGTTATACCCTCAGCTTTCGCTAGCCAATGCATGGCTTTCACCGTGCAGTCCACAGTAGTGGGGTCTCTGCTATCCTTCTTGTATGGGGCAAATACATATCCCGCCGGGGGGACAGGCGCCATGTGTACGTCGTCAACTGCCAGATGGGGCATGTAGTGGGAGGGTGGGACCAGTATACTGCGAAATGCGCCTGCGCGCTGTAGTAGTACTGCTCGAAGTCTGGGACATCAAACCCGCCATACCTATACGGAAGTGCCAGGGAGTCCAGTTTCAGGCATACCTGCTTCCCTCCCCAAATCAATCGTATGAGCTGTGTTCTCAGGGTAGCAAAAAAAATGTGCACCGGGGAGGTAGGGGATGTTAATGAACAGGTATAGGAATTTAGGCACTATCACCATCTGGATAAGCGATATGCGTCCTGCCATTGATAATGGGAGTTTATGCCAAGAAGTGATGTTGTCCGTCACTTTGGACATGACCCGTCCGTAATTTGTCCTCATTAGTGTGTCTTTGTCCCTAGAAACGTATATCCCCAAATATCGAAAACCAGAGTCTTCCCACTGCAGTGGGTAGTCAAGGGGTTGAGGGAGGGTGTGATCGGTCAACGGGAACACTGCAGATTTACCCCAATTCATTTGCACACCTGCAAATGCTCCACATTTCGTAATTTCTCTCAGAACTGGGTTGAGATTTTCCCCTGGGTTGCGGATATAAAGAGTTATATCGTCCGCGTAGGGGGAGACAAGCACCTGCTGGGACAGATAGAGGAGGCCCCTGTGATTATGATGATGCTGACGCAGTTTGCCGCAAGAGGTTCAATGGCAATAGCGAATAGGACAGGGGACAGGGGGAAACCTTGTCTTGTCCCCTTATTTACTCGAAAGGGGTCTGATTGTGCCCCGTTAAGCAGTACTCTGGCCAGTGGCACTTCATAAAGGAGTTTAAAAGACTGCCACCGCCGCGCATTTAGAGTCTATGTCTTGGAGGATCGCCATTAGCGTACGAGATTATGAGAGGTGGCCCGGTTGGGTACGAAGCCCACCTGGTCGGGAAGCACTATCTTTTCAAGGAGAAGATTCAGTCTAATGGCCAGTACTTCGGCTAGTAATTTTGTATCGCTGTTTAGCAGGGACAAGGGACGGAAAGAGTCGCACTGCTCAGGGGCTTTTCCAGGCTTAAGCAAGGACAGTATGTGCGCTTCTCGCATGGTGTCTGGGAGTACGCCCTCTTCCAGCGCTCCATAATATACTGCCTTGAGGATAGGGGCTAGGATATGTATGTAGGTTTTGTAAAAATCAATGTGAATTCCGTCCGATCCTGGGCATTTACCCGAAGCCATGCTCATTATTGCCTCCTTAATTTCATGTACTTCAAGTTCTGCTGCTAAGAATTTTTGTTGCACTGGGCCTAGCCACGCGAGGGCTACATCTTCGAAGTAGTCCCCTAATTGTAATGCAGTTTGTCTCTTTGAGGTGTAAAGTGCTTTATAGTAGTTGGTCAAGATGTCCTTTTGTTCCGGCAATGCCCTACATGTCCCTCCCTGTCCATCCTGCAGTTCTGTGACATAGTTTTGAAAGTGTGGAGATCGTACTGCTCCAGCTAGTGAGCGTCCTAGTCTATCGCCCTCTCCATATCGTCTTGCTTCTCCCTGCTTCCCCCGAAACTTACATTCGCGATCTGCTTCTTCATTGTACACTGATAATTTCTCCCGTATGCACACCTGTATGGGGGTTGGATCTACCACGCTGGTTGCCTCCCGTTCCAACGCCCTCAATTCAGACTCAAGAGTATGTAGGGTTCCGCACAGGTCCCTCAGTATCCGTCCCCCCTTAGCAATGCACCACCCCCTAACAGTCACCTTGAAGGCCTCCCAAACAGTTGCGAGGCTCGCTACAGAGCCAGTGTTTCTGGGAAAGAATTCCGTCATCTCCTGCTCCAATTCAGACCTGAATGCAGCATCTTGCAAGTGCGAGGGATTCGGCTTCCAACTATGGTAAGGTGCAATGTCTACTGGTATGTGTAGAGAGATTTTCACTGGGGAATGGTCCGAAAACGTCCTAGCCATGTGTCGCCTTTTGAACCCGGTGTGTCATGCCTTTCGCCAGGAACACATAATCCAGCCTAGCCCAGGTGTTGTGGACGGAGGAGTGGTGTGTGCCTTCTCTGCGTGTCTGGTGTAAGAATTGCCAAGCGTCCACCAATCCTTCCTCTTCCACTATATCCTGCAAGGTGCGTTCAGAGGTGGTGTAGTGTATTGGAGTGGCGCGTGTTCTATCCCATGCCGGGTTAACAACAGTATTGAAGTCCACCCCACACCAGGTA
Source organism: Lissotriton helveticus (assembly GCF_964261635.1). NCBI lineage: Eukaryota > Metazoa > Chordata > Amphibia > Caudata > Salamandridae > Lissotriton > Lissotriton helveticus. The sequence continues at coordinate 1,710,680,650 of NC_136067.1, forward strand.
TCTGCACCCTAGCAGTCTCAGCTTGCCATTGATCAAATGTAGATAATGAGGGTCATCGATGTTTGGCCCGTAATAGTTCACCAATGCAATATCATGTGTCTGCAACAACCCCCGCAACAGACAGTACCTCCCATCCGGATCTTCGTCTCTACCTCTCTCCACAAAGCGGATCCCGCGTTTGATCAAGATAGCCACCCCCCTGGTGTACGGGGAATATGAGGCGTAACATCCATGAGAAGCCCATTTGGTCGCAAATCTGGGGGTGGACCCCTTCGCCAAGTGCGTTTCCTGGGGGAAGGCAATGTTAACCTCATGTCTATCTAAATAACCCAAAATTTGCTGCCTCTTCCGGGGATTATTAAGCCCTCGCACATTCCATGACATAACGATAATGCTCGGATTAGTGTCAACCTGTTCACCCGGTATCTAAAATGCAACATTGAAACCACTTTCGGATTTTCCTGGCCTTTTCCTGCGACTCAACACTCTGTACCAAACTTCCCCCCTGAAACCCATCCCACCCACTCCCACCCACACCGGCTGCCCCAACCTGCTAGAGAATAAGTTCCCTCCCCTCCCCAATGAAAAACATGGCTCCTGTTGTAGCCTCCCTCTCTACAGGTACCCTTGGAGATAAAGAACAAGGTATAATTTAACCAGTTTATGGGGAATGCCATCAGTGAGGGCCGCTAGGAGCCCTCGCCAATGCCACCGCACCTCTCTATTTCACCCACCTACAACCGCCTGGGACATACTTTACCATTCCGTCGTTCAGCATTACGCCGTCATGGGTGCCTCCGGACCACGGACCCCACAGCATTGTTATTGCGTTTCAAGAAGGTTCTGACAGGGGTTAGTGAGAGCGTGACCGTCGTCTTGCCTCCGCCTCCCTGGAGGATGATCTTCTGTCGTGTTTCAAGTAATCCTCAGCTTGCTGGGGTGTCAGGAAGATGTGTTGTTTGCCTCGGTGATGAATCCACAGCCGCGCCGGATATAGTATAGCATACTGGATACCGCGGGATTGGAGTTGTTTCTTCACCGCTAGGAACTTTCGTCTGGCCTCTTGCACCATCTTGGTGAAGTCGGGGTAGAATGACAGAGTGCTATTTTAAAATTTTACGTCTCCCTTCTCCCTCGCCAGGCGTAGAAGTGTGTCCCTGTCACGGTAATTCAGGAATTTCATGATAATCGGTCGCGGCGCTGCTCCCGGGGGGGGGGGGGTTTGGTGCTAAGGAGCGGTGCGCGCGTTCAATAACCAGATGTGTAGAAAAGGACTCCCGTCCAAAGATTTCCGTCAGCAGCCGTTCCATGTAGTCCTCAAGGCGGCCCGTGTTGGTCGTTTCGGCCAGGCGTAGCAAGCGGACATTGTTCCTTCGAGAACGCGATTCCAACTCCTCATTCTTGTCTGCTATGATTTTGAGAAGTTTGTCCATTTGCGCCACGTGCTGCCGGTTGGTAGTTGCTCCGTCCTCCAGGTCCGACACCCTCTGCTCAACGTCTTTGAGGCGCTCCTCGTGTCCATCCAGTTTCGCCACCACATTATCCAGACGGAGATTCATAGAGTCTATTTTTGAGTCTATGGATATGAGGCTCTGCTGCATACCAACCAGGAGGGCCTTCCAGCTCCCGTCGCATGGCGCTGGGGGATCTTCGTGTCCCTGGTTGTTCGAGGTTGCGCTTGGTGTTTTGCGCGTATCGTACGGCAATTTTGATTGTCGCGGTTCTGTCTTGCCCATCGTGGTGTGTCTCGAGTTGTCCGTTGGCGGTGTCTGCTGGTGTGACCGTTTCGGCGGGCCCAGGGGTAAGCTATCCAGCCACGAGGGGGGGGGGCAAGCCGGGTCTCACAACTCCGTATAGGTCACCCGGCCAGCAAGGCCCCTTTTCTCACCACACGCGGGGGGCAGGTTCCGCCACCGTCTCCTGTCCGCGCAGTGACCCCTGTCCAGATATGCGGGGGCAGGATTGTAGTTTCCAGTACCTCACACACGAGTCTCAATATAGTGGTCGCGGCTCGCACAAGCCTCACTGCCCCCGTATGTAGCCCCTAGCAAGGATCTCAGGGGTTATCACGCTACGGTGGAATTTACTTGCTAGTCATTCCTGCTGATAAGGCTGGCGGTCTCTGCTCACGCGTAATGTGCGCTTTCAGACTTAAGCCCACGGCCAGATTCACTCAGTATTTCCCCGGCCCAAGCCTCTTCCAGCCTCTGCGCCGAACGTGCTTTATGTGTAAAGGGTCCCTCACAACAGCCCCAGGCAGGCAGTGTCCGCCCGGTCTCAGGTCCTCCGCAGCCCGGAAATATAAAATGGCGGACTCGCCACACACCTCCACAGCGTATTAATAGGGCCTCTCGTGCTGCCCTCTCCTCACCTCATTGATCGAGCGTCACTTGCAGCAGCTTCCCATAGGCGGTCTCATCAGGCATTGGCTCCGCGGGCAGACTGCCGTTTATAGAGGGGCCGCTGTGTTGTTTCACGCCGGATGGTCGGCCTGTGTCTCCACGGCCTTGCGTGTCATTTCGAGCCGCCGCATAGGTCTAGCCCTTTCCACGCCCCCCCCCGTCCGCGGCAAACTCTTCGGCCAATATCTCGCTCGGCTCTGCAGTCCGCAGTCCGAAACTCGACCCACTCCAGCAGTATGGGCTCAGCTCTACATCGGTGCGATTTGCGAGTCGATTGTTGAAGGCAGGATGAGGATTATCACAAAAAAAAGGCTTTTAATCAGTAAGAGAGATGGGTGCACAGCCTGTATAAACGCACATCAGTTAGAACCTGCTGATTAATCCGGTGCAAAACGGCGAGTGGAAAGACCTTGAACCACTCAATGGAGTAGAAAGAAAACTACCCCTATGTGAACAAAATTGATTGTCTTTGCACTCTAAACAGTGTGTACAGTGTTAAGTAACACAAGTAAAAACCAAGCAAATAACAAAAGTGACAGAATTATCAAAACAAAGAACTCTCAATGCGTAGATCTTGGAGTCTTTAATGTTGCGAACAGCCAGCCGACACGTGTTTCATCGCATTCGCGATTCCTCAGGGCTAATTGGCTGCGATCCAGTCAGAAGATCGCTCAGCTGGTGATACTTCCAACCCAGCCGGGCCCTTGACCGTGGATACTGCGATCTAGTATCCAATGTGTGGACAATTTTCTTCAAAAACGCCAATACAAATCAGAGTGACGCTCTCAAGTATTTGGTCCAAACAGGAACACGGCCGTCGGATCCGGACGCTGTACACGCCGCAGCTTCGCGTGATATAGCTTGAAGCGCGGTTTTACACTGATTGCTCCCACGACTACCAAGTATTCCATATACTATAAGAGCATGACCGGACTCGTCGTGGGCCATCTAGTAAGAAACCCCCAAATACTTGAGAGCGTCACTCTGATTTGTATTGGCGTTTTTGAAGAAAATTGTCCACACATTGGATACTAGATCGCAGTATCCACGGTCAAGGGCCCGGCTGGGTTGGAAGTATCACCAGCTGAGCGATCTTCTGACTGGATCGCAGCCAATTAGCCCTGAGGAATCGCGAATGCGATGAAACACGTGTCGGCTGGCTGTTCGCAACATTAAAGACTCCAAGATCTACGCATTGAGAGTTCTTTGTTTTGATAATTCTGTCACTTTTGTTATTTGCTTGGTTTTTACTTGTGTTACTTAACACTGTACACACTGTTTAGAGTGCAACGACAATCAAGGATGAGGATTATGTTGGGAAGATCGCACGGCGAGAGCTCTATACAATGGCGGCCATGCAGGTCTAGCGCCACCTAGCGCCCCCCCAACCAACATGGTTTTGCAAGGGGGTCCCATGAGTTTTTGGCCCTGGGCTCGGCGGCCATCTAGGGGAACCTACCAAACCCACACATTTCTAGAAACTAGACACCGGGGGGAATCAAGCGAGGTATGGCTTGTGTAGGTCCCCCAACATTCTCCTACCCAGAATCCCTTACAAACCTCAAATGTCGCTGAAAAAAATCACTTTTTTCTCAAATTTCTGTTTTGGAAAGTCCTAGAATCTGTGTAGATCCACAAATTTCCTCCCACCCAGCGTTTCCCCAGGTCTCGTGATAAAAATGGTACCTCACTTGCGTGGGTGGGTTAAGGACCAGCGACAAGCAAGGGCCCAAAACCTATTGAGGCGACATCAAAATTACCAATCACAAACCAACCTTGTTTTGCAAGGGGGGTCCCATGAGTTTTAAGGCCATGGGCTCGGCGGCCATCCAGGGAAACCTACCAAACCCATACATTTCTGGAAACTAGACACCTGCGGGAGTCCAGCGAGGTATGGCCTGCATGGGTCCCCCAACATTCTCCTACACAGAAACCACTGCAAACCTCAAATTTTGCTGAAAAAAATCACTTTTTTCTCAAATTTCTGTGTGGGAAAGTTCTGGGATCTGGGTGGATCCACAAATTTCCTCCCACCCAGCTTTTCCCCAGGTCTCCTGACAAAAATGGTACCTCACTTGCGTGGGTGGGTCAAGGACCGGCGACAGGCAAGGGCCCAAAACCTATTGAGGGGACATCAACATTACCTATCACAAACCAACCTGGTTTTGCATGGGGGGTCCCATGAGTTTTTGGCCCTGGGCTCGGCGGCCATCTAGGGAAACCTACCAAACCCACACATTTCTGAAAACTAGACACCCGGGGGAGTCCAGCGAGGTATCGCTTGTGTGGGTCCCCCAACATTCTCTTACTCAGAATCCCCTCCAATCCTTAAATTTCGCTGAAAAAAATCTCTTTTTTCCCAAATTTCTGTGTGGGAAAGTTCTGGAATCTGCGTGGATCCACAAATTTCCTTCCACCAAGCGTTCCCCCAGGTCTCCTGACAAAAATGGTACATCACTTGCGTGGGTGGTTCAACGACACGCAACAGGCAAGGGCCCAAAACCTATTGAGGCGACATCAAAATTACCTATCACAAACCAACCTGGTTTTGCAAGGGGGGTCCCATGAGTTTTTAGGCCCTGGGCTTGGCGGCCATCTAGGGAAACCTATCAAACCCACACATTTCTGGAAACTAGACACCCAGGGGAGTCCAGCGAGGTATGGCCTGCATGGGTCCCCCAACATTCTCCTACCCAGAATCCCCTGCAAACCTCAAATTTCACTGAAAAAATCACTTTTTTCACAAATTTCTGTGTGGGAAAGTTCTGGGATCTGGGTGGATCCACAAATTTCCTCCCACCCAGCATTTCCCCAGGTCTCCTGACAAAAATTATACCTCACTTGCGTGGGTGGGTCAATTACCCGCAACAGGCAAGGGCCCAAAACCTATTGAGGCGACATCAAAATGACCTAACACAAACCAACCTGGTTTTGCAAGAGGGGTCCCATGAGTTTTTGGCCCTGGGCTCTGCGGCCATCTAGGGAAACCTACCAAACCCACACATTTCAGGAAACTAGACACCCGGGGGAGTCCAGCGACGTATGGCCGAAAACAAAAAAGGAGAAATAAAGCACTACAATTGCAAATCACAAGAAATAAAACAATTAACATTATAACACGCTATGTCTACGCAAATGGTCAATCTGCCAGATGGGACTTCAAATAGGGCTGTAACAAATGGGGGATGAACTTGCAGGAATCGGGCGATCTTGTCTGAGAATGGGGCAGAAAACAGCATACAGAAATGTGCCGCCCTTGCAAAATAAATAAATCCCTGGTGCCCAGTAGGGTTTTCTGCCTACCCCCACCCAAACAGGGCAAAAAGGCCAAAAAAGGTGCAGATCTGTCCCCAGGAGGGCAGAAAAAACATTAACCAAATTTTACCCCTTTGGATGCAACCATGTCGCTTCCATTACACACAAAACAAAATCCCTAGTGCCTAGTGGGTTTTCTGCCCCCCCCCCACCCTCCGGGGCAGAAAGGCCAAAATAACAGGCCGATCTGCCCCGTGGGGGGGGGGGCAGAATACACATATAAAAGAAATCTTCCCCCTGGAAGCGATCCTTGCCCAAGGGGTCACTTCCAATTTAATTTCAAATAAGTCCCTGGTGTCTACTGGGGTTTTCTGCCCCCCCCCTTCCCCCCGGGAGCAGAAAGGCCAAAAAAAGGGCTGAGTGCACATTAAAAATCCCCCCCCACTGGAAGTGACCCTTGCATGTCTAGTGGGGTATTCTGCCACCCCCGGGGGCAGAAAGGCCAAATACATGGTCCAATCTGTCCCCAGGGGGGCAGAATACACATTTAAAAAAAATAAGGCATCTGGAAACGACCCTTCCTCAAGGGGTCACTTCCATTTTTTTTAAAAAAGATCCCTGGCTCTAGTGGGGTTTTCTGCACTCCTAGGGCCCGAAAAACAAAAAAAACAGGCAATATCCCTGGTGCCTAGTGAGGCATCCCTGCTATACGATTGCGATGCTATGCGTGATCGTGCAGCAGGAATTCCCTGTATTGAGACATCAGGGGAGAGGAAATACTGTTTCCTCTCCCCCCATGCCTCAATGTGCCGCAATGTGCCCCCCCCCGGCCCACCGGAGCAGCAGAAACGTACCCTTCTCCTGGACGCGCTGGAAACAAATGGTTTCCAGCGTGTCCAGGGCTTCCTGATGATGTTGTCGCGTGCTGTGTGCGCTGACATCATGGGAATGCATGGGGGGGTCGGGGTAGCAGCGGACTGCTGCCATACCCCTCTGTGGGGGAAAGATCGGTAACCCATGGGCTTCCCCCACGGGCTGTGCTCATGACGGAGCGGTTCCGTCATGAGCACAGCCCAACCGATGCATATGACGGAACCGCTCCGTCATGAGCATCGAAGGGGTTAAAAGTGTTTGCTGCATGTTGGTGTAGAGAGCATTACAATAATCCAGTTAGGAGTTGCAGAAGACCGTTGTGATTGAACTTGTGCTCTACAGAGGGTTAAACATGAGCACTGCTCTGAGAATGTTCAGCGTAAAAAAGGACGATGTGGTCACCGCATTAATTTGATTTTCGAAGGACAATTTGTCATCGAAAGGAACCCTAGATTCCTAACTTTTGTGACAGGTATTGGGAGAGACGCTAGTTCCTGCGGCCACCATTTTGGGGACTAGAAGGATGTGTTATTACCCAGAAGAATGACCCTGGTTTTTCCTGAGTTCAGTTTAAGGCAGATGATGGTCATCTATTTGCCTATATATAGCATGCAGTTATGAAATATGGCTGCAGTGTCATCTGGATTGCCAGACACTGAGACAACCATCTGGGTGTCATTAGCGTAGGACAGAAAAGCCAAATGATGTTATTAGCCGAGCCAGAGGAGTGATGTAAAGATTCAAAAGAGTGGGACTAAAGGAGGAGCCTTGAGGCACACAGAACGGTACTGAAAAAAGGTTACCGGTGAATTAGTTCAAGGCTCTGACAGAAAGGATTTCAGGAGGGCAAACGTTGCACCCCTGATTTCAAAGGAGTGGAGACAGTCAATCAATAGATTGTTTTTGACAGTATCAAATACTGCCGTGAGATCTAAAAGTATCAGGGCAGCATTACCTCCTTTGTCCAAAGTAGCTCTTCGGATGCAACAATCAGGGCTGATTTGATGCTGTGTTCTCTTTTGAACCAAAATTGAGATGGATAACGAAGATGGTTTGTGTTAATTAAAGATGCCAATTCTTCTCTAAATGACCTTCTCCACTATTTTGCTAAGAAAGGGAGAGGGTTGATATAGGCTGATATTTACCAGGATCCAAAGAGCTAATATTGAGTTTTTTCAGTAAAGGCAGGATTGAAGCTTTTTCCCATGCCTTAGGGTGATATCCAAGGATAAACATTTCATTTAAATGTTTAGCCAGATGTCTCGATTTGATCTAGGCGGCCAAATGAATTATTGTTGAGGGAAATGGATCCAGAGGAGCACCAGTATGTCCAATACCTGATGGTCATTGAGTGGTCAGAAGCAGGACAGTGTTGCTAAGCTAATGAGACAGGAGGAATTGACATGGTGGTCAGAAGAAGAATCTCATATTTCTGTATTGGACTCAGGAGAGAGGTCCTTGTGAGAGTGAAGAAACTACTTACTATTTGCATTAAAGATGTTATAGATTTCCTCCACCTTTAGACAGACAGATGTATCCCGGCACTTAACAATATTACTACAACATTGATTTTTTTAAATTAAAACACAGATCTATGTATTCTATTGATCGCTCAAATCACAGGATATGAAAATATTTCAATTTATACTGGGATTCTCTCAAATTTAATAATCAGTTTGACATTTAGTGAGTACATACTGTATATATATTCATACAAGAAAAAACATACTGAACGGTAATTTCAGGATGTATCTGCAGTTGCGGCACTGTCTCTCTAGTACATTGCATAATTTAAAGAGGAGCAAAAAAATTGAATCCCCCACAGACAGGTGATTCAGCAACAACCTGATGACACTCTTAAGAAAGAAATTGGATAATGACTTGGTTTTTCAGTTTTTGGATGAGGAATTAAGAGACATTCTAGACAAATGGCATGAGAGCTTTAGAGACACAAACATGAAAATAATCTCTTACAATAATGTACACCACACCTACTAGTATATAATGAAGGCCAAGCAGATTATTACCTTACAATGCCCTAAATGCAGTAGGGCGTAGAATGGATAGTTCCCTAAATGCACATACAATGGCACTGCTTTAAATTGAAGAATTTATAGTCCTAGACATTTGACAAATTGGACACAATGCCTCGAGTCCTGTTGAGTAGGTTGGCAAGATTAGCTTTTTTGGGGTGTAGGAAGGTTACAAGCAATTGTCACAAAACTCCTACAAATGAATATGGGCTGCACTGGTGTTTACCAGTAGAATATTCATGAGAAATAGCAAGCAAACCCTCAAGCTCATGTATAATGAATGGGGTTATCTCCTGATTGAAACTACATCATAAGAAAATGGTCTGGTTTCGGAAAAAAGGCTTGAGCAGAGGGACCCTTAATTTTTAGAAAACTTTTGCAGCTGAGAAAACAATCCCAGTTGAACATCAACTGATGGGAATAGAAGTAGGTGCAAAGCATGCTGCCACAACACATATGGTTGTTTGGAAAGGTATCATCACTCTTGAAGTGCCACGAAATAGAAACATAGAGGGGAGGGATAGTTGTCACCACTTTATAATTTCAGAATGCAAAATTGATGAATATTGAAGTTGCAATGAGAATTTTGTTAGGCGCGGACAGAAACTGGATAATATTTTTTTCCAAGTTTCGTATCATGCATTGTTGGGAATTGAAAACAAATTCTTTAAATAAAGATTTATAAAATGCACGGTAAGATCCTCAGTTACAGTAAGTACAAGGATTATCACCTTATAACCATCTGGTTAAATGAACTTGGACCACCTCCAAGGATATCAACTTATGTCAGAAACCGTCAGAAACCCATGGATGAATGTGGACTCTAACTCATTCTTAGCCTTACACTTGAATCACTTCACCAGACGTTTTTGCTTTACTAGCGGAATCCTGTGCTGAATTGTCTCTCATCTAGGCTTCCAATGGAAAGGCCAGGTCAGCATCACTCTGAAACTGTTGCGTTTGGACTTTGTAAATGAACTTTACCATAAAGTGCCACTGTAGCTAATATTATGACTACAAAGAATGAAGAATGCACCAGCCAGCCAATTACTACACATATATATAAGATACAGAGAGAGGGAATGAGAGACTATACAACACCGGCGCTGGTCTCCCTATAACAGTAACCATACACACAAAAAAGAGTGCGCTGCGCTTCAGAAACGACAAACACCCACACCAGTAAGGGTATTCGTGAGGATGTTAAAAGAAAGAGAATCTCACAATAGTGGTGTGTTGCCTGTTTTTTGAGTTAAGAAAAATATAGGGGCCCATTAGGATGTCAGGTGGATTGCCCCCGCCAGCCTGGCGGGGGCAATCCGCCCGACATCCTCACTCGTTTTCCCCCACCATATTAGTATGGCGGGGGGGACCTCGGCGGACGGAAAGACCGTCCGACGCTTTTCCGCCCCGGTCGCCTTGCGGCCGGGGCGGAAAAGGAATAATATGGTGGCGGTGTCTATCAGACACCGCCAGCCATATTACAATGGGCATTTTACAATGCCTTTCCGTGGCGGCAAAGGCATGCGTTCTTCACTCTGGGGGGCCCCTGCGGGCCCCCAGAGTGAAGGAGGGGTGGGGAATGCACACAGGGGGTACCTGTGGTACCCCCCCACATTTGCATAACCAAAGCGGCAGGCACCGCGCGGTGCCTGCCACTTTGTTTATGCAAATGCTGAAATGTATTTCTAGCATTGTGGCAGGCGGTGCTGAGAGCACCGCCCGCCACAATGCTAGAAATGCAGGATGCGCCCGCCACTGTGGCGGGCACATCCTAATGCTCCCTGCGGGACCCCGCCCTTATGGCAGGTGGTCCCAATCCCCGTCACAATGGCGGGCGGGCAAAGTCCGCCCGCCATCCTAATGACCCCCATAGTTTTTAGTTCTTGCCTACGCAGCTAGCATAGGAGACCTTTAGCCGTCGTTCAGCTCTTTTTCGAAGCACATACTCATGCTTGTGGCGGGATACAGCTGGCGGGAGCACGCAGAGGCGCACCACAAGCACGAGTATGTGCTTCCAAAAAGAGGAGACTGCTCTCCCCAACGCGCGCGCGAACCACTTGCGGGCTAATTAACTTTTGCGGCCGCGGGGCTGCGCTTGTGTTTCAGTGCTTGGTAAATTTATGTGGACCTTGCAAGCATTCCGTGGTCCTCTGCATTGATTTCTAGCTTCTTCTGGTTAATGTGGCAGTTTTCGATGTTTAAGTTAAGAACAAAGACTTCCCACTGGCAGTAAAGCACTTTAGTCGACATGGCGGTTTTTCGGGACACTACTGTGTATTATATTTGTTTTTTAACTGCAACATTAAAGGTTTCAGAAACGCAAACCTTTTCGATACAATGTACTGCATAATGTTTCCTCTTGGGATGCATTGCATAGGTCTTGCTAAGGTTTATGGTGTGTGTTTTCGTTGAGAACCCCTGTACAAACTACTTAAGAGTAGAGTAACCGCAGCTATACACTCACAACCCTGATTAAGAACTTACTTCCGTGGAGGCGGCAATGCTATCTGCCTGTCTCTGGAGGAAGTAGTGTGTGCTTACACAAGGGGCGACCAATCGGAGGCCGCCGTGGGCTCTTCCGCATGTGCGCTGGACTCGGGACACGTCAGCAGAGAGCAGCTCGTGCCAGCAGCGAATGATGACAAGGAGTCTACCATGTGCGGCCAGTACGCCTTACTAGGCGCTAGCCACTCCAGGCTTATGTTAATGCGGCGCTTTTTACAGCAGTCGTGGGCATTTTTATACTGCTGTGAATTATGTTTGTATGATGAAAGTTCAGCAGTGAGTATGGTCTTTCATAGGCATCAATTGGTAAATAGTCCCCATAATATTAAAGTACATTTCAGAACGAACCAAGCTGTGCACTTTATTCATCTCTCTTCTTCATTCACCATATTTTTCTTGGCCCTGATACTTATAACTTGCATACTCACCCGTCCATTCCCACATTTTCTTCTTTTTATCTCGACTTACTCTTCATCTCAATCCCCCTCATTGCTTCTTAGTCTTTATTTCTTCCCCCAACCGCTTTTTCTTTTCACCGCCTTTGTACATCTCTGCCCCTGGCTGTCACGTCTGTATCTTTCTCTCGTTCTACTTATGTACTTTAAAATCTGGCTTGCTATCCTGTCCACGTTGGTATCTATCCTCCCTCCTAGTCCCCTTCCCTGCCCCCTTCCTCCCTTCCCTTCATCGTTTTCTTTCGTTCTTCCCTGCCTCTTTTTCTCACCCTCCTTCCGCCTTCCCTCATCATCATCATTACAATAATCTCAAGATTGGACTACGGGAATGCCCTTTATCTGGGCTTGCCTAAAACTTTGACCGGTAGGTTACAAGTGGTCATAAATGACGCAGCCAGACTGATCTTTAGGCTAACAAGACGGACCCATGCCTCCCCATTGCTGCGCAAACTGCACTGGCTCCCCCTAAAGCAGAGGGTGGAGTTTAAAAGTTTATGCACAGCCCATAAAGCAATCCATGGCCAAGCACCCGCCTACATCAAGGAACGTCTTGAGGTTTACAACCCCAAACGATCACTAAGGTCCTCCAATGCACAATTGCTGTCTTGTCCCCGGTACAAACTGGCCACCAAGGGAGGGAGATCCTTCTCTGTGCTGGTGCAACAGATCTGGAACAAACTACCGGAGCCTCTCCGCAAAGAATCAAATCTGTTGCACTTCCGGAAATCATTAAAAACGCTCCTGTTTAGAGAAGCCCTAGGCACTGCGCATTTTTAACCGCCACATGTATTTTCCATCCACTCAGCTGTTGTTTCTTCCCCCTGTTATTAGTGCCTAGAGACCTGACGGTGATTTGGCGCTATATAAGTCAAAATTAACATAACATAACATAACATTATTCCTCATCCCTCTGTTCTTCTCCCCCCCTTCCTGCCCCTTGTTGGTTTTCTCACTTTATACACATGGACTTGTTGGGAGTATTAAAACAAGTGGGTAGGGGGGTTGTTGTCTCTTGGAGAGGGTGTGCAGTGGTGTCCTCGGTGTTGGATGTTAGGTGGTTAGGTGGTGTTTAGGGCATGGGAGGGGAGGAGCCACATTCTGATGCCCAAGGAGGTGAAGTGCTTCTGTCTGCAGGGTGTGGGACCGGTGGCAGTGATGAGAAGTAGTTTGGCAGAGTGCTTTGTTTTGTCGCTGTTCCTATTAGAAGCTCAGGGTTGGGTAGTTTAGTTCGCCCTGCCCCTTCCCACATGCTCTGCCTGCCATTGGTTAGGACCCTTCAAAGCAGGCTTCTTATTGCCTGGCTGGGCCATCAGTTCCCGACGTGAGCTATCAGTAACAGCAGATGTCAATGTTGGGAGTCAGGCTTTGAAAAAAGTCCAAAACAAGCAGCTTTTTTCCGGATAAACAAAACAAGCATTTGCAATGCAATAGGTCACGCATTTACGCAAGTTTAAGCCATTGGCATTGTAAATGACAATGCCTTTTTTTACATTTTAAAAACAAAAACATAAATAAAAGTCATTGTCATTTACAATGCCAATAGCTAAACCTCACGTAAATGCGAGACCTATTGCATTGCAAATGCTTGTTTTATTTGAAGGTATGGCCTCATACACCCACAGAGTGTCATGCTTCATCTTCGATCATCCTACAATCGCCTGATTTTTGTTATAAGGGCACGAGTGGGTTCATCAGCTTAAAGCGAGAACCCACCTGTTCCTGTTTCTTTTTTCTTAAATATTTTGTTCACCTCAGAGTGTGTTTGCATGTTCAGCTGTTGAGAAAGGTGTGAGTACCTATCAGTGACTTTGATTGTTGTGGGCCTGACGAAAGCCGAACACCTTTATTATGGCAGAATAGTGGCAGAAACATGTTAACCCGGTAGGAACTGGGTTCATTATCAACCTTGAGTTACCCACACTATTTTAATATCCCAACCCAGATGTGTCCTAATAAAAGTCTTATGCTTTTGCCTTAGGTTAGGCTTTTTAAACCGCACTCAATTTTTATATGGATTCCCCATGAAATTTACTTTGCACCATACACTTTTTTCAGAAAGATTTCTCGCTTTATGCTGATGGGCCCAATCACCTCCCTTATAACAACAACTGGGCGAGTGTAGGTCGGCTGATAATGAAGTATGACACCCGGGTGGGATTATGAGGCCATGCCTACAACTTAAAAAAACATATGTTTCTCTTATCTCAGAAGACAGGCTGCCACACCTCTATTGTGAGATTCTCCTCCTTTTTACATCCTCACCAATAAACTTCCTGGCGTGAGTTTTTGTTTCTTGATCACGGTGCCCCCTTTTTGTGTGTATGGTTCCACTCATATCTATGCAGATGCACCATCCCAGCCCTACAAACACTAGCACTGATTCACAAAGAGTCTCAGCACTTAGATATTGTATGGATCAAGCAGGAATTCCAGGGGAGGGCCCGTTTAGAGAGAGAGGAGCTTGAAGTTAACAAACCATCAGTAAGAGCACATCTGGTCCTATCCTCTTCACCCTCTATGGAACCATATTTGCAATTTGTAACTAAACCCTTGCACAGATTTTTATTAACCAGACTTAGAATGAACCTGATCCACTATTCACTAGGTCGTTTTCCTGTGTGGGAAAAACCAGAACATGCACCACCTTGTGAGTGTGACCAGTTCTCCAACCAGGACACCCTTCATTTTATGTTCTTTTGTGGGTTATATAATACGGAGAGGGGAAAATATCTAATACCTCTTTTAAAAACTATGGGCTTTATACAAGTGAGACCAGCTTTACTTTTCCTTCAACTGTTACCAAATGCACATGTCACTTTTTGTGTTGCAAGTTTCCTTACAGCCGCTTATAGAGGAAGAAACAAAAGAATCCCTGGAACTGTATTGTTTTAAATTAAAATAGCACTAACATATTAATTTTTAACCTAATTTTAAATACCTTATGGCGTTTTAATATTTGACTTTTTTAAGATGTGTAAATAAATGTATTATGGGTGCTTTCAAAATATTTTCAATGTATGTATTACCTTTGCCTTTTATGATTTTAACAAAAATCGAATAAAGTGTATTTTGACTGACTGAGTCTCGGCACTCGGGCAGAGCCTCCACAGTCAGGGTGGGATCCTCACACTCGTGGCAGGATCTCTGTGCAGAGATCCCACCATGAGTGCTGAGATCCCACTACAACTGCGGCACCTCCAGCCTGAGTGCGGAGGCTCTTTGTGATTCAGGGTCACTCTATTTTACCCAGAGGACTATACACAGCACTGTGTCATCTTTCATCCAAGTGACTCTTAGACAGTATACACAAAATAGTATGCTGTGCTCAAGGCATGCATACTCTCCTTTCCACCTTCACGCAAATGTGGTAGTGACACATCATTCGCTTTACAAAGCTAAATATACTAACACATTGTAGAAAAGATAAAAAAAGATCTGTGGTCACTGTAATTCAGACGAGAAAAAATTTCAGTTGCTCCCTTCAAAATGGCACGCTAACCTTAAAGACCACCAAGCTAGTTTTACAACCTGACTGCATCCACTTAGAACATGCCAAACACCAAAAAAAGAGGTAGATATAAGCATTTCCATCAGTACCTCTTACTTCTGTTTGGTTCCCTCCATGCTTAAGCACAGCTAAAATCCGCTGAGAGATGAAATCCCTATGCAACATCACATGAGTGGACTTCCTCGTTTTTTAAATTCACATCGGATTCCCAGGATTCATACAGAAACTTATGACAAATACAGTTTATAAACATATTCAATGAAAATATTTGTGAATTTGAAAGTGCAATTATGAGAAGGCATTTCTGTAGGCACACTTGTACATGGGGAAAGTCACCGCATTTGTGCAAAGGTGTTTGTCCATAGTAGTAAATATTTCTTCTGTAGATGAGCCCCCTCCCCTAAACCTCCACCAGCTTTGGGTTGGTTCTGATACATTTCACAACCTGGATTGGACCCTACTTCTATGTTTGTCAAGAGGTCATTTTGTAACTTTTTCAGGAAGGTAGTGGGTCAAAGAAGCTTTTGAAAATACTCACATTGGTTTACATTTCAATATCTGCATAATGGAAGTTGGCAGGCGTTGATTCAACCCTACCTTGCGCGTCATTTCTAGGCAATCCCCCTCTTCAGACTTTCGGGAATAGGACTGTTTTGTAGCACATCTTGTTAAACATTAATGTTCAGTTTTTGGCTACAATTTCTGGTTGTATAGCTTTTATTTAAATATATGCGCACATGCAACCAGATACTGCTCAATGTGGGTGGTGATGATGTGGTCGCCATAGCAATATAATCAAAAACCCCTGTTTGAGGTATGAAACTAGATGAGTAACTATTGGCTGAAAATGATAACACAATGTTCTTGGTGGCGACATTGATGCCCTCGTGAGCACCAGATTAATGTAAAAAGCAGGGATGCTTGTATGGAAAAGTCTCGAAGTTTCCAAAGAAAAATTGAAGCCTGTCCATGGCTAAATGTTAGCTGACTTGATTCTTCTCTGGAGATCCCATATATCATCTGACAGAATAGGAGGGTGGGGGAAAACCATACACCTGACCGAAGTCTTGCAAAACTGACATAGACTTATGCTGCAATCAACTAACTACAACTCACACCGTAGACTCTGCCTTCTTCCCTTGGACTTGCCTCAATAACAGGCTACTCCGTGTTAGACCTGACATCATTGGCGTGAGTCTCCCGTCCATTTTTGACAGATTGCCTCCTTTGTTTTGATATGTTTTTGCTGGATTTATACTTTGGGCACTGTGCCACTGCTAATCAGTATGTAAGTTATGATGGGTTTACAAACTCATCTAGACGCGCACTGTGCACTTGGTCAGTTACACCTTCACCATTTTCAAAAAGAAATTTTAACTAAACTCTGTGCCAGAAAACAATTCACTGTTTTAATACATGATACTCATTGTTTACTGTACATTTATATACTAGATGCTGATTATTTCATCATATCAACAAATGCATCATGATATCTGCTATTGCTTTAAATCATTCATATACAATATACATTCCATTGTGATTTTTCAATACAGTATTCTTATGCTGCCGAATGCATTTTGGTACACAATGGTACATTCATCAGGGGCCAGTCTGAAAGAACAAAAATATAGGGAGATGTAAATGTAATGTAATTGTAAGAACGCCCATGGGTGTGGTATTATTGTTGTGATAAATTCATACCTGTCTGAACAAATCACTGTGCTTGCGAGCGGAAAACAATGAAAATATGTAAAGGTTCGATCTATCCCAAATTCATACTCTACTACACGACATTGGTAGATCACTTTTTTAAGAATATATGAGCTTACTGTGTTCTTAACAGTGTTATACTGTGGATAAGCTGCAAAAACGAAATAATGATAATGATAAACACTCACTAATAACCACTGGTATTTCCATATTGAATACCCAAAATATCATCCGAACATACCTGAACTGGAGCCGAACCGTTTCTGGTCCTGCAAAAATATATATCCGATGTTATGGTAGTTGACGAGCCAAATATTCGTATGCTCAATATTACCGTATTAACGTGTGTACGTACCTCAACGCTTGGATGTTAAATCTACAAAATAAACGAAACGAAAGCAACGCTGTGAATTCCTGCCACTTATTTAAATATTAAAGTACTAAAGCCTTCATATGAAGCCCAGCGTGCTCCGTATTTACTTGAACTGGTGTCTCTTCCCGCCTACACGTTACCGATGTTTACAAAACCGCGTTCGAAGTCGCCGCCATTCCCGGGCGGGTTTTAAGTTGCTCTCATCAATGTTCTGCCTTAAACATAGAAAACGGACTGTAAACACTATTCTAGACTTATCGCTAATGCCGGTGATCGCCATCTTAAACTAGGTTAAAGAGTCACTGAAGTACACTCAGAACGATCGTACATTAGTTTAACATAACACATATAAAAATCTAACTTATGGAGAAGATCTTGGACATACAGGCATATAAGTCCCCACGGGAACGTTGATAATAGTTGTGGTTGAATAGAAAGATCGTTTACCCTATTGAGAGTGAACTTACGGCTTAGCAATAATTTACATTGCAGCATCACGTAATGTTTATCGTAACGCGGATATTTTTTCAACATTAGAATTCTCTTAACCAGTACGTACTGGGAATATTTTTAGGAGGCGCACAGCCTGCAGTTGGAATAACTATAGATACTCACTAGGTCTCAGTGACTGTTTTACCTAGTTTAAGATGGCGATCACGGGCATTAGTGATATGTCTAGAATAGTGTTTACAGTCCGTTTTCTATGTTTCAGGCAGAACATTGATGAGAGCAACTTAAAATCCGCCCGGGAATGGCGGCGACCTCGAACGCGGTTTTGTAAACATCGGTAACATGTAGGCGGGAAGAGACACCAGTTCAGGTAAATACGGAGCACACTGGGCTTCATATGAAGGCTTTAGTACTTTAATATTTAAATAAGTGGCAGGAATTCACAGCGTTGCTTTCGTTTCGTTTATTTTGTAGATTTAACATCCAAGCGTTGAGGTACGTACACACGTTAATACGGTAATATTGAGCATACGAATATTTGTCTCGTCAACTACCATAACATCGGATATATATTTTTGCAGGACCAGAAACTGTTTGGCTACAGTTCAGGTATGTTCGGATGATATTTTGGGTATTCAATATGGAAATACCAGTGGTTATTAGTGAGAGGTTATCATTATCATTATTTCGTTTTTGCAGCTTATACACAGAATAACACTGTTAAGAACACAGTAAGCTCAAATATTCTTAAAAAAGTGATCTACCAATGTCGTGTAGTAGAGTATGAATTTGGGATAGATCGAACATTTACATATATTTTTATTGTTTTCAGGTCGCAAGCACAGTGATTTGTTCATACAGGTATGAATTTAACACAACAATAATACCACACCCATGGGCGTTCTTACAATTACATTACATTTACATCTCCCTATATTTTTGTTTTTTCAGGCTGGCCCCTGATGAAGGTACCATTGTGTACCGAAATGCATTGGGCAGCATAAGAATACTGTATTGAAAAATCACAATGGAATGTATATTGTATATGAATGATTTAAAGCAATAGCAGATATCATGATGCATTTGTTGATATGATGAAATAATCAGCATCCAGTATATAAATGTACAGTAAACAATGAGTATCCTGTATTAAAACAGTGAATTGTTTTCTGGCACAGAGGTCAGTTAAAATTTCTTTTTGAAAATGGTGAAGGTGTAACACACCAAGTGCACAGTGCGCGTCTAGATGAGTTTGTAAACCCATCATAACTTACATTTAGAAACAAGGAGTGACTACCCTTATTAGCCGCGGCACCGATTCTTAAAATTTATAAAGAAGGACAACCAACGGAGTGCTTCTCACACACCCACATAACCAGCACTGCTAATCAGTGCCACAGTGCAAGTGCTCCCCATGTTAAATTGATATACTGTTTGGATTCAATGATTGGGTTATTTAATTTATCTGTCAGCCCCTAGTACAGTGCACCATGGGTGCCCAGGGCTTGTAAATCAAATGCAGCTGGTGGGCTTGCAGCACTGGTTGTGCCACTCACAGAAGCAGCTTGTAAAGTGTGTCTCAAGCCTGCCATTGCAAGGCCTCTGTGCAGTCTAGCACTGCCATGTCGACTTGTCCAAGTGCACCCACTTGCCTGTCCCTAAACCTTCCCTATGCTTCATATTAGACACCCCTATGGTAGGCCAAAGGGCACTGTGCATTGTAAGTATAAGGTAGGACATGCTCTGATGTCTGTAGAATGTCCTAATAGTGAATAACAGCCATTTACGTTTTCACTATTGAAGGCTACCTGTTCTCATAGGCCAGAATGGGTATTTAAGATTATTACATCCTTATAATCCTAACTGACTCAGGGAACACTGTAGAAATTCGAATTTAGTATGCCTGAACTCAGAATAATAAAATACATCTTTTAGTAACGTTTACTTTAATATTTTGTGTTTGCAAATACCACTTTTAGAAAGCAGGTATTTGCTTGCCTAGCCATTTGAGCCTGCCTCTGCTGGGTTGTGTATTCCTTGTCTGGGTTTGTGTGTGACAGGGCTGGGGAATTCCAGGAGACAGGCTGGGGCAGCCCAGTGGTAAATAGAGAGATCTGCATCTAGATGGTAGGGAGGAGTTTCACCTGGGACCTGAATAGGGCTGGGCCTTCCCTCTACAATGCTGGCTCCACCCCCTGTGGCTTGTATGATGTGTTTGCTGTTACAGGAGAGGAGGAATCATGTCAACAGAGTGCTCCAGAGCTGTATCTTCCCTCCCCTGTGCTGTCTCCACCTCCTGTGGGGTGGCTGATGTCTCTACCCTGCACAGTGAAAGGAAGAAGAGAGTCATGTAAACAAAGTGCTCAGGAACTGGTTTGGACTAGGCAGAGGCCTCTCTGCCTTCAGAGAACAAAGGATTTTGGGGTATAAATATTGGGACCCTAGTACCAAGAAATTAGATCACTTTCGGAATAAGAAACCTTTCTGCCAAAGAGAAGAACCAAGGAAGCTGCAGGAGTTTGGACTGCCCCTCTGCCAGTGTGCTGTTTGCTGGGTTGGCCTGCAGTGGTTGCTTCATTGCCAAGGGAAAGGAGAAGAACTTTGTAAGGACTTTCATCTACAGAATATTCTCCTATGGGCTTGAACTGTGCTTGCCTCCTGCTGAAGTCTCAGGAACAACAGACTTCACCTCCAGCTCCCTCCTGAATTTCCTTGCTGGGAATTCTGACTCAAGACACTTGCGTGCCGCTGGGAGCTGGAAGCGCGACACATCAAGAAGAAGCGTGTCACCGCCGCAGCTGAAATCATCGCAACGCCGGAGAAGCGAGCCTTCATCTCATCTCCCTGGAAGCGTGTGTTCATCGAAGCTGTCTGCTGTCGCATCACCGGAGAAGCTTTTTAACAACTTATTCTGTAATGTTTTTTTTTTATAAATCTTTTCATTATTATAACACAAGAGGAAAAATATACATATCAGGTGTCATTAAACGAAATACAACACAGCTGTGGACGGGCAAATGAAGTGAAGAAGTACTGTACAGTCAGAATCAGCAGAGAAATCGATACCAGCGTAAAGCAGAAGTAAAACAATTAGATAGCAGTGACCGCAGGCACCCCCCCCACAGCACCCGCCCACCAGGAGTACAGGATATACGAGGCAGACATATGACACCCAGATACGGTTAGGCAGAAATCAGGAGAATACGCCACATCTCTTGTGAAGAAAGGAAAAGGGAAATAGAATGGTCATAGACAATAACAAAGGAAAAATTTAAAAAAAAACACAACCCCCCACCCTACACCCCTGCAGATGGCTACGACCTAACCCCACTAGCAGCGTGCCTGTCGCCCCCTAAACTACACCCCAAGGAAGGGAAAAAGTTGGAGGAGGAGAATGTTGCAAAACGATACGAGCTCCCGGACTCCCATCCCCCCGCCAAAAGCAGATACCCCCTACCGTAATGTTAAGCAAGTTTTAGCAAATCAAGAGACAGTCCGTAGGGGAGCCGCAAACAGAAAAAGGGCCATCCCGCCCGACCCCCGGCACCACAGAGGCAGCAAATCCCGTCCCGAGCATTTCAGACTAACAATAATCAGACAATCAGATTCACATCCGGCCCTCGCTCCCACAGATACCACCCATCAAAGACAAAAGAAACAGTGCAGCAAAGTCCAATCAAGTTCAGCCCAAACCCTCACGATCCATCACGATGACCCCGTCCAGTACAATTAGGTCGCTGCGTTTCTCCACGCAGGCTCTGTCCATCCGAACCGCCATCACAACAAGAATAATAGAAAACAGTAGAGTGTCAAAATCAATGCGATAGGAGGGAAAACAGGATAGACGTCCACAGAGTCCAAAAGTCAAAGCAAGTCCACTGCCCACCAGCGATAAATCAGCAAAGCGGCCTTGATCACTCACGAAAAGAGGCAAAGGTGTGATCCGACAGACGTTGAAAAGTAAATTTTGCTATGTTCTGTGTCCCTACGTGTCATCCATCATATGTTATGTGTGCATGATTAAATATGCATATGTACTCCCCATGTCCGATTAATGACGCAATTACAGTTGTGTCCACCTCTAGTATGCCAGTTTCCAGTCCTCGTGAATACTACGAATATCAGGCCTATGTAAAGCTACGTTGCCACGTTTCTCAGTGTGCACGTTATTCTATTATAAAGTCCCCGTTTCTAGGCCTCAAAAGGGCCTGGACACCAGATTCAGCTCCTGTCTCCTGAAGCCTCGCTGAGGAGGGATACAGCCCCCACCTGTATCCTCGACCCTTCACTTACTTCCTGCCTCGCAGTGCCCGATCCAGCCTGGCTCAGTCTCTGAGTCTGCCAAGAATATGTTATAGTTCCAGTTATCAGTTCAGTCCCCCTTCTCTGCATTCCTAAGCTACTGAACTGCATCAATAGTTTCCGTCATTGTCTAGCCTTCACGTCTCCACGTTAGAGAAATACTGCATTTAATGGTCATTTAATATTCTTCATCACGCACTACATGTAGAATAATACATGGTCCAGTCTTAGAATCAAGTTAGCCTTTCCTCTCCTGACTTATAGTTTATATCAACATGTTCTCTAAACATCAGATACTAGATACTGTTTAGGTACATGTCGCCCTGACTCTCCAGACTTCAGTCTCTGCTCCTAGCACAGAGTTCATAGCCCCCAGCTTCTCCTAGTGATACGTCATTGCCAGTTTGCGCGCACCATCAGGTTAGAGGTCCCGGCTCCTTAGGTAGCCCCCTCCATGGTTTCCGCCCCATTCATGACATATTCTGTTACGTTTGCATCACATGTCTATGTATACGCCCAGTTACACCTCTTTTCGCCCTTATCTTTCGCGACTGCTACGCGTCACGCCTTCTGCTCCACCCACTGCTACGCCTACTGCAATGTAATGCTATGTGTTTGCGTTATGTATATATGCTCATGTATTGTTATTAAAAGTCAGCGCGCGCTCATCCCAGATCCAGCCCCAGCAGCTGCTGGGCCCTGTCATCCTATTCCTATGCAGGTTGACCTGTTCCTGTCCTTATGCTGTAATAAACCTGCAAAACTCCTACTACCTCGAATCTTGACTCTTATTTTATTGAGCTATCTGTTATGATATACGTCTAGTCAAAAAGAGAGGTATTATTTATTTATTTACCACATAATGGCGCCCGAATAGGGACTTGCCCTTTCCCCACGCGTCGGTGAAGCCACGCCGACCCCCTGACCCTCTGCAGTCGTGACGGAACTCTTCTGCGCAGTGGCAGATATTTCTGCTCAAGTATCCCTCAGGCCCACGGAGGAGACGGAGGAGGCGGTCCAGCATCCAGACGAGACGGTGGAGGAACGCGGCGAGTCCCGACCAGAGCCCAAGCCAAGAGTCCAAGGTCCGAGGTATCCGGAGGTCCACCCGTAACTGAAGTCCGAAGTCCGAAGTTCGTCGTCCGTCGTCGTAGCAGTCCAGTCCAGTCTGAGGCCTTCCGTTCTTGCTGCCCGGTGAGTACCGTTACTGGGGTGGTATCTAGACAGGGTCAATTTAATTGACTCTGGTCTGTGGGTTGGTGGTACACAGTCCCACAAACGAAGTGTCCACGTCGGTGGATGCGGGTCCTGACGTGTCTCTTTACGAGACCGGTAAGTTTCGTACTGTTTCAGCAGTGCATCTAGTTTCTGTTCTAGCCAGTTTCTGTTCTCGAGAAAATTTATGTGTTCTGTTCTCAATATTTCCAGGTAATATTCTGTTCGAACTGTTATTTTAAATGTTTTTCATGTATTTTAAATGTCGTGGTATGAATGGGGAATAAGTATCGTGTTCATTGTGTATTGTATTGTGTCCAGATTACAGTTCAGTCATGCCCATATTTTCCAAGTTACGTCAGTTAAAAACTAGAAAGGGTCTGCTGGAAGCAGCAGTTCCCGTCCCGCCCAGGGACAGTCCAGGTCACTTTATGTATCAGAAACATGGCATAAGCGCCATATTGTATCTAGATTTATGGGTAGAATATACCAAACAGTTAGAAGAAAAGTATAGATGGCCCGTATCGGGTACATGGGATGCTGAGTGCATCATGAGAGTAGAAGAGGCATTATGGAAAAAGAAAGCCAGACAGTCACAGAAAGATGCCATCGAGTTATGGCGTAAAGAAGCTCATAAAAGAACTGAAAAAGAAATCAGAAAGTCAGAATTAAGTAGAGAATCCTTAGAGCGAGCCCAAGAAAAAGAATTAATCGAGATAGGTGAACAAGTCAAAACTGAACAGAGAGACAGACAGAGGAATGCCCTTATTAAGGGTACGTATCCTCTTCTTGCCGAGGGCTTGCCAAAAGCGACCCCGGAGGCATCCAGTAATTTCCCGCCACCACTAGTTCCGACCAAGCTACGTCACAAACCGACCGCAGCTGATATTTTTATTTCGCCCTATCTGGACGACACAGTCCCTGAATATGCAGATCCTGTTCGCGCTCCGCCAGTCCCTGTAAATCAGGCACATCCTGCTCCTCCAGACACCGGGGCACCCCATGCAGTACCTGCTACGGTACCCCCGGTCCAGCCAGCATTTCAATTTCCCGCTCCACCACGAAGAATATCAGTCGATGATTCTAGTCTAGGGGCCGCAGGAGGAGGTCCTCCTCAAACCCCGCCGCCACGCAAGCGTTTATCAGCACTCGAATTACATGCTCAAGCATCACAGCGTACTCCCAAGAGTAATAAGTCTGTTGCAGAAATCAGGCAAGCCCTTGGCGAATGTGCCTATGACCCAGTCCCAGGCGAGAATAATATGGTTTTATATTCAGTACGCGTAAGGAGGGTGACCGAGTATCTAGTCACCCTACCCGATATGAAAGAAGATCTAGACAGAATATATCGTTTCATCCGTACAGGGGATGATCCAGAAAGTATTAGTGATGCCATGTCTCAAAGGAAAGCTGAGATCCAGCGTATGATATTAAAGTTTTTAATTAACTGTCTAATAAGAGAACAAGATTACCCGTCTAAAGATCCGGCCGAAATGAAAACCCTGACAAAGTGGAGTGATAATATAGCCGAGGGTAAGCACAATACCATTAGTGCCATGGAGAGTATGTACAAGAAAATCCGTAGAGAAATAATAAAGATACACGAACAACGTAAAGCAGCACAAGTAAGCGAGAAAGAAAGTAACTCTGATCCTGAAGAGGAAGACGACGAGAATACCGCCAGGATAGCGTATGTAGGAAAATCTAGATTTCCAGATCGCCATTTACGCCTAGAACACAAGTCAGTTTTCCATCATTCAGCACCAGAACAAGGTTCCCTAGAACAAGTGTTCCAAGCTACCGATCACATTCTGAAATCACGAATCGGTTACAGTGAGTTAAGTACCATGCATGAACAAGAACTAGCCCGATCAGCAGTCCGATGGATTACTGATTCTATCACTTTTCCAGACGAAATAGTGGCACAAATGTTTCTGAAATTGCCCCCAGCCGAGCAACGACTGGTGGGTATGTATATGATCCAGCACCTCATTACTTCGTATGAGGGTCAGCACTCTGATCCAGGTCCGTTACATGATGTCCTGAACGAGTTACTCCAGTATAGATGGAGAGGTCTAGGTACCGATTTAATTAGTGTCATTCTAGAACAGCGCCACAAATATAGAACGTTTCTGAACCCGCATTTTGTTCATGTCTCACCCCCAGAAAGTAAACCCTTTTACATAGAAAGACAGAACCCGTTACGAGAAGTGCATCCAGTTAAGACAGAGGATGGTGAAATGCAACGAGTGTTTGTTTACACCCCGATTACAAAGATGGAACTCCTCGAAATGAAGAAATTAATTCCCTGTCATGATAAAGATCCAGCAGGGTTCCATAGAGAATTAAAAGACATGCTCCGTATGGGAGAATACACTTACCCAGATATCATTAAAATGTTAAAGGTCCTGTTGCCCGCAGGGGTGTATGAAAAGCTAAAGGAAAAAGAATGGGAGGTGGGAGAGAAAAAGATCGATTGGGCAGTTCTAGAAGCTGAAGACAAGGCACGAGTACCAGGTACCGGTCTAGGAGAGAAATGTAAAGAATTACCAGAATTATTGATTCAAGTTCTACCCAGATTATTGACAACTAGAAAAGAAGACTGGGATGCAATCTCAGCCTGTAAACAGAAGCAAGATGAGGATATTAGTGATTTTTATTCTAGATTTGAAAAATGTTTTAGTATCAATAGTGGCCTCAAGACAAGTAGTGAGTCATACCCTCACCTTTTTGTTACTAAATTAGTCGAGAATTCAAGCCCACAAGTTAAAAATCGAGTTTTGAAAGTCGAAAGCACCTGGCAAGCTAATACTCCGTCCCAGATGCTCCAGATGCTCCAGTACCACCAGAATAGAATCAGGGAAGAGCAAGAACACGAGAGAAAACGTATGAAAGACACGAAAATGAAAGTACTAGTTGCACAATCCGTTCCTCAAGACAGTCAGAAGAGGGGTCCGAATCAAGCCAGTCATCCTGCAGCTCCCGTTAAAGGGAACTGCAATTATTGTAAACAGCCAGGTCATTTTATAAATGAGTGTGCAGTTCTGAAACACAACATAGCTACTGGTAAGACTAAGGAAAGGCCACGTCCGCCTAGACAAGAGCAAGTTTCACAGACTCCTCAGCCACAGAATGCACAACAGACAGTTACCGCACCGCAGCCTATCGCTGCAACACAGCATGTTACATCGCAGATGTACCAGTATGCACAGTCTGAGTATCCAGAGTACCAGCAGTATTCATGAAACAGCCTAGAGAGGGAGGTAGGCTTGCCTCTCATCGAGATACCTGTAGATCAAGAAGGTCCCTATGTTCACAGTCAAGTATTAGGGAAAGACAGAAAGTTTTTGATTGATACAGGGGCAAGTAGGACCACAATTAGTCACGCCGAAGTTCCAGGGGCTCCGCTCTCAGGCTCAAGAAATGTTTCCCTTGGATTTTCAGGAAAACCTATCGTAAATGAGATTTCAAAGCCAGTTACTCTAGAAGTAGGTCCATTGTCCCGCACTACTGATCTGTTACTTACTAAGTCATGTCCAGAAAACCTATTAGGCATTAAGACACTGAAAGAGTTGGGTGCAGTTATATGCTGTTCCCCAGAGGGAATACGATTGTTCCTACGTGACTTCAAGGGTCACTATGTATTACGAGATTTTGATTCGAGACTGTCTAACGTTCCACAGCATCTATGGGCGCAAGGTCCAACTGATGTAGGTTATATGCAAATCACACCTTATCGTGTGACTCTCAAGCCAGGTGTAGTGTTACCACGAATCAGACAGTACAGATTGCCACCTGAGGCTGTAGCAGCCTTATCCAAAATTATTGACGAGCTCATGGCTCAAGGAGTGGTTGTAGAAACTGACTCCAACGTATGCAATTCTCCGATCATTCCAGTTATGAAACGTACTGATCCAAATGCACCCCAGTATATCGATTAGTGATCGACCTACGAGAGCTTAATAAATGTATTATTCCGCAGTACCCAGTTGTCCCAGACATCTCTTCCCTATTGACAGCCATTGATTCCGAAGCCACGTTCTTCACTGTCATAGACCTCAAGAACGCATTTTTCAGTGTTCCAATTCATCCAGACAGCCAGTTTCTTTTCGGATTCTGTTTAAATGGAAGGAGCTATATGTTCACACGCGCTCCTCAAGGTTTCACAGAAAGTCCTAGTATTTACAGTCAAGCACTTAAGAGACAACTTGATAACATTCACATGCCAACTGACACTGCCCTGCTCCAGTATGTCGATGACCTACTGGTCACAGCCCGTTCTGAACGTGCTTGCGAGCGGGCATCCCTTACAGTCTTGTATTTCCTAGCCGAGATAGGGCACAAGGTGTCCCCTTCAAAGCTTCAATTCTGTGTCCAGCAAGTGGTATACTTAGGACACTTACTGTCCAAGAGGGGTAGGCAGTTGACACCAGACCGTATCCAGTTAATAGCGAGTCTTCCTCAGCCCAAGACCCAGAAGGAGGTACGTGCTTTTATCGGCCTCACTTCTTACTGCAGACAATGGATTCCCCAGTATGCATTTCTAGCCAAGCCACTGATACAGTTAACGACACAGGAGGCAGCCGTATCGACTGTCCTCCCTTGGACATCTGAACATACACTTAGTTTCAACGAGTTAAAGAAAGCTTTATGCCAAGCTCCAGTTCTAGCTACACCGAACTACAGTAAGCCTTTTACACTTTTCGTTACTGAACGTAAAGGTACAGCATTATCTGTTCTCACACAAGATCAAGCAGGACAAAACAAGCCCTGTGCTTATTTTTCTAGCACATTAGATCCAGTCGCCCAGGCTTTGCCTGCGTGCCTTAAGTCAGTTGCAGCCACAGCCCTAGCTATCAGACAAAGTGATTCCATAGTTTTAGGACACTCTCTGACAGTACAAGTTCCACATTCTGTGGAAGTTCTTCTGAACCGAACACAAACTCAGCACTTGACAATTGCACGTTTAACAGGTTATGAATTGACACTGTTCCAGCCACACATAGAAATCAGACGCTGCAACGTCCTGAACCCTGCTACACTGTTACCATCAGCTAAATCAAATCCTGACCCACATGACTGTGTGGAAGTAGTTAACATTACGACAAAGCCAAGACAAGATCTGACAGATATTCCGTTACCAGACCCTGACCTGACACTTTATGTGGATGGTTCATGTATGAGAACTAGTACAGGAGAACTAGTCGCCGCGTATGCAGTGACTACTGACACTGAAGTTATTGAAACACACCGTATTGATACCCTGTCCGCTCAAGCAGCAGAGCTAGTTGCTCTGACACAAGCCTGCATACACGCCAAGAACCTGAAAGTTAATGTTTACACAGATTCACGCTACGCATTTGGAGTTGTACACGACTTCGGAGTGCTCTGGCAGGAGAGAGGTTTCATGACTTCTCATGGAACCAAGATTCAGCATGGTCTCCTTATTCAAGCTCTGTTAGATGCCATACATTTACCGACATCCATTGCTATCATGAAATGCAAAGCACATACGAAAGTCACTGATATTATTTCCCAAGGTAATGATCTAGCAGATCGCACAGCCAAGCTTACAGCACAGACTCTAGACATTCCAGTTAACATGACACATACTCCAGATCCGACTACATGCATGACAGTTAAGGACCCTACACAAGATGTCATAGATATCCAGTTACATGCTACTCCCGAAGAAATCAAGAAATGGTCCGAACAAGGAGGGGTCCAGACAGATCAAGGATGGTTAACAAAGGGTAGAGCCACATGGTTTCTCCCCGACTCTATGGTTCAAGTCATTATTAATACCGCACATAGTCCAGCACATTTAGGAGAAAAAGCTATGTTAGACAGTATCCAGAACATTTGGTTCAACAAGCATTTACGAGCTGCAGCTAAGCAGAAAGTCCGTACCTGTATGATATGTTGTCAGTTTAATCCAGGTAAAAGTGTCCCGGTGGAACAAGGTGGATTCCAGCCCCCTGACCACCCTTTTGAAGTCCTCCAGATGGATTATATTCAGATGGAGCGATGTCGAGGTTTCAAGTATGTCCTTGTAGTTGTATGCGCTTTGTCCAGGTGGACAGAAGCATATCCAGTTCCAGATTACACAGCCGCGACCACTGCCAAGCAGTTGGTTCGTGAATTCTTCCCCCGTTATGGACTCCCTAGAGTCGTATATTCTGATAACGGCCAGACATTCTCCTCAGAACTCATGAAGCATGTTTCCCTTTTGTTAGGGTACCAGTGGAAGTTCCATTGTGTACGCCATCCTGAAGCAGCCGGTCTCGTTGAGAGACATAATCAAACCCTGAAAATCCGCATCGCCAAAGTCTGTCAAGAAAAAGGTGTGGACTGGCTAGTAGCCCTGCCAGTCGCTTTATTTTACATGCGCATGGTCGCACATTCCAGATCAGGTCTGTCCCCGTATGAGGTCGTTTTCGGCCGCCCCCCTAATATGTGGGGTACTCCTAGACCCCGAAGTATTACCGATGTTTCAAGTAATATGCTGACAGATTACCTAGCTTCCTTGATGTCTGCCCTCAACTCATGTCGTTCACAGGTTGCCGCCGCATTTCCAGACAATACCGAGGTGGCACCGCATGAAATCGTTCCAGGATCCATGGTGATGGTCCGCAACTTTGACAGATCAAGTCCGCTGGAGCCTCGATGGAAAGAGCCCCGACAGGTCCTCCTCACCACCCGTACAGCCGTGAAGTTGGAAGGACGCAAGGGCTGGGTGCACCTTTCTCATGTTAAACTTTTTAATGCACTGAAACCCGTCTTGAAAAACATTTCCCAGGATTTGAAGGATTGCCAAAGCATTGTTCTCAAGGACTGTCCCGCAAATGACATTGTTACAACCCCATCCCTGTTAGAGAAAACTCCGCAGCAGGAGTATAAACAGAAACTACGGTCTAGTAAAATAAGTCAGTCAGTTTGATTGTCTAAGTCCTCCCCTAGGTGAAACGGTTAGACTGTTTCTGACATGTATAAAATAGACCCCCATAGTGAGAGAGTTAGTCAAAACTCAATCCGATGTATCGTTTTTCTATGTTTCATATTGTTTTCCAGCCTTATGATTTCCTGCACCAGTTATGCATTTTACCTATGTTTCCCAGTTTCACATGTAAATAAGTCTGCTAATGCTACAGTAGAGCACACGTTTAGTGATCTGCCCCCTCATGAACTGTCCTACCGCCTCGCTATGCGTAATAACTCATTTATCCGCATGTTACATTACTCACACCAGACCAGCAATGCCACTAATTGTTGGGTATGTGGTCGACTCCCCCCTTTCCAGATGCCGAAGGGAGTTCTGCCACTTTTTCCTTATCCATTTTCACATAATGGTTCGTGTGGAGCATGGTCCACGTTAACGTCATCCTCAACAGATATGTTTTTTCTTAACAGTACATGTTTCCCAGACAAGCAAGGTTTCCCTCACCGAACAGGTTTAGATCTAGAAAATGAAGTGTATAATTTAGGTAATTATTCGTCGAATTTCATGGTCTTGAATGTTCAGTCTGATACTACTCCAGACTTACCTGCTATTTCAGTACTACCAGTCAAAGGCGAATTATGTGTCCGAAATAATGGTTCCGTACATGTAGGACATAGTGAATGTACTACTATTGTCAAGTATAGTGACAGTGGGAAATCTATTTTTAAAGCTTCACGTCATTCTTATTTTATTTGTGGTCAAACTGCATATGTTCGCCTGCCCCTCGATTGGGAGGGAACCTGTTACATTGCCTTCCTACTGCCACCAGTTTTCCTAGCCCCACCTGATTATCATAGAAATACACATCTAGTACACATTAGACATAGAAGGGAGTCCCCAATTGTCGATTATACTGAAACTGCTCTAGAACAGTATACAGATTTCAATAGAGGTTTCTTTTTCTTTATAGGACCTATCCAGAATAGTAAACTAATCCGTAGGTTAACCAGAACCCTTGAAGCTGTAATAAATGAGACTGCCTCTGCTCTAGGTAACTTAACTGAAGAGCAATCTGCTATGAGATTTGTCGTTTTACAGAATCGTCTCGTCCTTGACGTCATACTGGCCGATAGGGGCGGGGCCTGTAGAGTCATCGGATCTAGTTGCTGCATTTTCATTCCAAATAATGCGCCGTCTGTTTATTCAGCTATAACCAGACTCCATAAAATTGCCCATCTGATACACCAAGATCCAGGCACCTGGACATGGTCCGGTTGGTTCTGGAATATAATTTCCGCATGGGGATGGAAAATATTGTCCTTTCTAGGTATTGCAGTAGCGATCATATTCAGCTGCTGCCTCTGTATACAATGTGGCCCTGCGATTTGCGGCATGTGTGCTACATCCTGTATTCCTAGTTTAACTCCTAGTCCCAAGTCCCGTTCTAAATCCCGTTCCAGGATAATTCGAGACGAGCAAATGATACTGTATGAAATGATAGATGGTATCATGAATATTGATGTTTCCTGATGGAAACGTAGTGACAAGGAGGGAATGTGGAAAAGTAAATTTTGCTATGTTCTGTGTCCCTACGTGTCATCCATCATATGTTATGTGTGCATGATTAAATATGCATATGTACTCCCCATGTCCGATTAATGACGCAATTACAGTTGTGTCCACCTCTAGTATGCCAGTTTCCAGTCCTCGTGAATACTACGAATATCAGGCCTATGTAAAGCTACGTTGCCACGTTTCTCAGTGTGCACGTTATTCTATTATAAAGTCCCCGTTTCTAGGCCTCAAAAGGGCCTGGACACCAGATTCAGCTCCTGTCTCCTGAAGCCTCGCTGAGGAGGGATACAGCCCCCACCTGTATCCTCGACCCTTCACTTACTTCCTGCCTCGCAGTGCCCGATCCAGCCTGGCTCAGTCTCTGAGTCTGCCAAGAATATGTTATAGTTCCAGTTATCAGTTCAGTCCCCCTTCTCTGCATTCCTAAGCTACTGAACTGCATCAATAGTTTCCGTCATTGTCTAGCCTTCACGTCTCCACGTTAGAGAAATACTGCATTTAATGGTCATTTAATATTCTTCATCACGCACTACATGTAGAATAATACATGGTCCAGTCTTAGAATCAAGTTAGGCTTTCCTCTCCTGACTTATAGTTTATATCAACATGTTCTCTAAACATCAGATACTAGATACTGTTTAGGTACATGTCGCCCTGACTCTCCAGACTTCAGTCTCTGCTCCTAGCACAGAGTTCATAGCCCCCAGCTTCTCCTAGTGATACGTCATTGCCAGTTTGCGCGCACCATCAGGTTAGAGGTCCCGGCTCCTTAGGTAGCCCCCTCCATGGTTTCCGCCCCATTCATGACATATTCTGTTACGTTTGCATCACATGTCTATGTATACGCCCAGTTACACCTCTTTTCGCCCTTATCTTTCGCGACTGCTACGCGTCACGCCTTCTGCTCCACCCACTGCTACGCCTACTGCAATGTAATGCTATGTGTTTGCGTTATGTATATATGCTCATGTATTGTTATTAAAAGTCAGCGCGCGCTCATCCCAGATCCAGCCCCAGCAGCTGCTGGGCCCTGTCATCCTATTCCTATGCAGGTTGACCTGTTCCTGTCCTTATGCTGTAATAAACCTGCAAAACTCCTACTACCTCGAATCTTGACTCTTATTTTATTGAGCTATCTGTTATGATATACGTCTAGTCAAAAAGAGAGGTATTATTTATTTATTTACCACAGAAGTCACAATGGCTTACGAAGATAGTCACATCCATCTCGGGCGGGGTCGACATAGGGCTAAGTAAACGTCCAGTTCTTTCGGGCTCGATCGCCGCCATCTTAGGGTCGCAGTAGATTTCCGTGTCGGTATCCTGCACAGGGTCCTCGGTGACAATCAAGGCGTTCTCCATGGAAGAAATATCTCGGCTCTCCAGGAACCAAGGGCCGGAATCCGGTCCCAAGCCTATATGATCAACAGTTATGATCATCTCCTGGAAGGTGGCGGTGAATCGTGTGTGGAGCTTCAAAATGGCGGCCATTACAGTGCGTAGCGACGGTGTAGTGTCAGCCCGCTCCATCGCCCCTCAATGAGCGACCGGGCGGGTGTCCGAACCTCGGAGGTCGACTTCTCCGGGGCACAGGGCAGAAGCAATGTAGAAACCACTTTTAACACGTCCAAAGCACGATATCAGTACCGTCGCCGCCCACGGGGAACCGAGCCCAGAAAACCCCGGGAGCTCAACAGGGCCTCCGGGCAGCGGAGCCCCGAACAAATAGTCAGTACAATAGGACACCGTAGTTGCTGGGTAGAGCTGTCACCAAATCACCATCCATAACGGGAGAAGAAAAACGCCACTTCGGGAGACCGGAACCGCCCATGGTCCGCGGCCGATGTTGTTCAACTCCAACCCGGCCGGGTTAGAACTCGAGGCCCCGGCTTCAAATCTGGGGTAGGCCAAGAATGACACACGACATATCTTTGTCGTCCGAGCAGCTAGAAATTCCGGGATTGCACCTTTCGAGTCAGGCGCAGTTCACCTGCACGGGAGTCCGGCGGGAAATCAGGATGGGAGTCAGGATTCATGAGCCTCTGGCGGAGGTCGGCGGAGCCGGGAGCTTCTGCGGCCATCTTGGTTACGAGCGAAGGACGCAACCTTATTCTGTAATGTTGATCTTGTTTTCATGAACTCTCAATAAAAATAATTAAAAAAAATTTAAAAAAGCATCACCGGAGAAGCGTGACACCATCGTAAGAGTCGCCATCGCATCACCGGAGAAGCGTGCCGCAGGGCCTGTCGTGGCTCCAAAGTACAGAGTCGTCGCAAGGCTGCCAGGGCGTCATTGCATCGCCAACACATCGCCGCATCAAGGGCGCCATCTTCCCGCATCGCAACCGGATCATCGCAGAACATGAAGGCGCCATCTTGCGCACCGCAACGGGCCCGCAGGCCGAGAATCTGCACATCACCTCCGCACTGGTAAGGCTCACGACGAGTCCCCCAATCTGCGCAAGCATTGAGGCAGGACGCAACCGTCCCCCCGGGTCACGGAACCGACGCATCTCCCCTTTTGCGAGCCTTTTGTTCACTTTGCGTTACGCATCCAGGTACTTTGTTGAGAACTTTGTCGAATTTACCATCAACTTGAACTAAGAGACTTTAATCATCTTTAAGTAATCTTAAGTGTAGTATTGTGGATGTTTGTCGTTTGTGGTCTTGTGTAAAGTCTATATAAAGAATCCTTATTTTTATAAAACCTGTGTTGTGTCCATCTGTAGTGTTATCACTGTATTACTGTGTATTTTCACAAATGCTTAACACACTGCCTCTGAGATAAGCCTTTCTGCTCGTGCCAAGCTACCAAGGGGGTGAGCAGGGGTTATTAAGGAGTGTAATCCCCTTATCCTGACTTAGAAGTAAGGGTCCCTATTTGGACAAAGGTGATAATCATTGCCAACTAGAGACCCCCAGATCTAACACTCCTTAACAATATTACTTTTTTGCAGCAGTAAAATACACTTGTAAATTTGGCTCAACCCTCTTTCTTGAGGCAGAGTCATGTAAATCTGCACTTTTGAGTATCTTTACACTCAGGTTTTATGAATAGCCCAAAGTAGTAAAGTTACTCAATAAGTAGGAGTATTTATTTATTTATTTATTTAATTTATATGGCGCGTTATAACCACAGGGGTCTCTAAGCGCTGTGTGTCCAGATTTACGTGATAGGATGTTACATTCACTTGAAACCAATTGCACGCCTAAGATCTGCCCCATGCTTGTCTAAATAGTACAGTTTTTAATTTTTTCCTGAAGGAGAGTAGGTTACTTTCCTTCCTGAGTTCTGGGTCCAGTTTGTTCCAAAAAACTGGGAGCGTGTTGGAAAACGCACGACCCCCCACCGTGGTCAATTTGAAGCGGGATTGGGACAGGAGAGTGGCGTCCGATGAGCGCAGGGTCCTACCCGGTGTGTAGGGGGATAGTCGTGATTTCAGATAATTTGGTGCTTTGCCATACCGAGCCTTGTGAGCGATGCACAGCCCCTTGAAGACAATTCTCTGGCGAATTGGGAGCCAGTGCAGCTCCTGCATCAGGGGAGAGGCATGAGCGGTCCTGGGTTTTTTAAAAATCAGCCTGGCAGCATCATTCATCACTCCCTGTAGTTTGTCCAGCAGCCGCTGTGGCAATCCTAAGTACAGGGAGTTCCCGTAGTCCAGCCTTGCCAAAATTGTGGCTGAAACCACATGTCTCAGAGTGGAAAATGAGAGAAGGGCCGAGATCTTCCTTAGTTGTCTTAAAAGGCCTATGCAAGTGCCTACTACAGTGGTGATTTGTTTTTCCATGGACAATTTATTGTCCACGTGTAAGCCTAAGCTTTTAACCGCAACTGCCGGTTTTGGTGGTGCGCCCAGTTCTTTAGGCCAGAATTTCTCGCTCCAAGGGTTGCCCGAGATGGAAATGGGCAACACTTCTGTCTTGTCTGGATTAACTTTCAAAGAGTTCTCGGACATCCAATTTACTGTGATTTTCAATATGTCCTGTAGCCTAGTGACGGCTCCCGGACCATCATCCAACCGGATGATTATCTGGGTGTCATCGGCATAGTTATACACTAGGCAGTCCATCCTATTCAGGAGGGCAATCAGTGGCTGTAGGTAGATGTTGAAGAGTAGGGGTGACAAGGCAGAGCCCTGTGGAACCCCACAGGTGATCGGGGCCAAGGTGGAAAATAGGTCACCCAACTGCACTCGTTGTGTCCTACCCTGCAGGAATGATGTAAGCCATGCATGTGCTGTACCCATGATGCCTAAGGATCTCAACCGCGACAGAAGCTGTTTGTGACACACGGTATCAAACGCCGCGGAGAGATCCAATAGTATCAGGGCGCTCGGTGTTTTAACATCAGCCCGCGTTCTTAGCTCATCTAGAATAGATAGCATAACTAGTTCCGTGCTATGATTAGCACGGAACCCTGCCTGGTTGGTCTCCAGCAGGTTGTTGTTCTCTAGATGGTCC
Source organism: Lissotriton helveticus (assembly GCF_964261635.1). Taxonomy (NCBI): domain Eukaryota; kingdom Metazoa; phylum Chordata; class Amphibia; order Caudata; family Salamandridae; genus Lissotriton; species Lissotriton helveticus. The sequence goes on from NC_136067.1 coordinate 1,710,716,713, forward strand.
GATAGTAGAGCTAACACATGCTGCTCAGCCACTTTAGCCAGGAAAGGCAACTGAGAGATGGGCCGGAAATTTTTCAGACATTTTATGTCTGCACCCGGTTTCTTCAGTAAGGGGATCAGACGAGCCTCCTTAAGAGCTAGAGGGATCTGACCTGTGCGAAGAGAGGTGTTCAATAGGTACAGGACCTCTTCCTCTATTCCTGGCATTGCCATCTTAAAAATGTCTGGAGGGCAAGGGTCCACCAAGGAACCTGATTTAACTCGGCCTAGGATTTTAGAGAGTTCCTGTTTAGAGATGGAAGAGAACTCTACTAGTGGTGGGATGTTCAAAGGGGCAGCAAGGTCAGGTGGGCGAGGACATTCGAGGGGTGCAGTTTCCGCAATTTCGTCCCGGATGTCAGATATCTTTTTTACAAAAAAGTCTTGAAACCTCTGACAGTCCTCTTGAGTGAAATCGGGCTTTTGCTCTTTATTCACCCTGAGCTCCGCCAGGACCCGGAAGATTTCTTTTTGCGGATTTCTTGCAGCAACAATTCTTTCCTCGAAAAAGACAGCCTTTCTCGATTGTATGGCTAGTTTATACTGGGCTGAGGATGAAACATAATCTTGTTTGGGAATGGCGTCATATTTTTTGCGCCAAGCCCGTTCCTTCTTCCTGACCCCACGTTTCATCTCCCTTAGGGAGTCATTGTACCAAGGTGCCCCAGCTCCTCTCGCCACCTTCTTCATCCTACGGAGTGGTGCCACCGCATCAATGGCACTCCCCAGTTTATGCTGGAGGTGTCCACATAGTGCATCAACGTTGACATCCTGCTCCGTAGCTGGAGGGTGGTGTTCTAAGAGGTGCACCAATTTTTGCCCATTAAGTTTTTTCCATTTGCGGGCCGTTATCCAACCCTCCCCAGATTTAGACAGGGGGCCCCTCAGTATGAGCCTGCCCTTTATTAGAGAGTGGTCAGACCAGGCACAAGGGAGAATTTCCGTAGTGCCCTGGACTGGCATGGTGGTCCAGACTAGGTCGAGCACATGACCTTTCTCATGTGTCGGTCCCTTAACCTGTTGAGTGAGACCCAAGGAGAAAAGTGCCTCCTCGATCTGCAATGCTTGTCCTTCTTTTGGGGATTTTTCCCAATGATAATTAAAATCCCCTAGGATCACCAATTTGTCATATCTTGTGCACAGGTCCTGGACCAGTCTCAAGAAGAGAGTGGGGAAATCCGGCGACGCCCAGGGTGGCCGATATACCACCAAGAACACCACGCAGGCCACTCCCCTCCTGAGCTTAACCCCCATGACCTCTGCTCCTCCAAGGGTTTCAGCGAGGAACCTATCGGCACGGAGGCATGACTGATATAGAAGTGCTACTCCTCCTCCTCTCTTTGCTCCCTCCCTATTAAAGTGAATGGCCAAGTAGTTATCTGGGAGAGCCGCCACCAGGTCCGGCGCTGAGCACTCTTCCAACCATGTTTCAGTTATTGCGAGGGCATCTAATTCCCCGCCTTCCAGAAGGGTGAAGACCTCCAGTCTATGGCTCTGCAAAGAGCGGGTATTCAAAAGGCCGTAACTCAGGGTAGATATATTAGAGGAGCGCTGTCGCTCACTAAAGCTCCTCGGTGATATCAGCAGACCCTCACTACCCAACCTATGTATCAGGTCCGGCTCCAGATGGGTTTTACCTAGGTTAAGCTGCAGTAAGTCGCCCCTTGAGTAGACCACAATCTGGCCAGGGGTTCTGGCCCCAGGCCCCGGATGGTCACGGATGGGCAAAGATGGGCTCACCTCTGGCTCACCTCCGGCGCAACTACGGCGCGCCCGCTGCGCGTTACCGCTGCGCGTCAGCTCCATGTGAGCTTTAAATAGGAGGCTGCTAATGGTCCTAGTACAACCACTAGACCGTCAGCACTCCAAGATGGCCCCCGGAAGTGAGGGTGAAAGGGCTCCCACTGTACCGCGTTTAGAGACTCCCTCCACAACAAACAGCACAAGCTGCGGTGGACCGGGGAGGTAAGCGGTGGTCAAGTATTAAAACAATTATACCGTGCAAATATTATTCATCCACAACAGTAAGCGGCGATTTTTAAAACTTGTTAATTACGAGTAAAAAGTCAATGGCAAGTCAATGGCATGTAAGCATGACCCAGCAGCGCGTCTGCAAGCAGTGTTTTCAGCGCGTTTTCAGCAGTGTTTCAGCGCGTCTGCAAGCAGCGTTTCAGCGTTTCAGCAACTGTAAATATTAGGATTCAGGCGCGGCAGGAAATGCTCGCCCTAAATAGGAGGCTGCTAATGGTCCTAGTACAACCACTAGACCGTCAGCACTCCAAGATGGCCCCCGGAAGTGAGGGTGAAAGGGCTCCCACTGTACCGCGTTTAGAGACTCCCTCCACATGTGTATGTGTAAATTACTCACAAGATTAAGATACCTTTTTAAATAACCCTTATTGTGCTTTTTGGTGGTCCAAAAACAGACATACCCAGAGCCATGAAATGAGCTGTAGCTTATAATATTTCATTGTGTCCCAAGCTGGGAAATCTGGGCATGTTTTAAATGGGCCCTAGATAGTGAGTTTAGCAATAGCGTGTATATGAACAACTCCAAATACCAAATGATTTAGAAGACATTGTGCAAAACGTGTTCTTTCTTTCACACTAGATTACATTTGGAAGCCAAAAATGCAGAGAAATTAAATGTACAATAATAAATGTTCTACTATTAGGTGTTCCCACACTTCGCCCAATATAAAAGTATCACCTTGAAAATTGGCCCATTTTGGTGATGTGAGTAGCTCCGGTATTTGGGCCAGGGTTTGGCACCACACATGGAAACCTACCAATCCCAGATACTTGCGAAACCTAGGCACCTATAGGAGTCTAGAAGTGTGACTTGCTTGGATCCCACATTATTTTCTTACCTAGAAGGCCCTGCAAATATTTTCTTCACAGTTTTCTCAAGGAAAGTTTCAGAATCTGAGGCGACACACAAAATTCCTACCACTCTGCATTCCCTCACTTCTCTTTATAAAAATGGAACCTCACTTGTGTGACTAGACCTATCACCCTTGGCAGGAATAGAGGGAAACTATTACCATATGAAGTAATTGTACTATCAATATGGTCTGTGTATGGTCACTGTTTGGTCCCTGTTTATGTCAAGTAATAGACCTATTGTTAGTTTAGGAGATTAGCATCCAAAGCTGCAGAAAAATATTGTTTCTAATAATCCATCTGTTTCTGAAAACATTGAAAATTGCCAATAAGAGTGCAAAATCATTAGATCAAAAATAGACAGAGCTGAAGGTTTTTATGAAAATATGAATCTATGAAAAGGATAAGGGCTTCACAATTTGAAGCAGGAACAAAACTTTTGGATTTCTCCAAAGCACCTCCTTTTGCATGAAAATGAATACTTGCTGCATTTGATTCATTGGTCCCTAGGAAATCCAGAGGCACGTTTGGCCAGTAACCATGAAATTGTTGCATCTTCCTGCTTCAAGAGCCCATCCTGATTGTCATGTTTCCTTTTTGAAACCTTTTAAAAGGGCTAAATTGAATCCAGCTTCACCACTGGTAATTGTAAATATCTAACCTGAGTATGAGATAAGTAAGGTGCGAGGTAGATTAAAGTATTTGGCGGATGAGTGTGGTCAAGTCTGGTGGAACAATCAAGAGATGCAGCTTGTGCAGATTCATGCTCCTCAATAGTTAAAAAATGATTCATAAAAGATTTGCTTTGAGACTAGGCCATAGGACAAGGCATTGAGAAGGGGCTTGTGTCACGTATACAATTTACAAATATATTGCAAGTGTTGTGCGACAGTATGTCTGCAAAATTATGAAGTGTAAATTGAATTCCTTAACTGAATGATATTCATGTGATTCCCGATCTGAGACTGCAGTTATTGCTGAAATTGCAGAATCTGTGCAGCGTTTAGATGGAATTTGGGTACCAAAAATATCATTACGAGTATTCCAGTGGATATGTGGTGTTTGTATAGCATGCTTGAGGCAAGTGAATGTGAACCATCTTGAAGGACCTTCTGGATGTGCAGACTGGTTGTTGTTGGTGGTGTAGCAGCGAATGAATATTTAAACATCCGGAAGGAGAATTTTGCTGCGCCCCATTCATTTGTTGCAGTTGGCCGAACTCTCGCTCTTTTTGATGCCTTTCTGAAGACTTCTTCTTTAAAGGTGTGGTGAGGATTGGAATGACAGGGCCATTTGTCGGCCTTCTGAAGAGCTTGGTACCAAGTTGTGTAATGCACATTCATGTTGCCATATAATTGTTTAACAGTAATTTCACAAGATTGGCCAAATTCTTTTGTTCATTTGTTCTTTATTTTCTTGTCTTGTTCTTAGCCTTAGCCCACACATGTTTTGTAGCTTTGGGGAATCAATACCACGACTTCATGTTATGTTATGTTATGTTAACTCCATTTTTAAGCGCACAGCTGCCCCAGCTAAGAGGCGTCCTGGCGCTGCACCTGGAACGGAACACAACACAAACAGAGCGACAGGAAAAAAAAATCCAAGAGAAGGAAGATTAACATCTGTTTGGGAAGATATAGGTTTTTACGGCTTTCTGAAATGTATAAAGGTCATCGAGAGCACGCACATAGGCAGGGAGAGAGTTCCAAAGTTTAGGAGAAAGAACTCTAAAAGAGCGACCGCCGGACCTACTCCTTAGAAAACGAGGGACTACAGCTAGATTTTGTCCACAGGATCTCAGCAGACGAGAAGGGGTGTAAGGAAGAATAAGATGCTCCAATATCTGGGGAGAGGCAAGTTTTAATATCTTAAAAGCAAGACATAAAGTCTTGAATTCTATCCTCTGAGGCACAGGCAGCCAGTGACGCTTAATAATCGTGCTTCTAGCAGAGCAGAATATAGGGAGACCGACTAAAGCCCTAGCTGCAGCGTTCTGAACGCGTTGCAATCTCATAATTTCAGCCTGATTGGCCCCAAGCAGCAACGAGCTTGCATAGTCGAGCCTAGACAGTATGACTGCCTGGATAATCAATTGGCGAGTCGGGGCGTCAAAAAATGTCAACACCGGTCTAAGCCCCCGTAGATAACCAAAGCAGGTCACAGCTATTTTCTTGGTATGACAAGAAAAACTGAGCGTAGAATCTAGCCAGACGCCTAGATTTTTCACCTCAGCAACCGGAATAGGAGTGGGGCCAAGACCAACTGGCCACCACTTATCACCCCAGAGGCTGCTCTGTTTGCCCACAATCAATACCTCGGTCTTTTTGGCGTTGAGCTGCAGGCAATTGGCCGTCATCCATCCAGCCACCTCACTGAGACCCTCACGAAAATTAGCAGCCGCAGTATCGGAGTCCCCACTAAGTGCAACCGCAAGCTGCGTGTCATCAGCGTAAGACACCATTGTAAGGTCCCAACGCTTGGCGACAGCAGCCAACGGCTGCACATAAAGGTTGAAAAGCGTGGGGCTCAATGCTGATCCCTGCGGAACTCCCCGTTCGATACTATGGGGTTTAGACTCAAAGGGAGGCGTGGAGACCCGGAAGGTACGATCAGAGAGAAACGATCGAAACCATTCCAGCACCACGCCCTTGACGCCTGCCTCTCCCAGACGCTGCAGAAGAATTGCATGGGAGACAGTGTCCAAGGCGGCACTGAGATCTAATAATACCAGTGCCGCCGTTTGACCCGCATCCAACACAGCGCGAAGATGTTCAACCATGGAAAGAAGGGCTGTTTCAGTGCTGTGTCCAGCACGAAAGCCATTCTGCGAAGGGTCTAGAGTGTTAGCAGCTTGAAGATGATTGGACAGAATGCCGTTTACATGGGCTTCTGTCACCTTCGCAGCCCATGGAAGGAGGGAGATAGGGCGATAGTTCTCGAGTTTTAGAGGGTCCAGTGAGGGTTTTTTCAGGATGGGGGTGACATAGGCTTCCTTCCATCTCGAGGGGACTATACCTGAAGAGAGGGATAGATTAATGATGTGACGAATAGGAGGCAAGCAAAAAGCAGCTGAATCTTTAAATTGAGCTGGCCTAAGTGGGTCCACAGGGGATCCAGATTTCACTTTAGCTGCCAATTTCTCCAACTCCTCCTCCGAGAGAGCTGATAGTGTCGAAAGAGTCAAATTGTTACAAGGAGTGGACCCCAACTCCACACTTGCCAGCATAGTATTAGGGAAGGAACGGTAGATCTTAGTCACTTTATCAACAAAGAAGGTTGCAAGAGCCTCGCAATGAGATGGGGAACAGACCTCGGGCACAGCGGCTCTGTTAGCAGTGAGATCTTTTAAGACTTTAAAAATCAATTTGGTAGGATTGGTGCTCATAGTGAATTCATGAGAGTAGTACGCTGCGCGAGCCCTGCAAACGGCTCGATGATAGAATTTAACTTTGGCAAGATAGAGAGTTTTCAGTCCCGCCTCATAGGTCTTACGCCATGCTCTCTCTGCTTGTCTGCAGGTAGCTTTCAAAAGCCGTAAGGAATCATTGTACCATGGACTGGATCCTGGTCGACGGCTCTTACTCCACACCGCAGGAATCAGAACGTCAAGAGCTTTAGTGATCCAGTCACAGAAAAGAGTATAGCCAGACTCAACATCGCCAGGAGGAGTCAGAGGGAAGGACTCCAAAAGATGGTGGAATTCCGCGAGTTTAAGTTTTTTCCAAGGACGTCTAAAATTAATTCTGTCTGATGTTTGATACGGAGGGTCCTTAGTAATAACCTGAAACTCGATAAGATGGTGGTCACTCCAAGCTATAGGTCTAGGCGGACTAACTTTGGCCAGAGTCAAGTTGGTAAACAGTGGGTCCAAAATATGACCACCCTCATGTGTGGGGTGGAGAATCAGCTGCGATAGCTGAAGAGCCTCTAGATCAGCAAGGATGCCACTTATCGCTGGAGTATCCGAAGCATCGAAATGGAGATTTAAATCCCCAATGATGCTAAAATTAGCTGAGGTAAGCGCCATGGAGCTAACAAGCTCAGGGAGCGCTTTCCTAAATGAGACATCACTGCCAGGAGGTCGATAAATCACCAGCCCCGACAAAGTGAACTGGTGGTTAACAGTGGCAGCAAAAGAAGCGGATTCACAGCCAGCTATATCCATAGTTTTCCAGATACAGGGATAGCAGGATTTTATAGCCATGGCGATACCTCCTCCTCTGGAATTGCGATTAAGCGTAAAAATAGCATAGTCCGAGGGAAGTGCTAAATTGATTATGGCCGTGGCCTCGTCCTGCAGCCAGGTTTCAGTAATGCAGAATATATCAGGGAATTCCTGAACTAGCAGGTCGTAAATATTTTGGTGATGTTTAGGCAAAGACCTGACATTAAGGTGCCAAATCTCTAAATGTGCAGATGGCTGCGTATGACCAGCAGGAGTAGCCGAAGAAGAATCCACACCGCAGAGGGGTATTATGGAAATAGATAGAGGAGTAGAAATGGGGAGGCACAACCTACCGCAAGGGCAGTCATAGGGGCCGCAAAGAGGATGTAAAAGGGCAGACCTGCAGGAAAAGGGCATATACCGCAGTCTAAGAAGTTCATCCCTAGAATACTGGATAGCCATCTAAGAGGAAGAGAGAACAGAGTCCCACCACGCCCAGCGCCTCCTTAGCGCTGACGAGCGCAGACGGGCAGGACTCTTGGACGAGTTAGGCGCAGCGAAGGCACGCCCGCTGCGCGTCACCGCTGCGCGCTAAATAGAGCGCCTTAAGTAGGCATTTCACAAATAGCAAGAGCGCTAGAACGCTCGGAACTGGCGTCCGAAAGTGTCCCCTTCGCTCCCAATATGGCGAGCGCTAAAGCAGACCCCCGGGAACCAGACCCGCTCAACCAGCGGTGATTTATACAATTAAAATGCAGGTAAATGGCCAGGAGGGAAGGCGCACTAAAAACAGGGGAAATACAAATTAAAGCAAAGCAAATGCAAAACAGGATTTTTAAAAGCGTATAATGCAAGCACAGCAGCGCTACGATATGTGAAACGAGGTTACCTTGTCCAGGGCTACAACAGAGCGTAAACAGAAGGCGGGAGGATAACATTGGCATAGACTGTGGATACACAGTGAACATGAGTAAAAGAACTTGATACAGTTCGGGATTTCTACTACGGGAGCACAAGATTTTTGTTTCTTAAGGAAATACATTCATAAACAGAGTCCAGGACAGAATTACAACCGGCGAGAAAATTATCATTACCAAGATACACTTCTACAGCGCTGATAAATTTGCGGGATTGATTTCCCGAAGAGACGGAACATGTGTTGGCTAAGGCTAAGAACATAACAACAAAATAAAAAACTGGTGAACAAAAGAAGTTGGGGAATCTTGTGACATTACTGTGAAACAATTATATGTGGATACTAGTCTGTGCTGGAGGGCAGAAATCATTAAATTGTTGACTTAGGTCACCTATTAGGGAGGAGGGTGATGATCTCCCAACCTCTAAAGCACCACAGCACACTTAGAGAACTCCAATAATATCACACTGGTCTATGGAGCGCCAAATCCCTTTTATAAAATTCACCCAATAAAGATAAATAATGCACATTCATGTTGGTACGTTGGAGAATTCCATTGGAGTCTCTACGTTTTAGGAATAATCTTGTTTCATTATTTTGTGGGATTTTGGATCTTTACTTAGGATATTGTGTTTCTTCTGGAGTAGGACCTACACAGTTAAGAACATTTGCCTGAGGTGTTAGGTGATATTTCCACAATGGAGTTCAGGTATTTCATTTCCTCACAGTAATTGTCATTTTCTTGTGAATTTCACATAGACCATATAGCGCCGGGACACTCTTGAGTAGCTGAGCGCTCTATAAAATCCATCACTATAAAAAAGGACCACAATTGTGCCCTACACCAGCATACACATTCATTACATCCAGGTTGGGCCGAATTAAGGGGTTGATAAATCTGAAGGTAATGTCCAGTAATGGTAATTAATTCACCGTTCGGTATTATCACTTGATTTAGACTCCTGGTAAATTATATGGGACATAACTTGCAGTAAATTGGTTCCTGCTGAAAGTGCCAAACAAGTTCCCCCTTCACTGCCACCAGACTTTTGTGGTGAAGTCCAGTGACTGACTTTGAAGAACTGTTGTAAGGATGTTTCTGTTTAAAATCTCAGTGACAGCAAAAGCGTGCAGTATCCCACCATGGCATGTTTCCAAACATTAAACCTCAACACTTTTTTTTACTGTACGCACTTTGAAACAATCTCTCTGGGGTGGGAACCTGTGGGTACTTCTTCACAACAGATACGTTGCCTAAATGCCAGCTTGTTAAAAAAATAAACTATTTTACTCCGCCCCTTTACTATGAAATATATAAAATGTACATGTGCAGAGATCACTGCCGCGCGAGGCTAAGCGACAGGCTCTGTCTGACAGCCCCTCTCACGGCGCGCAGCGGTCGCGGAATGCATATACCTCATTCTCTGTGGGAAGCGCTGCCGGTTCGCATACCAACACGCGTCATCACATCCACTTAATGCTACGCTTTCCAAGAAAGCATCGGTAGAGACACTTAGCAGAGGGATTACCGTTGTTAATGTAACACCTTTGTCCCGTATCGATTCACTCCGTGAGGATTATGCACAGCTGCTGACAGACAAGATTAACAATATGAAACAGGTGGTCCTAAGTGCTGGTGCCAGGCAAAGTGCATATTGAATGCCGATCTGGACACTCCTTCTGCACCGCGCGGCCATCCTAATCTTTTCCGCGTTAATACCCACAAATTGGAAAGAATCGATTGCGTGTATCAGTCTTGATGGAGTGCAGAGCGTCTCAGGGGCTCGTGCAATGCCCCTCCATTAATAACTGATCAATGAGCCATTTTGCTAAGTGCATTGTGTGGTTTCAGTGGGTTGGGACACATCGGTTTCGACAACAACGCTATCCATATAAAAAAATGCACCATAAATTGCCAGTTTTGCAAACAAGGCCAATATTTTCTCACATAAAAAAAAATACGGGGCAGATTTACAAGCCCCTTGCACCACTTCTCCCATGTTAAAAGTGACGCAAAAGTGGCGCAAGGGGCTTGTAAATCTGCCCGTACATGTTTTAGCCGGTATTTTACGAGGATATATTAAGACGAGGAATGCAATACGTAATAGCAAACCAAGATCGTGTACAGAAAAATGCACCTGTATTCAATAGATGAGCACGTTTAAAGGGCTCGAACCAATCGATCACTATTTAAAGGTATTGTGACACACGATGTGGCCAGCAGTGAGTAGGGAAAAAACGAAGCCAATCAGGAACCAGGAGGAACGCTGGCGCGGAGGCCGGTGAACAGCGGGGGGGGGGTCAGGGTGTTTGGAAGTGGAACAGAGCCGGAGGCCGCGAAATCCCTGCCAGGGGCCGCCACGCAAATATGTATCCATCCTCAGAGGATTATTATATTAAGGATATATATTGGCGTGGCGGCCCCTGGGGTTTGGCGGCCCTGTGTGCTGGTGCACAGCTTGCACATGCCTAAGGGCGCCCCTGCGTCGTGACAGCCAGATGGCCGACTGACTCTTGGAAGACCCACCTGGAAGAATGAAGGGCATCACAAGTGTGATGAGACTCATCAATCAATATTGGAGTCAATGTTGCTTTTGATCGCGACCAAGAAATACATGATTATTGTGTAAAGTCGAATGTGGCCACTGTCGGGATATACAGCTGAATGGGTCGTAGACGTCCACTTAAATTCATTTTTGTAGCGCATCGAGTGTGTTTGAAGTACAGAAAAAGGTAGTAGAGGTTATATTGGGCCATATGTAGGTAAATGGCATTTACCGAATTGTAAATACCGAATTTTACCGATTCGGTATTTACAATTCGGTAAATGCCATGTAGGTAATTATTCTGTAACAATTACCGAATCGGTAAGAATCAGTAATTACCGTTTCGGTAATTACAGAATCGGTATTTGCCATTGATTCCTATGGGCCTTGAAGCCCATAGGAATCAATAGCAAATACCGATTCGGTAATTACCGAATCGGTAAAATTACCGATTTTGCAAGGGGGACAGGGTGTCACTTGGACACCCTTTTGCACCCCTGTTTCTGGCTTGTATGCCATGTGACACACATACATGTCCTTAGGGCATGTCTGTGTGCCACATGGCACAGGTGTACATGCACAGATGTGCATGTACACAGGGATTCGTTATTTACCATGCCATCATATTTCATGGTAAATAACGAATTCCTAAGGGCCTGTGGCACTGTTTCCAGTGCCACCTACATCCCATATTAACGATTCTGTACATTTACCGAATCGGTAATTTACAGATTCGGTAAATTTACCGATTCGGTAAATATACAGAATCGGTAATATTTTGGCCACCTACATCTGAAAATCAAAATACCGGTCGGTAACGGCCGAAATCGTCCGTTACCGACCGGTATTTGGCCACCTACATATGGCCCAATGTGGCTAGAACCTCCTGCTCTCGCCCCTCTTTAGAAACCGCTCGGTGGGGTGCCTGTCTCTTTGTGCAGTCCACATTGGCTAAAGCAGAGGGGCCGTTGAGCACCAGGAAGGATGACGGCTTACATGAAAAGCCCCTTTTGTTTCAGCAGCTTCCTCCACATGTGAAGCTCTCGAAATATTAAGACTTCTTGGTTGGTATGTTAGCAATTACACATGCAGTTACAAATAGGTAAGCGCTCATAGAAATAGCTCAGTGAGGAGTAAGGAGATAAGGGAAAATAAGATAACATTTGTAAGGCTCAAACGATTGCCCAGAAGGGCGTCTTGGCGCTGGCGGCAAGAACTGCAGAGGTTGAAAATAGAAAACACAGGGACGAGCAAGAAACCACAGATAGTAAAGATGAGAAAAAGTGCAGGAGGCAGATTTACAAGAAACTGACGCATCTGTGTCTTAGAGTTGAGATGTGTCAGTCTCCCTGCACCTGCGTTTAAAACCCTTGCGCCACCATGGATGCGTCGTATTTACAATACGCCACACCATAGCTCAAGGATTGATGCAAAGGTCATGCATTGCTGGAGTTGTGTCGCAAGCACGACACAATTTCAGCAATGCATGGGGAGGCCTATACTTATTGTGCTGCGTCACTCCTTACACCTGCTCCAAGCAGGCGCTAGGTTTTGACGCAACGGCATCCCAGAAGGAGCGCAGTGAAATCTTGTAGATTTCACTGCGTCACTTCTAGAATGCTTTCCTGAGTGGGCACGACCACCCTGCATACATTATACCTGAAGCAGGTATAATGTGGTGCAGGGCTTTACAACGTGATGCATCTTCCTAGATATGTCACGTTGTAAATGGGCTGCAAGGTGGTACATTGTTTACGCCGCCACGGGGTCACAAACAGTGATGCAACGACAGCGCAAAAGTGACGCACGGGGCTTGTAAATATGCCCCTAGCTTTTTAACTGTTTCCTAAATGTGAACAAGTTTCCCTGAAATCTGTGGTGATGTGGCATTTGGTTACAAAGCTTGGCTGTGGCATGTACAAAGAGTCTGCCACCACAAGAAGATTTATAAATCATGGGCATTCCCATGGACTTAAATGAAGATGAGCATAGGCAGCTATAGGGAGAATACCATCTCATTTAGTTTTAGAAGTACTCGGCGCCGGTTCCTTGAAGGGCATTATGTGCCACACAAAGATATTTAAAGGCAATTCTGCTCTTGACTGGCAGCCAATGAAGCTCTTTGAGACCATTTTTTTTCAAATTTGTGTTTTTTCAGTTTTTTCAAGAGCCGAACAGCAGCAAATTGCAGCCTCTGGAGCTTTTTTAAAAGACCTTGTTCAGCAGCTAATTAAGTGGCATTGCAATGCTTCAAATGTGATAATACCAGGGAGACTACCACTATAGTTTGCAGCTAGTTCAGGATGAAAGGTAAACATTTTCTTAAAGTTTTCAACAAGAACAAACAAGATGAGATCAGATGATCTATCTGATCTTTGAATGGGAGATTTGTGTCAAAGATCACACCAAGGTTTTTTATTAGTTCAGAAATAAGTTTATTAAATGGAATTAAAATCGAATTACATAATATGATAGAGCAGTAAATTGTCACATACAATGATAAAAAGCATTAAAAGGAATAGTTGGGTATAAATACAAAGTTAACATGACATGGAAATAAAAGAAAAGAGAGTAAATGTATATGGTCAAAGAAGTGATACATTACTAATAAATACAAATATAATAATAAACATAAGCAAGTTAATATAATACCACAGTAAGGAAAGTCATGGAGGTTTAAAAACTTCTTGTTGAATAGGAATTAGAGAAAAGGAGACCTTAGCATTAGCATCCAGGAACATAGTGACAGGTAACCATAAACTCAAACCTTTCGTAGCAATTTGAATAGGGTGTACAAAGGCTGTATCTAATATATGATTATGACAAACTGCATACCACCAAGCTTGGAAAGATAATTTAGTGAAATCTTTCCAATACTTAGTAATTTGCTGAAAAGCAACTGCTAATAATAGGTCTAAGATCTTTATATTGGAATTAAAAGTACTCTAAGCAGAAGCTAAACTTCCTAAAAATATGTTTGTGATGGAGAAGGGAATTGTGGAAGCAAAAACTAAGTTAATTTGAGACCAAAATTTTTTCCAAAAGCTGTGTACATGAGGATAAGTGAAAAGTAAGTGTTTTAAGTCAGTGAAAGCGTTGGAACAAGTCCAACAATTGTCCAGGAGGTCATTGTGTCTAGTATGTCTATAGCGCCATGAAGCCCCCGGGCGTACGAGCGCTTAATAAATACATATCAATATCAATATCAATATGTAAAGCTGCAGGGCATAGAATGAGCCTATTATAGATGAAAACAAGTGTTTGTGTAGATTTTACCGCTCTGGAGGGTTTCCTAATTTTGGTACATATTTTATTCCATTAGAGAGTCTACCAGTCTACCCCTAAGTCGTATTCCCAAGACAGCTCTATTTGAGTTTTTTCCCTAGGAATAAGTGATATACGAAGATTAGAATAAATAGTGGATACTCTGGGGTAAGTGCGAAGAAGACTGTAGATCCTGTTGATTGGAGAGGAAGTAGGAAGATTAGGAGAAAGGAACTGAGTGTGAAGGGCATTCGTCTAAAGAGTATATTTGGACTGAAAAGATGAGGGGAGGTCAAAGAGACGTCTGGCTAGTAGGAAAGCAATAACCTCATCTTGTTCATAAAGTTCATCAAGCCAGATTAGGCCTCTATGGGCCAGATGTAGGAGAATCGTATTTACCGATTCATAAATACCGAATTTTACCGATTCGGTATTTATGAATCGGTAAATATGAAGGAGGGAGATTTAGGAAGAATCAGTAATTGAATTATCGATTCTTTAAAATTCGGTATTTACCGATTCGGTAAATACCGAATCGGTATTTCCTATTGATTCCTATGGGCTGTGAAGCCCATAGGAATCAATGGGAAATACCGATTCGGTAATTACCGAATCGGTAAATACCGATTCCTGCAAGGGTGCAGGGGGTGTCACTTTGACACCCTCTAGCACCCCAAATATAGGCATGTGTGCCATGTGGCACACAGACATGCCCCAAGGGCATGTCTGTCTGTCACATGGCATAGGTGTGCATGCACAAATGTGCATGCACACCTGGATTCGGTATTTTACCACCCAATTGGATTGGGTGGTAAAATACCGATTCTGTAAGGCCCTTGGGACTCAGAAGAGTCCCACCTACATCGGGAAGTTACCGAATCGGTAAAAATACTGATTCAGTATTTTACCGATTCAGTAAATTTACTGATTCGGTAATTTTACCGAATCGGTAAAATAGGGCCCCTACATGCCAATTCTTAAATACCGGTCGGTAACGGCCGAAATCGGCCGTTACCGACCGGTATTTAGGCTCCTACATCTGGCCCTATGTCTCCAAGATTTCCAATAGAAGGGTTTTTCGCGAATCAATATAAACCTATTAGGCCATAAAGTAGATTTAAGGAAGGAGTTTAGATCCTTGGGGAATAGTGATATTTCAGACTCTAAAATTTGGTATGTATGTTTAAGGATAGGAGTATATATGGTTTGTGATTTGCGGGTAAAAGATAACTATTCTTGAAATGGAGAGGGGGAGAGGTAGGAGCACTCAATCTTAACAGGCAATCCAAAAAAAGACTTGAAGAGCCATCTTGATTTTTGATATGCAGAAAAATCAGGAAAATTAACCCCACCTTATGATTTTGGACGTATTAACTTTAATAATGACATGCAAGATTTTTTATTATTCCACAACAATGAAGATAATATAGAGTTAATCTTTAAAAAAAAAATTGTAAGGAATAGGTATTGGGATATTAGAAACTGTATAGAGTATTATGGGAGTTAACATCATCTTAATTGTGTCCCGACGACCCCACCATGATTGATATAAGGAATGACATCTACTAGTTAGTGTGGAGATTTTTTGTTTACATTTATCCACACACAAGTAAAGTGTTACTGAAAGTGAAGGATTGAAATATAGATCTAAATATTTTATGTGGTGTAAAGTTCCAAGTAAAGCTTGAAAAGGTAAAATCATCTTTAAAAGTATACTTAGTCAGAGGCAAGATTTTGTATTTCTCATTGTTTAATTTGTAACCGGAAACCGAAGCAAAGGAATCAACTTCTTGTAAAAATGCAGGGAGAGATGATTGAGGTTGTGAAATAAATAATATTACATCGTTCGCATATGCTGCTAGTTTACTTTGCTGATTTTTAAAATCAAACCCATGTATCTCTTGATTATGGCGTTTTCTAGACAAGAATGGTGCTAAGGCTAAGTTAAAAAGAAATGGGGATAGAGGACACCCTTGGTGAACACCCCTGCCCAAATTAATTTGGGAGAAGTGAGGCTGTTAAGACAAACATGGATTTGAGTAAAGAATATAGATAAAAGATACAATTTTGGGGCCAAAACCAAACCATTTAAGCTTTTGAAAAACATAAGGCCAATCAACTTGATCAAACAATTTTTTCTGCGTCTAATGCCACTGCTGCTAGAGAGTGAGGCAAGTGGGAGGATTTTGACAAGATGTCAAAATATAAGCGAATATTGTCAGAAATAAGACGGCCTTTAACAAATCTGGATTGCTCTTTGCCTTGTAATTGGAGAAGGTATGATTCAAAGCGAAGAGCCAGGGCTTTACAAAAAATCTTATAATCAATATTGACTAATGACATAGGTCTGTAGTTTTTGCAATATTTTAAATCTTTTCCTTCTTTAGGAATAAGACATATCAGGGCATCCAAAAAGGACGCGGGTCCCTCGCTCACTGTGCCACTGGATTCAAGTAAGCCTGGCTGAAGAAGGGTGGGGCAATCCTGTTTTCTATGCAGCTTACGATTGATACGCTTGTTTTTAAGCGGCATGCTTTTTTCAGGTCATATGCACGACCGCTAGCTTTTAAACTCATACAGCCGTGACAGTGCTACAACTTATTGCCTGATAAAAGCTCACGACTCATGATACTGTGAGTTAATGGGACTTTTAATTTCACGAGTGGGTAGAGAGTGGATGGCTGACTATACGTGCGCTGGATGAATTATTTTAAACGAGTAGTAATGGAGTTGGGTTAACAGAGTTTTGTGCGCTTATCTCCTTTTGCTCTAGAGCGGTGCTTCCCCTTCTTCCTGAGCCGTGGCCAGGTGGGGTGAGGTTTTCACCTCTTACAAGTATGGTAAGATGGTTCTCTTATGCTACATTGGTATTTGCTAAACTAGATCCAATGTTGAGACGTGTGCACTAATTTAGTGCCTTTGATTTACATATATGGTTACCTAACACTAGAAAGAATATATACTTCTATGTTTTAAATCATGAAATGAACTTTGTACGCTGAGTTTCCTTAAAGGGTACCTTTTTTTGACCTTCATGTGTTCATTCCTCTTTTTAGTATATTCAATCGACTTAGAAGAGTGAAAGAAACGATGCGAACACCTAGTGATTTCAGGTGATCTCTGTATCTATTTTTTGATTTTGAGCACATTTTTGGTTTCATTTATCACTAATTCTGCGGTAGCTATCAGTAGATACGGTCCTGAAGAAAGCAACGACGACTGTGTCACCATTCGCTGAAACATGTCGACCCTATAAAACACCTGGGCAGTCCATACTATAGTGACTGTCACTGACTACTTTTTAATATTGGAAGAGTGGGTAAAATCTGAATAAAATTGTTAGTACCCCCCATCCAATTTTAACAACACTTCTTTTTCTTATTTTTTCACACTTCTTTGTGCACTGCAACATCAGTCCCCCATTTGTCAAGTGTGCCAAGATCCTCTCAACTGAGTAGCAAGACCACAGTAAGACCCATCTGACCGGCGGAGGGTTCCTCTCTAAACATAAGGACCCTCCCCCGTGAAAGTGAAGTGGCACTCCTGGTGGTGGTCTTGATGGAATCCCAAATGATGAAGGGCGGTTCCGTGTGGTGACTGATGGGCATCCTTGTTTGACCACTACGGGGATGACCCTAGATAGATACACACATGTTGAGGACATCTAGGTCTCCAAGTTAGGTGACATTGTGCGTACATTATAGTTCTTCTACTAGACCCTCTGATATATTTGTTGTTAAATGTTTGTAGGGAACCTATCGGAGCTCGGTCTTATAAATTCCCTTTGGTCCTAATCAATTGTTTTTGCTTGGTCTACTTCAATGACATACTGATATACTCTTCTAATGTAACCGATCATATACAACATGCGAGAACAGTATTGTTTTGGAGAGATTACAAATAAATTCTCCATATGCCAAACTTGAGAAATGTAAGTTTCATGCCTCTGAAGTGGAATTCTTGGGCTATGTTATCAGCGCCAGCGGCCTCAGGATGGATACGAGGAAGGTGGCTGCAATCACTCAGTGGGAGTCACCTACTAGCCAAAAGGCCCTGCAAAGTTTCATTGGCTTTGCCAACTTCTACAGGAGATTCATTAAGGATTTCTTTAAAATCGTTCACCCCTTCACCCACTTGCTGAAGAAAGGGGTATCCTTTGTGTGGTCGGATTCAGCTGAGCACGCCTTCCAAGATCTAAAAGCCAGTTTCATCCAGGCTTCCATTCTGCAACATCCTGATGCTCAACTACCATTCATGATGGAAACAGATGCATCGTACCACGCATTGGGGGTATCTTATCACAGAGACATCCTGAGACAGGGCAGCTGCATCCGGAGGCCTTTTATTCCAGGAATTTCTCCTAGTGAAACCAACTATAGTATTACTGAGAAAGAACTGTTGGCTATCAAAAGGGCTTGTGAGGAGTGGAGACATCATCTGATGGGGGCCAAGCACACAGTTGAGATCTATACCGACCATCGCAACCTACTGTTCCTGAAGACAGCTAGAGCTCTAACTCCGCGACAATTACTCTGGTCTCTCTTTTTTACGGACTATGATTTTATCATTAAGTACCGACCAGGACCCCAACACGGAAAGGCTAATGTCCAGATCCGAAACCTATCTCAATGAAGAGAAAAGGTCTGTGACAGAGCCTCCTCGCATCTTGAGTAAGGCCACATTAGTGGACAAAGACATCGCTTTAGTCATCAAAAACGACTTCGTAGAAGACCTGAAGGTATGCCTGTCAGTAATGGGTAAACAGGCTTGGGTGGCAGAAGATCCGAAGCCAAGTTACAGAAACGTGTTATCCAGTGGACTCGTGACACCCACTTAGGAGGACACATGGGGATCTACAAAACTATCGCTCTGGTAGAAAGAAGTTTCTAGTGGCCTGGGTTGCGAGAGGCAGTTAAATAGATCATCACAAGATGTGCAGTCTGTGCACAAGGCAAATCCAGTCACATTAAACCTTTCGGGCTTTTGTGTCCTATCCCTATTACACCCACTCCATGGCACACAGTATTCATGGACTTCATTGTGGAAATGGCACCTAGTAATGGATACACAGTAATCCTTGTGTTAGTGGATCTCCTGACCAAGATGGGCCATTTTGTCCCCTTGAAAACATTGCCGACGTCTTCTACCTTAGCAGGAGAGTTCCTACAACATGTGGTAATGGCACATGGAATACCATTGGTTCTTATCACGGATAGAGGGACACAGTTCACCTCACGATTCTGGTAGAAACTATGCAAGACCTTGAGAATTGATGCCCGTCTATCGACCAGCTATCATCCACAAACCAATGGGAAGACCGAGCTCTTGAATCAAACTCTAGAACAGTACCTCAGGTGTTTTTCGGTGCAGAAGAATGGAGTACATTGTTGTGGACGGCCGAATTTGCATACAATAACGGGAAACACACCACACTGGGATGTTCTCCATTTTATTGCTTGTATGGAAACAATCCTGTTAGACCTGGCATAATTGGTGTAGGTCTCCATTCCCCTGCGACTCTTCCTGTTTTGTATGTTGGCTGGCTATAGATGTTCTGGGTGCCGTGCCACTGCTACTCAGTGCCGCAGCGCGAATGCCCAATGTATATAAATGACTGTGTGAAATAGGATAACTCTGACGCTTACATTAGTATAGCCTGTTTTGTTAAGGATTACTTTCTATCACCTATCTGGGACTAGGAACCCGATAGGAACTACGAGTTTGATATGTTTATGATCAGGCCGGCAAGGGCCACCATTTAGTAAAGACTGTTTAGGTATTATATGGTGTAAAATGCCTTTCCTGATAACGCAGTAGTTTCTTGTTTAAAGCTTTACTGTGGGTTGTTGCGAGTATGCGTATTGGCCGTCGGTTTTGGAGCAGCAGGGCCAGCTGGAATAGACCTGGCTGGAGAGAGAGATCGGTATTCCAAGCGTGGAGAGGGGTGACTCTTTGATCCAAGCAGGGTCGTGCCTGGCAAGGTGAATGATAGCAGACCCCCTCATTCTGAAAGGGCAGGATGTCGCCTCATAAACCAAGTGCTCCCCGACCCCACTGATCTGGTTCTGACTGGAGTCAGTGATTTGCAACCTTAGAGAACAAAGACTTTTTAGGTATAAATTGCTGCGCTGGAACTTTGGCCAAGTGTGTTACTTCTGGAAGTCAAGACGAGACTCTATCCGAGTGAACAGAGAAGAAGGACTTTGCAACTTTAAACCCATGTTGCCGAAGAAACTACCCGAGGGCCCAAATCGAGGGAGCCTCCTGCCGAAGTCTCAGGGACATTAGACTTCACCCAGTCGGCCATTGGAATTCCTGTGCGAGGAGTCTGACCCTATGCCTCATGGGAACTGTCCAGCCCGAACTGCCAAGCCATGTCTTCCCTGGACCAGAAACCAGCATCCTGGGACCGGTTTAGGGTTCATAACTCTCTTCAGCCAGGCTATCTTGAATCCAGTGGCAAAGTGAGCAAGGGACCCACGTCTGGGCATACCCTGCCAACTTAGGGCGAACAAAGCGATACCAAAGGGATGATGGACGGAGCGTTTGAGCAAATCAAACACTCATACCCAATCAACTGATCTGGGTTTAATCCATCATCATTCTTTAGCTCACTCAGCCACCCCAGTTCAGACATGGCCATATGCGAATCAGTCTGACCTTGTGCCTCATGGGAACAGTCCCGCCCGAACTGCCAAGCTATGTCTTCCCTGGGCCAGAAATAAGCATCCTGGGACCAGTTTCGAGTTCATAACCCTCTTCAGCCAGCCTATCTTGAATCCAGTGGCAAAGTGAGCAAGGGACCCACGTCTGGGCATACCCTGCCAACTTAGGGCAAACAAGGCGATATCAAAGGGGATGATGGACGGAGCGTTTGAGCAAATCAAACACTCACCCCAAGTCAACTGATCTGGGTTTAATCCATCATTATTCTTTAGCTCACTCCACCACCCCAGTTCAGACATGGCCATATGAAGTCAGTCTGACCCTGTGCATCATGGGAACAATCCAGCTCGAACTGCCAAGCCAATTCTTCCCTAAAGTGATGCAAAAGGTATTCAGGCCAGTCACACGGGATGGTGCGGCCTGTGCACCGTGCAAGCAACTCACTAACATCCCTCCAGTAAGTGCCAAGCCCGGGGCAGTGCCACAAAAGATGAAGAAGATCTGCGCTCACCGCACCACACCTAGGTCAGGAAGCGTCTGTCCTGTGGAAGTACTTATTTATTAAGTTGGGTGTGAGATAGGCCCTGTGAACTATATATACCTGGAATTGGCGGAAGCGCATATTTCTGGGGATGCGTACCGGGCTTTTAAGGATCTTTTCCCATTCTTTGTCCGCCAACGCTCACCTAAGGACAAGGCATCATCTCGCTTCTTAGACTTGGGGATGGTAACAGCAACACGCCTCCTCACTAGAAGATGGAAGGCGAGCACTGCACCAGGTGTGCGGGCATGGGTTCTGACCCTACAGTCGTGTGCCCGAGCGGAGTGGACTGTCATACGGAGGGAAGAAACAGTGGGACTCTGCAGGGAACCCATGGCAGAACAATTGGAACGCATGCTCAATGCTCTACAGACAGCAGACAACGCTGCAAGCGTAGGGGGACAGGAGACTAGTCAGGCACAGCGAGCGGTGGGTGGGTACGAAGCGGACAACGCATCTGACACACAGATTGGTGCACAACATGAAAATACGTAGGGAAAGCAGCACAATTGAGACACGTAGGCTAAGGGGCTGGGTAGGGGAGGGAGGAGGGGGGCGGGCTCCGGGGTTGGGCATGGGGATGATCAAAAATATACCTATTTGACGGTGCCGCAGTTTATTGTTTCTCTTTTGTTACAAACAACCTTTTGCAGTTGTTATACGCATATTTGATTTGTCACTTTTCACAAGTCTAGGGCGGATTGACTTCTTTATGCTGCGGACATTCTCAGGCGCCCAAGGTTATCGTGCATACTATCTGTGTGTAATGTTATAATGCCTCATGGTTATGTCATGGTGATTATGTATTTTAAGCCGGGCATGGCTGAAAAACCGCACTATATGCAATGGCGCACCTACTGCAATGTTGAATTGTTTCCTTTTTCAAAAAAAAGAAATGCCAATAAACAGAGGGTGCACAGACATAATATCGACTCCACAATATCGAATGGACAAAATATCGAGTTTTAAATATCGTTTGGAGAAAATATCGACTTGCCAGAATATCGACAGCCAAAATATCGTTTTTAAGGTAAGTGAAGTAATATCGACTGTAAATAATATCGAAAGTAAAAAATATCTTTTTTTATATAATATGTAATTATTTATAGTGTTTTTATGTTATAATATGTGTGAAAAGTGTCATTTTATGTTATAATTATTTTTAATTAATGATTTTTTTAAAATTATTGTGTAATTTTATTCTGTAGCGGGTTGTGGGTTTATAGGGGAATAGGGTGGGAAGTAATTTAATTATAATTAATTAAATATGTAACTTTATTAATTGGTAGTAATAATTAATTAAATGGTAATTAAATATTATATGTTAATTATTTAAAATTTAATTGGTAATTAATTTAATTTAATTGATTAATTGCTAATTATGTAAATTAAAATAATGTATTTCCTGTAGCGGGTTGTGGGTTTATAGGGCAATAGGGTGGGAAGTAATTTAATTATTATTTATTAAATATGTAAATGTATTAATTGGTAGTAATATTTAAGTAATTGGTAATTAAATAATATTTGTTAATTAATTAAAATGTAATTGGTAATTAATTTAATTTAATTGATTAATTGCTAATTATGTTAAATTAAAGGGGTATTTTTAGGGTTCAGGGTCAGTTTTTAGTTTTTGGGTAAAGGGGTACTTTTAGGGTTCAGGGTCAGTTTTTAGTTTTTGGGTAAAGGGGTATTTTTAGGGTTCAGGGTCAGTTTTTAGTTTTTGGGTAAAGGGGTATTTTTAGGGTTCAGGGTCAGTTTTTAGTTTTTGGGTAAAGGGGTATTTTAAGGGTTCAGGGTCAGTTTTTAGTTTTTGGGTAAAGGGGTATTTTTAGGGTTCAGGGTCAGTTTTTAGTTTTTGGGTAAAGGGGTATTTTAAGGGTTCAGGGTCAGTTTTTAGTTTTTGGGTAAAGGGGTATTTTTAGGGTTCAGGGTCAGTTTTTAGTTTTTGGGTAAAGGGGTATTTTTAGGGTTCAGGGTCAGTTTTTAGTTTTTGGGTAAAGGGGTATTTTAAGGGTTCAGGGTCAGTTTTTAGTTTTTGGGTAAAGGGGTATTTTTAGGGTTCAGGGTCAGTTTTTAGTTTTTGGGTAAAGGGGTATTTTTAGGGTTCAGGGTCAGTTTTGGGTTTTTGGGTAAAGGGTTTTTTTAGGGTTCAGGGTCAGTTTTGGGTTTTTGGGTAAAGGGTTTTTTTAGGGTTCAGGGTCAGTTTTGGGGTACAGGGGTACAGGGGTACAGTGTAAAAATAAAGTAAAATTAAATTTACATTAATTTAATTTTATGAAATTAAATTAAATTATATTGAAATAATTTTAAATAATTTAAATTAAAAAAAATTATTATATACTTACCAATACTTACGTTGTAATGGTAGTGCGTTGTAAAAGTTGCGTTGTAACGTCATATATCCACTGTTGCACTCTTTGCAGTGGGAATAGTAATTTTTACTCTTTTGTATTTGTACGTTAATAATATTGGCTATTATTTAATTAAATTTTGTTACTATATATATATATGTTTTAAGAAATATGATTAAAAAAATATTATTTTTTTACTTTCATTAATTATTTAATTATTAAAAGTTATTTTAAGTATTGTTAATTATATTTTAGTAATTAATTTTTTATATTAATGTAATTAAACATTGTTTTTATTAAAGTCGATATTTTTTACAACTATATTTTTGTTAACGATATTTTGTACTCGATATTTTTGTACTTACCTGTTTGTACATACAAACTCGATATTTTGGTTGTAGATATTTTCTCGCCGATATTTTGGGTAGTCGATATTTTGGTAATCGATATTATTTCAGTGATCCAAACAGAGTTGACAAAAAAAAAGAATGGTGATGGATTAAACCCAGCCTGGCTGATGAGGATTATGAATCCAAAACTGGTCCCAGGATGCATTTTTCCGGTCCAGGGAAGACATGGCTTGGCAGTTTGGGCTGGACTGTTCCCATGAGGCACAGGGCAGACTGATTTGCATATATCCATGTCTGAACTGGGGTGCTGGAGTGAGCTAAAGAATGGTGATGGATTAAACCCAGATCAGTTGACTGGGGGTGAGTGTTTGATTTGCTTAAACACTCCGTCCATCATCCCCTTTGGTGTCGCTTTGTTCGCCCTAAGTTGGCAGGGTATGCCCAGACATGGCTCCCTTGCTCACTCTACCACTGGATTCAAGATAGCCTGGCTGATGAGGATTATGAATCCGAAACCGGTCCCAGGATGCATTTTTATGGTCCAGGGAAGACATGGCTTGGCAGTTTGGGCTGGACTGTTCCCATGAGGCACAGGGTTAGACTGATTTGCATATGGCCATGTCTGAACTGGGGTGGTGGAGTGATCTAAAGAATGGTGATGGATTAAACCCAGATCAGTTGACTGGGGGTGAGTGTTTGATTTGCTCAACGCTCCGTCCATCATCCCCTTTGATATCGCTTTTGGCATATACGATAGCATATCATGTAAAGTAGTACTGTTTGTTATACAGTTCTCTGTGGTGTTTCAGTAATAGTATTCAGCATTGAATTTAAATATCTGTGTAGCTTCCAGTAATGATTATTCTATTTCATTACTATGACAGCGACCCAAACTCCACTATCCCCACACTGTACTCATCTCTTCCCGCTAACGCCCAGGAGCACCCAACTCACAATAACCATCCCCAAGTTCGTTAAGCACTTTTCTCAAAGATCTAACTAGGTGGGCCCAAGTCTCTCATCCCTGGACCATTGAACAACTGCTACAGAATTATTTTCTTCTTAACCCCTGGCAGAGACACCGAAAAGAGAGATTGTAGGTATGCAATGCAGATGAGCACATTCAGGGACTGTAGCTGAAAAGTTATCTGTTCTACCTTTGTAAGAATGACAGCTGTAGAACAATGAATTGTTGCTGTTGTTCCTTATGTAGCTATTTAAACACACCACAGTTAAGAAGTCAAACTTGTGGATCTTTTACAACAGTGTGGGTTATTTTATTCAACCTGGATTTAACACCTAGTAAGCACATTTAAAAGTATTTTGTTGTTGGAGTTTTGAAAAACGTTTAAGGCTGGTTGCACATGTAGAATCTTTCATTGACTTTCTGTCATGCAAGTATTGGTGTTTATGTATTTATCCAAACTGAAATTATGCAAAGGGGCAAAGTTCAAATGGTTCACAAACACACACAAGCCCCCATTTTTACAAGTGTGAATTAATGTACTAATTTCTTTTATATAGCACGCAGCTACTTGGAGAGAGTCCCGGCACTCAGCATAGAAGAACAGGAGTTTAAAAAGATGTGTCTTCAGGGCCTTCTTGAAGGGTGCTTGCTCGGTTATTAATCTCAAATGACCAGACAGCTGATTCCACATACTTGCTGCTCTGGCCATAAAGAAGGATCCCCCTCTCGAAGTTTTCAGAAACAGGGGATTGTTAACAGGCCTGCGCTAATGAAGCATAGCAGTCTTCGTTGTCTAAACTCCTTGATCCTCTCATTTAAGTAATCAGGACCCTTGTTATCAAGAGCCTGGTGGGCCAGAGTCATAGTTTCGAACAATATATGCTTGTGCACTGGAATCCAATGAAGTTTCTCACGGAAATGAGATACAGGGGCATGTTTAGGTAGCCTATAGATTAAGGGCATTGCCATGTTCTGTATTACTTGTAGACGCATGACTAAGTAGTCAGGAAGACCCAGATACAGAAAGTTGACATTACCCAATCGGGACAAAATCAATGCTATGACCACTGTTACTAGGGATTCGTGGGGTTGAAGATACGAAATTCCCTGAGCATACGGAGGATCCAGAGACAAGATCTAACCACTGCAGAAACCAGTACTTTGAAGGAGTGCTGGGAGTCAAACAACACACCCAGGTTTCTGGCCACCGCCGTTGGGGGTGGAGGGGCAACCTCACTGGGCCAAGCTCCAGTCCACCTAAAGAAGCGTTCAATGCAAACAAAATGTCTCCATATTTCTCTGCATTGCATTGTAGTTTAATAGACTGGAGCCAGTTTAACAGTGCCTTCATACAGAGGGCAAAATATTCTTTGGCGCTCACTGAATTCCCCTTATAAGAGAGCAGAAGCTGTGCATCATCCTCATATGTAACAAAGATAGACCACTTCTAGAAAAATAACTAAGTAAATGTGGATTGCCCAGTAGTACTAGGGCATCTCACAAAAAGTGATGGACTGGCATCACACACCACCTGGTGTCATGCTTCATCATCTGCCAGTCCTCGCCCTCCAGAAACCCCGTTTGGTGGAGGACGGGCATACACCTGGAGACAGGGATGCACTTTCTAAAGTGAGTGGGGGCCCTAAGGGAATAGTGAGTTAAAAGGCCATCAAGAATTCCCCCATGAAACTTTATTTAGTAAGGGAACCATGTGGAGTTTAAAACCAAAGGTGCGGTGGATAAGAAAACAATCATTCAATCACCGCCATGTGATTTTTCAAAAGACAAGAGGTCAACATGTTTCAGCCATAGTGTCCCAAAGGTACAAGGCTTTCGTCAGGACCAAATAAGGGGCTCCAGTCTTACCCTACTGTATAGGTAGTGCCACTCTGTGGATATGACCTATAGTCCTTGTCCACTCTAGAGGTCCAATGACCTGTAGAAATACAAAAAGAAATTAATTCAAAATATATGAAAGGTATATTCAGACATACTTGGTGAATGTGTGAGAAACTCAACTCCATCGAAGAGTTTAATTTCTACTGTTTACAGAAAAATATTTGAAATCAAGCTGTAAGGGCAGTTAAATAATCTTACCCAGTAGGTGGGAGCAGTTTGCCCCATGGGAGGCGAGGGTCTGGGGGTACCCCGTGGTTACACCCGCTGTAAAAGGAGGAGTGAGCAAAAGTATTTAAACTGTAATCCGTGTTTAAACACGGTCACAGTGTCAATGGTAGTTGCATCTGGGCATGAAGATCGAGACTTACTGCATGTGGGGCGATTCCCCGTCGGATCACCTACGTAGTACCGCTCTCAATTCCTCCCCGGCGACAATGTGTTGTTCCGGGTTCGTAATTTATATAGTGTGGGTCATCGAAGGATGATGATGTACAGGTGAAACAGCAGTCATAATTATGGGCGCCATCTCATGACGTGCTGTTTCCTGAGTCTGCATCACGCTCAGCCCAAAACGTGCCTGATCGCGTTCTGGTGCCTGGGTTGGGGCGTGGTCAGGAGGCGGCCAGTGTTTAGGGAGCGCGGCGCTTAGTAAACACAGAAAGGGTCCGGTTTCCCATGTGGGCGTTGAAAATTGCGAACATAATACGCATTGTTTCTAGTTCAAAGTCCATTGCTTAACAAGAGGGCAGTACGTATTAAGTGTTCAACTAGATCAGGAAAGTCTCCCGAAGAAAGACCAGGGTTTTTAAAAAAAAGGGCATCTGTTAACATTTATAGCCCTATTCGAATTGGAGAAAAGAGATCACGTGGTGATTGGAGAGATAGCATAGCATAGTGCGCTATCCTTGATGTCATTATGGAGACAAAGAATGCTTTTTAGAAACCGGTGAAATGTATTTCCATACAAATTATTATATATATGCGCGCCTTACTCTATATGGTTCCCTTCATTTGAAGCGTTATAATTTAAAACACAGCAGCTGAGCGGCAAATGACTGCATTGTCAGGTCACCTGAATTAACTGTGTCAGAGTGTTTTGAGCAAAGTCCCAGACAAGCTAAGGAGTCGAATGTAGAATATTAAGCGTAAGTAGTGTATTGTGAGCACAACTCCAGACAAGCTAAGGAGTCGAATGTAGACTGTTAAGCATAAGTAATGTGTTAAAGAGGTTTATCACATTGGATATACAGTTGGACGTTATAAAATAGCGGTTCAATATTTTAACATAGATGGTACACCAGTGTTCATAAGTGTGATGTTCACAGAAATGTAGAACCAGAGCTAACTCAGCATACAGCCTTATTTCCTAAAAATACAGACTTATTTCCTAAAAGGAGGCCAGTAGTGGCGTTGTCTCATCCTATTTAGGGGGTACTGGTGTTAGACAGTTGTAAATTATAGCAAATTACTGGTTCATTTGTAACCATGGGATATCATCGTTCAGGCCGGATCTGGAAGTGTTAAGCCTGAACACCCATCGTTGTTCTCTTATGTGGAGTGCATGTGTGCGGTTCGTTGTTCCATTGTTCATTACTTCAAGTACAGTCCATTTGAGATCTGAGTCTGTATGGTTATTTTCCAGGAAGTGTCTAGTGAGCTTGGTGTTATCCTTTTGTCTTCTGAAGGTACTCCGGTGCTCACTGATCCGGATCTTAATCTTCCTTGTTGTCATGCCGATATATATTTTCTTGCATGGGCAGGTCAACATATATACCACATAGTCAGTATTACAATTGCTGAAGTTTTTTAGAATCCAAGGTCTCTCAGTACCTATATCCACTTCTTTCACAGCATTAGTAAATTGGCATGCAACACAGCACCACAAGGGAAATGACCCACTGGTCGTTGGTGATCCCACAGCGTTATTTGGTTGTTTCTCACCAGTGTATTGTTTTTTGCGTGTACAAGTTCGTCTTTGATGTTGCGACTCCGTTTGAAGGCAAACAGTGGTTGTTCCCATTTCATCTGGCCTGAGTTAAGAATATGCCATTTTTTTCGAATAATGTTCTGAATTCTGTTAGAGGCAGGAGTAAATGTAGTCACACAGACAGGTCTGTCTGTTTTCTCTTTCTGAGTAACCCCTAGTAGAGATTCACGGTGATTGTTTCTAGCTCTTTTTTTAGCTTTGTTTATCAGTTTCTTTGGATAGTGTCTATCAAGCAATTTCTTCTCCAAGTCATTTGCTTGTATCATGAAGTCTGTTAGGTGTGAACAATTCCTGCAAATCCTGAGAAATTGGCCCACTGGAAGATTTTGTCTCAGGGCTTTAGGGTGGAAACTTTCGTACAGTAACAGACTGTTTCTGTCTGTAGGTTTATTGTGGACCTTAGTACGAATTCCTTCAGGAGTAAGACTAATGTCCTAGTCTAGGAATATGGCATGTTTTTCTTCAATCTTATAGGTGAACCTCAGGTGAGGGTAAATTCCATTCACCCAATTCAGAAACAAGAGTGCTTCCTCTGTTGTGCCTTTACATACTATGAAGATGTCATCTATAAACCTCTTCCACGTTTTCAGGTTCAGAGAGAAAGGATTGCTGTCATTGAAAATGTTGTCCTCCTCGAATTGTCGGACATATAGGCACGCCAGACTAGGGGCAAATGTGCTCCCCATTGACGTGCCTTGTATCTGATGGTATATGACGTTATTCAATTCGAAGACATTTTCTGTAAGGGCAATTTCAGCACATTGCATCACAAAATGTTGTGGTGTAACATAAGCCCATTCCTGTTCTAGTAGAATTTGTTCAACCACTTCAAGTGTTCGTCTCTGGGGGATGCTTGTATAAAGCGCTTCTATATCCATAGTGATAAAGATGTCTTCTTCCTGATGAGCTTCCATATCTCGTAGGTGGCAGAGGACATCTTTGGTGTCTCGTAGGTATGACCTAGATGTTTGAACTATAGGTTTCAAAAACCAATCGCAGAACTGCGAAAGAGGTTCTAGCACCGAGTTTATACCCGATACTATCGGTCGGCCAGGTGGTGGTGATACATTCTTGTGTATCTTTGGCAGGGTGTAAAATCTAGGTATCCTAGGGTCCTCCTTGATTAAGAATTCTGCCTCATTCCTTGTTATCCAATCATTTGTAAGAGCTTCATGCACAATAATTTTGATCCTATTCAAGAGGGTATTGGTTGGATCTCTCTGGTGGATTTCATAGCTGTTGACATCTGCGAGAAGTCTCAGGCATTCATCTTGATACATGATTGCATCCAATATGACCGTCGCTCCGCCTTTATCCGCGGGCTTTATTACAATCCCTTGGTTTTGTTTGAGATTTTGTAAGGCCAATCTTTCTCCTCTGCTGAGATTTTTAAATCCCTTCATATCACTGAAATTAATCATTTCAATCTCAGTGAGAACAGCCTGTTCAAATGCTAGGACATTACATGGTATGCTTTGGTTTGGGGGCGAAAAAAAGGACTTATTTCTAAGATTAGTGTGTCCATCAGCTTCAGTGATGTTCATATCTGAATCCCCAAAGAATGCCCTGAGTTTAATTTTTCGAAAAAACTGGTGTAACTCAGCTTGAAGATTAAAAGGGTCGTTCTGTGGAGTGGGGACAAAACCCAAACCCTTTTGTAGGACAGATTCCTCATCATTAGAAAGTTGATGTTTACTCAGATTAACAATGTTCGTTATGTCCGGCTCGTCGAGGGGGCATTGCCCCTGCCTCTGCTCCTTGTTATAGCCCCTGTGGTTTCTTCCACGGGATCCTCCCAATGTACTCTGGTTCCCCTTCGTGGTTTTTGTTTGCCTCGTCCCCTCCCCCTGCCCCTGAATAAAAAAGGCTGGGGTCCTGTTGGAAAACCGAACCCTGGTGGGTAATATGGTTGCTGCCAAAAGCCATATGGGTTCATAGGTGGTGCAAACATCTGCTGGTTAGGGTATTGTCCAGGTCGTTGTCCTTGATGTGACGCTGATGCACCCCCCTCTTCGCTGCTACCGGAAGATCTACGATCGTCCCCGGAGCTAAAGGACCAGTTCTGAGGGGTAGGTCTGGCCCGCTGTTGTCTTTTATTTGGTTGCGGTTCTGGTGCCTTGTCATAATACTCATCGGTGGTATATGGATAAATTGTATCCCTCTTAAATTGTAGGACATCCTTTCTGAGTTTGGTAATTTTTTATTGTGTTAGAAATTCACCATATTCAGAGTGGTCTTTGTTAATGTCGTCTAGCTTCTTTTTGAAGATTTTTATGTCAATACTGGTTTTGAGGGCATTCTCGCTTTGTTGGATCTCTATAAGTAAAGCGTCTGCCAGTTGTCTCGCAGTAGTGATTATTAGGACTAACCAATCCTTAGTGCATTTCCATGCGATTCCAGACCAATTAATGCGGAACTCTCTATTATTTAGAAAAAGTCTTGGTTCGCTGGTAACCACAAGACCCATCGGTGCTGCATTCTTCCTGAGGTATTCAGTCATGAATGCCCCATGGAGGGCTGTGCGTATTTGTTCCTTTTTCTTCGATGTTAGAGTTTCCCACTCGTCCGAGTTTCTAACTGTGTTTGATACCACTGTTTCTGCTAGTAACGATGGTGTTCTCAAGATCTCTGCATATGCATCTTCATTGAATGCAAGTTCAGTCTCCATAGTGCAACCGAAGGGGTAACCAGTGAGTGCCTCCAGCAAAGTGATTATTGTATATGGGAAGGTAATCAATATTATTCCAATCCCAACTCTTTCTATATGTAAAGAGATGTGCCCTGTGAGTATGTTCCCGCAGCCAAGCAGCCGCTCAAAATAGGAAACCACAAAAGCTCAGGTACAGACCTGAGAGGGGAACAAGAGGCCAAAAAGGGCTCTAGAAGTAGGTCAGCCTCCAGTTAAATCAAATGTCACAAAGATAGACCACTTCTAGAAAAATAACCAAGTAAATGTGGATTGCCCAGTAGTACTAGGGCATCTCACAAAAAGTGATGGACTGGCATCACACACCACCTGGTGTCATGCTTCATCATCTGCCAGTCCTCGCCCTCCAGAAACCCCGTTTGGTGGAGGACGGGCATACACCTGGAGACAGGGATGCACTTTCTAAAGTGAGTGGGGGCCCTAAGGGAATAGTGAGTTAAAAGGCCATCAAGAATTCCCCCATGAAACTTTATTTAGTAAGGGAACCATGTGGAGTTTAAAACCAAAGGTGCGGTGGATAAGAAAACAATCATTCAATCACCGCCATGTGATTTTTCAAAAGACAAGAGGTCAACATGTTTCAGCCATAGTGTCCCAAAGGTACAAGGCTTTCGTCAGGACCAAATAAGAGGCTCCAGTCTTACCCTACTGTATAGGTAGTGCCACTCTGTGGATATGACCTATAGTCCTTGTCCACTCTAGAGGTCCAATGACCTGTAGAAATACAAAAAGAAATTAATTCGAAATATATGAAAGGTATATTCAGACATACTTGGTGAATGTGTGAGAAACTCAACTCCATCGAAGAGTTTAATTTCTACTGTTTACAGAAAAATATTTGAAATCAAGCTGTAAGGGCAGTTAAATAATCTTATCCAGTAGGTGGGAGCAGTTTGCCCCATGGGAGGCGAGGGTCTGGGGTACCCCGTGGTTACACCCGCTGTAAAAGGAGGAGTGAGCAAAAGTATTTAAACTGTAATCCGTGTTTAAACATGGTCAGAGTGTCAATGGTAGTTGCATCTGGGCATGAAGATCGAGACTTACTGCATGTGGGGCGATTCCCCGTCGGATCACCTACGTAGTACCGCTCTCAATTCCTCCCCGGCGACAATGTGTTGTTCCGGGTTCGTAATTTATATAGTGTGGGTCATCGAAGGATGATGATGTACAGGTGAAACAGCAGTCATAATTATGGGCGCCATCTCATGACGTGCTGTTTCCTGAGTCTGCATCACGCTCAGCCCAAAACGTGCCTGATCGCGTTCTGGTGCCTGGGTTGGGGCGTGGTCAGGAGGCGGCCAGTGTTTAGGGAGCGCGGCGCTTAGTAAACTCACAAAGGGTCCGGTTTCCCATGTGGGCGTGGAAAATTGCGAACATAATACGCATTGTTTCTAGTTCAAAGTCCATTGCTTAACAAGAGGGCAGTACGTATTAAGTGTTCAACTAGATCAGGAAAGTCTCCCGAAGAAAGACCAGGGTTTTTTTTTAAAAAGGGCATCT
This sequence comes from Lissotriton helveticus, assembly GCF_964261635.1. NCBI lineage: Eukaryota > Metazoa > Chordata > Amphibia > Caudata > Salamandridae > Lissotriton > Lissotriton helveticus. Next base: position 1,710,749,496 of record NC_136067.1, read on the forward strand.
GTTAACATTTATAGCCCTATTCGAAGTGGAGAAAAGAGATCACGTGGTGATTGGAGAGATAGCATAGCATAGTGCGCTATCCTTGATGTCATTATGGAGACAAAGAATGCTTGGAGAAACCGGTGAAATGTATTTCCATACAAATTATTATATATATGTGCGCCTTACTCTATATGGTTCCCTTCATTTGAAGCGTTATAATTTAAAACACAGCAGCTGAGCTGCAAATGACTGCATTGTCAGGTCACCTGAATTAACTGTGTCAGAGTGTTTTGAGCAAAGTCCCAGACAAGCTAAGGAGTCGAATGTAGAATATTAAGCGTAAGTAGTGTATTGTGAGCACAACTCCAGACAAGCTAAGGAGTGGAATGTAGAATGTTAAGCATAAGTAATGTGTTAAAGAGGTTTATCACATTGGATATACAGTTGGACGTTATAAAATAGCGGTTCAATATTTTAACATAGATGGTACACCAGTGTTCATAAGTGTGATGTCCACAGAAATGTAGAACCAGAGCTAACTCAGCATACAGCCTCATTTCCTAAAAATACAGACTTATTTCCTAAAAGGAGGCCAGTAGTGGCGTTGTCTCATCCTATTTAGGGGGTACTGGTGTTAGACAGTTGTAAATTATAGCAAATTACTGGGTCATTTGTAACCATGGGATATCATCGTTCAGGCCGGATCTGGAAGTGTTAAGCCTGAACACCCATCGTTGTTCTCTTATGTGGAATGCATGTGTGCGGTTCGTTGTTCCATTGTTCATTACTTCAAGTACAGTCCATTTGAGATCTGAGTCTGTATGGTTATTTTCCAGGAAGTGTCTAGTGAGCTTGGTGTTATCCTTTCGTCTTCTGAAGGTACTCCGGTGCTCACTGATCCGGATCTTAATCTTCCTTGTTGTCATGCCGATATATATTTTCTTGCATGGGCAGGTCAACATATATACCACATAGTCAGTATTACAATTGCTGAAGTTTTTTAGAATCCAAGGTCTGTCAGTACCTATATCCACTTCTTTCACAGCATTAGTAAATTGGCATGCAACACAGCCACCACAAGGGAAATGACCCACTGGTCGTTGGTGACCCCACAGCGTTATTTGGTTGTTTCTCACCAGTGTATTGTTTTTTGCGTGTACAAGTTCGTCTTTGATGTTGCGACTCCGTTTGAAGGCAAACAGTGGTTGTTCCCATTTCATCTGGCCTGAGTTAAGAATATGCCATTTTTTTCGAATAATGTTCTGAATTCTGTTAGAGGCAGGAGTAAATGTAGTCACACAGACAGGTCTGTCTGTTTTCTCTTTCTGAGTAACCTCTAGTAGAGATTCACGGTGATTGTTTCTAGCCCTTTTTTTAGCTTTGTTTATCAGTTTCTTTGGATAGTGTCTATCAAGCAATTTCTTCTCCAAGTCATTTGCTTGTATCATGAAGTCTGTTAGGTCTGAACAATTCCTGCGAATCCTGAGAAATTGGCCCACTGGAAGATTTTGTCTCAGGGCTTTAGGGTGGAAACTTTCGTACAGTAACAGACTGTTTCTGTCTGTAGGTTTATTGTGGACCGTAGTACGAATTCCTTCAGGAGTAAGACTAATGTCCAAGTCTAGGAATATGGTATGTTTTTCTTCAATCTTATAGGTGAACCTCAGGTGAGGGTCAATTCCATTCACCCAATTCAGAAACAAGAGTGCTTCCTCTGTTGTGCCTTTCCATACTATGAAGATGTCATCTATAAACCTCTTCCACGTTTTCAGGTTCAGAGAGAAAGGATTGCTGTCATTGAAAATGTTGTCCTCCTCGAATTGTCGGACATATAGGCACGCCAGACTAGGAGCAAATGTGCTCCCCATTGACGTGCCTTGTATCTGATGGTATATGACGTTATTAAATTCGAAGAAATTTTCTGTAAGGGCAATTTCAGCACATTGCATCACAAAATGTTGAGTTGTAACATAAGCCCATTCCTGTTCTAGTAGAATTTGTTCAACCACTTCAAGTGTTCGTCTCTGGGGGATGCTTGTATAAAGCGCTTCTATATCCATAGTGATAAAGATGTCTTCTTCCTGATGAGCTTCCATATCTCGTAGGTGGCAGAGGACATCTTTGGTGTCTCGTAGGTATGACCTAGATGTTTGAACTATAGGTTTCAAAAACCAATCGCAGAACTGCGAAAGAGGTTCTAGCACCGAGTTTATACCCGATACTATCGGTCGGCCAGGTGGTGGTGATACATTCTTGTGTATCTTTGGCAGGGTGTAAAATCTAGGCATCCTAGGGTCCTCCTTGATTAAGAATTCTGCCTCATTCCTTGTTATCCAATCATTTGTAAGAGCTTCATGCACAATAATTTTGATCCTATTCAAGAGGGTATTGGTTGGATCTCTCTGGTGGATTTCATAGCTGTTAACATCTGCGAGAAGTCTCAGGCATTCATCTTGATACATGATTGCATCCAATATGACCGTCGCTCCGCCTTTATCCGCGGGCTTTAATACAATCCCTTGGTTTTGTTTGAGATTTTGTAAGGCCAATCTTTCTCCTCTGTTGAGATTTTGAAATCCCTTCATATCACTGAAATTAATCATTTCAATCTCAGTGAGAACAGCCTGTTCAAATGCTAGGACATTACATGGTATGCTTTGGTTTGGGGGCAAAAAAAAGGACTTATTTCTAAGATTAGTGTGTCCATCTGCTTCAGGGATGTTCGTATCTGAATCCCCAAAGAATGCCCTGAGTTGAATTTTTCGAAAAAACTGGTGTAACTCAGCTTGAAGATTAAAAGGGTCGTTCTGTGGAGTGGGGACAAAACCCTGGTCTTTCTTCGGGAGACTTTCCTGATCTAGTTGAACACTTAATACGTACTGCCCTCTTGTTAAGCAATGGACTTTGAACTAGAAACAATGCGTATTATGTTCGCAATTTTCAACGCCCACATGGGAAACCGGACCCTTTCTGTGTTTACTAAGCGCCGCGCTCCCTAAACACTGGCCGCCTCCTGACCACGCCCCAACCCAGGCACCAGAACGCGATCAGGCACGTTTTGGGCTGAGCGTGATGCAGACTCAGGAAACAGCACGTCATGAGATGGCGCCCATAATTATGACTGCTGTTTCACCTGTACATCATCATCCTTCGATGACCCACACTATATAAATTACGAACCCGGAACAACACATTGTCGCCGGGGAGGAATTGAGAGCGGTACTACGTAGGTGATCCGACGGGGAATCGCCCCACATGCAGTAAGTCTCGATCTTCATGCCCAGATGCAACTACCATTGACACTGTGACCATGTTTAAACACGGATTACAGTTTAAATACTTTTTCTCACTCCTCCTTTTACAGCGGGTGTAACCACGGGGTACCCCCAGACCCTCGCCTCCCATGGGGCAAACTGCTCCCACCTACTGGGTAGGATTATTTAACTGCCCTTACAGCTTGATTTCAAATATTTTTCTGTAAACAGTAGAAATTAAACTCTTCGATGGAGTTGAGTTTCTTACACATTCACCAAGTATGTCTGAATATACCTTTCATATATTTCGAATTAATTTCTTTCTGTATTTCTACAGGTCATTGGACCTCTAGAGTGGACAAGGACTATACGTCATATCCACAGAGTGGCACTAACTATACAGTAGGGTAAGACTGGAGCCCCTTATTTGGTCCTGACGAAAGCCTTGTACCTTTGGGACACTATGGCTGAAACATGTTGACCTCTTGTCTTTTGAAAAATCACATGGCGGTGATTGAATGATTGTTTTCTTATCCACCGCACCTTTGGTTTTAAACTCCACATGGTTCCCTTACTAAATAAAGTTTCATGGGGGAATTCTTGATGGCCTTTTAACTCACTATTCCCTTAGGGCCCCCACTCACTTTAGAAAGTGCATCCCTGTCTCCAGGTGTATGCCCGTCCTCCACCAAACGGGGTTTCTGGAGGGCGAGGACTGGCAGATGATGAAGCATGACACCAGGTGGTGTGTGATGCCAGTCCATCACTTTTTGTGAGATGCCCTAGTACTACTGGGCAATCCACATTTACTTGGTTATTTTTCTAGAAGTGGTCTATCTTTGTGACATTTGATTTAACTGGAGGCTGACCTACTTCTAGAGCCCTTTTTGGCCTCTTGTTCCCCTCTCAGGTCTGTACCTGAGCTTTTGTGGTTTCCTATTTTGAGCGGCTGCTTGGCTGCGGGAACATACTCACAGGGCACATCTCTTTACATATAGAAAGAGTTGGGATTGGAATAATATTGATTACCTTCCCATATACAATAATCACTTTGCTGGAGGCACTCACTGGTTACCCCTTCGGTTGCACTATGGAGACTGAACTTGCATTCAATGAAGATGCATATGCAGAGATCTTGAGAACACCATAGTTACTGCAGAAACAGTGGTATCAAACACAGTTAGAAACTCGGACGAGTGGGAAACTCTAACATCGAAGAAAAAGGAACAAATACGCACAGCCCTCCATGGGGCATTCATGACTGAATACCTCAGGAAGAATGCAGCACCGATGGGTCTTGTGGTTACCAACGAACCGAGACCTTTTCTAAATAATAGAGAGTTCCGCATTAATTGGTCTGGAATCGAATGGAAATGCACTAAGGATTGGTTAGTCCTAATAATGACTACTGCTAGACAACTGGCAGACGCTTTACTTATAGAGATCCAACAAAGCGAGAATGCCCTCAAAACCAGTATTGACATAAAAATCTTCAAAAAGAAGTAGACGACATTAACAAAGACCACTCTGAATATGGTGAATTTCTAACACAATAAAAAATTACCAATTTATCCATATACCACCGATGAGTATTATGACAAGGCACCAGAACCGCAACCAAATAAAAGACAACAGCGGGCCAGACCTACCCCTCAGAACTGGTCCTTTAGCTCCGGGGACGATCGTAGATCTTCCGGTAGCAGCGATGAGGGGGGTGCATCAGCGTCACATCAAGGACAACGACCTGGACAATACCCTAACCAGCAGATGTTTGCACCACCTATGAACCCATATGGCTTTTGGCAGCAACCATATTACCCACCAGGGTTCGGTTTTCCAACAGGACCCCAGCCTTTTTTATTCAGGGGCAGGGGGAGTGGACGAGGCAAACAAAAACCACGAAGGGGAACCAGAGTACATTGGGAGGATCCCGTGGAAGAAACCACAGGGGCTATAACAAGGAGCAGAGGCAGGGGCAATGCCCCCTCGACGAGTCGGACATAACGAACATTGTTAATCTGAGTAAACATCAACTTTCTAATGATGAGGAATCTGTCCTACAAAAGGGTTTGGGTTTTGTCCCCACTCCACAGAACGACCCTTTTAATCTTCAAGCTGAGTTACACCAGTTTTTTCGAAAAATTAAACTCAGGGCATTCTTTGGGGATTCAGATACGAACATAACTGAAGCAGATGGACACACTAATCTTAGAAATAAGTCCTTTTTTTCGCCCCCAAACCAAAGCATACCATGTAATGTCCTAGCATTTGAACAGGCTGTTCTCACTGAGATTGAAATGATTAATTTCAGTGATATGAAGGGATTTCAAAATCTCAACAGAGGAGAAAGATTGGCCTTACAAAATCTCAAACAAAACCAAGGGATTGTAATAAAGCCCGCGGATAAAGGCGGAGCGACGGTCATATTGGATGCAATCATGTATCAAGATGAATGCCTGAGACTTCTCGCAGATGTTAACAGCTATGAAATCCACCAGAGAGATCCAACCAATACCCTCTTGAATAGGATCAAAATTATTGTGCATGAAGCTCTTACAAATGATTGGATAACAAGGAATGAGGCAGAATTCTTAATCAAGGAGGACCCTAGGATGCCTAGATTTTACACCCTGCCAAAGATACACAAGAATGTATCACCACCACCTGGCCGACCGATAGTATCGGGTATAAACTCGGTGCTAGAACCTCTTTCGCAGTTCTGCGATTGGTTTTTGAAACCTATAGTTCAAACATCTAGGTCAGACCTACGAGACACCAAAGATGTCCTCTGCCACCTACGAGATATGGAAGCTCATCAGGAAGAAGACATCTTTATCACTATGGATATAGAAGCGCTTTATACAAGCATCCCCCAGAGACGAACACTTGAAGTGGTTGAACAAATTCTACTAGAACAGGAATGGGCTTATGTTACACCACAACATTTTGTGATGCAATGTGCTGAAATTGCCCTTACAGAAAATGTCTTCGAATTTAATAACGTCATATACCATCAGATACAAGGCACGTCAATGGGGAGCACATTTGCTCCTAGTCTGGCGTGCCTATATGTCCGACAATTCGCGGAGGACAACATTTTCAATGACAGCAATCCTTTCTCTCTGAACCTGAAAACGTGGAAGAGGTTTATAGATGACATCTTCATAGTATGGAAAGGCACAACAGAGGAAGCACTCTTGTTTCTGAATTGGGTGAATGGAATTGACCCTCACCTGAGGTTCACCTATAAGATTGAAGAAAAACATGCCATATTCCTAGACTTGGACATTAGTCTTACTCCTGAAGGAATTCGTACTAAGGTCCACAATAAACCTACAGACAGAAACAGTCTGTTACTGTACGAAAGTTTCCACCCTAAAGCCCTGAGACAAAATCTTCCAGTGGGCCAATTTCTCAGGATTCGCAGGAATTGTTCACACCTAACAGACTTCATGATACAAGCAAATGACTTGGAGAAGAAATTGCTTGATAGACACTATCCAAAGAAACTGATAAACAAAGCTAAAAAAAGAGCTAGAAACAATCACCGTGAATCTCTACTAGAGGTTACTCAGAAAGAGAAAACAGACAGACCTGTCTGTGTGACTACATTTACTCCTGCCTCTAACAGAATTCAGAACATTATTCGAAAAAAATTGCATATTCTTAACTCAGGCCAGATGAAATGGGAACAACCACTGTTTGCCTTCAAACGGAGTCGCAACATCAAAGACGAACTTGTACACGCAAAAAACAATACACTGGTGAGAAACAACCAAATAACGCTGTGGGGTCACCAACGACCAGTGGGTCATTTCCCTTGTGGTGGCTGTGTTGCATGCCAATTTACTAATGCTGTGAAAGAAGTGGATATAGGTACTGACAGACCTTGGATTCTAAAAAACTTCAGCAATTGTAATACTGACTATGTGGTATATATGTTGACCTGCCCATGCAAGAAAATATATATCGGCATGACAACAAGGAAGATTAAGATCCGGATCAGTGAGCACCGGAGTACCTTCAGAAGACGAAAGGATAACACCAAGCTCACTAGACACTTCCTGGAAAATAACCACACAAACTCAGATCTCAAATGGACTGTACTTGAAGTAATGAACAATGGAACAACGAACCGCACACATGCACTCCACATAAGAGAACAACAATGGGTGTTCAGGCTTAGCACTTCCAGATCCGGCCTGAACGATGATATCCCATGGTTACAAATGAACCAGTAATTTGCTATAATTTACAACTGTCTAACACCAGTACCCCCTAAATAGGATGAGACAACGCCACTACTGGCCTCCTTTTAGGAAATAAGTCTGTATTTTTAGGAAATAAGGCTGTATGCTGAGTTAGCTCTGGTTCTACATTTCTGTGGACATCACACTTATGAACACTGGTGTACCATCTATGTTAAAATATTGAACCGCTATTTTATAACGTCCAACTGTATATCGATTGTGATAAACCTCTTTAACACATTACTTATGCTTAACATTCTACATTCGACTCCTTAGCTTGTCTGGAGTTGTGCTCACAATACACTACTTACGCTTAATATTCTACATTCGACTCCTTAGCTTGTCTGGGACTTTGCTCAAAACACTCTGACACAGTTAATTCAGGTGACCTGACAATGCAGTCATTTGCAGCTCAGCTGCTGTGTTTTAAATTATAACGCTTCAAATGAAGGGAACCATATAGAGTAAGGCGCGCATATATATAATAATTTGTATGGAAATACATTTCACCAGTTTCTCCAAGCATTCTTTGTCTCCATAATGACATCAAGGATAGCGCACTATGCTATGCTATCTTTCCAATCACCACATGATCTCTTTTCTCCAATTCGAATAGGGCTATAAATGTTAACAGATGCCCTTTTTTTAAAAAACCCTGGTCTTTCTTCGGGAGACTTTCCTGATCTAGTTGAACACTTAATACGTACTGCCCTCTTGTTAAGCAATGTACTTTGAACTAGAAACAATGCGTATTATGTTCGCAATTTTCAACGCCCACATGGGAAACCGGACCCTTTCTGTGTTTACTAAGCGCCGCGCTCCCTAAACACTGGCCGCCTCCTGACCACGCCCCAACCCAGGCACCAGAACGCGATCAGGCACGTTTTGGGCTGAGCGTGATGCAGACTCAGGAAACAGCACGTCATGAGATGGCGCCCATAATTATGACTGCTGTTTCACCTGTACATCATCATCCTTCAATGACCCACACTATATAAATTACGAACCCGGAACAACACATTGTCGCCGGGGAGGAATTGAGAGTGGTACTACGTAGGTGATCCGACGGGGAATCGCCCCACATGCAGTAAGTCTCGATCTTCATGCCCAGATGCAACTACCATTGACACTGTGACCGTGTTTAAACACGGATTACAGTTTAAATACTTTTGCTCACTCCTCCTTTTACAGCGGGTGTAACCACGGGGTACCCCCAGACCCTCGCCTCCCATGGGGCAAACTTCTCCCACCTACTGGGTAAGATTATTTAACTGCCCTTACAGCTTGATTTCAAATATTTTTCTGTAAACAGTAGAAATTAAACTCTTTGATGGAGTTGAGTTTCTCACACATTCACCAAGTATGTCTGAATATACCTTTCATATATTTCGAATTAATTTCTTTTTGTATTTCTACAGGTCATTGAAATGAAATGAAATTTAGGTCTTATATAGCGCATGGCTGCCCGTGAGCGTCCCAGCGCTGAAATTGCAGAACTTCTGAGGGTGAAGACGGGGAAAGGAAGGAAGTTATTGCGGGAAGAGATGAGTTTTTAGATGCCTACGGAATTTCAGAAGATTGGACTCAGAACGAAGATGAAGTGGCAGGGCATTCCAAGAGATGGCCACAGTAACCGAGAAACGGCGTCCTCCAGTTCGGGCTTTTCTAATTTTTTGGACTGTGGCCAGATGACCTTGAGCTGATCGTAGGGGCCTATTGGGTCTATATGGAAAGATCATATCTTTTAGCATTGGGGGCCCTTGATTTTGCAAAGCTTTATGGGCCGTGCAAAGTGCCTTAAATTTGACCCTTTCGCGGATCGGCAGCCAATGTAGAGCCTTAAGGGCGGGTTTGGCTGAGACTCTGCGAGAGGTCCCAGTGAGAATCCTAGCTGCAGCATTCTGTGTTCTTTGAAGAATGTTGATCGTGGATTCCGGGGCAGCAAGAAAGAGAGCATTGCAGTAATCTAGTCTTGATAGGACTAGACCTTGAACAAGCAATTTCTGGGAGGGTCCTGGAAGTAAAGGGAGGATCTTTCTGATGGAACGCATTAGCCCCACACATGTGCCAGCTGTTTTTTCCGCTTGCGTTTTGAGGGATAGGTCCTGTTCGAGCCAGAAACCCAGACTTTTTAATTCAGTCTTGGGTTGAGGGAGGGGGCCTAAGCATGCTGGCCACATGGCAGATGGAAGAGAAGATATTTTGTTTCCCAACAGCATGAGCTCAGTTTTCGAGCCATTGAGCTTAAGCCTTGAGGCAGACATCCAGGCATGAATACCCTCTAGACAGTCATGAAGGTTTTTTACCTTATCCTCTTCCAGAGAAAATGAAACGATCATTTGGGTGTCGTCAGCGTATGTGACGGCTTTTATCCCAAAAGGAGAGACCACGTCATCCAGGGGGGCCATGTATGTGTTAAAAAGCGTAGGGCTCAATGAAGAGCCCTGGGGGACCCCACACTGGAGAGGGAGACTATTGGATCGCACATTCCCTTCGCAGACCTGAAATGTTCTGTCTTTTAGGAATGAGGAGAGCCAGCAGAGGGCTGTGCCCCTTACTCCCAGACTGAAGAGGCGCTTAATGAGGGTTTTGTGGTCCACCGTATCGAATGCAGCGCTTAGATCCAGGAGGATCAGTAACACTGATCCTCCCGAATCCAGGATGCATCTAGCCTCTTCAACTACCTTTAAAAGGGCTGTTTCTGTCCCTTGGCCTGGACGGAAGCCTGTCTGTGTGGGACGAAGGAGATTGTTGGTTTCAAGGAAGGCAGACAATTGCTTGTTGACTACCTTCTCTGCAATCTTACTTAGTCCAGGAAGGAGTGAAATTGGGCGGAGGTTAGTCAGATCTGTAGGGTCCATACCCGGTTTTTTCTGAAGTGCCTTAACAATGGCATGTTTCCAATCAGGAGGGACCACTCCCTGGTTCAACGAGGCGTTAATAAGATTGGTGGCCAGATGCGAGATGGTGGGTCCAACCTGTTTGAGAATGTGGATAGGAGCGGGATCGTTAGGGGAACCACTTTTCAAGTCTGAAAGAGTTTTTAAGAAATCGTCCTCAGAAAGTTGGCTGAAACTGTCTAATGTTGGACCACTGACAGAGACTGATAAAGCGGTCAGGGAGTTATCATCGTTTAAAGGAGGAAGTGACTGTAGGATCTTGATGATTTTATTTTGGAAAAAACAGGCTATTTGGTTGCATTTGTCAATTGTGGGTTGTAGGTATGGGAGGGTGTTCGGTATAGTTAGGAGCTCTTTAACTATTTTATAGGTCTCCCGAGAAGAGTTAGAGGCAGCTTTGATTTTTTTATCAAAGAAGGAGGCTTGGGCTGCTTTTCGCGCCGCTTTATAAGTCCTCATCGCTGATTTATATTCTTCCTTGGTGGTGGGGTCCCATGTTTTCCTCCATTTACGCTCATGGCTTTTACAGATTGTCTTAAGGTTCCTGAGTTCCTGTGAGAACCATGGTGATTTAAAAGTGGTACTTCTTTTCTTTAAGTCGATCTTCGGGGCGACTATATCCAAGGTGGAGGTGATCCAATTAGTGAAATTATCATTGGCTAGCACAGGATCAGGATCAGCTAGGGGGGTAGATCGTGACAACTCCTGTGTCCAGACTTCAAGGGGTATTTTGGACCATGGTCTGTCCCGTCCTCTAGGAGTTTGCAATTGGCCAGTGATTTTGCTAATTTGCCACATAAACGGGATGAGGAAGTGATCAGACCAAGGGAGAGGGAGTGCAGGGCGAGCTTCAATTTTTATGAGATTGGCAAATAAGGGATCCAGAAGGTGACCCTTAGTGTGGGTTGCCTCTGAGTTGATCAGATGAAGGTCGAGTACTTTTAATTCTGAGATAAGGTCCCCAGCAGTTTTATTAGTACTGTCCTCAAGATGTAGGTTTAGATCGCCAAGCAGGATAAAATTGGGGGTCAAAGTACAAGAAGAAGTGGTGGTGTCCAGTAATGATCTTACAAAGTTACCTGTGGCCCCCGGCGGGCGGTAAATCAGAAGACCTGACAGGGATTTATTAGGGGTTAGTTGAAGTGAGAAGTGGGCACTTTCGCAGTCCTCAATCCCTCCTTCTTGTAGCCTACAAGTGATGGAATTCCTGTAAATAATCGCTAGTCCGCCTCCTATGCCTTTTATTCTATTTTGATGGTGTATGAGGTAATCCTTTGGTAACATACTCACAATATCAGCATCTGAATGAGGCGTTAGCCAGGTTTCCGTGAGGAAAAGAATATCTAATTGTAGGTCCAGAATAAGCGTTTTTATCTCTAACGCATGCTTGACAGCTGATCTACAGTTCAATAATGCCAGACTGAAGCTGTTGGTTGTCTGGTTGGAGGATATCCCGGGAGCATCGTTGTGGAAGGTAATTGAAGGGATCGGGGTTGGGAGTGAATTTGCCGCGCAAAATTGTAACAAGTAGTCCCTTGTATGTCTAATACGATGCTCATGCAAAACGGGCATGGTGGGTGGCCCTGTGCCCGGCCTGGCCCGGACGGGCACAGACGGGCGTGCCTTTGGCGCGCCTTCGGCGCGCCGCCGGCGCGCCCGCTGCGCCCGCCCGCTGTGCGGACGTGCAAGTCAGTTATTTTTATACATGGTGGGGGGAGAGGGAGGAGGGCGGGAGGGGCGGTCAACTGGACCGTCGACCTTCCCTACCCAAGATGGCGGTCCGTTCGGTGATGCGGTTACCAGCGCCTGTCCCGAAGATGCTGCCTGGCGAAGCAATCTCGCTGCAGGTAAGGCAAGTCCGAGTCTAAAACAGCAACTGTTAAAATATATACAATATTTTAAAATTAACTCGGCTCCAACTAGCGTGTGCTCTAGCACGACTGCCCAGACGAGTCTGTGCTCCAAATGGTGTTCCGATCAGGTATTATTTAAATAATTACACAGAGTGCGCAAGAGAGCGCAAAGGGCCCCGGCTTCCGCCTCAGGGTAAAGATTTTATTAAAGTTCAGCAAAAGTCACTAAGGGGAAAGGGACCGCCCTTAAGTATCCAGGGAGGGCGGGAGGGGCGGTCAACTGGACCGTCGACCTTCCCTACCCAAGATGGCGGGTCCGTTCGGTGATGCGGTTACCAGCGCCTGTCCCGAAGATGCTGCCTGGCGAAGCAATCTCGCTGCAGGTAAGGCAAGTCCGAGTCTAAAACAGCAACTGTTAAAATATATACAATATTTTAAAATTAACTCGGCTCCAACTAGCGTGTGCTCTAGCACGACTGCCCAGACGAGTCTGTGCTCCAAATGGTGTTCCGATCAGGTATTATTTAAATAATTACACAGAGTGCGCAAGAGAGCGCAAAGGGCCCCGGCTTCCGCCTCAGGGTAAAGATTTTATTAAAGTTCAGCAAAAGTGACCTCTAGAGTGGACAAGGACTATAGGTCATATCCACAGAGTGGCACTACCTATACAGTAGGGTAAGACTGGAGCCCCTTATTTGGTCCTGACGAAAGCCTTGTACCTTTGGGACACTATGGCTGAAACATGTTGACCTCTTGTCTTTTGAAAAATCACATGGCGGTGATTGAATGATTGTTTTCTTATCCACCGCACCTTTGGTTTTAAACTCCACATGGTTCCCTTACTAAATAAAGTTTCATGGGGGAATTCTTGATGGCCTTTTAACTCACTATTCCCTTAGGGCCCCCACTCACTTTAGAAAGTGCATCCCTGTCTCCAGGTGTATGCCCGTCCTCCACCAAACGGGGTTTCTGGAGAGCGAGGACTGGCAGATGATGAAGCATGACACCAGGTGGTGTGTGATGCCAGTCCATCACTTTTTGTGAGATGCCCTAGTACTACTGGGCAATCCACATTTACTTGGTTATTTTTCTAGAAGTGGTCTATCTTTGTGACATTTGATTTAACTGGAGGCTGACCTACTTCTAGAGCCCTTTTTGGCCTCTTGTTCCCCTCTCAGGTCTGTACCTGAGCTTTTGTGGTTTCCTATTTTCAGCGGCTGCTTGGCTGCGGGAACATACTCACAGGGCACATCTCTTTACATATAGAAAGAGTTGGGATTGGAATAATATTGATTACCTTCCCATATACAATAATCACTTTGCTGGAGGCACTCACTGGTTACCCCTTCGGTTGCACTATGGAGACTGAACTTGCATTCAATGAAGATGCATATGCAGAGATCTTGAGAACACCATCGTTACTGCAGAAACAGTGGTATCAAACACAGTTAGAAACTCGGACGAGTGGGAAACTCTAACATCGAAGAAAAAGGAACAAATACGCACAGCCCTCCATGGGGCATTCATGACTGAATACCTCAGGAAGAATGCAGCACCGATGGGTCTTGTGGTTACCAACGAACCGAGACCTTTTCTAAATAATAGAGAGTTCCGCATTAATTGGTCTGGAATCGAATGGAAATGCACTAAGGATTGGTTAGTCCTAATAATGACTACTGCTAGACAACTGGCAGACGCTTTACTTATAGAGATCCAACAAAGCGAGAATGCCCTCAAAACCAGTATTGACATAAAAATCTTCAAAAAGAAGTAGACGACATTAACAAAGACCACTCTGAATATGGTGAATTTCTAACACAATAAAAAATTACCAATTTATCCATATACCACCGATGAGTATTATGACAAGGCACCAGAACCGCAACCAAATAAAAGACAACAGCGGGCCAGACCTACCCCTCAGAACTGGTCCTTTAGCTCCGGGGACAATCGTAGATCTTCCGGTAGCAGCGATGAGGGGGGTGCATCAGCGTCACATCAAGGACAACGACCTGGACAATACCCTAACCAGCAGATGTTTGCACCACCTATGAACCCATATGGCTTTTGGCAGCAACCATATTACCCACCAGGGTTCGGTTTTCCAACAGGACCCCAGCCTTTTTTATTCAGGGGCAGGGGGAGGGGACGAGGCAAACAAAAACCACGAAGGGGAACCAGAGTACATTGGGAGGATCCCGTGGAAGAAACCACAGGGGCTATAACAAGGAGCAGAGGCAGGGGCAATGCCCCCTCGACGAGTCGGACATAACGAACATTGTTAATCTGAGTAAACATCAACTTTCTAATGATGAGGAATCTGTCCTACAAAAGGGTTTGGGTTTTGTCCCCACTCCACAGAACGACCCTTTTAATCTTCAAGCTGAGTTACACCAGTTTTTTCGAAAAATTAAACTCAGGGCATTCTTTGGGGATTCAGATACGAACATAACTGAAGCAGATGGACACACTAATCTTAGAAATAAGTCCTTTTTTTCGCCCCCAAACCAAAGCATACCATGTAATGTCCTAGCATTTGAACAGGCTGTTCTCACTGAGATTAAAATGATTAATTTCAGTGATATGAAGGGATTTCAAAATCTCAACAGAGGAGAAAGATTGGCCTTACAAAATCTCAAACAAAACCAAGGGATTGTAATAAAGCCCGCGGATAAAGGCGGAGCGACGGTCATATTGGATGCAATCATGTATCAAGATGAATGCCTGAGACTTCTCGCAGATGTTAACAGCTATGAAATCCACCAGAGAGATCCAACCAATACCCTCTTGAATAGGATCAAAATTATTGTGCATGAAGCTCTTACAAATGATTGGATAACAAGGAATGAGGCAGAATTCTTAATCAAGGAGGACCCTAGGATGCCTAGATTTTACACCCTGCCAAAGATACACAAGAATGTATCACCACCACCTGGCCGACCGATAGTATCGGGTATAAACTCGGTGCTAGAACCTCTTTCGCAGTTCTGCGATTGGTTTTTGAAACCTATAGTTCAAACATCTAGGTCAGACCTACGAGACACCAAAGATGTCCTCTGCCACCTACGAGATATGGAAGCTCATCAGGAAGAAGACATCTTTATCACTATGGATATAGAAGCGCTTTATACAAGCATCCCCCAGAGACGAACACTTGAAGTGGTTGAACAAATTCTACTAGAACAGGAATGGGCTTATGTTACACCACAACATTTTGTGATGCAATGTGCTGAAATTGCCCTTACAGAAAATGTCTTCGAATTTAATAACGTCATATACCATCAGATACAAGGCACGTCAATGGGGAGCACATTTGCTCCTAGTCTGGCGCGCCTATATGTCCGACAATTCGCGGAGGACAACATTTTCAATGACAGCAATCCTTTCTCTCTGAACCTGAAAACGTGGAAGAGGTTTATAGATGACATCTTCATAGTATGGAAAGGCACAACAGAGGAAGCACTCTTGTTTCTGAATTGGGTGAATGGAATTGACCCTCACCTGAGGTTCACCTATAAGATTGAAGAAAAACATGCCATATTCCTAGACTTGGACATTAGTCTTACTCCTGAAGGAATTCGTACTAAAGTCCACAATAAACCTACAGACAGAAACAGTCTGTTACTGTACGAAAGTTTCCACCCTAAAGCCCTGAGACAAAATCTTCCAGTGGGCCAATTTCTCAGGATTCGCAGGAATTGTTCACACCTAACAGACTTCATGATACAAGCAAATGACTTGGAGAAGAAATTGCTTGATAGACACTATCCAAAGAAACTGATAAACAAAGCTAAAAAAAGAGCTAGAAACAATCACCGTGAATCTCTACTAGAGGTTACTCAGAAAGAGAAAACAGACGGACCTGTCTGTGTGACTACATTTACTCCTGCCTCTAACAGAATTCAGAACATTATTCGAAAAAAATGGCATATTCTTAACTCAGGCCTGATGAAATGGGAACAACCACTGTTTGCCTTCAAACGGAGTCGCAACATCAAAGACGAACTTGTACACGCAAAAAACAATACACTGGTGAGAAACAACCAAATAACGCTGTGGGGTCACCAACGACCAGTGGGTCATTTCCCTTGTGGTGGCTGTGTTGCATGCCAATTTACTAATGCTGTGAAAGAAGTGGATATAGGTACTGACAGACCTTGGATTCTAATAAACTTCAGCAATTGTAATACTGACTATGTGGTATATATGTTGACCTGCCCATGCAAGAAAATATATATCGGCATGACAACAAGGAAGATTAAGATCCGGATCAGTGAGCACCGGAGTACCTTCAGAAGACGAAAGGATAACACCAAGCTCACTAGACACTTCCTGGAAAATAACCATACAGACTCAGATCTCAAATGGACTGTACTTGAAGTAATGAACAATGGAACAACGAACCGCACACATGCACTCCACATAAGAGAACAACGATGGGTGTTCAGGCTTAGCACTTCCAGATCCGGCCTGAACGATGATATCCCATGGTTACAAATGAACCAGTAATTTGCTATAATTTACAACTGTCTAACACCAGTACCCCCTAAATAGGATGAGACAACGCCACTACTGGCCTCCTTTTAGGAAATAAGTCTGTATTTTTAGGAAATAAGGCTGTATGCTGAGTTAGCTCTGGTTCTACATTTCTGTGGACATCACACTTATGAACACTGGTGTACCATCTATGTTAAAATATTGAACCGCTATTTTATAACGTCCAACTGTATATCCAATGTGATAAACCTCTTTAACACATTACTTATGCTTAACATTCTACATTCGACTCCTTAGCTTGTCTGGAGTTGTGCTCACAATACACTACTTACGCTTAATATTCTACATTCGACTCCTTAGCTTGTCTGGGACTTTGCTCAAAACACTCTGACACAGTTAATTCAGGTGACCTGACAATGCAGTCATTTGCAGCTCAGCTGCTGTGTTTTAAATTATAACGCTTCAAATGAAGGGAACCATATAGAGTAAGGCGCGCATATAAATAATAATTTGTATGGAAATACATTTCACCAGTTTCTCCAAGCATTCTTTGTCTCCATAATGACATCAAGGATAGCGCACTATGCTATGCTATCTTTCCAATCACCACGTGATCTCTTTTCTCCAATTCGAATAGGGCTATAAATGTTAACAGATGCCCTTTTTTTTAAAAACCCTGGTCTTTCTTCGGGAGACTTTCCTGATCTAGTTGAACACTTAATACGTACTGCCCTCTTGTTAAGCAATGTACTTTGAACTAGAAACAATGCGTATTATGTTCGCAATTTTCAACGCCCACATGGGAAACCGGACCCTTTCTGTGTTTACTAAGCGCCGCGCTCCCTAAACACTGGCCGCCTCCTGACCACGCCCCAACCCAGGCACCAGAACGCGATCAGGCACGTTTTGGGCTGAGCGTGATGCAGACTCAGGAAACAGCACGTCATGAGATGGCGCCCATAATTATGACTGCTGTTTCACCTGTACATCATCATCCTTCAATGACCCACACTATATAAATTACGAACCCGGAACAACACATTGTCGCCGGGGAGGAATTGAGAGCGGTACTACGTAGGTGATCCGACGGGGAATCGCCCCACATGCAGTAAGTCTCGATCTTCATGCCCAGATGCAACTACCATTGACACTGTGACCGTGTTTAAACACGGATTACAGTTTAAATACTTTTGCTCACTCCTCCTTTTACAGCGGGTGTAACCACGGGGTACCCCCAGACCCTCGCCTCCCATGGGGCAAACTTCTCCCACCTACTGGGTAAGATTATTTAACTGCCCTTACAGCTTGATTTCAAATATTTTTCTGTAAACAGTAGAAATTAAACTCTTTGATGGAGTTGAGTTTCTCACACATTCACCAAGTATGTCTGAATATACCTTTCATATATTTCGAATTAATTTCTTTTTGTATTTCTACAGGTCATTGGACCTCTAGAGTGGACAAGGACTATAGGTCATATCCACAGAGTGGCACTACCTATACAGTAGGGTAAGACTGGAGCCCCTTATTTGGTCCTGACGAAAGCCTTGTACCTTTGGGACACTATGGCTGAAACATGTTGACCTCTTGTCTTTTGAAAAATCACATGGCGGTGATTGAATGATTGTTTTCTTATCCACCGCACCTTTGGTTTTAAACTCCACATGGTTCCCTTACTAAATAAAGTTTCATGGGGGAATTCTTGATGGCCTTTTAACTCACTATTCCCTTAGGGCCCCCACTCACTTTAGAAAGTGCATCCCTGTCTCCAGGTGTATGCCCGTCCTCCACCAAACGGGGTTTCTGGAGGGCGAGGACTGGCAGATGATGAAGCATGACACCAGGTGGTGTGTGATGCCAGTCCATCACTTTTTGTGAGATGCCCTAGTACTACTGGGCAATCCACATTTACTTGGTTATTTTTCTAGAAGTGGTCTATCTTTGTGACATTTGATTTAACTGGAGGCTGACCTACTTCTAGAGCCCTTTTTGGCCTCTTGTTCCCCTCTCAGGTCTGTACCTGAGCTCTTGTGGTTTCCCATCATCCTCATATGACACGATCTTAATTCTCAAAAATTCAACCAGTCGGGCCAGTGGACTCATATAAACATTGAAAAGAGTGGGGCTCAAAGAGGAGCCCTGTGGGACACCCCAATTAAATGATTTGGCCCTGGAAGAGCAGGGGTTTAGCCAGAAAGGAGTTCAGCCAGCCAAGGGCTGGCCCCAACACTCGTAGGTGTTCTTGCCTTTGTAATAGAATGCTATGGTCCACCATATTGAATGCTGCTGATAGGTCTAACAGCACCAGAGGCAAAGTGAGGCTTGCATCCAGACTAGATTTGATGGATTCCAAAACCTCAAGAAGCGTAGTTTTCATACTATGATGGCTCTGAAGCCGGATTGGGATGGATGTAAGAGACTATTGTCTGTCAGAAAGGTGGTGAGTAGACAATTCACCACATTTTTCAGAACTTTTGCTGCTGCTACTGGCAATAAAGAAACTGGTCTGAAGTTTGCTGGCACTTCTTGGTCCTCATTAACCTTCTTAAGAAGGGCGACTACATTTGCCCTCTTCCAGAAATCAGGTATGACACCTGAGTGAAGAGAAGTGGTAAACAACTCCTAATAAATTGGGGCAGTATTGTCAGTTATGGTCTTCAAGATGTGAGGTGGGGAGGACTCTCCGGAACCCTGATTTGCAAAGTGTAAACATTCACCTCAATTCATCAGTTGGAGGAGGGAGAAAGAAAGTCAGCTTAACTTCTGCTGAGGATCTTGCTGAAACATCAGGGCTCAGTAACAAATTGAAATGCTGACTAGGAATCACCAACTTGGCCTAGATTTTGATGATCTTGTCTTCAAAGAAATCCCTGAGTCCATCACAAAGGTCCTGATTGTTATCCAGTGGTGGGGTCATAGTTTTAGGATCAAGGAAGCTGGAGACGATCTTAAAGATCTCCTTCTCATTATCAGAGCCTATGATTCAATGGGTATAGAAGGTGCTGCAGGATGGTTTTAAGTTTTTATGATGAACACTGAGGGCCACCTTATATTGTGTTTTATCCGCTTCCTGACACTGTTGTCACCAATCTCTGTCCAACCTTTTACAAGAGGCTCTTTCCAGGGCTAAGTCCTGGGTAAACCATTGAGCTGAACATGCCATCATTCCCATCTGTGGGGGTCCTCATGTTTGCTACTACATTCGCTGCTTTCCAGAGCCAAGTGCTTATGGATAAGTTGTCTTCCGTGACCCTTCCTGTGCATACTCATCTGGATTCATCAAGAACCTACCCAAAATCAGGCAGAGAGACCTTATTTCAAGGTCTTTTCTCCTGTTTCGGAATGGGTAATCTACTTTCCTGAACACCAACCATGGACTAAGAAAAAGGGAGTAGGGCATGATTCGGCCAAACCATCGGTTCAGGGGTTTCCCCAAGTACTGGTATATTGGATAAAATGCTATGAATTGTGTGGCCAGGTTCTCGGAGTAGGGCCGGTATCCACATGTGTGAGGTTAAGTGAAGCTAAAGCTTCTAAGAAGCGGATGTATAGAGGGTCATCTCTTTTTTCCAGATGTAGGTTGAAGTGGCCTAGGACAGTAACATTTGCATAATTAATGCATTTGGGGGCTAAAGCCTGATCTAAGGTGGCTATAAAGTCCCCCACATAACTTGTGGGGCAATAAACAAACACCCCAGAAAATGATTGATTGCCACTGGGAGATATATTGAAGCCAAGGGCTTCTGCCTCTTTCAAATCTTCCAGAATAAATGTCTGCCACTTAAAAACCTTCCTACATATGATGTCGACTCCTCCTATATTTTTTCCTATCCGGTCCACATGTACCCAAGTGTTGTTGTCAGGTATAGCGAACTGCAGATTGGGGCAGGAGGCCTCATTCATCCATGTTTCTGTAAACAAAGAGAATCTAAGCCATTATCCACTAACAGATTGTAGATGTATAAAGCTTGTTTGTGTATGTAAGGGCATTGAGCAGGGCTGCATTAAAGCTGCCCATGTTAGACGCTAGGCCTGACAACCTTTTACCCATCCTGTTGAGAGGGTGAAACCTATATTTGCAGCGAGCACAGGAGAATGGGCCTGCATAGTCAAGGGGGAAAGGGGAGCATGTTTCAGAATTTCCACCTTCATCGCTCTCCATTCAGAAGCGGAGCACATAACTCTGGAGTGGTCATCTAAGGCCACGCAGGCATAATGGCTGGTGCTAGCAGCAGTCGGGTCACGGATGGACACAGACGGACTTGCCTTAGGCTTGCCAGCAGCCCATCCAATATGCGTCTGCGCTTGGGGCATGTAGATGTAGGAGGGAAAACTCCTCCCCCTCCTCACTTTAAAGCGCAAGAGCACTAGAGCACATCCTTCAGAAATGGCGTAGCTCCGTAACTCAAACCTCCCCACCTTAAGTCCATGGTAAGTTTTGCTGCCTAAATTTCCTTCCCCACACAGAATAAAATATTACAATGCAGCAAAGGGGTGCTTTAGTGCAAAGAAATATTCAATAAAAAGCCTTTGTAGAAGGTAAAACGAAGTGCTTCGTAATTGAAATTCAACATCGTGACATACTCAAATTCATGACAGATTCATTACATTTTTGAAATGCATGCAGTTTTTTAAAAGCCTATAAAATGATTGGGAGACACAAACCGGGCCCTCCTCAGCTGACCTGGTCTATGCCTTAGCTAGGGCGTCCAGGCTGCAGGCCTGTAAATATAAGAGGGAAAACTCTTCCTCCTCACTTTAAAGCCCAAGAGCTCCAGAGCAGTGTGGAGGAAAGCACTTAATTATCAACACTGTGGAAATTGGTAATTCTTGGGTATGGAATTACCATTTTATTATGAGGAGTCAGAGTGCTGGGGAACAGCCTATGCGACACAGTGTTTTCATGGATTCCTACCGGTTACCCCCATATTTCGGTCCATTTTCCCGACACATATTTCACTACAGATCCACCCACAAGTGGCAAGCATCAATGTACATACAAAGAAGACCACTGGAGATGTTCCTTCCAGCCCTTGATCTTGGTGCTCTAGATCTAGGACATAGGTGCGTTGCCTTAGACAAACACACATTGGTGAAACGTCAAAGACTTCTGCAGATGTGCCACAAAATGTTCTTCACTGGCAATTTATCAGCATGCTGCAGCTCACCATCATCCTGTGTGGATGTTGTTTTTGAGAAGCCCTCTCTGCTGCCACCCTTACCTTGCTCTTCCATGGCCTTGAATGGTCACATGCATGGTAGTCATGAATGACTGTGTTTATCGACCTCTGTTGTCAAGAGTTGTATTTTTTAATGGGGCAGGTCCATTACAAACATTATAGCATTCACATGATAGTATTATAGTTTACGTCCATTTTAATTGACAGGGGACTTCTCCGGGATATCATTTTACTTTCCTTTTAAGATATTTATAGTCATTGCCTGGCACTTACGTCTTTCATTTAGATTTAATATTTCTTTTTCATTTCTGTTTTAACCATGTTTATTTCCCCACAACATGTCCAAGGTAAGGGAGGTTGTCTTCAGACAGAGGAGTTGATGGACTCCAGCTTTGTTTTGCACCCCCTGTTTTACAAAGGCAGTCACTCTGCCTCGAGTGCGATGCGGCCTGGTCTTCCTGTTGTCCACATCCCTCTAATTATCATGGCATACAAGTCCATCGCTGCTGCACCTCTGCTCAGTGAGCTTGTCAAAGCTGTGTCAAAGGCAAGCTCATATACACCTGTCCGCACCACAACCCTTGGTTCGTCTATCCTAAATGGTTGGCCTTTTCTAATTTATCTTGCGTCACTGAAAGTAAGATCACTTTTTCATTGCACCTCAGTCTCTCTGGGGTCCCGCAAGCTGCCTTCATTGCTCTCACTCGATTTTCCCAAAGGGCATGACTTTCTCTCCTATACATGCCTCCCGTATGCCCACCTTCCCCCTACCCCATCCTCATCCATTGCCTGCACGTCATTGGAATCCAAGGAGAAGCACTCACATGGATTTGCTCCTTCCTGACTGCAAGGACCCAGTCTGTCAACCTGACACGGCACACCTCGGATGCCCACGACTTAATATGGGGAGTTCTGCAAGGATCCTGCTCGAGTTGAACCCTCTTCAATGCATACATGATCCCTCTAGCCAGCATCATGGGCACTCACGATTTCAACGTCCACTCCTACATCAATGGCATCCAGCTCATTGTCTCCCTTATGGACAAGACGTCAAATACCCAGATCAAGTTCAATACTTGCATTACTGAGATCGCCCACTGGATGAAGACCAGCTGTCTGAAGAGTGACAGACTGACCAGACCAAAATCATAATCTTTAGTAAAAACACTTAACTATGGGACTACACCTGGTGTACAACAGATGCAGGCCGACACCCACCACCCACGCTATGAACCTAGGGATCACCATCAACATCACACCCAATGCTGTCACAGTCTCATGATTCTTTTGCCTGAAAATGCTGATGAAATTTTTCAGGTGACTCCGAATTGGCATGCGGAAAAACATCACACACCCTCATCATAAGTAAGCTGGACAACAGGAACACTCTCTATTCCGGGCTAAACAAAAAACTTGCCCAAGGGCTGCAGACAATTCAGAACTTGGTGGCCAGAATCACTTGCAACCTCCTACACTGCACTCACATCACACCACACCTGAATGAACTCCACTGGATCACCATACACAAGCAAACACAATTCAAACTCCTCACCCACACAAGGCACTACATAACACTGGCCCAGTATACCTCAACAATTGCATCTGCATTCACAAACCTTTTAGACACCTCCGCTAAACCACACTCCTACTTACATACATCCCACGCATTTCGAAAACCATATCCGACGATCAAGCCTTCTCCAACATCACTCCTACACATAAGAACCTCCTCCTCACTTTCTCAGTTCCTCAAGACCTGGCTTTTCAAGTAGTCCCACTAGGTCCTACGTCTTGCTAGACTTACACCTGCTCAGCATCAGTGTACCCTACTGGTTGATAGTACACTCTACAATTCTACAATACATACCAGAAAGTTCTCAGCTTACATAATACATTTTATCTAAACTTCTTTCTAATTAACATAGAATCTCTTCCCATATATTGTCTTGATATTTTCAAATTTATATCTACTAATAATGCCAATGCTGTCATTCTGATGAAAACATGGCTTAGCAAAGCCTCTCTGTCTGAAATGACACTGGCGATTCCTGATGGTTACGCCATCATCCATCAGGGATGTCCCCATCCCTCTCAGGCACTCTCGACTATATTCCACCTGGTTATTCTGCTACTTTTAGCTCCTCCCTAATCAAAACACATTTATGAAAAAATATGCCAGTTTTCCATACTTGGTGATTTTAATATTCATGTGAACAGCTTAAGTGACCAACAGATGATGTTTCTTCAATCTCTTCCAGCAGTCACCCTTCCCCAAGTGATATCCTCCTGTACTCAGTTGGTAGGCAATATACTGGATTTGATTTTCTCTAACATTGCCTTTCTTGTCCCATCTTTCTCAACTGGTCTGACCATTTTGCAATACCATTCTAACTTCTTGTTGCTAAATCACACCTACCAACTGCACCTGACTGAAAAACCTCATATGCCTGGCATAAATATCTCAAGCCTGTTTTGAGGCTGCACTCAATTCTTCCTCTTTATCCTTGAGCGGGTAGATCTCCTCTGATCCCCCTAAGGTTACCTCTTGGCTTTTGTAATCCCTTGACCAAAATACTCCACTGTATGTATGTATGTATGTAAGGGATTTGTGAAGCGCTGGAATCACCCCCGCAGAAGTATCTCCGCGGTACCATAGAGACGGACTGATCTGTGCTACAGACACAGATTAGTCCCAGAATAATTCAATAACTAAAAACCAGCAGATTCTTCCATAAGAAACACCTGCATCTTGGTTCACTGATACCTTACAAGTGGCTAAGCGCCACTGCAGAGCACTGGAAAGGAAATTGAGAATCAGGTGATTCTGATTCCTAACAAATTTTAGGGCAGCTATCAACAACTATCAATAACTGATTTGGTCAATCAAGTGCATTTTTGCCAACAAGCCAATAACATACCCAGAGAACTATTTTCCACTGTTAAATCATTGCTCTCTCCCCCGCCTGCCTGCAAATTATTTAACCTTCACAGTCTCTCTGTGAACATTTGTACTATTTTTCCAAATCATTAAAATGTATTCCAATTTCTTGGAAAAAGTGATCCATTAGGGGCCTGCCCCTTCTTCATGTTAGGTCGACGTTCACCCTTGGACTCTTTCCTTCCTAGCTTTTCCTCCATCTCTATAAAGGCAATACAGGAAGCCTTGTAAGTTAGGGTCTCCTACAGACCCCTGCCCAATCCACATCCAAAGGTTGGCCCTTGACTCTAGCACACCATCCCCTTGTCATATATTTAACTCCTCTCTCACTACAGTTATTGTCCCGTGATGTGGCAACAAGCACAGGTCATTCCCCTTCTTAAAAAACTCTCCATTAAACATGCTATGCTGGACAACTACAGGCCTACGTCCTTCCTTCCTGCAACTTCCAAAATTCTGGAAAAACTGGTCAACTTTCAGCATGTCTGGAAACCAATGGTAAGGAATTGGGTATTTGTTGAGGGGGTGGAACTCCCACTTAGGCAACAACCGCAACTCTTGCCAGGGTGAACTACCAAATGTCACTAAATTAACATGTTCTTAACCCTCTGGTAGCTTGGCACAAAAGCAGTCAGGCTGAACATAGAGGCAATGTGTAAATTATTTATGCAGCATACAATCAAAAATAAATTTAAAAAACAAGAAAACAAAAATCCAAATACATTTAAAAAAAAAAGAGAAAATGTTATTAAATAAAATGTCTTCAAAATAAATTAAACCCAATCAGTAGAACTGGAATTATGATTTCTTAAGGCTTTTAGTGAAATCTAGCACCTAAAAGATCAAAGTGCCTATCGAGGGTATCTAGTTGCGTGATACCTGGTCAAAGTTCAAAGTTAAGACTGACAGCGATGGTCAGGAGGTCAGATACAAAAAGTGGATATGGCCTGGTCTCGGCATACCTTCTGACTTAGAAACATTACTGAAGAAAAGACTTGGAGAAGGTAGAGTTCAGTGGGGCAAGGCAGCGGGCTATGTCCGAGGAGGAGTTGTCGACCCCAGGGAGCCGCTGGAAAGAGTCTTGGTGAAGCTGTCAATAATGGTGGGAAAAAGCTATGTGCATGGAAATATGGAATTCCAGGTCAAGAAGGTTGTCACTGTCGATGGGAAGCTGGTCGAGCCTGGTAAAGATTTTTCATTTTGGACTTATCCAACTTTTTGGAAGTTGAAAATCTCTAATAGGATGAAGATGAAGGCTGTAGCCAAAGAGGGCTCCATGAGGCCGGATACCTTTCCCAGGAGGTCCCACTGAATAGGATTTGCTTCTGCTGTGAAAAATGTAGCAGCAGCTTTTGCAAAGTCAGGCCGACCAGAGATACGACTTGGGCATATCGGCTGGCAGGAAGGTCATTTTCTTCTGTCCGTTCTTCATGTAGTTTTAGGGTTAAGCAGGAACAGAACAACCAACACATCTGCCTTAAATTGCTACTGACATTTTTTCAACACTTGACTATTCAGCTCCACAGCATATGGCAAGGGAGAGCCAGTATGATGACAATAAATGGTGAAAATGTTCATACAATGCAAATCAGACTCTGAGCCTCCCTTTCCTCTTTAGGTATCTCACGATACTGCCAGTAATAGCAATAACGAAATGTGATTGAGTTTGCCTTACTACACAGATAATTAGCTGGGTTTCTGTTACACAATGTGTACACTGTATTGTAAAAGAGCAGCAAAAGATATGTATTCATTAGCAAATTCTGTGAAAGTATTCTGTCCATGTTACGAAATTCTTTTGCACCACATTGGCTTTATCAACCATGAGAGAGCAGCTGTGGCTTTGAGTCACAGAATGCGTGCAATAGATTCTACCCTGGTAATCCAGCCATATTGCATTTCTGGGACTAGGGGCCGGATGTAGGTAAACCGATTTTACCGATTCTAAAATACCGAATTTTACCGAATCGGTATTTTAGAATCGGTAAATGGTATGTAGAAAAAAAATTGGTAAAAAATACAGATTCAGTAAAATTCGGTATCGGACAATCGGAAAATACCGATTCGGTATTTACCGATTCTGTATTTACCGAATCGGTATTCCCCATGCATTCCTATGGGCCTTTTGCCGCATAGGAATGCATGGGGAATACCGAATCGGTAAATACAGAATCGGTAAATACCGAATCGGTAAATACCGAATCGGAAAGCAAACAAAAGTGAAACTTAAGTAGGCAGCAATCAGGTGCTACCACCCTCCCCCTCCCTCCCAGGAAGTGGCTACACAGGCAGCTGCAACTAATTAGAAGCTCCTGGAAAGGCAGTTGGAGCTGAGCTGAGTCACTGAGCAGCAGAAAGGGTTTGGTGCACTTTTAAAAGTGTAAAATGGCAAACAGCAAGGAAAAAGAGCAGCCTGACAGGGGGAGGAAACTCAAATTCAGCAGCATGGAGTTGCAGGTCCTTGTTGAGGAGGTGGTGAAGGTGCACCACAAACTGTTTGGCAGGCAGTCCCTCACTGTGGCATAATCTGCCAAAAGAAAAATCTGGCTGGACATTTTGGACAAAGTAAATGCAGTTGGGGTGACCACCAGAGACACAGAGGACCTGAAAAAATGATTTTATGACCTCAGGAGCCAAACCAAAAAGAAATTGGCTGAACATCACAAGCAGGCATCAAAAAATGGTGGAGGCAAGAACCCAGCACCCCCCCTTACTGACCTGGCGGAGATGGTGGCCTCAACCATTGAACCGGACAGCGTCTGCGGACTGGGAGAAGTAGACAGCTCAGCCAGAACTGCAAGCAAAAAAGGTAAGAGATATGCACAGCATTCCCCCCCATACCATCATCCTTACCTGTACCCTTTGTGGCCCAGTGAACCCCAGTCCAGTACTGCTAGCACTATACAGGGCCAATGCATGATGCGATATATAGTCAGGAGATGTAATGACATGTCATACAGCACAACAACCAACTAGTGAAGGAAATGACTGCATAGAGAATATAGCCAATGTGATACATATTTAATTGTAGTAACGGTGAGACAGTAGCGCTTAGCTAATGTACGCTCATATGTCCACAGGTGATACGTCTCGCAGGCGCTCGCAGGAGACTGAAGGCACACCACCTGAGAGGGAGGAGAGTCAGGAAGCAGGTCCAACTACCCACACCGTACCACAGGACACAGGTGCATCAAGTAGCCATCCTCCTGCACAAGACTCAGAAATGCCTCACGATTTCCTGGCGTCCCCTGGCAGATCTCAATCCCCTCTGTTGCTGTCATCCCCAGAAATGCCAGCATCACAGCATGATCCCACACCTGCATCACAACCCAGTAGGAAGCATGTTGTGGCCCCACTCCAAGAAATGGAGTCAGCAGCAGCTGACATTGAGGGCGACGAAACACACAACTTGCCTGCAGATGTCAGCACTGGTACAAGGCACTCCAGTGCAGGGGTGGCCCATAGTGGTGCAAGACGCCACAGAGTCCAAGAGAGGCCAGCAGATGCACCAGTTGAGGGTCCAAGTGTGTTCCGTGGACTGGAGGGGAGCATGGTGAGAATACAGAGGATGCAGGGAAGAGCCATCCAGGCATGTCAACGACAAATTAGGTCCCTGAACAGCAACATAGGAGAAATAGGAAAGGGCATCAGTGAGCTGGTACAAGTCAACAAAGAGATGGCAGCAGGGATGCGCGGATATGGCAACTCGGTGCAGCTGCTATGCACTAAACTAGACACTGATTTCAAGGCAAGGCGCAAAGAAAGGCAGCGTGGTCATGGGCTAAATAAAGCCATCAACCGCCTGGCCACTGCCACATCCCTGTCATGCAGGAGAAGCAGTAACATGCAGGAGGCTATGACCCAAAACACCAATGAGGTCATTAGGGGCATGGGCAGGATGACCAGTGCTCTTGAGGCGCTATTAAATGCCCAAACTGCACATACAGCTGCTCTGGATGTGCCTGTAAGTGAGGAGAGCACTAGCAGGAGCAGCATAGGAAGCACCCTTGTCCCTGAAAGAAGGAGGAGCAGGCGCCACACTGAGGCCACAGGCCAGCAAAACAGTGAGCAGGGTGAGCAACCTACAGGTGTTACAGGGAAGCGAGGAAGGAAATGACTTTTAAAGTTCATGGTGAGGTGAACCAGGACTGACATCATTGCAGTTAAATACTTTTTGTTGCACAGTTGTGCTTTAATAACCTACCTCATTACCAAATTAGACTACATTTGGTGCATACTCCACCTGTCTGTGTCTCTTTACTTACTTAAAAGTAGTTGCGTGTGATCTTATCCCGCCTGTGTCTGCCATTAGTTGCGTGTGGTTCAGGCACTGCTTCCTCATCATCATGGTCCTCATAATCTGAGAGATCCACTGCTGTGCCCTTCTTGACCGCGAGGCAGCGAAACCTGCTCTTCCACATGCCAAAGGTGCGCTCCACAATGTTTCGGGTTGTTTTGTGTGCCCTGTTGTATCTCCTCTGACTTGATGTTGTAGGGTTGAGGTAGGGAGTGAGGATGAAGGACCGGAGGGCATATGCACTGTCCCCTAATGGCAAGAGAAAAAACATTACTCACATGCACACACACATCCACCTGTAATACGTATCAAGGGAGTTTCACACAGTGTGTTACCTAGCAAGTATCCTTCGCCAAATTCCCCCGCTGTCAGACGTGCGTAAATCCCACTGTTTTGGAAGATGTAGGAGTCGTGGGTACTCCCGGGGAATTTGGCTACTAGGTCAGTGATCATGTACTTGGAATCACAGTTCACCTGTACATTTATGGTGTGGGCGGACTTCCGGTTCCGATAAATGTACTCTGTGGCAGCAGGTGGGCATATTGGTATGTGGGTACCATCAATACAGCCAATTATGTTTGGGAAATGCGCCATCTGATAAAAGTCTGTCTTTGTCCTTAGCAGTTCTGCATGCGTTGCAGGGAAGCTGATGTAGAAATGCATTCTCTGCAACATGGCATCAAGGAATTTTTTAAAGAAACGTGACAGACAGCTCTGGGACACCCCACCTACTGCAGCAACCACACTCTGGTAACTCCCAGATGCAAGCAGGTGTAGGCTGCACAGCACCTGCACATGGGGTGGGATGACGTGTGCCCTTGTGGGTGGATGTTCCAATAGTGGGTGAAGGTCCCTGATTAGGTCCAGGATAGTTTGGAGAGCCAGCCTGTACCTTTGTAGGATCTTTGGCTCAGTTAGCTGGAATAGAGTGATCCTCTGCCTGTACACCTGCTCCTCCCTCCTCCAGACCCTCTCTCCTTCTGCCTGTAGCCGTAGCCGCCTCTCAATGACATAGAATGCCGCCATTCTGGTGAAAATGTTGCATTTTGGGGCCTTTTTTATACCATGCACCTGTTTACCACCTGATTTGAATCCATGGTAAATACCGACTCTTAAATACCGAATTTCATGCAAATTCGGTATTTAAGAGGTTTCCTACATCTCAAAAACTCATTTTTACCATTTCTTATTTTCCGAATCGGTAAATTTACCGATTCGGTAAGGTTTCCGAATCGGTATATTTTCTGAATCGGTATTTTTTCCGATTCAGTAAATTTACCGATTCGGAAACTTTACAGATTCGGTATATTTTCCGATTCGGTATTTTTTCCGAATCGGTAAGGTTTCCGAATCGGTAACTTTACCGAATCGGTAAATTTACCGATTCGGATGTTTTCGGGTCTCCTACATCCCAAATGCCCAATACCGGTCGGTAACGGCCGAAAATCGGTAAATTCAGCCGTTACCGACCGGTATTGGCCTATCTACATCTGGCCCTAGATCACAGAAGATTTCGGCTGGTGCTCATACACAACTTTGGTGGAAAGGCAGTGTTTGGTGTAAACATATCTTACCACTGTATTATATTTCAGCAGACTGAGGTTGATGTACAGCTACACCACAACAAACTAACATCATTTAAATTAACACACCCCAATAACAGTAAAAGGCACAGCAAGACAATACAACAGTGCAACAATAACAGAACCACAGATATAAAGCACAGTAATTCACACCAACAAAATGCATGAAAAAATACAAAAACCGACATAATAACAACTCAATAGCAGTGCACACCACTATAAAACAGTATCCCAGCACAACACAATAATACACAAACACAAAATACCACACCACACATTTGCAACTGTGTTGTGTTAGGGGATCCCCATTATAATGACCATGTTTTATTGTATTTTATAACTATCTAAGCACGACTTGCACTTTGCGTTTGTTTCACATTACGTGAGGTTCAGATTAACATTACTAGCTGCTATTTGAACATTTTATTTTCTAATACCTGTTCATTGTACTGTATATTTTATGCTGACTGCCGTGTATGATGCTTCAATGGTTGCAGTAATGCTCCCGAATAAAGTCTATTGAATTGAATTGATTGTGTTAGGTAGTGTTGCATTTTGCATTCTGTAGTTGTGGTGTTATTGTGAAGGGTTGTATTTGTGCTTTGTTTTTGATTTGTTGTGTTGCTTTGGGGCACATTGCTCTACTGTTGCGAAAGTTCGCCATTGTGTTATATGTAATATTTTGTTGGTGTATTTATTGTATTGATGTGCTGTGCTGTCAGTATTCTGTTTAAATGCCTTCACATGTTTTGTGTTGTGCAAATGTGGTGTTCCTATGTGCATTGTTGTGTTGTGTTGTGTGTTCAGGTTCTATTGCTCAATTGTTGTGGTGTGTTTTTGATCTGAGTTACAGTAATGCAGTTTGTTGTGGTGGTTATGTAGGTATGTGCACAGTTTTGTTTTTTTGTGTTCTGTTTTGCTTGGCTTGTTTTTGTGTACCATGTTATATTTCTGAAAGGCTTTCATTTTGGAATGAGTTATTGTATTGTGCTTTGGCATGCACATTTAGAGATATCACAAAATGCGGTTACATTTTCATCCTAAAGCAGCATATTCCTTTACATTTTTAAAGAAAGGATCTGATTTACAAGTGATTAGTTAACATTCCACTACACAAAGATTAGGAGGAAACTCTAGTGCCAAATGAAACAAGCATTTGCAATGCAATAGGTCTCGCATTAGGAAAGCTTGAGCTACTGTTATTGTAAATAACACATTTTTTATTTATGTGTTGGTTTTGAAAATAGCGAAATTAGTAGCTTTGTTATTTACAATGCCAATAGTTATAACTTTTGCAAATGTGACACCTATAGCATTTGTAATGCAATATGTGTTGTATTTACGTGACTTAGATGTATTGATATTACAAATAACAATGGCCTTTAATTTTTTTTAATAATTAATACTTAAATAAAAGTTATTGTAATTTATAATGGCAATAGCTTAAAGTTTTGTAAATAACTTTTGTGAAGATTATGTTCGGTGTATTTTATTGTGACGAAAATCCAAGAACAGAAGTGAAATATTAACATCTTTTTGTGACATTTGTAATAAAGCATAAAACATTGAGAGAACATATTTGAACCAGTTGTTGTTGAATGGTTGCACAGATTGATGCTGTTTTGGCGCTGAGTGATGTTGTGGTGGCGACGAGTGATGCTTTGGCTTTCAGTGATGCTGTGACAGCGCATAGTGATGTTGTGGTGCCCTGAGTGATGCTGTGGTGGTGCTAAGTGATGCTGTGGTGATGCAATAGAGTGCGATAGATAGATAGAGTGAGGGTGATAAATAGATAGAGTGAGGGCGATAGATAGATAGAGTGAGGGCGATAGATAGATAGAGGGAGGGAGGGCGATAGATAGTGGGAGGGTGATAGATAGATAGATAGATAGATAGATAGATAGATAGATAGATAGATAGATAGATAGATAGATAGATAGATAGATAGATAGATAGATAAATAGATAGATAGAGTGATGGCGATAGATAGAGTGAGTGAGATAGATAGACAGATAGAGTGAGGGCGATAGATAGATAGACAGATTGAGTGAGGGCTAAAGACATATAGATAGATAGAGTGAGGGAGATAGATAGATAGTGGGCGAGAGATAGAAAGAGTGAGGGCGATAGAGAGATAGAGTGCGATAGATATAGTGAGGGCGATAGAGTGAGGGCGATAGATAGAGTGAGGGCGATAGATAGAGTGAGGGCGATGGTTAGAGTGAGGGCGATAGATAGATAGATTGATAAAGTGAGGGGCGATAGATAGATAGAGTGAGGGCGATAGATAGATAGATAGAGTGAGGGCGATAGATAGATAGAGTGAGGGCGATGGATAGATAGATAGAGTGAGGGCGATAGATAGATAGATAGATAGATAGATAGATAGATAGATAGATAGATAGATAGAGTGAGTGCGATAGATAGATGGATAGATAGATAGTTGTGTGTGTGGTTTTGTGTGTGTGGTTGTGTGTGTGGTTGTGTGTGTGGTTGTGTGTGGTTGTGTGTGTGGTTGTGGTTGTGGTTGTGTGTGGTTGTGTGTGTGGTTGTGTTTGTGTGTGTGTGTGGTTGTGTGTGGTTGTGTGTGTGGGGTTGTGTGTGGGAGGGTTGTGTGTGGGGGGTTGTGTGTGGGGTTGTGTGTGTGTGTGGGGTTGTGTGTGTCTGTGTGGGGTTGGGTATGTGGGGTTGTATGTGTACGGGGTTGAATTATCATTTAACTTGCAAGTGATACAAAAAAAGTAAGCCATGCACGAGTGATTAACGAATGCTGATATTTTTAAGCCCACATCGAATGTTACTTTGCCCAGTGGGAGACTATAAACATTGTTTTTTAAATTGACAGAGTGCACAAACCACAGAGTGAATGGCAAATAAAAATGAATCCAAGAGCAAGCCGTGCACGAGTGAATAAGTAGTGCTGCTATTTTTAAGCACACATCTAATGGTACTTTGCCAGTGGGAGAATAAGAAATAAAAATAAATTGACAAAGTGCACAAACCACAGAGTCAATGGCCAATAAAACAAGTGGTGCATAAACATGCAATTTGTACTTATAGTCCTTGCTTACGAGAAGCAAGGCTGGCAGTAAAAGAGGCACAGTTACTACCAGCCTTGCTTCTCATAAGCAAGGACCATAAGTACAAAGTGTATGTTTACGCACCACTTGTGGATTTTCAAAACGCATAAATAAAAGGCATTGTCTTTTACAATACCAGTAGCTCAAACTCTTGCAAATGCAAGACGTATTGCATTGTACTGTTCCCTCCAAAGCAAATCATAGAAGGAAAGGCTAAGGACATGGTGGATAAAGAGAACTCTCCGATGAATGGTACAATCATGACACAAGTCTACTTCTGCAATGTTACGATGGTTGAAGCATGTTAAAACAGCACTGAAAGGTGACAGAGCAGAACATAAACAAATGAAAGTTGGTCCGGGGCAAAGGAAAATAAATATGTGACAACTGTGGTTGAGGCAATCGGCAGGCAGCCTACAAGAACCTATTTGCTCTTTTAACCATATAACACATACGGCTTGCTGTACAGAGTAACTTAAAAGGTAAGGACACAGCATTTGTGTACATTTCACATGTGCCCCAGTGTGGCGAAGGTGGGCAACTTACCTGAGCAGAACTTGCTGCGATCACATGGAGCGTCCGAAGCTAGCAGCATAATTGCTGCCAGTGTTCCAGGAGCCCTCCGGGCGCGAGGGTGATGGAGAGATGTGGAGGCACCACGTTGAGTGGTGAATATGCCAGGTGAGAATAAATTCAGTGGGGCTGCCTTCCATTATATGTAAAGATACAGCGCGGTGTACTGTGCTGACATGCAGAAGATAAAGCGGACGGGGAACCATATTTAAAGTGTAAGCGTGTCGCATTGAATAGAGACGGACTGCTGTTTACACAAGATGGCGCTTACTGCACCACAAAGCTGCTAGATGCGTTCGCTTGGGATTAGGGAGGGGCCAGAGGCGAGTGTTGTGGGAAGGGTGAGTGGGTTGGGAGCCACCAGGATGTTAACTGTGAAGCCTATTTTAAATTAAAAGGTTCCCAAAAACTGTTGGCAATGGCAAATCATGTAATCTCCTGCCCGCTGCAGGAATTTAATTTCTTTTTTTAACGGCATTCGACCCCGTTGGAGGATCACAACGACCAAAAGAAAAGCGCAGCTCTCATTAACCCAGCTGAGGCGTGATGGTAAAGTACATTTTTTTTAAAGCATCAAGGGTAATCGTGTACTGCTTGCATGCACGGAAGGGGGTGGGGGAGCGGCTGCCTTTGAAGTCTGATGCAGAGGCTCAGACAACACCAGCCTCACCATGACGAAACATTCGACAAAAGCACACAATAGCACCCACTGCCAGAGGAAGGCCTTGTGAATTGTGTTATAATTGAATTGATATAGCGCTTACTAACCCCGAGGAGGCATTCAGGAGCTTTACTGCTGCCTGGAGTTCAAGGTTAGTGGTTAATTCAAGGGTTATTGCTGGTTATTAGGGTTAATCTTGTGCTGCCATTGATAATATTTCAAACCAGAGTGTCTTTGAGTGGTATAAATCAGCAGAGGCTGGGTGTGATTATTAGCGGGCATGTTGGGATTATTAGCGGAGTGGGTATGTGCGCTAATGTCACTGGCAGGTGCTATTTGTAGCTGCGCTCGAGGATAGTAGGTACTGCTGGCTGCAGGGTGTGACTTTCAAAGAAGGACAGACTGCCATCTTTGACGTGCGGTGTGGGCAGCTTCCAGGGTGTACAAAAATAGTGATTAAGGCAAGCATGCTGCTCGACGAAAAACGCTTTGATGCCTTGTCAGGGGTAGTAAGCACTATATAAACACAGTTTACAATTGGCTGTACTCAGACAGAGGAGGCCGGAGGATGGAAGGTAAGGAGAGGGTCATTCAGAGAAAAACAGGAGAAGAAACAATCAGAAGTTTTAGGCTAGGTCAGCATTTGTAAGCAGGATTTTAGGACGCTAGAGTGTATGATATCTCGGAATTCTTTCTCTAAGGGTAGCAAACGGTAAAAATAAACATTATTTGCATGTGAGAGAGTGCTATATTACCTACTTTTGAAAGGCGCTAGAAACAAACGTTCTGCCTGCTGGGGGGTTAATGAGGACCACCGCGTCATCAGGGTCAACTCAGGTCAGAAGACTACAGTAATGCTGGCGGCAAGTGTAGGGCAGTATCAAGGGTTCGAGGCGGCACTCCACCGACGCAGTAACCCATCATGAAAGCCACTTTAGAGAATATACAGAGTAAATAATGCAAACATCTAACGCAAAGATCAAAAAGAGATTCTGTAAACGCTAGAGCTGATTGTTGCACTCAAAGATTGCCTTGCTGGATTAGTTAACAGAGGAAGGTGGGATCCTTTCAAATGCCCCAGGCCTGGTGCAGGACTGAGGGGGGAGGGAGTTATCAATGTCTTCACAGACAGAGGAAGTGTACTGCCTACATTACTCGAGCATCGTGTGTGAAATGGTGGAGCTTTTACAAAGTAAAAAATATAGAACACACTATCGACCTTGGAAGAATGACAGGCAAAGTAAGAGTAGTCAGGACCCGGACAGGAGGTGACATAGACATCTCAGGAGCAGGCGCTTAACCCACTGGTAGATTTGATCGCAACGAACAAAAGAAATGCGCAGCTCTCAGTAACCCAGCTGAGGCCTGCCGTGCTGGCTAAGTACATTTTTTTTAAAAAATTCAAGGGAAATCGTGTACTGCTTGCATGCGCAGAGGGGTGGGGGAGCGGCTTCCTTTGAAGTCTGATGCCGAGGCTCAGACAAATGGTGTGGGATGTGGCTGGCAATGGTGTGGGATGTGGCTGGCGATGTGCAGGCGCCTGGCTCACATGAACTGTATCGAATCCGCAGTTTGGGGAGACTTTTCGGAAGCCTTGTTATAATCTCGCCCACCATCCCTCCGGGATGGATTAGACAAGACCTAAATAGGAGCAAAAATTGGGGAAAAAAATGAGTGCAACCAAAATTGCTTTAAAATGTTATTCATACAATGGAGTAAACGTGAATCTTAAATAAATGCTGCACAGTTGTATCGCCGCTGGTAGCATCCTGTCTTATAAAAGAGTTTACAATTTATATAATACATTTGGAACATTATTTCAAACCAAGCAGAGATGTCTAGCTTTTTGGAAGGTGAGATCCAACCAATATTTGTTACTGTCAAGGTAAGTCTTATGACCTTCTCTGTAAAAGTTAAAGTCAAGAAAACTCACGAAATTTAGAGTACACATTGAAGAAACGCAGGAGACAGAAAATTACATGTAGCCAGCCCATCTGGGGAATATTGTAATTCAAAATTAATCACATCAACAAAAACAGTTGTGGCATCCAAAACTCCAGATGAAATCATAAGCACATTTAGACTTCATCGTGTTCAATTGAATTAGTTGAAATGACTGCACAGAAAAGTAATGTAACAGACGCTGCTCATGCAGAACCAGCTTTTTAGGAATTACTTCAGCACAATAAACCACAGCAATTTCACAAAACGTTCTAAGACAACTGACATTTTTACACCATATTTGGAAATCTACAATATGCAACACAAATCATGTGATCTTTACTAAGTTGTTTTGGAAACTTTAACAGAAACCTTTTTTATTTTATTTTATATAACCAAAATTATAGATTGATGGACTCTGAATCAGAAACAATAAGTGTGTTTAAACAAAAGGCACCAGAGAATATCCAACTTTGAATAACAAAATTGGAATGCAAAAACAGCTGCTTGGAAAGATGTCAAAAATATATAAGTCATACCCAAGAATACCAGAATGAATCTGACAGCCAGTGAGCGGAAATCAATTTAACAACTGAGGGAGGACAAAAATCTGACAATGTCATCCTGCAGACAAAGGGGGTTCAAGTGTAATCATAGATACTCTGGAGTCCAATCAATAAAGAGAGCTTTAATTTAAGGTAGGCAAGCACAATTGAAGCACAATCCAATATGGGAGATTCAAACAAAAATACAAAAGATTGTTACCCAGGTTCTAGTATTCCAGATTATAGACATAAAACAGTAAAATCTAAGGGCACTAGTGGTAAATGGTCTTGCTAAAATATTTAAGGATAAGACAATTCTTTGATTCAGGATGAAATTCAGTGTTTGTACCCATTACCAAATTTATGGGTGTCTATTTAAAAGATTTATTAAAATGGTTATATGGTTTTACAAGACAGACCAGACTCATTAACTAGACAAAAACCTAATGAACACGGAGAAGGAAATACAAATTTCAATTGTGATATCATTAAATGTACAGAAGCAGTTTTAATTTACAACTGACCATGAATTTTGTGATATACTTGAAAATATGATTATTTTAGAATTACTTTTGATTTCATGAGGATTTTTTTAATTTAAAAACCACTTGCACGGACATGGGCTGCAATCTGACTCCGAATTACTCAAATGTTTCATGTATATTTTTAAAAGGATGAAAGCTTTCAAACATCCAAGTCAAACACAAGTACTAAAACCTTTTCCACTTTATTTGATGGAATTTCACCATCAAAATAACTTTAAATGTTGGATCTCCAAGTGTTGAGTTTTTAGACACCATAATAATTCCCAGCAATAACATTTGGGTCTGATCTTCACATACAAATAATGAAAGAAAAAAATGTCATACCACCAAGTTTTCATCAAAAATCTTTAATCAAGAATATGCCTTATTGTCATGGATGATAAGAAGTGTAAGATAAGACAAGAAGAAATTATGCAAAGATTTCATGAGGAGAGTTGCAAAAGGGAGGTTTTGTTTGATACTAAGCAAAGATTCATCACAATTAACAGAATGGATTTGTTACAATAAAGGAAAAAACATGATTCTTGATAAAAATGAGATTAAAACTGATTTTAACTTACAAGTAACAAAGTAGAAAATACATAAAGTGGTGAAAATGTTATAACATAATTTCTCTGTATGGGAAGAATATACAGTCTGGTTGTTTATTATCCCGCAATGAGCCTTTGCCTATATATGCTCACTGTGATTTTTCTATCACAGTTGTATTAGTTTGTGCTTTACCTTAGACTGTTCGCTTGTAAATCCATTGGGGGAATTCATGTGGTATAGTTCTATTTGCATCTCTCCTGAAAAGGGGATACATTTGTTAGTGGCTCCCAAATACTCATATCTTCTTTTTTGGGAACTAAAGATATTGCACTTGTTGTATCTTGCACTCCCACTTTTGAGTTTTTAGTATTATGGTTGGCAGGCAAGTTACTGTCACTCTACTATATCATCACAGATTGACCTGACTTGCTTGATCTCTTTCAATGTTAAATGACAATGATATCTGTAAATAAATCAGATTGTTCACTCTTATAGCAATTGCCTTCTGTCACTAAATTTGCTCTGGTTTACTATTGCCCTAACTTTTTTTATCAAAACCTTGTGTGAATTATACTGTATTGTCTATGCTGTACTGCCCATTGTTCTACACAAGCTTAATGTTATGCAGACATTTATACTTTTATACTTATCTGTTTATTGCTTTTATTCCTGTTGCACTCACTGTTCTTAATGTAGCAGAATACTCTGGTTTCCCTCGAGGACTGTCTACTGGATTCTTCTCCTGTATGTGTCTTGTAGGCTTATCAGCTCACAACATCTCTCCTCAACCTGAAACACCTGTTTCCTGGAAAGGCGTGGCAAGCAATAAATGGGGTTATTCATACCATTACAAACAAAAATGGGCACCAGAGTTCTAGAATCTTACTTCTATAGGAAATATTGGGACTCCATAAACGTGTGAACGGTCCCACATAAATGCAATGCTAAACAAGGCTAAAGATGTGCTTACCTCCACAAGTCACTTTGGAGAAAGGTTTAGGCAAAAGTGAACCTTCTACCAATTTTTCAACACCTTCACATGATGGGCTGGTAAGGCTTTGGCTTCCCGTTGCTGCAAAGATTTGAAACATCAGCTAATGACTGGCACATAATTATTGCTGACCATGACAAAGTTCTTCCATTCTTTAAGCATTCAGTTCTTTATTATTAAATGTAAAGGTAGAATGTCTGAGGGGAAAGTTCTTATTGACTATAGAATTTGTCTTCCACTTTTAGTTCTGGTGCTTAAAAACCAGGCATCTCTCTAATATGAGTAACAACCTCCTGAAGTAGGGACACTTGAGCATATTTCTCATGAGGTAAAGGTTCTGGTCACCAATATTAGGTCACCTGGGTCTACAGCAAGGTGCTTTGCTAGAGGAGCACCCATATATAATAGAGCAGATGAAATTGCTTTATAGATAATGTCTTAGAGTTGTGCACAGAATAATGAAAAAACCTCCTTATCCTGTTGAACCTCCACATTATTTTGTTCTCTGTACACTTTTTTCACTCCATATTTTCAAATATGAGAATGAAGGAAAATCACTTTAAATCGAGTATCAAATCTCAGATCTTGTGAGATATGAGAAAAAATGAAGTTAATAAAGTGAGGATTGGCTTGTGCATTACTTTCTAAGCCACAATGAGGACGGGTGAGAGGTAAGCTTAGCAAACCTCTATGCTATAAGAATAACTTGTACTATGATTTCTCTCTTGTTTTTCTGAATTTAGCAAAATGCATTTTCAAAACTACCTAAGCACTATTAAAATACGAGAAGATTTTTTTTACTTTCATATCCCAACCGGGCTGGGATGGGATTTGAAACTGGAAATCTTGATCTACAGTTGGCAGCTCAACCGTAAGGCTAGAAGAACTTTAACATTTCATTGCACAGCATTGACGTGACTCCAAAACACCACTTGCAGGATTATACTTGCTTGAAATTCTGCTATAACAAGGATTAGTAAAGCAAGTATGTTTGAACATGCTAAATCCTGATATAGCTGGGATCAATGTAGCAATTGTATTAAAACCCATAAAAACCTGTAATAGTATAATCTAAGTAGCAAGACTGTTCTAAGCTGTTAATTCATGCTGTAGCAGGGATTGATGCAGCGTCCATTCAAATCCACCGAATCCCTCTACAACCAGACTATGTCGATCACACAGTGAACACCTGTATTTCTGCTTCAGCATTGACCTCTATCCAGCTTTTAACTTTTTACCTAACTGTCCTGCTAAAGCAGAACTAATAAGCAGAATGAGGTAATGTTTTCTTCCTGGTGGCTAAGAGTCGAGATAAATAAGCAGTGATAGAGAAAATATAGAGGTTAAAATAGCCACATTAGACTCTTTTCTTGTGTGTGCCCACATTTTAAACAATCTAATTGTCATCATGTGCAGACAGCATCAAACAACTAAATCAAAATAATTCATTAATATAATGAAAGAAAACTTACCTAATGAGGGCTTTTCTATTGGAACATAGAACAAAAATTGTGTTTTCTTTGGAGAAGGGAAGAGTTTAAAGAACAAGAAAGCATCTAGGAGACAAATCTGTCTATGTAAAAATTTAAGGAAAGCCTTTTTTGCCACCTATGCGATGGGGTATTCTGTCTTGGGGTTGAATGTCTTACTTAAGTAAGAACTGGGGCCCGGAGAATGACTGAGTTAATGAGACTACTGAAACATAAAAGGTTCTATATGAAGGATGAGTTTAATATGGTTTTTTGCATTCTGAATGGGGGGTCTGAATAAAGTTGTGGTATACCCACAGCCAACTTTACTAAGGGCATAATTACGAGTTTGGTGGTCTCACTACCGTACCGCCTCAGCAGCGGTCCCAAGAACACCATCGGCTTGGCGGGCGGTATTACGATGTTCCCGGTGGGCTGCAGTGTCCCGACAGATTTACACGTTTCGCTGCTGGAAAGATAAGTAGGTACAACATGTGTCTAAACCTACGGGCCTAACAGAGTGCGAAGGATAGTGTCAGCTGCCTGACTGAAAAGGTAAGAGCAATCAAGTAAAACACTAATGTAAACATAAACATTCCATCATGATATATCTACTGATATTCCTTTGGGGATATTAGAGCACAAGATTCACTGGAGGGTGCCCAGCTATTTCCTCTCAATATTAAATTTGAGCCCGAGGAAAGTTATTGCAGTTTTCTCTGCTAGTCCATCCCGTGAGGCACCTGTTCCCAGTGGCATCCCTGTGTACCTCTATAAGGAGAATAATCCTCTGTGGGCCCCATAATTCCCAATGCTTTAAATGCTGCGGTGCTTTCTAAAATCCCTGTCTCTTGGCAGACTGCAAGCATTGTTCTAGTTTTTAGAAGGATAGCAGGCAGGATTATCGTTGCTTCAGACCCATATCTCTGTTAAGATTCTGAAGTATAAATAGTGGGTCACCTTATTTTGCATAGGATAGTGGAATGGGCACAGGTTATTGGTGTTATCAGCAGAGTGATATGGGTTCAGAAGGCGGTTAGGTATACAAGAACAATGCCTGATCCTCCATATATTCATAGGGAAATACACAACTGCAAAAAGGGGTTTCATTTATCTCTCATTAAATGACCTCTGCAGTGACTTTGATCACGTGAATCACTTAAGACTGTGGAATACCCATATCCAGTTAGATTGTCCCCACATCTTGGTGGAATTCTAACCTACATTGCACTGTAGGGTACCCGCATCAGTTAGATATGGTATTGAGGGAGAGTGCACTGGACCTTTTAGGCTATCTCGAGGTGTGCATCAGGGTTGGGCTCTGGCCCCCAATTTGTTTCTCTTATACATAAATGAATTGAAATTATTTTTAATATCAATGGGGAAGGAATTGCCCAAGATGAAATCTACTTTTGTTCCAGCGCTACTCTACATTTGTGATGCTGTCCTGCTTTCAAGAAAGCCGAATGACCTTTGAGGACTCATAGATAGCATTACAAGGGCTAGGGCTCATATCTTTGGGTGACATTTGATTCCCACCGTATTTGGCTGCCCTGTATTTCTAATCAATGCTTCTGTTTCAACCACTCACTTGGGGCTCTAGTGGCTCTACCTTCAAATGTTGGAAATCAAACTGCCTCTACTTGAAATTTATAGACTCAAATGTGTACCTGTGCTGACTTATGAGGTTGCGATATTGGGGTATTTCGACTGTACCAAACCACAGCAGGAGGAAAATCGTTTATGTAGGTGTTTGCTGGGTTTACATCCATGCAGCCCCTACTATTTTCTTCATGAGCAACTAGGGCTAACGTAGGTAGAAAACCACATTAACATTTCTTGCTTCTTTTTTGGATCACATTGTGGGGAGACAAGCATGAGTCATTCAATTGCAATGTTATTATTGATTGCCTTGCTTGTGATTTTGTTCATAAGATCCCGTGGAGGAGTTATAGTAAGAAAACTGCAGAAGGGGGAAGGTGCTTGGGTACAGAAGCTTTTTTATTAAGTTTGCATATGCTGACAGAGGACGCAGGGAATTGAAGAAGTCAGCTTTGAGAGACTATGCTAATATTATAAACCTGGGTTTGCAGCAGAACCCTACTTATTTTTAGTCAATAATGTGCATGAGAAGCACTTTTACCAACATTTTGCTTAAGATCTATCTGAAGTAACCTTTGCTTTCCTTTAGGACAGTGTATTTTGGTTTGCCCATGTGATGAAATCTCTCCCCCTACGTTGACTCTCTTCGGGTTTTTTTTGTAAATTTTATTAACCCTTTAAGTGCCTTTATTTATTTAAAAATAAGCATTTATTAAAATTCTTAGATTAAAATTTCGGAATATAATATTATCAGCAGATTACACAACACCAACCATCTCCACTCAAAAATGATCAAACTAAAGTTCAACGATAGACATAGCTGCCAAGGTTTAAGACTGCTTACGTGAGACATTTTCTTATGAAATTTCAGTGTAAATATGAGTGACATTCAACTACTATGAGTGACTCTTTTTCACGAGTAAAACCAAGCAATGAAGTTGAGGCAAACATATATAAATATCAGAAATTACATCCATTTGAGCAACGAGAAACTCTAAGAAGATTGTAAAACTGCTGGAAAGCACCAGAAATGGAAGGGCATTAGTGCCCTTGTAACCTGATCGTAGTTAAGCAAATGTGTACCCATGATAGTAACAGCCTACAGGATTGCTGGTGTGAGCCAAGCAGCATGAAAAAATATCTTATAAAAAATGCAAATATGAACTGTAGCAAAAGTGCAAACATAGTTGCATTGTATTTGATTACCAAGATGGTTTTAATTATGTTTGGGAGCTGGGATGACCTGAGTGGATGGCTGTAGAGCAACATTAAGTCATTCCAAGACCCGTGAACTGTTTTCCAAAAGTACCCCAATAATGTGTTACATTTTCAACCAGTTGTCACATTTCTTATCCAATATAAAGCTGCCTTCTGGGACATGTAGTTTAACTTTTCTGTTTAGTATTTACTAAAAAGTCAGACCTTACTGAAGATGTTTGATACAACAGATTGCGCAATGATAAATAAAAGTTCCTTAAAAGACAAAAAGATGTGGTATGTATTCTGTTATTGAAACATGATGCTCTGCATGTTGTACACTCATCAGTGAGCATATTTGTACATGTTGCTGACACCATGCATGCAGGGCCAAAATGCGTAGTCAGGGCCAGGAGAGAGTTTCCTCTTAGCACAGTCCCCTAACTGCACACCTTGTTGGCAGGAGCACCCTAGCACAGCTGTGTCGGCAAATAATTGCAGGTTATGGTCTCTGCTGAAATCACTATGTCGCACAGTGCCTACTGGCGAAGCCTGAGAAAAGCATAAAGCAAAAGCAGCCTGAATCGAGGCATGAGAAAATGCTATGCGGTCTACTTATAGTAAGTTAATTAAATTATCAACAGAGGGCCTCATTACGATGTCGGGTGGAAAGCCTCATCCTGTCAGTCGCATACCCCTAGACCAGAGGTCTTCAAACTTTTGTAGGTTGAGCCCCCCCAGCTGACAGAAATTTCTGGACTCGACCGCCAAGCGCACATTCCGGGCATATTCAGCGAATAACATTCAATACAATAAGAGTGTTTAGTAAACTGCAGGTTTGTGAGTGGGTGTGGTGAAATGACAGAGGCTTATTACACAGCTCAAACACCACTTTCCAAGATAAAATGTGTGCAAATTGTTTTTACTAGGATGCTTTGCTTTACACATGACATGGATTGATAACAACACCACCAACATAAATGTGACAGGTGTGCCTG
Organism: Lissotriton helveticus; assembly: GCF_964261635.1. Lineage (NCBI taxonomy): Eukaryota > Metazoa > Chordata > Amphibia > Caudata > Salamandridae > Lissotriton > Lissotriton helveticus. The sequence goes on from NC_136067.1 coordinate 1,710,794,363, forward strand.
TTTTTCAGAGACGGTCAATCTGTGGATGGATTTTTGCTACTGCCATCCTCAGGTGTGCTCCACATGCAGTCTTGAACGGTACTTAGTGCTGAGAACCCAATCTCACATAAATAGGACGAGCTGAAAGGCAAGAGAGTTTTGATAGCAGTTTCTCCCAAAGCTGAATATTCTGCAGACATTTTCAACAAAGACAGGGACTGTAAGGGATACAGTGTTGTCAGATGTTTCAAGCACTCCCTAGCTCAGAGCCGGTACATGAGAAACAAATCTTCTCTAGAAGTCATTAACTAACGTTTAAGGCAGCATTATAATGGGATAGTAGCCTACCAACCAGTTATGGATCCAAAGACAGTTGAAAGTCCATAGAGAAGGCGCTGAACAAACACCTCATTGAGAATTCCTTAGTGGTACGATTAGTTGCTTGCCTGAAGTAGTGGGGGTTTGGGACACGTCAGTCTTATGTTTAAAAAAAAATAGAACTAATAATACATTAATGATGTTGTCTAGTTTACTTCAGAGTAATGTTGTCTGACCGACTTTGTGATGGCAGGGACATGTTAGGGATTTTGGGTGCCCTGGGCCAAAACTATTTTGGGGGCCCTTGTTCAGTATAGGTTTGAGTTTAAATGATTTATTTTCAGCTCTGCCATACCCTATTTAGCCAGGCTACTAACGGTGCACAGGCACTGTAGTCGAAATTCTAAAAGTGTTTACAGCTAATATCCAGAGATAGCGATGTGTTTTCACTGTTGTAACAAAGCAGCCGCCCACTAATTTTACAGTGAATAATATCTGTGATATCCTCCAATTTCTCATATGTGAGGACCCGCTTGGATCTAACTTTTTATCGTTACATTTTTTATGGTCATTGCATGAAACAAACACATTTCTCTACAAATAGTAATAGACTCCCTCACATCAATTACATTAAAAAGAAATTAAAACAGTATTTGCAAGAATCTGTTTAGGAATTATTCCAGTCCATCAGGGAAAAAACAGAACTGTCTCTATCAAGGGGCCCCTGGAAGGCTGGATTGTAGTGCATTTAGATGTCTCCTTTTGTAATTTAGGACGAAAACCTTAATGGGGCACGAGATGCCCATACTTGTGTACAGGGGTGAGTAAGGCGACCATATGAATTTGGGTGCGCATGTTCAGAGTGGGATGAATGAATGTATGGTTAGTGGTGGGCTTATTCGAGCGAGATTGCAGATTGAACAGTGAGGGGGAAAGAAGTGTCACGAGTGCAGGTTGAGTAGTGTGCTCGTGTGACTGCAGGGTGAGGTACAGGGTGAACAGCGCAAGTGCATTGTGAGTGCAGAGTGATCACTGTGAGTGGAGGGTAAGTGGGTGAATGGTGTGAGAACATGGTGATCAGTGTGAGTGCACGGTGAGTGGGTGAATGGTGTGAGTGCATGGTGATCAGTGTGAGCGCATTGTGATCGCTGTGAGTGCAGAGTGTTCACTTTCAGTGGAGGGTAAGTGGGTGAATGGTGTGAGTGCATCGGCATTAGTGTGAGTACTGGGTGAGAATGAAAGTGAAGGGCGAGAATGAGGAGTGAGTGGTCTGAATGCAGGGTGCATTCCCAGACACTTGAAGTAACTCAGCATGTTATTGACGGCAGCATAGGGTTTCAAATGTGTTAAACTATTGCTATTATGGCAGGAACCAGGGATCAGGGTGGAGGAAATAAATAATGTGCTCATCCCTCAACAAACTTCCAGTCTTATGATTAGGGTTGCCAGCTCATTATTTTGATGTCACAGATTGTATAAAAATAAGCAGTCACCTAAAGCTGTATTTTCAGCACTTGTCTGTGGATACTTTGAACAGCAAATATAAATAGAAAGAACTTTTGTTTTCTAGAGCTGCATGAATGATCCATGACAGAAGATAAAAGGGAACAAAGTTAGAAAAGTCACATTACAAATGAATCAACAAAAAGAAGGGGGGACCGGGAGCTTGTTAACATTACACATGAATACATACTTCTTATTTATAACCATATTTAGCAATTTGCAAGCTGTTTAAACAACACATGGCTGGCTGGCATTTTGCGTGCCTGCCTGTGTAATTTTTAAAGAAACTTTCTGGGACATTTTAAGGATTTTGGGGCCTGTGGGCCAAATGTATTTTTGAGGCCCCTGTTCGGACCGGTGCAGAGTATTAATATCGACGTAGAAATATCGTCTGACATTAATATCTCTGCAGAAATATCGAGTGGAACAAATATCGACAAACAAAATATAGTTTGACCAGAATATCGACTGACAGGTAAGTAATATCGATAACAATAATATAGTTGTAATAAATATCGTTTACAAAAATATAGTTTACAAAAATATCGATTTATTAATAATGTTATGTATTTTAGTGTTTTAAATGAGAATTGTTTGTTATTTTATTATATGTTTTGGAATTGTATTAGTTAATAATGTTTTTTATGGTTAATTTTGTGATATGACTTCCGTAGCGGGTTGTGGGTTTATAGGGGAATAGGGTGGGAAGTAATTTAATTATATAAAATAATTGATTAATTAATGTGTTAATTAATTAATAATAGTGTAATAATTAGTTGTTAATTAATTTCAATGTCAATTAATAATTAATTATGTTAATTGTTTAATTAATTTTAGGAGTGTGTTGGGGAGTTCATATGTGTAAATGGTGTGAAGGGTGGTAATTAATTAATGTAATATTGATTAATTATTAAATATTTTTTAATTAATTTCATTCAATTAATTATTAATTATTAATTGTAAATGTGTAATTAATTTTAGGTGTGGGTTGTGGGTTTATAGGGGAATAGGGTGGGAAGTAATTTAATTATATACAATTAATTGATTAATTAATGTGTTAATTAATTAATAATAGTGTAATCATTAGTTGTTAATTAATTTCAATTAGTCAATTAATAATTAATTATGTTAATTGTTTAAATAATTTTAGGTGCGTGTTGTGGAGTTCATACGTGTAAATGGTGTGAAGGGTGGTAATTAATTAATTTATTATTGATTAATTAATAAATAATTTTTAAATTAATTACCATTAATTAATTAGTAATTATTATTTGTAAATGTGTAATTAATTTTAGGTGTGTGTTGTGGTGTTTTTAAGTGTATATGGTGTGAAAGCTGGTAATTAATTAATTAATTATTTTAAAAAAACATTAATTTTCATTAATTAATTAGTAAATATTAAATGTAATTGTGTAATTAATTGCAGGTGTGTGTGGTGGATATTATAGTTTTAAATAATGTGTAATTTTTTAATTTTTATTATCTTTGTTAATAATAATATATTTAAATGTATATATTAATTATGTTTATATTGGAAATTAAAGTAAAAAAAATGTTGATAGTTAGTTTTTTTATTGTTTTGTGTTCCAGTGCTTTCCTTACTATTGTATTCAGTGGAGTGGGAATAGTCATTTTTACCCCTACGCTATCCAACGCTTTCCCTACTGTTGCACTCTCTGGAGTGGGAATAGTAATTTTCACCCCTACGCTATCCAACACTTTCCCTACTGTTGCACTCTCTGGAGTGGGAATAGTAATTTGTACCCCTACGCTATCCAACGCTTTCCCTACTGTTGCACTCTCTGGAGTGGGAATAGTAATTTTTACCCCTACCATATCCAACGTTTTCCCTACTGTTGCACTCTCTGGAGTGGGAATAGTTATTTTTACCCCTACGCTATCCAGCGCTTTTCCTACTGTTGCATTGTCTGGAGTGGGAAAAGTAATTTTTACCCCTATGCTATCCAGCGCTTTCCCTACTGTTGCACACTTTGGAGTGGGAATAGTAATTTTTACCCCTACGCTATCCAACGCTTTCCCTACTGTTGCACTCTCTGGAGTGGGAATAGTAAATTTTACCCCTACGCTATCCAACGTTTTCCCTACTGTTGCACTCTCTGGAGTGGGAATAGTAATTTTTACTCCTACGCTATCCAACGCTTTCCCTACTGTTGCACTCACTGGAGTGGGAATAGTAATTTTTACCCCTACGCTATCCAACGCTTTCCCTACTGTTGCACCCTTTGGAGAGGTAATAGTAATTTTTACCCCTACGCTATCCAGCGCTTTCCCTATTGTTGCACTGTCTGGAGTGGGAATAGTAATTTCTACCCCTACGCTATCCAACGCTTTCCCTACTGTTGCACTCTCTGGAGTGGGAATAGTAATTTTTACTCCTACGCTATCCAACGCTTTCCCTACTGTTGCACTCACTGGAGTGGGAATAGTAATTTTTACCCCTACGCTATCCAACGCTTTCCCTACTGTTGCACCCTTTGGAGAGGTAATAGTAATTTTTACCCCTACGCTATCCAGCGCTTTCCCTACTGTTGCACTGTCTGGAGTGGGAATAGTAATTTTTACCCCTACGTTATACAGCGCTTTCCCTACTGTTGCACCCTTTGGAGTGGGAATAGTCATTTTTATCCCAACGCTATCCAACGCTTTCCCTACTGTTGCACCCTCTGGAGTGGGAATAGTCATTTTTACCCCTACGCTATCCAACGCTTTCCCTACTGTTGCACTCTTTGGAGTGGGAATAGTACATTTTACCCCTTCGCTATCAAATATTTTCACTACTAATGTTTGTATTTTGTTATTAAATGTATGTATTATTATTTTTTAATATTTTAATGTGTTAATTAAATATAGAATAATATTTTTTATTCAAAATGTTTTATATATGTGTTTATTTTATTTTTATATAATTATTAAAGTTTATAAATTAAATAAAGATAATAATAAAATGTAATTAAGAAAATATATGTATATGTACACATTTATTGTGTTTATATTCATTAAATTATGTTTATTTGTTATAATTAGTTAAAATATAAATGTAATTTAATTTATTTTGTTAATAATATTAAAATTATTTAATTATTTAAGTTATAGTATTTTTTAAAGTCGCTATTTTTTACATCTATATTTTTTACATCGATATTTTTGAGTCGATATTGTTGTACTTACCTGTTTAAGTATAGGGATTCGATATTTTTGTAGTCGATATTTTTACATCTGTATTTTTGTTAACTATATTTTTGTTATCGATTTTAAACATGGAACCGTTCGGACCTCCTTTGATTTTGTGATCCAGTCTCATCTCTTTCATGCCTTCTTTGGTCAAATACTAAGGGGTCAATTCCGATTTGGGAAAAAAACGTCCTTACGATTTGTATCCGGAGCCCTCTCCGTACGAATCGTACCCGTCCGCCCGAGTCGCGAAGTACGATCCGTATTCCGTGAATCCGTCCGAATTGTCGCGATCCGTACGTATTGCAAGGCTGAAACCGTGAACCGTACGACTCGTACACATACCGTATGACTTGTACGGCCCGACGAGTACGATCCGGACCGGGGTATGAGGACGCGATTCGTACGGTCCACATCAGGTAAGGGCGAGTCGTACGGAAAAGCACACAAACACATACACACCGTACGGTCCGTACCCCCCATGATCGCAGGGGTACGCACCGTACCCCTGTGATTATGGGGTGTACAAGCCATACCCCCATTGTACGATTGGTATACGAGCCGTACCCCCATTGTACGATCGGTGTACGAGGCGTACCCCCATTGTACGATGGGTGTACGAGCCGTACCCCATGTACGATCGGTGTACGAACTGTACCCCCATTGTACAATGGGTGTACGAGCCGTACCCCCATCGTACAATGGGGGTACGGCTTGTACACCCATTGTACATGGGGTATGGCTCGTACACCCATCGTACAATGGGGGTACGACTCATACACCGATCGTACAATGGGGGTACGGCTCGTACACCGATCGTACATGGGGTACGGCTCGTACACCAATCGTACAATGGGGGTACGGCTCGTACACCGATCGTACAATGGGTGTACGGCTCGTAGACCGATCGTACAATGGGGGTACGGCTCGTACACGATCGTACAAAGGGGGTACGGCTCGTACACCCCATGATCGCAGGGGTACTGTGCGTACCCCTGCGATCATGGGGGGTACGAACTGTACCCGGGGGTCCGTTCCGTACCTGTTTCGGCACGAACTCTGCTTTTACGGCTGTTTTCAGCTCCCGTTGAAAAAGGGTCGTATGGTGCGTACCCGGCACGTAACGTACTTGCTGGGTCGTAAAAACCAGCCGCGAACCGTACAGATGTCGCATACAGCGGGTTCCGAGGGACAATCGTACGGAGATTAGAGCTGTACGGTGTCTTGTACGACTCGTACGGAGTACGGCTCCTGGTACGAATCGTACTTCGTCGTACGTACAGGGGACGTTGCAGGGTACGATTCGTATGGGAAAAACACTCCGAACGGCTATTCAGAGTGGTTTTTCCCAAATCGGAATCGACCCCTATATGTGTGTACATTGGATATTCAGGGATAGTGATTTGTGTTTTCAGTATATAACACAACAGCAGTTCACTAATATTACTGCAAATAATCTGTCACAACCTTCTATTTCTCATATGTGAGGTCATGTATTGATCTAAAATAAACTTTTTATATGGATGTTGCATGATGCATAAACACATTTTGTCTGCAAAATCTCTGTAATAGACTTTTACACATTAAAAATGAATGTTTGAAAACGCTATTTACAGCATTGTGTTTAAAAATGATTCAAGGTCATGAGGGCAAGACTCTGTAGAATAGAGCTGGCTCGTTCAACCCTCCCCCCTCACCCCCTCCTTTGAAAGGCTGGGGCCCTGGGCTGGAGCCCACATTGCCCATGCCTTAAACTCCTCTGGAAACTTTGTCTCCGTTCTGGGAAGAGCTAACTCTCCCAGGAGGGGGTTAAGAGCTGAAATGCTTCAGCTGCAGTGGGAGGCAAGGAGTCTCCTCTGCTAAAACCAAAAGCGTGTCTGTTTGTTTGCTTTCGGTTTTAGCAGAGGAGACTCCTTGCCTCCCACTGCAGCTGAAGCTGTCAGCTCTGTGAACTAACCCCCTCATGGGAGAGTTAACAAGACAAAAGAAAGGGCACTTGGTGCCCCATCGATCTCCCCTCCCACGTCCTTCCACATACCGGAGTCCTCCAAGAAGACTTGCACGGACGCAGGGAATAAAGGTCAGATTGGAGTGGAGTGCACGCCCCCCCTAGGATGGTGTCACGCCGCCCCAGGGAGTGAGCCCCACAGATTGAAGAACACTGCCCTAGACTATGTCGCAACCCTTCCAATCGACTTGGTCGGTTTGCAATCCGCCCAACCGATTGTGCGCAGTCGGATTATAAACTGCACGTTCCTTCCGAATCTGTTCCAACCCGCTCTCAAAGAATTTGTGTCAGTCAAAACCGCATCGTATAACTCTACAGACAGCGTTTCTGACTGAGTGTTTATGATGCCAGTTTCCAAGAGCCTTTCCGAGTCGGCCTGTTCAACACAAAACGGCTGTCAGAACTGACTTTAGGGGATCCTGGCAGGCCCCCCCCTTTATCCTGCGGACTTCGCCGAAGGGGTACCTAAGGGATCCCCCTGTAAAACCCTGCACTGTGTGGCGGGCACTGTGGGGCGCAGTGTGCAGGGTTTTCTGCAACCCCCCCCATTTCTCCATAGAGGCCTGTGTTGTCGGGGAGAACACAGGCTCCCATCGAAATCAATGGGACTCTGACTCAACAGTGTTCGGTCACATCGTAATCGGTCAGGCGGAACTACTGACCGCAGGTCGGTCGGCTCCGATTCCGAGACGGAGTTGGGCAGAAAGTTTCCGCCCGACTTTGTAATGAGGCCCAGAGTTGTAATGTCCGCTTATTAAGACAAGAACACACAATTACATGAGAAGCTGTGGCATTAAGTGCACTCTTCCATTAAGGGAGGTGTAAAGAGAATGGTACAAAACACTAGAGCATTCTGAAGCTCTGTTGGAACATTACAGTGAAATCTAAAGCGGGCAAGGACCCAAAGTACTGGGCGTTCTATTGCCCGATTTCCCTTCTGAATGTCGATGCAAAACACTTTACCGGTGTATTTGCCCCCTGACTAGCTCCTTGTGTACAAGGCTTAGTGGATCCAGATCAAGCGGTGTTCATTCCGGAATCGGGGTGCAGTGACAACACTAAGTGACTGTGCCATCTAGTAGACAAGGTGCAACGCACCCAGACACCAGCGGTCCTCCTATTGATCGATGGCGAAAAGGCTTTTGATCGGGTGCACTGACCCTTCCTACAAACAGTTCTGCAGAGGCTGGGTTTAGGTACCCAGTTCTGCAAATGTGTCCAAGCATGTTACCAGGACCCTGGGGTGAGGGTACAGGTTAACGGACTGAAATCCACCACATTCCCCATCACACAGGGGACACGGCAGGGTTGCCCCATGTCCCCCCTGCTTTTCGTGCTATATGGAGCCCCTAGTGGAACATATAAGAAATAACCCTAACATTGCCGGTATCCAGATGGCTGGAAGAGAACATAAGATCATGCTTTACGCAGACAATGTCTTTTTGACACTCACCAACCTGAACGATCTTTAAGGGCCATTGTGACGGAGCTGGCTGACTTTGCGGCTGCTTCAGGCTTTAAAACCAATCGACAAAAGTCATTAGCACTTAGTATCACAGTTCCGGCAGCAGAGAGGGCCCGTTTGACACCCCTCACGCCTTTCCAGTGGACTGATGGCGGGATTCCATATTTGGGATTTCAGATTCATGCTATACTTCCGTCCATAGCTGGCCAAAACGATGGTCTCATCCTCAACACCATGCATTTGACTCTCACCCCCTGGAAAACTCATAACTTGTCCTGGCTTGGGCACGTAGCAGCCGTTAAAATGACAATACCCCCCAAGATCCTCAATGTGATGCAGACTTTCCCACTCCAGCCTCCCCGGTCCTCTTGGATAAATTACAGACACTTCTTTGGGATTTCATCTGGGCTGGCAAGCGTGCAAGGATGACCAAGACTTGTGCCTACTTGCCGAAACAAATGGGCAGCCTGGGAATTTCGCACCTTTGCTGCTATTAACAAGCAGTGCAGCTGCGAAACATAGTGGAGTGGTCCCGCAACTTGGCAGAGAAGCATTGGTGTTTTATTGATCAGGCTATTGCAGGCATGCATATCTGGAAAATACCCTGGCTTCCAAAAACAGGTAGGCCGCTATGTCTCCCCAGTGACCCCTGCTTCCATTGATGTATGGGATTGCGTCCAATTGCGACGCGGGCTCTCAACACCCATATCTCCCCAAACTCCCCTGATTGGCAACCCAGATTTCCCCCAGCCGCTTTGGGCGTGGCATTTTAAGCATGGTAAGACTCCAACTGCAAACGTATCGGGTATCTATTTGACACGGAGGGACTTATGGACTTCCCTACACTCCAGGCCTCTTATGGTCTTCCGGAGACCGCAAGATGGCAGTATCTGGCTGCAGCCCATTGGGTGATGCAGCCGTGGAACCGACTGCATGCCAGCAGAGTCTTGACACCCTTTGAGAAATGGCTTCTCAGGAGACACACATATAAGAAAATACTCTCTGATGGGCCAGATGGGAAAGCCGATGTGAGAGACCCTTCACAGACAGGGAACGGACTGACATACTACACCGAGTCCACACATCTGCTCTTAACACTACCAGTAAGGAAATCTTCCTAAAAATAGCCCATTACTGGTACCTTACTCCAGCTAAAATGGCGAATTGGAACCCGAATGGGGACAACCACCGTTGGCGAGGCTGTGGACAACAGGGCACTCTTACTCACCTGCTTTGTCACTGCCTCAGGGTACAATCCTTCTGGGAGAGAGTACTAGATGCAGTAAACGCCACCTACACGTTGGACATTCCGAGGTTCCCCAGCTACATACAATTAGGCCTCCCAAACTCACTCACATATCCGTTAAGGTCACCTAGAGGGAAAGCTATCACTCTCGCTCTTGGTGCAATCAAACACCTTCTTCTTAGTAGATGGAACACTACAACCATCCCGTCACACCTAGACTGGGTACATAAACTGTGGGACATAATTGTCATGGAGAAGTTAACTGCTGTAACAATGCAGCGACTTCCCCTGTTCAACAAGATGTGGCAGGCTGCCTTGACATATCTCTCTACTGAATTCCGGGAACTCTCCTGTCCCCGCTAGCTATGAGTCCTGTGTTTAACATCAGCAGAAGCGCCTACAGAGCACCATAACACTTGAACACATCCCCACAGACTCCTTTACTACTTACTCTCTCCCCTAGTTCCTTTTACTCCTATTCCACTGTGCTTGTTTACCGCACACTACCCTGCACCCTCTGCTCTCCCAGGTTTTGCCTCTCCTAGTATTCGATCACCACTGGCTGAGCAGATGAAAGTGAGTAGTAGTGATTGTGGTGTCCTCTGCATGAAAGAAAGCTCAGGAACCAGTAACGTAAGCCAGGAGGTATTTATTAAACCTCATCCACAGGAGACAGCATAGTAACTGCCCAAGAGGGAACACAACCAAGGCAAGGTTCTAGAACCACTACAGTAAAGGTTCTTGGTACATTAAAGATACAGTAACAATAAATAAGCACCTTCACATATCTCCCCCCAACAGAAAAAGAATATTAAGTAAAACAGATAAAACAAATTTCAAACGATAATGAAAATGAAAAGGTCATAACGCATAGTCTCTCAAATAGGAGGGTGGTCTACGTATTCTTTGACATCTAGAGGAAAGCATGGGTAAGTTAGGATCATTGACAGAATTGGAAAACATATGAAATAAACCTTGTCTATCATAAGAGGAATCAGGTATAGGTATTCTTGACCTAACAACAACAACTCTGCTTTTGTTCCAAATTCTACCATCCTCTGTTTTAATGGCATTCCTGAATATTTTCACAACAGCTTTTACATCAGAGAATTTGGACCAATTTCTACAACCAACAGGAGCTTTGATGCGAACTAGGTCACCAACAAGAACTTTTTGAGCATTTACACACTTCCTCTTATCAAAATAAATCTTTCTCTCATCTTGCTTCCTCTCCTCCCTCCTTCGCCATTCACCTATTCCATTATCAACCAGGCCTTTATTAAGATCCATCCAACCAGGACACAGATAGGTGTTGGGAGCCCTTCCTTTAAACAAAACAAAGGGGGATCTACCAGTAGTTGTGTGGGGAGCATAGCGATAAGCATTTATTCTGTCTTGCAGGACAGATTTCCAATTTAATCCAGATGATCTTGCTAACTGTATAGCCTCCTTCAGGGTTTTATTAACCCTCTCAACAGCACCGTTGGTTTCAGGATGGTATAAAGAACATTTTTTATGTAAAATACCTGATTTTCCCATAAACTCTTCAAAAACCCTTGAACAGAATTGTGGTCCATTATCTGACAGGAGACTATTAGGGAAACTTTCTTTTTTAAAGATGGTATCTAGAAACTTTATTACTTCTTCAGATGTGATCTCCCTTACAGCGCTCACCTCAATCCATCTGGAATAGAGATCCATAAGGACTAAAAGATAAGGTGTATCACTTACACCTGACAACGGACCAACTATATCTATGGCTAGTTCATCCCAAGGATGTCTTGGAAGGGATCGCTTAACCATTGGCATCTGTCTAGTTTTAAGTATTTTATCACTTGCAGAACATTCTGGACAATCCCTCACTAATCTTTCTATCTCCAAATCCATCCCTGGCCACCAAAATTGCATGCGTAGAATTTCTTTGGTTTTTACAATACCAAGATGTCCAGAATGAGCATGAGATAAAAGTTTTTTTCTAATTCCCAGTGGAGGAACCATTTTTGTTCCCCTAGTTAAAAAACCAGAGTGAATAGAAAGCTCATTAGAAACCAAGGTCCACGGTTTCTCTAAGCGAGAGTTATTGCTCAAGGACAGCATAACTCCTTTTATTTCTTCATCTTTTTCAAGTTCATCTCTCCACTCCTTTTCCTCAATCGCTCCCTCTGTAATCTCACATACATTTATAGATTCATCACAACAACCTACAGCATCATCTTCATCAAAATTCTCTTTACCAACCATTCTCGAGAGACAATCAGCAGACTTGTTTGATACACCTGGGATATAATCAACAGAAAAATCAAACTCTTGTAACGAAACAATCCATTTTCTAATTCTTGAAGAGATTGAATCCAATCCCTTCTTATCAAAAATTTCTTTTAAAGGTTTATGATCTGAAAAGACTAAAATCTTAGTACCCCAAATTAGGTTTTTTAATTTTCTCAGAGCCCAATAGATGGCAAGGGATTCTTTTTCTATGACAGAATAATTTAATTCCGAGCCCCTTAGACATCTTGAGGAGCAGCAAATCAAGTTGTCCTTCCCGTTTCTTTTTTGTATTAGGACAGCACCAAGTCCTTTTTCACTTGCATCAGTGAATAAAATTGTAGGAAGACCTGGTACAAATGCCTGAAGAGAGGGAGCCTTGTTCAATTCAGATTTAATCCCTACAAATTCAGCTTTGCATACATCAGACCACACATACTCCACATTCCTCGATGTCAACCTTCTCATAAACTGTGTTTTGTCTGCAAAATTAGGAATAAACTTCCCATAGAACTCCACCATACCAAGGAAGGAAATTAATTCTTCCTTATTCTCTGGATCTTTTATTTTGTTGATGGTGTCAACTAATTCTTTTTTTGGAAAGATGCCCATGTCAGTTATTCTATGCCCTAAGTAATTTACTTCCTTCACACCAAATTTACATTTGCTTTTTTTAAGTGTCATACCTGCATCTTCCAAACGTTTGAGCACAGAACAGACGCGACCAAAATGTTCTTTTGAACTATTTCCATAAATAAGTAAGTCATCTTGGTAACATCTTACACCAGATATTCCCTTTAAAATTCTTGCCATAATCCTTTGAAAAACGGAAGCCGCTGACACGAGGCCAAAGGGCATCCTTTTATACCTATAAGTACCCATGGGGGTGATAAAGGCAGTTAGGTCTTGAGAATATTCATCTAATACAACCTGATGATAGGCTGAGGCAAGATCAAGTGTGGTGAAATATCTGGCACCTTCAAGTGTGCTAACCATTTCATCAATATTTGGAAGGGGAAATTTGTCCACAACTACTTCTTTATTTAATGCTCTTAAATCAACACAGAGCCTAATCTCACCTGTAGGCTTCTTAACTATGACAACGGGAGCCAACCACTCAGTAGCCTCCACTTGTTCAATGACATCATTCTTTAACAATTTGTCTATTTCTTCTTTTACCTTATCCTGTTCCATCAATGGTATTCTTCTAACTTTCGCTATGACAGGGACAGCATTCTCTCTTAATCTAATGTGATGCTTATAACCTTGTAAGCAACCTAAGTTTTCTCTAAATACTTTTGGGAATCTACTAGCTAAACCCTCTCCCAGCTCCTTATCTGACTCATTCCTCTCCACTATCTCTACCTGATGAATTTGTACCTGCGGATCTGCATTGGGATCTAAAGTTACGCCAAGTTGACCTTGATGTACCCAGCCTAACAAGATATCACCCTTCTTTGCCACATATATTTTCCCTACAATAATTCTACTACCAAGTTCAATCTCCGCCATGAAACATCCAACCATTTTAATTGGGTTATCTGAGTATCCAAGAGGCCTAACATCTGATCTCATTAGTTTTACTTTTCCTGCGAAATGCTTATTAAATAATTCTTCATCAATTCGTCGCCATAAAAATGTGGTGTCCTCTGCATGAAAGAAAGCTCAGGAACCAGTAACGTAAGCCAGGAGGTATTTATTAAACCTCATCCACAGGAGACAGCATAGTAACTGCCCAAGAGGGAACACAACCAAGGCAAGGTTCTAGAACCACTACAGTAAAGGTTCTTGGTACATTAAAGATACAGTAACAATAAATAAGCACCTTCACAGTGATCTCTACAGTTAAATAAATAAAAACAGATTTAAACCTAAAGGCATGACACAGCAGCAGCCTCAAGCAGGCACCACCTGCTCCTATGTCCCAGACCATCCAATCCCCAAGTGATTTGTCACAAGAAGGAGATGCAGGAAGACAGAGGCTTTTTCCTCCCCATTTTATCCAAGGATGTTACTGTCCTGACAGGAAATTACACCACTAGTGGCTTAAGCAGTTCTCACCATGAAAGCCTAACTAGGCCCCATTTTTTCCATAAAATATTATTAAATTAATTTAGTGTGCTCGTGAAAAATCGCAATGATCGTGTTCTTCTAGTGACTGCTCCCATTTAATCTTTACCTCCCTTTCTCTTTAAGAAGTACATTCCCCACTTCAAGTTGACAGATGGCAAGTGATGCCCGATTTCCCAGTAAAGAGATATCATTAAGAGGACTGAGGAGAAAAGTAAAAAAAAATCTAGAACGTTTATCATTTAAATAGGCCAGGGTTACCCAAAGTCAGTCCTGGAGCGCTGATTCATGCTAGATTTTTAAGATAACTACATTTATCTAAATGGGGATGTGCTAAAAAACTGGCAAGGATCTGGCCCCCGTAGACCGACTTTGTAGAACCCTGAAATAGGCTTATAAAGAAACACCGTTTCATATGGAAGAATGTCTATCGCCACATGACATATATGCATCTCAAAATGAAGTTCACAAAATGATAAAAGTTAATTATTAGAACGGTTTGTTTGAGCATTTTGTTTTAAAGACATTAACAACCGGAGCACTAAAGCGAAGGCTCACTTCCTACCGGCATGTCATGATTCCTGAGCTTGCTTGTATAGCGTTCTGTCACTGGGCTTTCAGCTGGATGGGTAGAAGGGGGAACCTTGAAGCTGTAAAGCACCCAAGAGAACTCTGGTGATGGACAAGGAAGCAGTCATAGTCCCCAAGACAGGGAATTCAACATTTCTAGTCTTGAAGGCAGGGGACGCACAGTTGATTACCTTGCTGTTGGGAAAAGCCTGATGTGCTCTAATTGTGGCCTAATGCAGTTGGTACTCACTGTTGGTGTAGCTGGGGTTCTAGGAGGGCAGAGGCTCTCTGGGAGGCTAAGTGCACTGCTGCTACAAGTTTGTTGACTGCCCTCTGGCAGAGATGAGTTTGGCAGCAATGTCTTTCTGGCCCTGCGAGTGGGTGGACAGAATATTGGCACCCTTGCTGATGTTAGTGAATTAAATGAGGCAGCAGAGGGTCCTTTTGTGTTCACTGGTCAGTACCTGGATGAGCAGGGACTGACCCCTTAATACAAACATCCCCAAACCTTCCCCCTGCTCACCTAAATCACTGATAGCTTAGCCTCACACAGATGATGGTTTTGTTGATGTGTGCCAGCAGGGGCCAGATTGTGAAGGGAGGGCAAGGAAAGTGGGTAAAGGGGTGTTACAAACATTGCTTGCCATGTGATAATGAAGGACTAAAACCACTTTAAACTGGAAAATCAGACCAAAACAAACAGGCAGGGAAGGACAAGGACAAAGCTGGAGCAAGATGAGTAGGGAGCTATTGTTGGAATAACCTTAATGCACACAGCTCCATGCGCTCCACAGAATATTGTCGCCCTGGGCCCAGCTCACCCATGCTAAAGGGCGGCCTACTTCCTGGAGCTGCTAAGGTGGGCCAGACTGTTAGGACATGGAAAACAGTCCTGCCTCAATGCTAGTGAGTGCGCCCTTCTACATGGTTATATGGGCGCCACTCCGGAAAAAACAAAGCTGCCAGCCCTTCTCTTCAGTGTTTGCTTATGGGCATCAATCGCACACTGCGTGATCACTGGGGCAGGCACCTTGTCTGTGACCTAACTGGAGAACAGCAAAAGACAAGGTGCCAACCCTGGATCTACGTGAGGGACTGACTGATAATGTTTATGAAGACAACATGCTGACTGTGGACCATTAACAGCACTGGTTGACTGAAGATGACTCCCCTGCTCTTGCAGCGCCTAAAAGGAAACTTGATGAGGGGTGAAATGAACAATAAATAAGCAAACTAGATAGAAAGATGTTAGTTTATCATGAAATAGAGAGCTCGCTTTAAGTAACACAGTGCGCTCACTGCCAGCGCATTCGCTGCTTAATTGCAGCTTCTCATATGGCAAACTTTGTGGGGATGTTCCTGGGTGCTAAAATGCATGACTAATGTATTTTAGTGCCGTGATGCAGACACCAGCACTTAAATGCGTTCGTCTAACACCTGATGGGTGGTACTTGACAGGGCTGGCTAGAAAGAAAATATTCTTACATCAAAACCTCACAGGGTAAACGTTTCGAATATTAACTGTAAACATAGAAATTTCACCAGATTGCAATCCTTTTTGCAGTAAATAAGTATCATCATCTCTTACAGATCTAACATTAAAAATTAATATATATTCTTTGGTGCAGATATCGGCGACATACATGGTTATTTTAAAACAAAGCACCAAGGGCCAGATGTAGGTCGCCAATTACCGGTCGGTAACGGCCGATTTCGGCCGTTACCGACCGGTAATTGGTTTTCGAGATGTAGGGGCAACTATTTTACAGATTCTGTAAATTTACCGAAACGGTAAATTTACCGAATCTGTAAAATACCGAATCGGTAATTTTACCGATTCGGTAAAACCCAGATGTAGGTAGCACTGTTGACAGTGCTACAGGCCTTCAGAATTCGGTATTTTACCACCTAATCCAATTGGGTGGTAAAATACCGAATACAGGTGTGCATGCACATCTGTGCATGCACACCTGTGCCATGTGACACACAGACATGCCCTTTGGGCATGTCTGTGTGCCACATGGCACACATGCCTGTATTTGGGGTGCTAGAGGGTGTCAAAGTGACACCCCCTGCACCCTTGCTGTAATCGGTATTTACCGAATCTGTAAATACCGATTCGGTAATGCCCATTGATTCCTATGGGCTTCAATGCCCATAGGAATCAATGGGCATTACCGATTCGGTATTTACAGAATCGGTAAATACCGAATCTTAACGATTCGGTATTTACCGATTCAGAAATACCTACATCTCCCCCCATCTATTTTACCACTTCTTAAATACCGAATCGGTATGATTCGGTATTTAAGAAGTGGTAAAATAAAATTACCTACATCTGGCCCTAATTATTTTCTCATTTTACTCCAATAGAGCAAAAGGTTTCAGAATCACAGAGAATATGCCATTAGCTGCATATGCTATATCAAAACTTGGAAACGTGCTATTAACCTGTTGCGTGCTTCTATCGGCCAGCGGCCGTCACGCACACTACCTCCGTAGTGATGCGCACGTCCGTTGACCGACGCGACCCCGCCCAATCATCAAAGGTTACATTTAAAGGGTATATTTATTGCAATGACAGGAATAATGGACCAAGAACTTATTTAGGGTGTGTTAATTAATGTTGCACTATTTGCAGAGGTACAGCAATTACTGTTGGTGAGCATATTGAAAAATATACAGAACATAATCACTCTGCCTCTGCAACCGAATTAGAGGTAGTGGATACTGCCCAGCACATAGAAACATTAGCTGGCACCTCTAGTGAGCTCTCTGGTTCAGTACTAAGGGAGGTTTCAACAAACATTCCTTCACATGTAGCTGGAGGGCTACCCAATATACCACATTCAAAAAGAAAGGTAAGTCAAAAATGACATATGAGTAAATCTCTTCCTATCCAACCAAAACATTTAGGTCCTGATTACGACTTTTGGCGGTGCAGGCGGCCCACCACCACCAAACCCCTGCACTGCCAAGAGTTACTGCCACCTGCCCACCAGATAAGAAGTTCGGGCCGCATAGCGGTTCCCCCTGCGGTGCCTCTTCAAAGGCACCAATGCCTTTTGAAAAGGTACTGGAATTGGAACACCTCACAAGGTTTCTGTATAGCTTGGACTGTAACATTCATGCCGTGCACAAACTGATGTGCATGCACACAGGGGGCACATGTTTTGCCCCCCTATGTGCATACACAGGGCACAGAGGAACATGGGGCCTCTGTAGGGCCCCCTTTATTTTCTCTCAACCAGAATTTTCATGGCTGTGGAACGCCATGAATACCCTGGCGGAGAAGAAACTCATAATATGCTTGGCAGGACCACGGTGGTCCCACCAAGCTTGTTGCAGCCTCTGACTGCTGCGCGACCACCAGGGAATGGCAGTTCCTTGGTGGCATCTGCGGTCGTAGGGCACTCCGACCGACCAAGTCGTAATGGGGTAGTTGGACCGCCACCAACACGCAACCACAGGTCTTGTGGTACTCGGACTGCTAGACTCGTAATTAGGCCCTTAGTGACATAATAATTCCTCCAGAATTAAAAGAAAGTTACGCAAATAAACCTTTACTAATCTATGACAATAAAAGCCCTTTAAAAAAATACTAATCTTTGGCACAATACACAACCTAATGACACTAGAAAATAGTGATAGCTGGATGATGGATGAGTGTTGAAAACATCACCCTATATTTTCAACCAGATATATATTATGTATGCCACCATTACTCACATCAGAATACTTCTGATCTATGTTAAGGAAAAGAAAAAGGAATCTTCCACCAAGTATGATTTTTTTTATATAATAAAATCCAAAATATAAACAAAAGTCCTAAGAAAATTATAATTGATTTTGAATTGGCTAGGATTGCTACAATATTCACACTGTACCTATCTGTCCTAATTTACAGATGTCTTTCTCCATTTATCACAGTAAATTTGGCATAAAATACAAAAATCATTCTCAGCAGAGGATTACATGTCAGATAGCAAATGACAGTTCAAACTTTAAAAAAGCTGCATTACCTTTTGTACCCTCTAAACATGATACAAATTCTACACAACAATTATTCAATATGCATATTTTAACCAAAATAGAAAAAATTGTTCACAATGCGTAATTATTGTAAAGAAAACTGGATTGGCCATCTAAACAGGTCAAATTGCAAATGGCTTCCACATTTTATCGTATTGAATGGTGGAACTGCTCTTCAGCCTGTTTAGAGGGGGGTGCACAAACTAATTATGTTATAGAGGGATGGCATATCTCTTCCATCTGTGCTATTGAAAAAGCCCATCCAACTTTCTATCATTTGCTGGAAATTTTAACAAATGAGCGATGTTTCCAGAAAATGAGACATGCGCAATCTTTTGCCAATAGTGTACAAACTTGAGTTTCATTAAAAACAAAACGTATGAATGAACAAACCCTTTCAAACGTCCAACAAATATGTGGGGGTGTCGATTATTTGGAAAATGTTGCTTATATTATCAATTACTAACTTCTAACCACTTTCTCGGCATAAAAACACTATTTGTTTTCTTTTACTTTTCTGTCTACCAAAAAGATTATTTATCATTACCTGTACTTAAACATTTTTTAAATTCCTTCAAGAGAAATATTTCCTACCTGAAGTTGTTTTCTCAATAGTTGCATATATATTAACATTGTTTTACCAGCTTCCCATGGTAATCTGAAAGTGATCTATTATTAAAACCCTTCAAAATTCTGAAAATATTTAAAAAAAGATAAATATACCCCAATAGAAATAAGGTACAATGCAAAATGGAAGGGTGCTAAACAGTTTAACTGCACCTTCCTTTCTACAAAGAATTTCTTTTTCACCCCAGTTTGAAAAAATAAAAAAATCAATTAAACAAATTCCAATGTAGGCACTAAACGAAATAGAAAAATAACTGAAAAATCCTAAGTATTAAAATATGGCTTACCCATTTTCTCTGTAACCCTTACACCCCGCTCCTTAAATGTAATTTATACAGTCATTTTTCTTTTTGTATTGAGGGTAAACCCGCCCTAAGACCGCTCTTACATTTTACAATAAATATAATACTACGTTTTAAAATTTATTTTATGTTCCATTTCTTTCACTGTTGGATAGTGGCTCCAAAGTCTTCCTTAATAAACTACATGTAATAGAAATTTGTTATTCATTAGATTTTAATACCCAATCATGAATTTGCTCCCCTCCCTTTTCCCCTATAACCCTCATTCCATTTTTTAATGTATTTAGTATTGTGCTTTTGTAATATTGGGGTACACTTCTGCAACCCCTCGCCCTTTTAATAAATAATATATTTAATAAAAGTGTGTTAAATTCATTAAATTATAATTCCTGAGTTTTAAAATGTTCCACATCCATGTCTTCTATTACCCTTACATCCAATCCTTTTTATTTAATTCATTTTTTTCAATGTTGAGGGGGGGATAAGTTGCCCAACCTCCTCTTAATTTAATATTACATTTCTTACACATTTATTTTAATTCCCACCCTTTTCCCCATATATCTCCCGCTCCTGAAAGTAAATTTATATTGTAATTTCTATTTTTATATTGGGGGTTATACCCCCTAATCCTACTTTTATTTTATAATAAATGAAATAATATTTTGTATTTAATTATTCATAATATACACTCTCCACCCAATTCTCTTTTTAATAAATAGGAAATGTAATATTTACGTTTTAAATACTTACCAATACATTACGTAGCAAAAGCAGGCAAGTGTAAAAAAAAATACACCATGCACTTAAAATGATATTGGATAAAGGCACTTGGGTTACGATATGTGTGGTAAACTTACCTGCGAAAAAAAGGCTGCAGGTAAAGGTAGTGCAGGATAAAACTGAGGAATAAATGTAACTTACCGTCTACCACCAGTGCTGACAAAACTATCATGGGCTAACATGTAATTCTGGGAGCACTTGAATGAAGTTGCACTCTGACCTCTTACTTCCATTGCAATGCCCACTAAATGACTTGCCTTCATTTTTTAATATGAAATAGCTGAAACAGTGCTTCAATGGGCTGCACTTGTTGAAATAGATTTCCCCAGTAGGTAGAAACTCGCCAGTTGCCTTGGTAATGTGTTTAAAGTGGATGAATTATTAGGCTTTGCCATTAGGTTCCTCTTTTCTGCTGGCCTCCATTCCTGCACTACTTTATCGATTGATTCATCTAACTTGGCTAGCCACGGACTGAGTTGCCTCTGGGATACTTAGAGGCTTATTTACAAGCCCCTTGTGCCTCCAGTGTGTCACTTTTATGTGGGAAAAAGTGACGTACCAGCGGCACAAGAAACCCCTTCATTTTTTCTCCAGTAGAGCCAAAACTAAGAAATATGCTGTGTGTGATGCTGCTGAGAACAATCTTACAACGTTGGCAAATAATAAGGCAATCTCTGTCAAACTACAGGTATTGCTAGTTATTCACCAATAAAAACTCTTTGCCAGGCGAGTGGTTCTTGAAACCATTCTTTAATCAGGGAGTAAAATGGTTGAGAAATAGGCAGTTTTTCATGATTGCTTGTCCTTTGCATCCTTCCCAATAAAATACCGTTATTGTTTCTCCACTTGTAGTGATGGCCATTTGGAAAGAGGTCTAAATAGGGACGAACATGCGAAGGGCAAGAAACAGATTCACTTTTTCTGTCCTCTCATCCTCTACATATTGCAGCTTCAGTTCCTTTCAATATCGGTTCCTTAGCTGCCCTCTGTCCCATGGACCTATGCATGGGATATTTTAATAGTTACATAAAATAGTAAAATAGTAATCAGTTTGTTGCTAAAATCATATTAAGGCATTCATTACATAACAACATGAACACAACTGTTAGACTGCGTCTACAACTTCTGTAGGTAATGCAGGGATGAACATAGGCAACTAAAATTGAAAAAGAACAGAAATGAGGCTCAAGATTCTATGGCATCCAAGTCATATCGGAAATCTAAAAGGAACTAAGCCACAGTTCAGATAGGCCATAGGATTTGTTTTTGGTCAGGTAAGGATGTGTTGCATATTCAGAATGGATCATTGGGCAAAAATAAACATAATGAGCCCTGAGGCAAAACTAACCAAAATCAGGAGAAAAAAAATTGGAAAATTCATAAGGGGCAAGGTTCAAAAACGACTTTGTTCTTTTTTTTTTAACATATTTTTATTGAGACATCAAAAACACAAAAAGAAGTATAAATGGCATAACGAAAACAGTATAAGAACGACTGTGTCCTATGTCCCTTTTTAATACTTATTCCCCCTCTCCCCACCCCATTGGTTCCACCTTCTAAGAACAAATCTATACGTTAAATTTAGACAAAAAAAACCCAAAACAAAACCGTAATACACTCGGGTTGTATGCTAATCTTTGCTTAGCCAATTAGTTAGCGACAGTCACACTCTTTCGCCTTTTTCGACTTTGTTCTTTCCATTAGTAATTCCTTTCACATTGTTCTGGATTTCTCGGGTGTTTGGCCAGTCCTGATGTCTTCCTGAATCAGGCGGCCAGGTCTGAACCATGGTAAGACACAGAAACTAAGTAGATGAATTTAATGCAATCGTTTTTGAGGTGTTGGTACAGTGGTCTAATGAATTACGGTCCCAGCAACATGCTGAACTTTCCGTTCATGAGCCTTCTTTGCACTAGTGTGCATTGTTTTCACAAGAATCCAGCTCAGTTATACCAAGTACTCCTCCTGGAAGCATAGTCTCCACAGCATGGACTTCTCAACCCCCACCCCAATCTCTTTCCTGTAGGGCTCTATGTCACAATTGTCTGAGATACTCTTCAACATAGGGCACTTTCTGGCACTTGATAGATTAAATTGAATCAGACCTTTCAGACCTTTTCACTAAAAAAGAATGAATATGGCAGATGTAACTAACACAGGAGAGAGGCCGTAGAAGACAAAGGAGTCCAGAAAAGAGACTTGCGGTAACTGGCTTGTGCGGAAGAGCTCTGAAGCCAGAAGTTTTGAGGCTACTGGCCAGAGCACCACATCTTCTTTGTGACTTCCTCATACCTTCATCGATCTCTTGGGCTCCCTCTCATACTTTCACACTTTCTCTGTATCCCAATGTGCTTTGTCAAAGCAGTGGTCCTACAGAGGATCCTTACGACCTCTGATGTTTGCTGTTTGGTACTCATCGTTTGCATGAGCATCAACAGGGTCTTGGCTGCGTAACTTTCAACTCTAGACCTGGCTGACAAAGCTCGCCATGACTCCATCAGCCTTGCAGCCACCACCTTGCTTGCTTCTGCCACAGCATCTACTCATCAAAGTGTAGGGCTGTCCCAGGCTACCCTGCAAACATCTACCTCGAGGCCAGTCTCTACCTCCTCTCTCAGCTCCTACTCGGCCTGAACTGTGATCTACAAAATGTTTCAATACTCTGGACAGCCTTTTAATACCTGTATGATGCATATGTATGCGCTGTAAGAAAAGAGGAGAAGTGCACCACATAGTATTCAAATCACTGGCTTGGTTTTAAAAAGGAGAAATATTCAAGTGGGAAACAATTTTGAAGAAAAGCAAAAAGCGATTTAAAGTATAAAAGTGTGATTACAGCATTTTTCTAGCCCTATTTACAGTACAGTGTAAGATATGTAGAGCAAGCACAATTGGGCTTAAGAAAACAGAAAGAGCATATGCTAGTAAATCACATGCCTTTGAATTGATTATTTCCGCCTTGCGTAATTTATGAATACATCAATCAGAAATATATATCAATGCAGAAATAATATTTTGTAGTCGGATCTTAGGAAGGGCTATCTATTTATTTACTTAACTTCTATGTATAGCATTGGATCGTACCCTTATGACCACTTTGCATCATGATTATACCACACATAATGGAAAGAAATAAGCGCTGCATCTAAAATGTAATGGAAGCAGAAAAAGGGAGCAGAGACACCCGAGGTGTTCGTTATCAGTAAAGAATGGAAATCATGTATTAATCCCTAGGTGGTGCATTCTTCAGTGGGGTAACATCATTAGGTATCACACAGGGACCGGTGCCACACTGTTCATCTCAATGCATGACTTGCATTGACACAATTAGACACGAGCATTGTACTCGAGAAGCGCCCAGCACAACCCGGCGTTTATGGAAATAGCTCAGGAAGGCGAGTAATTGCCTTCCACAGCAGTCTGCAGCTTCCCACGGCGGGCAGCCGCGAGTGGATGTTTGGAGGCCTGCACATCCTTGAAAACAGTACAGTGACATTTGGGACTGAATCATGCATTGAATTCCCTCGCAGGCACTTTTCATCCAATTTAAATTTAATGGTACAATTATTGAGCATCTGAATTGCTTTCAGTTCTTCGGCTTAGCGCCGCAGATTATCCTTAACCCCCTCGCTGCTACCAGGACGTCCAGTTCAGCAGTTCACCTTCTGAGAAGAGCACTGGCTTGCATGGTTGTTATTTGTTCTAATGCCTCTCTTTAAGAGGACTGGCATAATACTCTGCAGCCTCTGCAAAGAACTGAAGGTTGGATGCTGGATCGTTTTGCAAGCGGGTCTAATGACAAGCTGACAATACCCTTTTCAGTAGGGCGGAAAGGCGGCTGTGTACTTGGCTGCAGAGTTACTTCAGGCATTTCTACATGATAGCTATGGAAACAGTTAGAAATAAATGGGCGATTTTCTCCTCACTGTTCAGTGCTATTACCATCACGTTGACAGGGAAATAGAGTGTCTTTGCATGGTACCCCTAGTGAATTTCTAGTAAATCAGTTTTCTCGCATTGAATTTACCTCTTTTGTGCCTGTTTATCTTACCAGTGAACAATATCAGTCCCAAAAACTATTGCCCACTATAATTTAGCAATGGGGGTCTAAGATAGATATAGGCTTTGAGTGCAGTTACAGAAACTGTTGTTTGATCAGACACTTCAACATTGAAAATGTAACAGGGAAGAGTGAGGCCTATGAGTTTTCCTAGCAACAAAGATCCCTTCAACAGTCTGAAAGCCCTTTTTTTTGTATTTCCACTTGCATTAGGACAAAGGAAATGGAGTATTCCACTTTTTCTAATGTGCAGGCCTTCAAATATATAGATCGTGATTACCATCTGGGCGGAGAGGGTTACTCCGTCTCAAAAATGACCGATATCCTGTTCGCCAAATTCCCATTCCATTATATCCTATGGAACTTGTAACATGGTGGACGGATCCTGTCCATCAAAATCGTAATCAGGCCTTTAGTGTTGTTTTGTTCTACACGGTCAAGTGTTATGACTGAAATGTAAAATTGCATTCTGTGTGTTTTTATTACACAAAATATGGAACAGGTTTCACATAAGTGTATTACACGTCAAACTGGGATACAATAATGTTTGGATAATGTGCAGTAAATTTAAAATGCTGTTTATCCTCCAATGGAATGCAGTCTTTTTAGGTCTGGCTAGAGACAGTTTTATTTGTGCGCCAGTGCTCCAACTGTAACAAAATAAAAGATTTAACAGACGAGCTTTTGTTCAGCCCTTTTGTTAATGGGCCTGTTTATGGCAGGTCAGCATTTGGATGATTAGCAGAGAAATATTTTTAAGTCCGTCTCCAGTTGGAAATGTCTCTCTGGTGCCTGTCCTGCATAACAATAGAATTGACCACTGAGCTGCATCTGGTCATTGAAGTGATGCCTAGGCGTGTGATGTTTGTACTTGCACATATAGAAGTCTGCACAGGGATTTCAGGCTGTGCTTTTGGCATAGGGAGCCATATCACATAAAGAGCCTTGTATAGTAAAACTGTTTGGAATCACAAACCCCGCCATTAGCAAAATAACCTACCACTAAATCACGTGTTTATATTTATTAAATACCCTTGCTATCTGAAAAGCCGTTCCGAAACATAAAATTGGCATTTCATTCCAAATTGCAAGAAGGAGGGGTTGTGAAAGAACCATCTCCTCCTAATGATCAATTGCGGTGAGAGGTAGCTATGGGTTTCAACCATTACATTTTGCCAACTCATCAAAGTGATTCGCACAGGAACACAAACATTAAGCTGTCATTGTAGGACAGCTTCCACTTTGGTACTGTGTCAGGCTGCTTCAAGGGGAAAAGACAGTTGTATAATGGACCATTGACTCCTCCCCTGATACCTTCCCAAATGGGATTTTCTTTTTATGGCAGCACCAGTTCCTTTAAGGAAGATAGGCTGCTTATTAAAAAATGCTTTGAGTTCACAAATGCAAACACAGAGAAGGTGGTCTTTTGTTCCTTGCAAGCAACCATTCTTTGCAGCGGTAGCATTGCAAAATTACAGAGAGGTTGCTTAGGCTGCACAATTTGCACCCACTGTTTGCAACCTCATTGATATTACATTGGGCTCAAAGTGAGCAATAAAAGTTCCAATTTAAGACATGTCTCTGACATGATTTTTGGCTGATGGGTGTCTTACATTTTTGAGAAGCTGTTCGAGTGATATGTAGCAACCTTAAACAGTAGCAAATGGTTGTTTATCACAGGAAATGTGAAGTAATGTGATGCTTTTGAATGGTATAGTAGGCAAATTTGTTGACGCTCCTAAAGCAAACAGCTGGACATAACACAATAACGTACTGAAAATTAAAATTAAAATACAACTAAAACGTAAAAGGCAAAACAACAGTTAAAACAGGAAGTAACGCAATGGTCATAGTACTACACAACAACACAATGCAATAATGCAGCACGAGAACACAAAACCACAACAACTAGAAAATACAGTAAAAGGCCAATATATAAACATTGTTTTCACATATTACATCCTCCATAAATCTAGTTTTCAATACATTTGTAAAAAGTGTTTGAGATAAGCACTGCCTTACTTGTCACTAAAAGCAAGTAATAACGCCTATCAAAAATGTTTTGCGATCTGGGCCATAACGTTTGTTTATGGGTTACGGAAATTACGTCTTGGATTTTGGCCTGTATATGCTCATTTGGAGTAATACATCTAGTAGGATTTAAAGTCTGTGCCTGTAACCTCTCCATATATATACCTCTTCCTTGGTAATCACCACAGGAGGGTGATCCCAAAACAGGGAACCACCCACTAGACACCAGACTGTAGGGAGCGGCCTTCGAAGGCATTGGCATCTGCTCCCTCCAAATAAAACAAAAACAGTAATTCTGCCCCCAAGACAAATGAGTGAGACTCAGGAAGATTCATATTGAAACGGAATTAAAGAGTTAATGGGTTCAGCTGTGTGAAATAGGATATCATTGGCTGAGGCAGATAGGTCCATTTCTAAGGAATTGTTTTTAAAGTTTTTCCTAATGTATTACTATGAGGGAAAGGAGGAAGATCCCGATGACTTACCTATACTGCCATTCCTCCTGTCTTCCAGGCCAGCCCACTCACAACCTCTAAGAGAAAAAAAAGTTAATCATAAAAAAAGGACAAACAGGGGACAGAGACTAACAAAAATGAGAAACAAAGAAAGGGTTTCCATTTCATCCACAGGGAACAGAGCCAGAGGAGACAGAACAAGACAGGACAGAATTGAGATGGTACATGGACATTGGATGAGGAAACGTTTCAGAAAACAGAGGAATCTAGGGAGGAAGAAGAAATGGAGAGGCAAATGCGAGTGCAACAAGGTCCCAGAGTGAGGAACCTGCATCTACCCGACCAAGATAGGGAGATCCATCATTGGGAGGCCAAATGTTTAGCTACAGATGCTCACAATAAACAGAGGAATAGGAGAGACACCCTGTTCTAGTCATGCTAACCTGAGAGCATGGCTCAGGCAGGTTAGTAACCACATATGCGAGTGGCAGGTGACCTCAGACCTGCCAACTCACACGGTGCCACCATGTGTCAGATGACTTCAGCTCCCTATACATGGTCACCCGGTGAGGAGCCGAAATCACATGGTGGAAGGTAAAAACGAGCCGAAAGCCACTGTAAATAGTGGATTTTTGTTGTGCCCTTGCACAGATGTCGACACAGGTAGCCATGTTGAGTTCAGTAGACTTGTTTATTTGATCCATGTAATAGGTACAACTGTCTATTCCAACACTTACATCAGTCCTTTACCAGCCATGTACCAGACCCACCAGGAGCAGCCTCACTGCTGCTCAGCCCATCTCCAACTGTCACCACTCATCCACACAGGTACCCAGGCATTCCACGCATCACAGTCACATCAATAGTCCGCTACATCTCTCACTCTGGCTGAGCAGCAGGAGACAGCTAGGCTAGGTAGTGTTAAGTAACACAGTGAGGATATAACAATTTTCAGCTAGTTTTTGGAGGCTGTAAACATCCAGCGTCCATTAAGAGGTGTGAGAACACCCCAGGACATTGCTGACAGCCTCAATGACCCTTTGATTGGACTTTTCTGGGGGGACTAGGTGGGGGGAAAAGTGCTTCTTAGGTAGATTTGGGCACGAGGTCCACCCCTCTAAGGCCCTGTCCCTTCCTCACACTGTGGCATTATTTTGTAAGTTGGCAGGTATGTGACCTACTTGCAGAGCGCAAGGAGAGATTATATGAGGAGATAGGAATGTTGTACTAAAAAAGAAAACAAATTCAGTTTTATTTATCTCACTTATTAGGTTTTGAACAAATATTGCTATGAACATGATTTATATAAATTGTAATATACCTGATATTTTGAAAGATTAGGGGGTCAGGAAGCCTAATTTCCACCACTTTAATATTTATAAAAGAAAAGACAAATAGAGGGTGATAGAGCATAGGCATTATTTTTCATCTAAGTGTTAAAAAACATTTTATGGGTACCTTATACTTACATGAATTAATTGCAATTCATATGGAGATAATAATAATCTGCCTAATTGAGGAACTAATGTACTGTTTTGAACAATGTGAGATTCATAGCTCAGCACAAATTCATTGTGCACAAGATGTGTTTCATGATGACCTCAAAACGTGCATTCTCTCCTAGTATGAAACTATGAACTGAATAGTCTAAAGCCTGTGGGAACCTTTCATAAACTTTCTATCTGTGTTCTAACACTCTAAGGATTTCTCTCACGTTTGTAGCACACTTGGCTAGATTTGAGAGGGATAGGTAGTTTGTGTATGAAGTGGTAAATAAAATGAAGACAACACAAAAATAGTGTGTGAGAAAGAGTGATAGAAGGGGAGATAATGTTATAGATGCATAAAGGGGCTGTGGTAGTTTATGTAGAAGATAGTGAAAGAAGAGGAGGAGCGTGTGTGTTTGGTTATTATTTGGAATGTATGGTATTGAGAGTGTGGGGAAAGATATGAAGGGAACTAATAGTATAAAAGCTGGATTTGTAGGTGAGAGAACGAGATAGTGGTGTGAGGTAGTATGAGAGAGAGTGAGAGAGTTGTGTGCTATATGAGTTACAGGAAAAAAAATGTAAGCAAAGAAACAAATAAAATCGAAGATGAAAGGTTAACGATATGAAGATATGTAGATTAAATTAAAATGTAAAAAATATAAAAGCATTCCAGGGGATGAGTGAAAATTGGAAACAACCATTAAATCTGTTTTTTGATTTAAACCACAATGGGCGTCACTGGGCATTCACAATTCAGAGGTACAGATATAGGAAGCATTTTGCAGGTTTTAATGTATTGTAGAAGTGTTAAAATTAAGTCCACTTTGATATCCGCAATGGAAATTGACAGTCCATACCTTTTCATTTGCTGTGCAAATATCCACTGGACTTGTTTTGGATTTTTATTATTTACAAAGGCCCAGGGGTGGTAAGCAATAAAACTGCACTGACTTAACGGTGCAGAGGACACACATGGCATGACTGTGCAAAAAACACTTTAGGAATGCTTGCCAGCAAATAGAGCTCGGGTTGGTCTCTAGCAGACACGTTTGAGTAGCAGTGAATGGCGCCCTGCCACTGAAGGTAATTGCTCTTCCAGGGGCAAATGGAGACAGCTGGCGTGAAGGGTCTCTCTTATACTTACGAAAGGGGCAATGAAGCAAAACATTCTCCGAACAAAGCTTGGTGTCGTCACCATTACTGAGGTTCTGTGATTTTGCGTGATTTTAAAGTGCACGACTTTCTTTTCTAAACATGGGTTTTTGCCATGCGTCGTGACTGCCATCTGGTGTTGCCTTTTACGTAGGCCTAAGAAGTTAGTCTGCGACCAAAGCAGTCTGACCTTTTGTGGGTCATGTGTACATTAACTAAGGTTTCCTTCGTGTGCTGGAGTTAATTTCAGAAGCTGGCCTTTCACCTGGAATTGACCCTGCCAATCCAATGTCCCTGCAAGATCGTTATCCACTTTCCCAATCACCATTCAAGACATTTGTTAACTTTTAAGTTTCTTTACGTTTCTGTTATCTTGCACATTATCTGAAACTACTTTTCTTTACTGTTTCTTCATTTCATGGGTTACGCTTTCAATTAAGGGTTTGTCCGGGCCTTACAGATTATTATTTAGATATGCCTAAATATTAACTTGTGGGTTGGGACACTGTAAAACGAGCTTTACTACATGATGCTGTGTGATGTCATGTATTTTCTATTGGTTGAATTTTGGTGCAGGGGCGTGCATTTTAAATGTACCTTTTTGTGTATAAATAAGGATGTCTCGCCTTAGTAAAATTGAGCAGTTTCTTGAGTTGTACACCGTGTGGTATTACTGGGATTTCTGCTACTAGCTGCAGCTAATAAATTTGATCTCTGACGCCACCTAGAAATATTCCGTGTCTCTGTATACCAAGGCAAGGGAACCCAGAGGACTTTGGGCGTGTCCCTGGCGCCGCTGGGTACTTGAAATCCCAGTTCTTCATTACCAAGAAACACAAGAGCAACTTTAGTTTTTGTGCTTTTCTCATCCCTTCATGTTTGAAGCACAAATTGTATGCAGTTTTATGTAGCTCTACATCCATCCGAAGGGATTGCATCACTTTACAAGAGCACCACTTACATTACACAAGACTTTTTTTTGTTCTTTTTTACTTGCACTTCCCTTACTTGCATTTCCCTAATTCCCTAATTATATAGATGCTCTCTGCAAAGATGCAAAGAATGTGGAGACTTAGTAAATACAATTAAAAGTTCACAACTCTGTTGTAAATTCCACATCACTAGCTGCCAGTAGTACCACTGAAAACAAGCATTGGCCATGCCAATTGGTCTCAGCATATTAATGAGTTTAGTGATGTAGTTGCTATTATAAATATATTAATATACTGTGTTTAGTATCAGAGGAATAAGTTAGCAGGTTAGCAATGACTTCAGAAGTAGCAAAATAGTTATGCAGCAGTTTTAGTAGTAAAGCAGTTACAGCAGGAGCAATTAAGTAGTGATAGCAGTTAACATTAGTGCATTGCTGGTAGCTCCCCCCACTATACTGTATACAGCAACTGTTGATGCGACAGCGCATGCGCTGCCTAGGCCAAGACCTAAAAATAGATGCTGTGCTGGGGAGACACCAGCAAAGGCCACAGACACTTGGTTACAGGAAGACTTGCATAGGAATAAGAACACAGGCAAAAGGCACTGCTCACACTGTTAAGAAATGTAATCATGATCACCTGATCAGAGTCGACAACCCCACACCAGCAACGGAGTGAACCTGGTCGCTAGGAGTGCTTCCTCAGCTACAGCCAGCCCAGATCACACCAGCAGCCCTCAGATTCAATCATGCTGGGCTGCCCTGAGTCCGAGTTGCGGGCTGCAGCAAGGCAGCATGGACAGCGTTAGTTAGGAAGAGGGCATGGGATAATGAGGGAAAAGCACATAAAAAGCAGGACAGAAAGGATGTGCCATGGGGTAATGAAAGATAAATAACGGGTGTGACAGGACATTGAGATCTTAGTGCCCCGTGATTTGAGGATCACCCTCTGTCACGCAGATTTCAGCAGAGAGCAGAAATTATACAGCCACAATAGACAAGTAACTGTAGGAGAAGTTCTTAACAAGAAAGAAAGGAAAATAAAGTGAGCAATTTTCAGAAAACAAGTAAACAAACCATACCAGGAAGAGGGAATAAAAAGACAGGGCCTGGGAAGAGAGTAACTGGTTTTGTTAAAATAAGAAACATGTAGGCTCTAAATTAGTGCTAGCTCAGGGCCTTTAAAATAAACAAGCACTGCAAGACAATTCTAGTTCAAGGTACAATGATTTTATCTGTTGTTCAGGAATCAAAAAATGCAAACAAGGATAGCTTTATTGCAAGAATCAGGAACTCTGGAAACAAAGGGGTCATCCAAACAGGAACACCGGTACAATGATCAACTCTGGACGGAAAGCATTGGAGGCTTAAACATCTCAGTGTGAGAGCATGCCTTGATATGATCAAGCTAGCTTCTGCCAGCCACAGGTACGGTGGTTCTGTCATGTATCCTTGCTCTGAAAAGGTGGTGGCAAAGGAGTGAGCAAAGAATTCTCAGAATTTAAGTCTTTGCTCGGAAAAACATTTGGCTACCACAAAAACAGGCATGCTGATCTGGAGGGTAATGTAACACAGAACTGTACGCTATACATCAGTAAACGGATGTAGCTAAGGATCAGGAAACTTATTTGGACACTGTAAAGTCCCACAGATAGGCCCAGTTGTGATGGGCACGACAGTGTGGTGAGTGAATCATGACACAATATGCCTGACTAGGTATAGTGAAAATTAGTATTTATTGTTCTTTATTAGTTAAATAAATCCCTTACTTACTCGACATGAAATTTGGCAATGGTACCTTCGCAACCTGGAAGTTGCATGTACTGCAAACCTTTTTGGGAGGACATTGCACGTGTTTTAGTTGTGGAAATGGACATGCTGACTGTGCGAGAATTACACTAAAATAGCAGGACCATGCGCACTAACTAGATCAGCTACAACCCCTTCGTCCGTCCTAACCGTAACCCCAGAGATATAAAAAACTGAAAATAGGCCTCATAAGTCCTAAGGTTCCAGATCCTCATTCTATGAATTAAAATGTGGATTTTTTACATCGTAAATGCTTTTTGTGGACTCAAGGTCTTATTGGCTGTGCAAAAAAAGTGGCTTTAGCAATGCATAATGAGAACTTTCTCAGAAAAGAACTTACGACCATGATGTATGTATACTTTAAGCATGGGTAAAATTACCCTAATTCAAACAAGAAAATAGAAGTGCATTTTATATGTGGAAGTAGGAGATTGGTAGTCGTATTCTGCACAAACGTTAAATGTAAAAGTAGAATTCCCAAGAACAAGCAATGGTGAACTACACTGATTAAAGATTTCTTTTTCAAATTGTTAGTTTCCCCATTATTAAAAAAAAACGCCTTTTCGTAAGATTAGGAAAAATAAAACCTATTTTCACTTTGCACTTGGACACTATGAAAGCCCTTTCCTTCTGACTGAATGGGGCACCTGTGACAAAAAAAGGCTCTTGTTTCTCTGACATATACAATGTTATGAATCCTTTGAAACAGGTATAACTTTTCTATTTTGTATTGCTCTTATATTTGTATAGTGCTTCATACTGACAAGGTACTGAACGACCGGATAGCATGCTCCTCAGTAGGTTGTATTGCAAGAGAGTTATTTGTGCGAGTAGAGTTGTGTTCTATGTGAATCGGCTGCTGCTCTAGTCGTGGCGAACTTGGCATGTCTGTTTGTAGAATGTACTAGAAAGCAGTCGACTTAATCGTGCATGCTAAAAAAAAGTTTATCTTTTATTTCACAAAAATAAAAAATAAAGAACACAGAAATATCAATGATCTTGTCATGCAGTTGTAGTTAAACACGGAACTCTACCCAGATAGCGCATAGCGCATATTTGTTACGTGATGTTTACAAAGGTTAGGCAGTGTAGGACAACAGCATTGCATTCTCCTCAGCTGCCGTGCAATAGCAGTGTTTTTTGCATTGAGCACACAGTTCACAGCCTCCTCATACCCCAATACACTTTCGTTCCATATTTCTTCAGTAGGTCTGGAGACAACATCTCATCTGTTCAGCATACCACAGATTAGAGGTAGACAAACTCAGTAAGCCAGGCATTGTGTCGCTCTTGGGTGAGCAATCACTAAGATATGCGTCCTTAGCCCTCATGTCTTGTAGAAGATGTGTCCTTGACTGGCCCCATATATCCTTTGGTCTAGATGCCTGAAGCTGCATGAATGCTATGTGACCACTGCATCATTGCCCGGGTCACCTTCACACGCCTCCGAAGCCAGAGCCCTCCAGGGAGACCCCGGGGTGACTGCGCGAGTCAGAGGTGGGATGAACGCACCGAGCAGAAGCATCACAGAAACAGTCACCTGTAGCTTAAAGCAAGCCCTGAAAGAAGCACGGGCCGTCCGCTCCAGCCTCCCTGACAGAACACTTTTTCAGCCCCAGTCAGGGATTTCTGAGCCTCCTGCTCGCCGAAGCAGGGACGCAGACTAGGATGCAACGAACACCAAAGGAAACAAAGTCACAAGAGTTTTAATTAAAAGTTGTTTTGTAAGTTTAAGTTTATTAAGCAATGACAAAAGGTAAAAGGAAAAATATATTAGAACAAATACAATACATCTACAGCACAATCTTAGCAGAGAACATGCTATAAGTATATTGAAAGGAAAAGGAAGAGGGGAAGGTAAGGAGGGGAAGAGACAGGAAAAGGAAAAATGCATTAAAATATTATAACAGTAATGGAGAAATAACACAAGGAAGTAATCACGGTAAGCATAAAAAATAATTCAAGGTAAAACGCATACTGTAATAGGAAATGAAGCAAAAGAAGCATGAACAGAAATATAATTGAGAAAATAAAAAGACAACAAAGGAATTATGGCGGTTTTCGGACTTCATCAGACGTATTGACTGGAGGAGCAATAGTTGAGAAAATGCATGATATATATGTAGAAAGAGGGAGCCATAAAACATCCCTTTTAATGGATAAAGAAATGGGAGTGACATGGTTAGTATCAAGTCTGTAATGGAAACAGACAGCATTCCACCATGCTCTAAAGGTAACGTTATCAGCTTGTTTCCAATTGGATGTTATTAAATGAAGGGCAACTGCTAATAATAAAATCTACTATTTTGAAGTTAGAGGGAGTTTGGGGCCAGAAAGGTGACAAGGAGCCTAAGGAAATATTAGAGAGGGAGAATGATATATTGGTGTCAAAGTGTTTTTTAATTTGAGGCCATACTGATTTGCAAAAGCGAGAAATGGGAGGACAAGCAAAGAGCATGTGTTTTAAATCAGCATGTGTACAGGAGCAAGACCAGCAGGTAGGGGAAGTGTTCGTGGAAAAAGAGTAATTGTGCAGGAGTAATAAAAGACGTTGATAAATAAAATAAAGCGTTTGAGAAGTATTAGAAGCTCTAGAGGTTTTGTGAATTTTAAGCCACAGCTTATCCCAAAGAGGTATCGGCCAGCAGTGCATTAGGTCTTTTTCCTAAGCCGATTCAGCCTTCGATTTGCTCCTATCAGAGGAAAGAAATAAGCACTTAGATAAAGAAGAGGCTGAAGGAGAAGTAGATAATAAGGGAAAGAGAGTGGAACATGTGGAGGAAGGAGAGGAGATCGACAGTAAAGAGAGAAGATATTGGAAAAGAGAGGAAAATAGTAGGTCATATTGAGCTGTACAAGAGGATGGTAAATAACATTTTATTAGGAAAAACACTGCGACCCCGTGGACCGAATTGGCTAATCTTAGGCCCATTTCCCTACTACCTTTTCTAGGGAAACTGACTGAGAAGCATGCCAACCACCATCTCTCCAGCTATATCGAACGTGCTGGGGGCCTGGACTACTCTCAGTCAGGTTTTAGACCTAAACATAGCACTGAATCCACCCTTCTGTCAGTCACTGATGACCTGCACATGTACCAGGACAAGGGCATCTCAGTAATCTTGGTTCTTTTAGATCTGTCAGCAGCGTTCGACACCGTGTCACATTCCATCCTGACTGAGCGGTTGTCGAACGCTGGTATCAAGAACAAAGCCCTTGCCTGGTTAAGGAGTTTCTTATCCGATCGCACCCAGAGTGTCACCATGGGTGCATATCGTTCAGCGGAGGTGGAGATATCAAAAGGGGTGCCACAGGGCTCCTGTCTAAGCCCGACCCTTTTTAACATTTATGTGGCACCCCTGGCTAGAGTGATGCGTAAGTATGGTTTCATCCCAGTATCTTATGCTGATGATACACAGCTCCTCTTCCCCTTCAAAACCCTCTCCGCTGAAGTAAGAAACTCCTTCTCATCAGGTATGAAGGCAGTGTCACACTGGATGTCCTCCAACTGCCTTCAGTGCAACGTCAGCAAGACTGAAGTCATGCTGTTTGGAGAAGCCAGGATGCTATGGGCCCCGGATTGGTGGCCACAGGACCTGGGAGCAGCCCCCGAACCCAAGCAGATAGTGAAAAACCTAGGGGTCCGTTTGGATCAAGAACTATCACTAAAACAACACACAAACTACATCTCGGGTTCTTGTTTCCACACCATCAGCCTGTTGCGCAAGGTTTTTCCTCTGCTGCCGGATTCCTTTAGGAGAACGCTAGTTCAGGCACTTGTTCTAAGTCGGATCGACTACTGTAATGGCCTGCTGTTCTCGGCCAATGAAGGCGTGTTGGCTAAGCTCCAGGTCATTCAGAACACGGCGGCCCGCCTAGTTCTTAATGCTCCGCCATGGACTCCATCTAAACCCCTCCTTGAGCAACTGCACTGGCTCTCGATCCGGCAAAGAACGAAATTTAAGATATGCTGCCTGATCCACAAATGTCTTCATGGACAAGGGCCCGCATATCTTGAAAACAAATGTATTCCCTAAATTCCATCCCGACCACTAAGGTCAAGCAATAATCTGCTCCTAAAGTAAAGTAAAGTCCACATTTGTAAAGCGCACAATCACCCGTAAGGGTCTCTAGGCGCTGGGGGCCGTCGGGAAGATTAAGCGAGCTATTGCCCAGAGTCACATGGTGCTGGGCTAACCTGCCGCCGGAGCCGGGGATCGAACCCTGATCCCCAGATTCCAGCGTCAGTCGCCCTGGCGCCACACCTCTCCTAGTGGTGCCCCGTGCCAGGAAAGCGAGGCATGGGAATAAAGCGTTGTCAATTGCAGGACCCACATTATGGAACAGACTCCCTCTGTCCCTGAGACAGTGTACTGAACACTTAAAATTCAGAAGGCAATTG
This sequence comes from Lissotriton helveticus, assembly GCF_964261635.1. NCBI lineage: Eukaryota > Metazoa > Chordata > Amphibia > Caudata > Salamandridae > Lissotriton > Lissotriton helveticus. Next base: position 1,710,831,050 of record NC_136067.1, read on the forward strand.
AAAACTGTTCTGTTTAAAAATGAGATCTAGCTTCTGCTCTAATTACACCTCCTGTTTAACCGGCACCAAAAGCGCAGAGATACTCCATCTGGAGTCGATTCAAGCGCTATAAAAACCAGCAAATAAATAAATTTGAAGATCAGAAAAGGATAAAGGAACATCATTAAGTAAAAGTTGCAAAATCCAAAGCAATCCCTTGAGTCTCTAGGACTTCCAATAGAACGTGCGATTCTTGATTCGCAATATTTTATCATGCCAAATGGGCTGTTGATCTAATGAGGAAGAATAAGGATATGAGGAGGGTAAAAGAGGGGAGAGAGTTTTACGTGTATGGAAATGACTTGGTGACAAAAGGAGGAGATATTCGTAAAAGCAAGAGATTCTTTAAAATCAAAAGGAGAGATAAAATTATTTTCTAGAGATATCCAAATAGGAGGATGGACACATTGATCGGGGGAGAGCCAACAAGAAGATTGTTTTAAAGAAAAAGCATAATGGTATGACTTGAAGTCAGGGAACCTAAGACCACCAGAAGTTTTGTCCGCTTTCAAAGCTGATAGGGCTAGCTGGGGGGATTTGTTTTTCCAGAGGAATTTTGTTAGAAGAGAATCAATTTTCTTAAAATAAAATCCAGGAATATGCACAGGTATCATAGAAAGAATGTACAAAATTAAAGGAGAAAGCATCATCTTGATGGAATCCAAACGTCCCCACCAAGAATGAAAAAGTAGATGCCAGTGATCAATGGAGTCAGTTAGAGTTTTACGAATAGAATCAAAATTTACCTTTAGTGTATCTGGAATGTTTGAGGAAAACCAGAGGCCTAAATATTTTATCTTAGAGGGTTGCCAAGAAAAGCCAGTAGCATCAAAGTCTTGTTTGAGGCAAAGTACATTGAGGGGAAGGATTTCACATTTATCCGAATTAAGGCAATAACCGGATAATTGAGAGAAACAATCAACTTGGGAAAGAAAAGAGGGAATGGATGTGAAGGAATAGGAGCAGTATAGAAGAATGTCATCAGCATAAACTGACATTTTGATATGGGAGGTACTAAGCTGAAAACCAGTAAACTGAGTATCTTGCCTAATTTTGGTAAAAAAGAGTTCTAATGCTACTATAAATAAAAGAGGAGACTAAGGACAACCTTGACATACTCCCCTAAAAAGAGGAAAATAGTCTGAGATGATGCCATTAACAAAAATAGAAGCTCTAGGACCTATATATAATCAAGAAATAAGGGATATTCATTTTGGAGGGAACACTATCCATTTTAGAGTCTGAAACATAAAGTCCCATTCAATCCTGTCAAAAGCTTTTTCAGCGTCCAATGCTATAGCCACAATAAGACAGTCAAGAGAATGAGCTTCATTAAGAATGTTAAAAAGGACTCTGGAGTTATCAGAAGACAGTCGACCTTTTACAAATCCTGACTGTTCAGGGCCAATAAGTTAGGTAAAATAGGATCAACACGGAGAGCAAGAATCTTTGCAAACATTTTATAGTCAAGGTTGAGTAAGGATATTAGAAGGTAATGTTTACAAAGAGAGGGATCTTTATTCACTTTAGGTATTAAACATATCATAGCTTCTTGAAAAGTTCCAGATGAAGAGCCAGCTGTGATAAATGAGTTAAAGAGTAATAAAAGCTTTGGGAAAAGCAGGTTAGCAAAATGTGAATAAAATTCGATAGTAAAACCGTCTGGGCCTGGAGCTTTTCCTCTTTTTAATACGGAGACTGCATGCGTAAATTCGGATAGAGTGATATCGGTTTCTAAGAAAGCAAAATCAGTATTGTGGGAGAGGGGGGTTCAATAGACTGCAAATAAGAAGATATATTACTTAAAGATGGTTGCTGTTCAGGGGTATATAAATTCTTGCAAAAAGAAACAAACTCATCTAGAATATCATTGTCTTTAAAAAGAGAGGTGCCAGTAGTACTTCGCAGAAATTTTATTCTAGTCCGTTCACGTCTTATTTTCAGATAATTAGCTAGTAATTTTCCATTTTACTTTGGCCTCCATAATAACTGGAACTACCTTTTAAAAGATAAGAGGATACAGCTTCAGTAGATATTTTATTAAAAGTAAATTTTGCGTCACTAAGATTTTTTAACTCCTTCGGTGCTCATGACGAGCTGGGCTCGTCATAACGGCTGTGCGCCACCCACACGCGATTGATTCCCCATCAGTGTGGGCAAATTAATCAGTGGGCGGGATCGTGAAGAGCCCAGCTCGTCATGAGCACAGCTCCACTGTGACTCATGACAAGCTGGGCTCGTCACGAGCACCGCTTGACCGCGGACCCACCTGCCCCCTCCCGCACCGTGGGGGAATTACCCCCACAGCGAAGGAGTTAACGAAGATTCAGAATTTGTGCGCTAGTAAATATATTCAAGTTGCTTAATTTTGGAAAGTAATTGGGCATTTTGGGCTTCAAAATATTTCTTCTTTTGAGAGACAGAATGTATAATAAAACATCTGGCAGCAGCCTTGAAGGAATCCCAGATCATTACAGGAGAAGAGTTCGGAGTAGAATTGAAAGAAAAGAACTCGGAAGCAAAGGAAGTGAATTGGCTTGAAAAATTAGGATCAGATAATAAAGAATTATTAAAACACCATCTACCTGCATAAGGAGTATAAGGTAGTAACTCAAAATCAACAGATACAGGGGCATGGTTTGATATTAAAATAGAGCCAATTTCGGAATGAGAGACCGGTTGAGTTAGGGATTTACTAAAGAAGTAATTAATTTTGGATTGTGAGTGGTGCAGATGGGAATAAAAACTATATTCTCAAGTATCTGGATTACGAAGCCTCCAAATGTTAACTAAAGCTTTACGGCGTATATTGGTGGCCGTAAATTGTGAGTACAGCTTGGTTTTTGAGAATTTAACAGGAGAATGTCTGTCCAATATGGGGTCTAAAACTTGAATACAATCACTGCCAAAAACAATATACTCATCATCAAACAAAAGAAGCTTATCAGATATGTGGGTCCAAAACACGTTGTCAATCTGAACTGGTGCATAAACATTAAAAAGAACTAAAGGTATCTGATTAATGAGGAGTTTAACAATTACCCAGCGACCCTCTGAGTCTGATTCTTGATGAATAGCTGAAATCTGATATTTCTTATGACAAAGAATTGAGACTCCATTCTTCTTACCTAGAGCTGGGGAAGAGGAAACATTACCCACCCAACAGTGTTTCAGTTTAGACACTTCAGCATCAGATAAGTTGGTTTCTTGATCCAATGCAATATCAGTATTTAATCTAGCTAGATGAGTCAATACTGTTGTCTTTTTATAGGGTTATTTACTCCTTTAACGTTCCATGTAATAACCCTGAAAGTAACCAATAAACTTTAACATGAACAGTTATTTTGCAAACAGTAACATATTCAAAATTACTATTAAAAATTGGAAAAAGATAGATAACTAAAGAGTAAGATAGATTTTGAGAATTAAAAAGAGGAAGGGCAAAGGAATGAAAGAGCTGTCAAAGAATATGAGAATGAAAATGGGAGAATAATATGAAAGGAGAAGGAAAGAAAAGAAAAGAGAATGAAAGAAGAAGGGAGAAACAAAACGAGGAACATAAATACAATACAAAGCAAACAATTGCTGGTAAAGAAAAAGCCCAAAATGGCATACCACAAAAAGACAATGAAGGTGGGGATGGTGGAGCCACATAAGGGAGGTAGCATGCCGGATGGGAGACTCCAGGAGAGAGCGAAACGGGGAGCAGCTTCCAGGAAGAAAACAAAGGGAACATAGTTCAAAGGATCACAGAACCGCACCTGAGCGAAGGAAAAAGAGAATATTAACTGAAGGACTCACGACATAACAAAAAAACAATAGGAAAAATTCTGAATACAAATAGCGGCAGACAACATTAAATTTATCAGGAGAATTATGATCGAGAAACGTCCATGGATTAATCTCTGCAGGTATTCAAGGATCCTTGAAGGAGCGTAGGTTCTTCATACGTTGTTGTTTTATTATTATAAGTCACCTTGAAGAGGAAGGGGTGGAACAAGCCATATTGAGCATTCAGGCTAGACAGAGCAGGTCTCATGTCTAGAAATTGTTTCCGACGATCAGCAGTAGCTTTGGCGTAGTCCTGGTCAAAGAAAAGGTTAGAGCCATTCCAAATGATTTTCTCCTTCTGTTTGGCAGCTTGAATGACTTTAAGTAGATCTGAGTATTCTCGAAAGTGCAGGATAACACCTCTAGGTTTCGTTGAAGAGGACGAAGAACTTGAAGAGCAAGAATTCTGCCCCAACGATGAGCTCGTTGACTATTCAATGCAGGGGAATCCGGAAGACCAAGAAAATTAGGCAGGAAGGATTGAAAAAAGGATATAGGATTAGAACCTTCAAGACCTTCCACAAGGCCATAAATGCGTAGATTATTACACCTAATGCAGTTCTCCAAATTTTCAACCTGCTGCTTAAGATGGTGTATTTCTCTGTGTAATCCTGGAACTTGTTCAGTGACTATTTGAACTGAAGCAACTTGTCATTCAGGATTTCCAACTTTCTGTTCAGTGTGAGACCAATTGTCCTCAAGGTTCTGAAGCAGAATATTTGTTTCTGCTATATAAGGTTTAAGTGAGCAAATTTCCTCAAGCAAAAATTCCATAGAAATTGAGTAGGAAGAGCTGGGAGGAGAAGGAGGGTGTGTCTTTACTTGTTTGACTGATGTAGATGCTGATGCAGAGGGTATTTTGGAGTTAACCTTAGAACCTGAACATGAAGAATTAGAAGAAGGAGTTTTTGTTCCCACAGGGTCATTAACATCAGCTTCCAAATTATCTTGTAGCACACTGAAAGGGTTATTGTCCTCCAGAGATGCACAGTTAGTGTTAATGTGCTGAGCGTTATTGCGATTGGTGTGTGGCGTAGCCATTGGAGGTATGAAAGGAAAAGAGTGCTGACAAGAAAACAAGAGGACTTAAAATGGTGGTCAAAAATACAATGAAACTTGTGAGGCAAACTGAAAGATCAAATATTGTCCAACAAAGAAGCAAACTCCAAGTAGAGACTTTATAGCAGGTAAAATGTAGGAAAAGTGCTGATTTATCTGCAATATAACATGTTGGCAGGACAGCACACTCTCTCAGGAGGTCGAGAGGGAGACACGGGATGCAGCAAAGAAACAAAATGTAGGCCGCGATACAGCCGCGGGCCACTGGGGATGGTAAAATTAAATTAAGCATATTAGTCGCTCACCCTGTGTACCCGCAAGAATTGTAGTTGAGGCAGGACATGTTCCAATCCAAACTGCTGCAGTTGCCAGGGTCGCACAACCGAAAATGAAGGCTGGAAAGCTCCCGTCGCCTCACCCTCACACAGAGCTCCTGAGACTTGTGGCCATCTCTCTCAGCGCCAAAGCCACACCCCCTTAATTAAAAGTTGTGAAGGGCAACCGGTGTGCAGAGCCCTCCTGTACAGGGGTCGAGTACCACCACCTCTAGTTTCCACTGTACATTTCCAAGTCTCACTCACAAACGCATGTTGTTGTTTTATTATTATAAGTCACCTTGAAGAGGCAGGGGTGAAACAAGCCATATCGAGCATTCAGGCTACGCAGAGCGGGTCTCATGTCCAGAAATTAATTCCGGCGATCAGCAGTAGCTTTGGCATAGTCCTGGGCAAAGAAAAGATTAGAGCCATTCCAAATGATTTTCCCTTTCTGTTTGGCAGCTTGAATGACTTTAAGTAGATCTGTGTATTCTAGAAAGTACAGGATAACACCTCTAGGTTTTGTTGAAGAGGACGAAGAACTTGAAGAGTAAGAAATCTGGCCCAAACGATGAGCCAGTTGAATATTTAATGCAGGGGAATCCGGAAGACCAAGAAGATTAGGCAGAAAGGATTGAAAAAAGGATATAGGATTAGAACCTTCGAGACCTTCCACAAGGCCACGAATGCGTAGATTATTACGCCTATTGCGGTTCTCCACATTTTCTTCCTGCTGCTTAATATAGTGTATTTCTCTGTGTAATCCTGGAACTTGATCAGTGACTAGTTGAACTGAAGCAACTTGTCGTTCAAGATTTTCAACTTTCTGTTCAGTGTGAGACCAATTGTCCTCAAGGTTCTGAAGCCGAATATTTGTTTCTGCTATATAAGGTTTAAGTAGCAAATTTCCTCAAGCAAAAGTTCCATAGAAATTGAGTAGGGAGAGCTGGGAGGTGAAGGAGGGTGTGTCTTTACTTGTTTTACTGATGCAGATGTAGATGTGTCCACCATCTCTAGTTTCCACTGTACATTTCCAAGTCTCACTCACAAACCCGCGCTGTGCACCAGGAGACACACTTTTCAGTGGCGTGGCAAGGGGGGGGGGGCGGTCTGCCTCAGGCAGCACGAGTTTTGGCAGCAGCGGCGGCCTACCTCCCCCCACCTTACATTCAGCCGCCGCTGGCGACAAACGGTGGAGCTACGGAATGGAAAAGCTGCAAGTAGAAGAACATACCATTCCAGAAGTCACGGAGAAGTTAATGTTTCTTTAGTGGAACTTCCAGGTGAGCCCCGGAACCCACGACCAGGTGGGCTTTTGGCGCATGCGCACCATTTAAGGCAGCACGCGCAAGTTAATGCGCACTATTTTAAAAACGAACATTTGCAATGCATTAGAACTCGCATTTACGCTAGTTCTATTGCATTTTAAACCTGGGTGCGTTCGGGAAAAAAGGGCAGAAATGGGAGTGGGGGGATGATGGCTTTGCGGACTGTGTAAGGTGGTGGGGGTACACATGGAAAAAACTAATGTTAAGTAAAGGGGCCAATAGCCTCGGATGTGCACAAATTACGCCATGGATGTTAGGAGGATGGACTAACAAGGTAAACACCAATCAGAATGTGGCATTTACAAGTTCAGCCAATTAAAAAGATATCCGGAAAGTGGGCGGAGCTTGCCCCACTATACTGTATACAGCATCTGTCGACGAGACAGAGCAAGCGCTGCCTAGGCTGAGACCTAAAAAGAGGCTCACCATAATAGCAGAACAAGCAGCGTGGCTGCGAATGTAAACAAATACAATTAAAAATAAATACAATGGAATATACATGCAAGAAAAAGCAATTACTGAAAGTGACGGAATGTGCAGTATGCCTTTGACTAAATCCGGGGGTACCTTGTTGTTATCACTTGCTGTATTTGTGTGTGGGGGGGATAGCAGGAAACGCTGCATTTGAGTTAAAGGACAGAAGCAAAAATCCAATACAACAAAGACTAAAAGGTTGGGCTATTTCTGCTACTTTGGAGCTGTGTTAGGGACAGGGTGGAGGGTGGGTGAAGGTAGTGACCTGACAGGGCAGGTCTGTGACGATGTGTATGAAGCGCAGCAACCCACCACGGATATCCAGGGGCAGATTTACAAGCCCCTTGCGTCATTTTTGAGCCACTGTTGCATCACTTTTTGTGATGCAGCAGCAGCGTAAAAATGTGGCCCATTTACAACGTAACGCATCTAGGGAGATGCGTCACTTTGTAAAGCCCTGTGTCACATTTATGCAGGGTGGGCGTTCCAATGCAACAAGGCCTCGTAGAAGTGGCGCAGTGAAATCTACAAGATTTCACTGCGCCACTTCTAGGATGCCACGGCGTCAAATTCGTACGCCTGCTTGAAGCAGGTGTAAGGAGTGACGCAGCACAATGAGGATAGGCCTCTCCCTGCATTGCTGGAGTCGCGTCGTGCTTGCGACACGTCTCCAGCAATGCGTGACTTTTGCGTAAACAGATGCATCAGAATTTCTGGCACATCTGTCAATCCTTGAGCCATCGTGCGCCATATTGTAAATACGGCGCATCCATAGTGGTGCAAGGGTTTCTAAAGGTGGCGCAGGGAAAGTGGCGCATCTTTACAGATGCGTCACTTTCTTGTAAATCTGCCCTTTAGAGAGCAATATGCACGTTGAGGCAGACCAACCACCAATCATCAGGTCACTGACAGAATGTGATAGGAGTACGTCATGGGGGTAGGAAAAGAATAATAACGTGGCTGAGCTTTTTTTATAGCATTTCATACCGCGCTATTTCTCTGCAGGTTTAATCATTTACACATCTATAGCTTCTAGTTGTAAACACCTCAGGACAGTGCCAAGCTGTTTGAGGTGCAATGAATAAAACCGCACTACTTTGAAAAATAGGGAGTAAAACACACTACACTGCAAACCTTATGGCGAATCACTTCCAAGAACGATTGATAGCAGATAAAACTATTAGCCCGTTCAAAGGCATTCAGCTCATCACCCTTCGTAGTTTGAAAGGCTGAGCTTGCCCTGCCGTGGATTGAAGCAACATAAGCTGCAAGTCACCCCAGTTGGTTAGTTAACGCTACCACATACATGTCCACTCGCTCAGAAATTTAAGCCCATCAAGTGCAAAGCCCAGTACTTACATTCATGTCTAAACACTTACAAATTGGAGTGTGAGACTCACTACACATGTATAGAAGAGACATAACAGAAAATGAAAAGCCCCCAAACCGCAGCAGCATTGACGAGAGGCCCCGGATGATTTTGCAGGCGCACACAGATATACATTGGCCTAGGGTTGAAAGGGGGCTCCTTGAAAGCTTGCCGGACAGAGGGGCGTAAGAGGCAGCCTTCCTCCCTGACGTATTCCCCGTGCACCTTGACATCAAGTAAAATTCCATCCCACAGTGGTAAGCCCTGAAGAACTGGCCATTGAACTAACCAACTTGACCCTGCCAGCGCCTAGATACCCTCATGGGTGACAAGAAGCGCTCCGCAATCCAACTGATGGATTGATTGTAAGCCACCGCACTTAGACTGCACAGAGTGGGTTCGGCGACACAACGCCATCCTATACCCTCGCAAGGCAACGGAAGAAATACATATGCACACAATATTCCCTACCCGCACTTCACTGCAAAGTATGGTTTAATGGCAGAGTGTCTGCCGCCTGCTATAATTGGCATGTCCAGAGTCACATGATGTTGAGCTGAACTGCCGCCAACATCGGGGATCGAACAGTGAGCCCTGCGCCACACCTCTCCCGTAACATATAGCATGTAAAAGGTCTGTATCCATTACTGAAAAACCTATATCAGATGAGTTGACCTTAGCAGTAACGAATTGAGAAGAAGAAGAATCATTGGTATAAAGATATTTGTAAAATGTATTCAAGCACTTAAGAAATGTCAACAGTAGTAAATTGATCAGTGTCATCAATAACCTTCTTATTTCACTTTTTAAATTAGTAACAAGCATTTTGTCCACTTGGTTCTGACCCTCATAACATTTAGATTGAATCCATAACAAAACATGTGGCACACTTATCAAGCTGAAACAGGTTTGGGCATGGGCAATGCTTTAGCAATAAAATACTCATATCTACAAACATTTAATAGCTTTAAGTAAAATAAGGCAGCTTTAAAAGCATCCCCTCATCCAGATACAAACTATTAGTCCACTGACTATTAACGTTATCATGTGAAAAGCACCCAGGAAGCGGAATGAAGTGACTTTCTGGATTGCTCGTAAAACCAATCTGTTAGAAGCAGTGTATCCATTCACTATCCCTCTCAAGATAAACATAGAATACTGACTATGAGTCTCCCTCTTGGAGGAATGCAAAACCTGGGGAAGTATATTTGAATGGATTTCCCTGATGTACTTAGACAGGTACAAAATGAGTACATAGCTGTACCAGCTTTGGACATATGAATGTCAGAAACTGGAAGAAGTTCTAGTTCAAGACTGTGAATGGGAACTACCAAAAATAATTGCAAAAGTCTACCCCCTGTGGGTAGAGATCTCTTGGTTATTTGACCCGATAAACCACACTTAAATCCTAACAATGACAAGGAGGATTCCGTTAAAGAGAAATCTGCATTGAAAGGGGAAAAAAAAGAAAGCTAAATATAAAAGGCAGATTGAATCATCCACTTCTGGGAATCAAGCGGGGGTTATAACTTAAGAGACTGCGAGAAAATTAAAAAGTCTGATTGGTATCACTATTCTGGTAGCCGCTCATCATGCTCTGTTCAGGACACTGAGAGTAAAAGAACAGAGAGGGGGAGCTGTTCTGAGTACCAAAGAAATTATGAATACAGTAGGAAAAGTGAAAGCGGACACAAGACTCATGTCAACGTAAAAAGTGAAGATAAACAATTGGACTCTAAACCCCCAGTAAAGAAGAAGAAAGTAGCAGGGCTGTCTAAGAAACATGTTGATCCAGCTATGAGTCCTCCTGTGAAACAGGACTTGGACAAGAGCCCTTCTAGACAGCACCACAAAAGTCACAATAGCTCATCAAATACTTCAGAGGTTTCTGGATGTGAATCCAGCTAATGACCTTATACAGATCGAGACTCCAGATAGACATCTAAATCCTCCTTACAGGGTGTACAACCATAACATACAAATTGAATGGGACATACCACATCGTATCAAAGCACAATTATCTGATGGTTATGATGTCATCTTAACAGCAGAGGAGCGGCCTCCAGATTTTATTAGGAAAGCACCAGAATGGGAGGACATCATAAATGTATAGCCTTCTCTCCCATTGTACCTGAATATATCAGGGGCATTTGTGAGAGAAGCTCCAGCTTGATATTTATTTATTTAAAGATTTGTAATGAGCATGGCAGTCTCAGCGATGAGGCGTCCCAGCGCAACCAGAAACCAGAAGGGAGACAGGGAAACTCACAAGTGTCAAATATCAGATAGTGGGGAACAGCCATGTTTATAGGGACTTCCGAAACGTCAAAAGATTTGGGATGACTCGGATGCTTGTTGGGAGGGAATACCAAAGTTTTGCTGCCAAAAAGCCAAACGAGCGAACCCGTGCCCTCGCTTTCCTTACTCGAGGGACACAAACCAGGCCATGGTTAGCAGAACGCAGAGCTCGCCTGGGCAAATAAGGCTTCAGTAAATATGATATCCCCATAGGGGCTGGATGCTTAAGAATTTTGTGCGCGAGGCACAGCACCTTGAACTGAATGCAGGCTTCAATTGGCAGCCAGTGCAACTTCAAGAGCACGCGGGCCACTGATTGAGATTTTGGGAGTGCCACTAGCATACGTGCTGCCGCGTTCTGAACCCTCTGCAGGCATTTAATGTTCGCTTTATTGGCACCCAGATATAAGGCGTTGCCATAGTCAAGCCTCGCAAGAATGGAGGCCTGCAAGATGGTTTGGCGTACTCTGGGAGGAAAGAAACCAAGCAAGGGCCTCAGTCCTCTCAGGAGCCCAAAGCAAACAGCGGCGACAGCTCTTGTCTGCTTCTCAAATGTTAGACCGGTTTCGAACGAGACACCCAAGTTCTTTACCATCTCCTTCGGTGACGGAGCGGGTTTCAAATCATCAGGCCACCACTGATCTGACCAAAGCTCCTGGTCCTTCCCATACAGTAGAATCTCGGATTTACTGGCGTTTAATTGGAGGCAATTAGCCTTCATTCAGTCCGAGATGATCGACAGATCCTCCTTGAAATTTTCCAGGTTGGCACGACATTTTTTAGAAAAAGCGATCACCAGCTGGGTGTCGTCTGAGTATGACACCAAAGACAACCCCCTGCCTCTGGCCACCTCCGCCAAAGGTCCCACATACAGATTGAATAAAAGTGGGCTCAGGATGGAACCTTGAGGTACCCCCCGGCACAGGGCATGTTCCTGAGAATGGAAAGGCGGCACAAACACTTGGAACGACCGCCCAGTCAGGAAGGAGCGGATCCACTCTAGGGCATCATCCCTGATTCCAACCGTTCAAAGACGTTGAAGAAGAATCGCATGGGACACCGTATCAAAAGCGGCGCTTAGATCCAATAGGACCAAGGCCGCCGAGTCACCTACTTCCAGCCGACTTCGGAGGGATTCCGTGACAGCAAGAAGAGCTGATTCAGTGCTATGGCGGGGGGGAAACCCATGTTGGGAAGGGTCAACGATGTTATGCTCGTCGATGTATTTAGACAAGATGGAATTTACGTGTGCGTCCACCACTTTCGCCATGAAAGGAAGCTGAGATATGGGACGGTAATTGCCAGGGTAATCCGGGTCAAGTGATGGCTTTTTTAACAGTGGAATTATTTTTGCATGCTTCCACGCCTTTGGGACGGAGGCTGATTTCAGTGAGATGTTAACCAGTTCAAGGGCCACAGGGGAGATAAGTAGTTGGAGCTGGCGGAAATGAATCGCCGCCACCGGGTCAGCTGGCGAGCCCGACTTGATTTTAGCACTTAGGATCTCGAACTCCTGAGGTGACAACAATGGAAAAGATAGCAAGCCATTATTCACCCTAATGTCTGTCCCTGCCAGCACAGCCTTCTGAATGAGGGTGATCCCTGTAGAGAGGCCCTGGTAAATCAACTCCACTTTCTTCACAAAGTGGAGTGCTAAAGCCTCACAATGATGATTTGACGCTACAGGGGAAATACTGGTCGTACCTGCACTCTTCATATTTTTAAGCAGCGTGAAGATGGTCTTGGTAGGATTGGAGCTGGTCAAGATTTTATTAGCGACAAACTCTGCCCGTGTTTTGCGAATGAGCTTATGATAATCCTTGACTGCCTCTCAATATACTGCTTTGGCAGATGGCTCATAGGAGCGGCGCCAGGCACGTTCCCGCTGCTTACACCCCTTCTTTGCCTGCGTTAGTAGATCTGTGAACCATGGATTCGAAGGCCCGCGTCCCTTACCTCCCCGCTTAGATGGAATGCAGCTATCCAGACCAGCTACCAGCCAATCATGAAAGCACACATGCGCATCCTCGATATCTGAAGGAAACTGGGGTCTGTCCTCTGCTAACCGAGTGGCGAGCATCTCCTGATCTAGCTTATGCCAGGGCCGCTTTGTCACAGCGACAGGTCGAACCACATCAACTCTACCCCGCCACAGTAGAGGAATTACTGAATGGTCGGTCCAAGTCAGTGGAACCGGAGAAAGAATTTTTAAGCAGCCAAGATTGGAAAAAATGGGATCAAGCAGATGCCCAGCTACATGTGTGCCCTCCAAGACCAGCTGTGGCAGCTGAAAAGCTTCTAGATCTGCTAGGAAGTTGGTGATCTCAGCCTTTCCTTCCAGCTCGAGGTGCAGATTAAGAACCCCCAAGATGGTAAAATTAGCCGCTTTACTAGCCATCCGTCCGATTTTATTCACTATATCCTCGTAAACATTCCCGGAAGGCCCAGGGGGTCTATAAATTAAAAGGCCGGACATAGTCAGGTTGCAGCTAAGCTTTATTTTAAAGAGAGCACTCTCACAGCCCGTTATTTCTTCCTTCAACATGCGGACAACAAATGCAAATTTAGCTATCACCTCATTGCCACCCCCTCTACCCCCCCTCTCTATTGATGTTATATATGATATAGCCGTCCGGGAGGGCAAGCCCTGGCTCTGCCACTGTATCCTGGGTCGGAAAAGTTTCTGTAAGAAATAGGTCATCAGGGGCCTCAGCCATTTAAAGGACAAATACTTCTGCATAGTGACACACCAAAGAACGACAATTTAGGCTGAGGAACTTGAATTCGGTGTAACTGGAAGGACAAAGAGACCGCACCTCAGAATCGACCTTAAAGGTGCAGAGTTTGCACACAAGGGTCGGCTCTTGAAAGGCCCACGGTACTGATGGGCACTTAGAGGCCAGACCCAAAAGATCTTTGCGGGTATATCTAGGAACATCGCCTATGGAAGACGCAGAGGTCCTGGCGTCGACCCGGCACGGACGGGCGTGGACGGGCTTGCCTTTGGCGCGCCTTTGGCGCGCCCGCTGCACGGGCGCCTGAGTGACGTAATTTATAGGAAAGCAGGAGGTGGCCAGGCAGGCGAGTCAGCAAACACTAGTCTGCGACCTCGTCGTTCCTCCCCCAAGATGGTGGACACACTCCCTCCCTTGCCCCGAACTGTGAATCCCCACGGGCAGCAACAATGCGGACAACTTTAAAAATACGGCGAAATGATGAAGGAGTGATTATACTAGATTTCCCAAACAGTTAAAACACAAATAGTATCAAGTAACTATGGGCCTGATGTAGGTAATCCCAGATTACCGATTCTTAAATACCGAATCATACTGATTCGGTATTTAAGAACTGGCAATCGGGATGTAGGTATTTTTACCGATTCAATTACCGAATCGGTAAAAATCGGTAATTACCGAATCGGTATTTACAGATTCGGTAATTGCCATTGATTCCTATGGGCCTTGAGGCCCATTGAAATCAATGGCAATTACCGAATCTGTAAATACCGATTCGGTAATTGGGGGAAACATTGAAAGGTGGCAGGGTGTCACTTCGACACCCTGTTGCACCCCTCAATTGTGCATGGGTGCACATGTTGCAGACATACATGCCCTTAGGGCATGTATGTCTGCAACATGGCACCGTTTTAAAAGCAAAAAAAATGCTTTTGAAAGGGTTTTCATTATTTACCACCAACTTCTAGTTGGTGGTAAATAACGACTACTTAAACCCCTGTAGCACTGATTTAAGTGCTACCTACACGTCAAAATACAGAATTTGTAATTTTACCGATTCGGTATTTTACAGAATCGGTATAATTACGGATGCTGTATTTTAACATGCCCCTACATCTCCATCTTCAAATACCGGTCGGTAACGGCCGAAATCGGGCCCAAAATTACTAATACAGCGCTGTCAAAGCTCCCGGCTCATGCCTCAGGAGTCTCAGGAGATATAAAAACCAAGCGAGTGGGACAAACATTCTAGTTCACATGTCATCATTCTCCTATGCAGTGAACCACAACTACAAGCTCATTGCCCTTTAAAGCCAGAAGCGAAAAGTGGTAACAAAGCAATATTAGATCAGTTGCAGTTCCAGGGTTTAATGGTGCCTTGTCTTTCACCAATGAACATACCCCGCTTTCCCAACTCTAAACCACATAGCTCATGTAGAATAGTCTTAGACTATAGGAATTTAAATTCGCACACGTGAACTTATGCAAATCAAAAAGCACACAGTGCAGGTTTAATGACTAACATGGTGCAGAAAAAATATAAAAAGGCTATGGATATTTCTAATGGGATTTTCAAGCAAAACATATCTCCTGAGAGTGAGAATCTAACCGCTTTCAGTTTCGCCGAAGTGCAGTTTTCATTCCGAGACTTGCCCATAGACTATAAGAACAGTCCTGGCTTATTTTAACAGCGAATCATGGAGATGCTTCAACCAGATCCCAAGGTATTATCCTACATTCATGACATCTATCTTACTGATGATGTTTTAAATCTACCCTCAACTAGGGTAGACAGAGCAGTGACCATATTGACATTACATGGTTAAAAATGAATTAAAAAAATCGAAGATTGCCTGCCAGAAGATGACCTTCTTGGCATTTAAGTTATTCAGTGAGAGCAGGAGTTTATCTCCAGAGTTCCTTCAGAAGTGTGCTACCGTGCAACCGCCTGACACACTAAAAACTGAAAAAGTTGCAAGCCCTGCTGCGATTTCTTAACTTTGGACATGCTTATTTGCCTCAATATGTGGAGTCCCATCCAGAAAATGGCTAAACAGTCACACTAATGTCTTCTATGCTTGAAACTAAATTTTTACAAACTAGGGACAACAAGCCGAATCTAGTTATCAGAGTTATATCCAGTCACGATTGTTACACCTATGCGACTTAAAACGAAGGACAGACCATCCCTATTGCTTACAAGTCACACTTGTATTCCCTGGCTCAAGCACTTTTTGCTTCTATGAAAAAAATCCTGGCTGCTGTGCAACCAGCTATCTTAAAAGAGCGCTCTTTGGCACAGGGAAAACATATAATTATTGTTTCCCCTATTGCAGCGCTACAGGCAGCTACAAAGGAAAGCATACCTAAAACTCGTGCTCTACACCCGAGATGGGAAAGGGAACTGTGTAGATGACTTAGTGGCAAAGGCTACAATTCAGACTGTCAGAGTGGCAGTCTTAACCAGATCTCAAATGGAGATCAAAACCGATATTTTAACAGCCATAAATGCAACCAAGCCAGCTGGCAAACCTCCTGTATGTTTTTCTCCCAAACAACCTTAATTCAGATAGCATTCCTATAGTTTCGATACAAAGAGTGGGAGACAGAATAATACTTAATGTTAGGCAGTGTGACATTTCTGAACAGATTCAACCCTCCACTGTCAAAAGTCCCTCACCATCTACCCTCATGAATTCAAAGATACCGTTCTGGGTGATTTATTTGGACCACATCCGTCTCTTCCTTTCAGCTAAATGATATAAGTACATATTGGAAGCAATTGATTGATGTCCTTGATTCCTATGGGTTTGGCCACAGAAAGGTACAAGCGCTTAAGCAGTAGTAAAAGATTTGCAGTGCCTAGGGACAACAGGGCAGCTCATTCACTTCATACAGATAACAGTCCTGCATTCACCTCTAAGGCTTACAGGGATCCAATGTCTGCTCTGGGAGTTTTTTTGCAATTCAGCAACCATTCAAACCTGAATCGAACGGCATTGTGGAGTGAGAATGACATGATTAAACAGCTTGATTGCAAGGGTGCTAAAATAAGGTTTTAGTTGGTACCATAATCTGTATGGAGTTCAGAGACCATTAAATAACTTACTTGGATGAGTACTGAAATGACCCACTCCATGCGAGGTACTCTTTGGAGTTCCTCTGTATGTGTATGTCGTAGATAATTTTGGGAAGGTGGCAGAGGAAGATAAATTTTACTTGGAGAAACATTTAATGTTTTACATAGTATCCAGGAAGTCAGAGTCAAGCTGTCTGACACAAACCACTCTGAAAGTGACACCTCAGAAAAGAAGGTTATAAAAGCTGCCGACTGGTGTATTCCCAGAGTTGTCGACCTGATTTGGTAAAAAACACATGAAAAGCAAGCTTTTGAGCCATCTTACAAACTGTCATTGTTCTTTGGGTAAAAGGCAACAGAACTGTAATTTTGCCTCAAGCAGAAATAGACTGGTGTCTATTAACCATGTTAAAAACATCATGTGAACAGTCCTCAACAGGCGACTGCTGAAGACACCGATAAGGATTCAGAGTAGTGCCCCTACTTTGAATACCTTGCCACCTGATCAAAGGAGCACAATCTATAGTGTTGCAGGGAATCTGCTCAGACACACAACTGTGCACATAGACTTAGGACCTCAGTGGATTAGGGTGTGTCTGAGCAGAATCCCTGCAACATGGCACCCCTCGTTGAGCGCCATGTTGCAGGGATTCTGCTCAGACACAGAACTGTGCACAGAGACTCAGGACCTCAGTGAATTAAAGTGTGCCAAAAACTCACCTTAGTACCCAAAATCCCCTACCAGACTAGCATCAGTGTCTCATTAGCTCTTTGTCCTATAGCAAAGTTACCAATGATTATACAACCCAGAACATGCGACTTAGGATACCTCAGGTAAGGTGGGAAACATGAGCACTCTTTCGTTATACTCTCATACCAGTCCAGAACAGGGAGTAAAGGGAGACATGAGCAAGTTTAAAATGTTTATTTTAACGCCGTGATCTCAGGTGCAGCATCTTACCTAATACAAGCAGACATATGATAAGAAATAAGATTGTCAGCATAATTACTGTTCCATAAAATACATAGGGAGAAAGCATGTTATAATGCAAAATGGAAACAGGTTAAATACATACCTATATTTTACCCTCTCTTGCTTGTAGGTTATTTTATAACTAAAGAAGGTCTCTTAGGCTTGCATAGGCGACCCACTACCTCAAAGATTAGCAGGAGTGAATCACATCGAGTTCTGCACAAGGTCTCAGCATACAAATGTTCTCCAAGTGTGTTCAATCATGCCTACACAGTGCATTGTTAAAGGCGCCTGTATCTGAGTTGTCCACAGCTGCATATATGTCATTGCTAGAACATGCACTGATCAGTTCAAACAACAGCAACAGTGTTGATATAACCTTGAAGGCCTCGGCATTCACTGTTCAGACTAAGCTTACGAAGCAAGTCTAGCAATGAGTTATTCTCCTGTGAAGCAAAACACTCAGCCTAACTCTAAATAATAACTAACATATGCCGTGTGCAAAAGGAAGCAAATGGCAAAATGGCGTTTAAACTTCTAATAAGCTCATGCTAACTCAACACTGTATGAATGTAAGGCTTAGCCCCACTACAATAGCTCAAGCTCCCAGCTGGGTTATTTTAAGCCAACCACTCTTCCCAGAACATTGAGAGCATCAAATACAGTTTATGCTACCCATATGACAGTTGCAAAAAGACCAATTGATGGAAAGAATGCAGAACAATGTCATACATTTACCCCAGTTCAGAGATCTGCTCACCATGCCATTCCAGTTTGGACCCACCCATATGCAAATCAGTCTTAACCCTGCACCCAATGGGAACAGTCCAGCCCGAACTGCCAGGCCAGGACCTCCCTGGACTGTAAATAAGCATCCTAGGACCGGTTTTGGGCTTTCATCCCGCATCAGCCAGGATAGCTTGACTCCAGTGGCATGGAAAGCACAGGACCCACGTCTGGGCATACCCGTCCCACTCGGGGTGACAAATGCAAAAAGAACAATTGATGGACAGAATGCAGAATAATGTCATATACTCACCCAAGTATAGAGATCTGGACCTAAATCCTGGCACGGCAGTTCGGGCCAGACTGTTCCCATTGTACTTTTTATTTTGAAGGCTTGTCTTGAATTCTGTCCCTTGAGATTTTATACAATGTTAATGGGCCTCTTTTAAAATTTTAGTCACCCCTGAAGAAGGACTTTGAGCCCGAAAAGCATTGGGTCAATATTTGAGCCTTCAACCAGGATGTATTGTTGATTCCATCGTGCTGCATAATAAAGCCTGGATGGGCATGTATACAGCATCTGAAACTTGGAATTAACTTGCATCCGGTTAGGATTCGTAAAAGCTTGAAGAGAAATTAATAAAAATGATTTATATGAAGGAAAATCGTATTACACTTTTAATTCAACAAACTCACGCTGTGCAGCTTGTGACTGGAGTGAAGAAATACCCCAGTCTAATTTGGAAATTTGGAAAGTTGCTCAGTGGCACAGGGCATACAACAAGCGAGCACGCACAATCTGATTAGGACATCAATCATGTTGAAAAAGGGATAAACTGGTGTACAGGGACTCATCTTTCATCTGTTCTAAATTGGTCAGGTATTGGGACAGGTCCTGAATGATATTGACCGAACATTTTACATGACTATACCCTGCTTCCTGGCATACACAATTTTAGGGCTACCCAACCCCCTGACCTTTCTTCTGCGGTTGAATTGAGACAGACAAATGGCACTATCATTGAATGCCGCTTGGCAAGTACTTCTCGCATGATGGGGGACAGAGGAGATCCCATACCAAGTAACATGGCTGCACAGATTATGGGTTACCCTGGCGATGAAGTGTATATCACCAATTGAAGAAAACAGGGTGGCTGCGTATCCAGGGCTCTGGACCCCTTTCATTAAGATCCTATTGGTAGAATTCCAGGAAGTGACATGCCTGAAATATTTGCAGATACTGCAATTGCACCCCCGGGATGACAATGAGGACACCTAGACCTTTGCATGAGATGGAGACCCGATCCCAACCCTTGCTAATTATATTTGTGCAGTATATGTTGCACTGGGTGCAATGGTGCATAGGAGTTGGGATTGGGGGGAAGAGGTGGTTCGATGGGTTCTTTCATTTTGCTGGGATTTATTCCTCTTTCTCTCTTTCTTTGCTTTCCTCTTTATATGTTCATAGAGTTCGTATAGCTCTTCTGGCCTCCGGGTTGTTGGCGTAGAGTTGTGTATCATTCTCCAAAACTTACTAATGCTGCCGGGCCGCTGGTTGAAGGCAGAAAGCTGTGTTATTGATATACAGGCCTTAATAAAAATAATTGTTCCATAAAAGAATGATGTATGATTTACAGGCATATGCTACTTTAAAAAACGAAGTTCCTTATTCTAATTCAGCAAATTACAAAGACTTGTTGTTATCACCATTATGCACATTATTTCAAACATAGGACTAGCTATCCTAGAGAAATTCACAATTACACACAATGGGAACATTGTGACGCTTGCCTCCTGAGAGCCATTCTAATTTCTTAAAGAAATTCCCTTACTTTCAGAGTACTGATAGATCACACCCCTCAACCTTCTACTTCATGCAGAAGTCACAGCAGCTTCTAAAAAATGTAATTACTGCCAAGAGTCTGATATACTCTACTGAGTTTAATCAAAACCTGGCTATTCAAAGATATGAGTATTGGAAAACAAATGTTGATGAGAAAAGCATTTGGGTAACCATATTTTGCCAGATTTAAGGCAAAGAAGTCTTATTTCGAGCCTGAATAATACCGAAAGAAATTACCTTCCTAAACAAAACTATCTAGCAGACTACCCACCTAGGATTTAAAACAATGAAGGACTTAAAGAAACCTTCTTGCCAAAAGTCAATTTAACCATGTACAATAATTGGCAATTCCAAATGAATATGCTTGATGAGACATATATATGATACAAAATGGAACATATAATTTGACTCAGTTCCCTATTGAGCGTTTAGCCTTACAATTCTGATATCTGTGTGCAGCATTTCCTTTCCAGCACTCTTGGTCCTAAAATTAACCATCCTGATCCACATTACAATACACAAAGCCCTGTAGTAGTTACTCCATATAGAGTGGTTAAGCTATGGCAATGATGGTTGGAACACTCTAGTCTTTCAAATGTGAAAGAGTACTTTACCTTAACAAATGAGAACATATATTTTCCTGACTTTCATCTGGGACCGCATCCTAAAAGAAATAAAGGACTCCTTGCTACAGGAATATGTTGTATTCGAAAGAATCATCTGCACATATTTTATAGTACAAAGCCAAGTACTTTATTAGAAGCGCTAGAGATAACGTTGGTGTTCCAACTCCAGCCAGCAGACAACTGACCAGAAGAGAACACAGCTATGTCATGGGGCATAGCAACACTAGAACCAATAATAGAACATTACATTTAAAGAACCAGAACAAAATACTGTAACACTGCACTATGAATACATGTAGGAATACAAAACATCCTCTCTCCTCAATCTCCTCTAAATAATAATAATAAAGATTAGGTTGGAAAGAATAAAATTAAATACAATAAAATGACAAGATGTCATACATGCGAGAAAACTAAACGTCTCTGCATACATAGTTTTGAAGATACTAAAAGTCTCCACATACATAGTCTTGAAGATACCTGGGAGGACACCCTGATCTTTGAGAAATGGATCTATTAGTAACACTTCCGAGACTATCATCACCACTATCTCTTGACACGTCATTAGGTGATCTCCTACAAGCTTCTTCATCACTTATGAGAAGATAAAGATTAAAATGACTAACCATTTCACATGCATCATTCCTCTTGTGACTCTTATTCGTCTTGTAAAGAGCAACCCTCCTCAGGTTCCAATTTTCACCGTCATACAAAGTGACATATCCTTTGTGAATGGCTTTAACTTTGTACTGACCATGGAATTTGGTAAACCCAGCACTCACACGACGCGGTTTGACTTTTACAAAATAATTGGGTTTTATTGTTTCTTTATGTGTTGAAACTTTGTTATCCAGTAGAGAACACAGCCATGTCATGGGGCATAGCAACAGTAGAACCAACAATAGAATATTACATTTAAAGAACCAGAACAAAATACTGTAACATTGTATTATGAATACATATAAGAATACAACAGAATAAATGCAATTTACAATGAGTTAAAGAAATATTCAGAAAAAGAAGCTCAAGACAGAATTAGGCAAATGAATGAAGAAAAATGCAAACAGTTCGAACGTTATAGACAATGAAATGCACACTATAAATTAAATCACATTTTGTCTTCAGCCTTAGACTTCCTGAAAGGAGAGCTGAACTTATTTCAACACGGCAGGCTCAGTTAAGAGCAATTATACAACTAAATCAGCCACTGCAAACACTTAGATTAGGTTTTGTGCCTTGGCAACTTCTCAATTAAACAGCCCTGTTTGAACCAGAGAATTTGAGCCGCACACAAAAACAATGGCCAAGAAAGAATCTACATACATACAATTAAGTATAGAACACGTTCAAGAGGCACCATTTACCTATTGCCCCATCAATACATGGTATGATTTAATTACCCATTAAAGCCTTTCTTTTCAAAACTGTAAATCTATTGGCTGATATAAAACCAAGGATAATTCACAGTTGTCCCACTAATGTTTCCTTTTTCCCACATCACTTTAAATAAAAATGAGTTGATCCTGTGTACATTAGTACAGCAAATTGCAGAAATATCCTTGAACACTTCCTCCTGTGGGACACCATATCTTTGCACGGAATGTGTAGTGTTTTAATGCCAGGGTTAAGTTGTGTTTTATCTGTTTCATCTATTGCATCCATTCCCACACATCATGAATTTCTGAATAATGGTTCTAATTTATTTTCAACAAATGTTACTTGCTGTGAGTTGGAACCCTGCCAACCATACCTGATAACAGTTTCAGAAATAATGCAGTGTTGTGGACGGACCTTGTATCCTCCACCTCAAAATATAATTCGGAGTATCCCTTGGCCTAGTATAATCATGAAGTCTATGCGTCTTAACAAACTATTGTCACTACCTAGACATGTAAACTTAAAAGTACAATGATCCAGAATTGTACTACATGAGAAGGTGGGACAATCAGTCCTGCAGGCCCACTAGTAGCATTTAATTTACAGACCCATGGCCCATGTAGTGCCACTTTTCTAGAGACTTATAAGTAAATTAAATTTGTCAATTGTGTATAAGACAGTTCCACCATGTTTTAAAGAGAGAACACAAGCACGTTAGCATTGGATAGCAGTGGTAAGGTGCATAGAGTCCTATGTCCAACAAAAATGAATTAATCAAAAAGTAGTAGAAGGAAGGCAAATGGTTTGGGGCTGACCCTGCTTAAAGGGCCAGGTCCAACATCTAGCAATGCACTTTTAAAGGATGCTACCTAAGACAAAGCAATATCACTGTTGGCACTTTTTGAGTCAGCTCTTGATGAGTGGCTTGACTTGCTGTTCTCCTTCAAGCCCCTTGGAGAAGACCTGCAATTTCTATCTAGTGCCTCAGATGGGCAATCAATTGCAGGTCCATCAAATTGACAGACTGTTAACTATGAATAGGCTCTGTATGAATTCCTCAAAGATCACTTGTATGCTGTATGTCGACATGTCCTCTGATGAGGAATAAGTTCATCAACATAGTCGTGCAGCGAACGATGATATGCATTTGTCATACATACCAGAAAAGCCTGTTTTTATCTAACTAAATAAAAACTGTTCTGTTTAATAAGACTCTCTTTAATTTTTGCTTTTATTTTTATACTGCATATTTGTTATCTGGCCTATTCCATATCATCACAGTTATGTTTAATTGCCAACACACAGAAAACCCTTTCGATGAATTACAACATATATATTTAATCATCAATGATTTGAAACCATGCAAGGCTTAAAAGTATTCATGTTATGTTATGTTATAGTTGATTTGTAATGCGCTCGTACACCAGATTGGTTTCTTGGTGCTACTGGGAAAGGTGAAGGTGGAGCAATTTATTCTAGAATTACTTGTATACCTGTTTGAAAAGCCATGTTTTTTTAAGTTTGCGGAATGTCATGAGGTCAGTGCAGGATCTAATCTCTAGCTGCATGGAATTCCAGTATCTTGGGGCCAGTGTGGAGAATCTGGATCCTCCAAATCATTTCTGTTTAAAGGAAGGTACTGTCAGAAGATGCAAGTGTGCGGATCTCAGGTTACGGGTTGGGTTGTTATTTAGGATTTCTGCCATTCAAGGATTTGAAAATGATGCAGTCCAGTTTGAAGGCGCATAGTTGTGCTATAGGAAGCCAGTGAAGTATTTTCAGAAGGAGGGTGACGTGTTGGTGTTTGTTTTCCTCTAGGATCAGTCTAGCCGCCTGGTTCTGCACCAGTTGGAGGCGGTGAGTGAGATATGCCGGGATGCCATAGTATAGGGAGATGGCGTAGTCAATGTGTGATATCACCATGGCAAGGACTGCCTGAATTTTAGCTTCTTGAGTAAGGTACCTGCTGATTTTCTTTATTTTCCTTAATTGGAAGAAGCAGGTGGAAATGACAGATCCAATTTGAGATCTCATGGTGAGGTCACAGTTGACCACCACTCCCAGGGTTTTGGCATGTTTGGTTGGGGTCAGGGGTTGTCCTAGTTCTTTGGGCCAGAAAACGGAGTTCCAGGGATTGAGTATGCCTCCCGTGAGGATTAGTTCTGTTTTATCTGGGTTCAGCTTCAATTGATTACTGTTCATCCAATCCCGGATGAACAGCATAGTCGATTGAACTTCATGAGTGGAGGTCGAGGCGTTACTAATCTAGAATGCTAACTGGAAGTCGTCCGCATAATTGAAGGTCTGAATGTTGCTTTCTTTTAATGTGTAGACCAAGGGGAGAAGATAGAGATTAAATAAGTGAGGTGAAAGTGAGGAGCCCTGGGGGACTCCACAAGTAGTCTGGTTCAAGGGGGTCGTAAAGCCACCAAGCTGGACTGACTGGGATCGGTTTGTGAGGAATGATGTGAGCAACTCTAGGGCAGAGCCTTCAACACCCGCATCCCTGACACGGTCGATCAGGATGTGATGATCGACTGTGTCAAAGGTGGCCGAGAGATCCAGAAGCACCAAGGCTTGAGGGAGACCCCTGTCTGCCTTATCTCTCAGAGTGTCCAATACCGACAGAATCACAGACTCAGTCGAGTGAGCAGGACGGAAGCCTGCCTGATGTGCGTCCAGGTATTCTGATTGCTCAAGGAAGGTGGATTGATATTTAGCTATATGGGCTTCAAGTAGTTTCGCTAGATAGGGAAGCAGCGATATCGGCCGAAAATGTGTTAATGTATTAGGATCCGCTCCTGGTTTTTTTAACAAGGAAATGATTATGCCTTTTTTTAAGGACTCCAGTACCTGACCCTGGAGCAATGACTCATTTAGAAGAGTCATGGATAGGCTTGGGCAGGCAGTGAATATTGCCTTCAGGATCCTAGGAGGGCAACAGTCTTTTGGAGATCCCGATTTTACTTTGACTAGTAGGTCTGTAAAAATGTCTTGGTTTATTTGAGGGAGTTTTGCCAGTTTTTCTGTGTTCTTAGGTTTCCTGTGGTGCACTGGGCTAGGACAGCTCAGAATGCTAGTTTTGATGTTATTAATTTTTTCGATGAAGAAATTATATAAGGAGTTGCATAGAGATTGAGAAGGATTGGGTTTCACTATAATTCTGTCCGGGTTAGATAATTCGTTAATGATTGAGAAGATATCTTTGGAGCGATTTGTAGAGTTGATAATTTTCGACGAGAAGTATTTGGCCTTGGTATTCATTATCGCCTTTTTATAAGTGCCACGTCCTGTAAAAACCTGCTTTTGTCGTCCGGGAGTATTTATTTCTCCATTTTCTCTCTGCTTGACGTAGATCAAGTTTCAGTTTTTTTAGCTCAGGTGAAAACCATCTACGGGCTTCGTGGCAGCGAGCCCGGTGAGGTTTCTTGAGGGGGGTCTGTTTATTGCTGGAATTCATCAGCCAGTTTGATAAATCCTCCTCGCCTTGATTAACAGATGCTTGGCCTGTAGGGATAGTGTTAATCAGAGACTCTAAAAATTGTTCTTTGTTAATAGTGCTCCAGCTTCTACGTGGGCCTTGGTCGTGATTAGTTGTTTTGAGGTGATTTGTGCCCTTTATGGTGAATTTGATGAAATGGTGGTCAGACCATATGCACGGTGTGACTTCTAAATTGGTTAGAGGCAGATTGTTAGACCATACCTGATCTAAAGTATGGCCTTTGATATGTGTTGCTGTG
The DNA here is from genome assembly GCF_964261635.1 of Lissotriton helveticus. NCBI lineage: Eukaryota > Metazoa > Chordata > Amphibia > Caudata > Salamandridae > Lissotriton > Lissotriton helveticus. The sequence continues at coordinate 1,710,856,864 of NC_136067.1, forward strand.
GAGATACACTGTTTTAGGTTAAGCCCTGCGAGGAGATCAGTTAATTCGGCTGAGTGGGGGCCCCCTGCTGAGTTCAAATCACCGACTAACAGTATCTTTGCATGATTGGTTACTAATTGAGACATTTGTTCGCTTAGTGATTTTGGGAACTGGGGCATATTCTGTAGTGGCCTGTAGAGTAGCACACAGACCAGAGGGGTGGTGTTTGATTCCAATTTGAGTGCTAGGTTGTCCGACTGAATTAGGTCTAGGGGAGTAAGTGCCGTAAATTTAAGGTTATGATGCACAATAGCTGCTACTCCCCCTCCCTTTTTCACCTGTGGACGATTGGCTTGCATCATATAGAATTCATTAGGTAGAGCAGCTAGAATGTCCGGGCAGAGTCTTGTGTTAACCAGGTTTCTGTAAGTAAAAGTATACCTGGTTTTTCTGACGCCAGCAAACTATATATATCAAGTTGGTGTTTGGGCAAGGAATGGGTATTTAGATAAATGATAGAGAGTGCTTTTTCTTCATCCTTCTTCATGGCCTCGGTGTGCATCATATTGGTTTGAAGATTAATTTCAGGGAATGAAGATTATGCTTTGCTGTGCTTACTTGTTATATGTATAATTTGTTGTGTTATATATATATATATATATATATATATATATATATATATATATATATATATAATATATTGATTGCCTTTGTATGTTAGATATTCCTAAACTGATGTCAGCAATTATAATTTCAGATTAGATTTAGTATGTATGGACTACCACTTGACCACCTGTCAGGAGAGTTCATTCACCCAGTTATCGCATGAGATTTTGCAAGATATGGTCTAACCTACTGCCAGCACCCTTCACAAATACTAGATGTCGCAGGAAGCTTATAAAGCTGATTCCTGGTGGAAGATCGACTAACTGCTACTGCAGCGTCTGTTTGCCTTTCGCGGGGATCCTGTCTTGATGCTGCCACTAATAAAGACAGCATTTGCTGTAAACAAGGAATGCAGTGCATATCTTCTCCCTAAGAAACTCTACACTGCAAGTTGCCTGCCTTCTATGCTCTCTTAGTGTAGCGTATAGAAATAGACTTTAGGATGTTAGGCTTTAGATGACATTTTAAAACACACTAGAAATAATTATTTTATTTGTGTTATTTATAACGTTCGATCCTGCTGTTTTTAACATATTCTTTGTATTTGTTTTAGATGTACTGAGAAGCAGCTTATTTTTGTAGTAATAAATACTTTTTACTTAAAGGCGTTCATTCTTCTTAGTACAGTGTGTGTGCGATACTGTGAATAAGAAAATAAGGCTTGCTACTGTTACCACGGTGAGCCCAATCCCTTTATGGGATTGTTAGTAACCAAAACATAATACTTTTATGTCAATAACACATTGCATAGTATTTTGCTGGGCTACAATAACATGTTTTTCACATTCATCAGTGGTGTGTTGAACCAAGTTCACCAGTGTCCCCTGTAGGTGTGAAAGCACACCCTGTAGAGTTATGTCAAAAGTCATAACTTACATAACACACCTTCGTACTTTAGGACCTATATCAGAAATATGCAATTTATCAGCAGATAGAGCATGAACTGGAGAAATTTAAGCAGAATTCAAACACAGTGTTAGTGGCTTACTGATCACAATATCATTTATATGCGCCATTGTTCCAAGAATTCAGTAGAATCCAGGTTAAACAATCTCCAAGAATCAGAAACGGATCTAGGGGTTATGGCAGATTTAAAAGCTTTATGAAACTTTCCAGGAACACATTTATATTTAGATTTCTCATGTTTGAAATGATACAAACATTGTTAAAATTACTATCTAAATTGATATTATCAGTAGAATTATCACATAATTAATTTTCTTAATGTTAACCAAAAATCAGAGTTAGAATTAACAAGACCATGAACAGTGAACAAAGAGAAATGTTTTTTAGCAGTTATGACATCATCTAAACAGAGTCAAATTCTTGTGATAAGACTTAGATTTGGAGCACTCTATGACTTAGAATTGCAACACAACCTTTGAGGCCAACAGATGGAGAGTAAAATACGTTTCCCACCCATTTTTGCTTATATTGTCGGCACCATTGCAATTAGTTTCTTGCCACAAAAAAGCTAATATGAGCATTTAATTAGGAAGATGAAACTTTATCTATTGCCTCCTAACAGGATTACCATGCCCATGAACATTCCACAAGACAATGTTAACGGGGACAGAGAAAATAGTCAAGCTAAGGACATCATATATGACAAGATGTACGAACAATACAGAAACAAAAAAACGCTGCCAGCAATATGAACACCCTAAATAAGGGATATAGGGAATAGAACAAATGAACCTGAAATAAGATATATGAATTATGCAGGCCTCAAAACATCAGGACTAACAAAATACACAGAAGCAGTTAACAACTGGATGCTAAAAAATAACTTTTAAAAATCCCTTAAAAACAATGATCCTAATATGAGGTACAAGGATAGGTTATGACCAAACTACAGCAAGTTCGAATCTCCTACTACAACATCAACTGAAATAATGAGCTTAGGAGTGGTCATAGACTTCAAATTCTCACCTGATAAATGGGTCAACATTGTAACAGAAAACACCTTCAACACTGTGAGAACACTTTGGTGGATCTTCTCCCTACTTCCACTGAATTGATATGGTGCATGCATCAATAGTCCTAGTACTGTCACACCAAGACTATGCCAACATATGATAGCATGACAAATAGCCCTCCACCCTATTACAAGGGCCATAGGCTGTAATGCAATTGTAATATGGGAGGTGGGACTTCTGCTACTTTTGTGATGAAGTACCCCATCCACAAACCACTACCTAAGGTTCTTATTGTGTCCAAATCCAACCAAAACCTAAACCCATCTTCTCAGCCTACATACTACGAGGCTTATTTACAGTGGTAAAACCGTCCTAAAAATGCATACTTTAAAATCAACAGATAAAGCTTTGTACAGCTGTGGCAGACAGGGAATTCTAGCCATCATGATAAATGTCTCATTTTCTGAGGACAGGGACATGACCCCATTGCATCTTACATTAATTGCCTCACTCCAGTGGAATCTTTGCCAAGTAAGCCAGTGACGCCGCAAACCTCTGCTTAATGTCATTTGGAAAGTGTTTAATTAACAGCATGAATCCTTAATCGTCCACAACAGTCACAGTAAATGCTAGATTAGGTTCTATACCTTCCACAGATACAGAGACAATACAGACTGACACCCAAGGAGACATTGTAATCGCCATGGACAATGACCAGCTGACAACCATCCTATTCTTTCACCTGTTTGCAGCATATTTTAAGTAATACACCAGAGTTTTCATTAATGCAATCAAGAGTGAGTAAGGATTTGTGGTACAGAAATCGAGAAGATGATATCTTTCCTTTTGAAGTACACTGTTGTTTTCTTGATCAATTTAACATACTGAAGCAAATCTGACTTTCCTTCCTGAGATCGATTGGATTTGTTCATTTTTTAAAGTATTGTCAATGCATATATGTCCGCCTTAGATCAAATCGTTGCTCAGTGCCACCTTCAATTGCTGATGTTACTGTTGTTTAGCAACTTATCCACACAATTTTACATGGCAGAGAAGGTGGCCAGACCAATGTACCCATTTGTTAGGAAAATATTGAATAAAGCTTCTTCTAAGGGACTGGTCCTGTCAATGGGCTGTGGACTAATCCCTGAACAATGACTCTTTCGCTTTGTGGAAGTAGTTATAGGAAAAGCCTTGAGGACTGATGCAAGCATTAATGTGGTCTAGGCAGAGAGCCAAAGACATTGGTCGCTCTGAATAAAGTTAGAATGTGCCTTGTTTAATTACTAATGAAAATTACTCTGAGCAGTAGCTGAGCTATTCTAATTAAGGAATAACTCTTTTTCATTGGCTCAGTCGTTGCTTTTGGTTCCTAAGCTCAAGGCTGACTCAATCCATATTGGGTGGAATAATCATTTACCTCAATTCAAGTTGAATATTACTTTATCCTTGTCTTTTAACTCTTACCAAAAAGTCAGAATTAAAGGAGAGAAATACGAGCCACACAGTATGCCCTCTAATGATCAATCAGCTACGAACCCAGTAGGCACCAAAGCAGAAGTCCACTCTGCTGACTTTGCTGCATTTTGTATTCCCTTCCCTGGATCTGATATCCCCGCAGAAGGGAGGACTTCGCATCGCGCTGAACTGGGGCATTTAATTTTAATTTTGGATCAATCACCTGAACCTGCCGGAGAGTGAGGACGGGGCCGGGACTGCGAGGCCCAGCATTCAGAGCGGCCTGTCACTCGCCGCAGCTGGAGCCTCTTCCCGCCCCGCCCCCTCCTATTTTAACTCCTCCCCTGACCGCGAACGCAGGACGCGCGCGGGACGGAGCCCGGGGCGGAACCCGGGGCGAAGCCCGGGCAAAGGGCGGGCCGTTTGAGGCCGTTCGAGAACGGTCGAGACCGGGACTGGGCCATCCCTCCTGGTCTCCCTTCTCCCTAACTCCCTAACTGTGACTGACGATGTCCACGAGGGAAACCAGGAGCAAAAGCACCATGGCAGCAATGGGACTTCCCAAAGGTATTATAATCAAATTGGATAGGACACTTGTTACCGCTTAGCCAGGAGATGTATTACTGGGAAACCCTCATAAACGCTGTGTTGTTCGAGCAGCGGTATATCTTGTTGTCCGCCCCACACAAGCGTTGTGGCAATAGTCATAGGGTCTCTCAAAAGTAAAGTGCCAGCCTCACCCGAGGCAATCTCTGGTGTATCATGGCAGTGTCCAGAGATAGGTGGTAACCAACTGGTAGGTATGTACAGTAGCAAATAAAAATAGTCTCAATCTACAGACCAAATTTTTATTCTGGTAGTTGAGTGGCTAAATTAAAAATTGTTGGGGTATGCTAGTAGGACTGATTAGGGGGTCCTATGCATATCACTTAATCATACGTCGACATGTTTCAGCTCTGCGGCCCAAAGGTCTATGGAGCTTTCGTCAGGACAAGTAACACAAAACACAAAACAAATTAAAATTAAACTATCACTATTTGTGAAATAGTTCATTGGTTTTGAAACCTGGGGTGCTTACCCTCTCTGAGTCAGGCTTATTCACCTAAAAAAGAAAGATGAAAAGGGGAAAGCAAAGCAATATCTGGCTATTAGCATATACTTGCGGTATGTATATTTATAATATGAAATCTCGAAGTGTCTGTTATAACACTGAGGCTTGCACCACTATTATCAAATTTAATGCATTTGATAGACTCATAGGGGAACATTCATGGCGAATTAAACAGAAAAAAGCAAAAGTGAGAAACGATTAAAATAGCGGTCACATTCTAGAAGTGCTTGACATAATCGAGATGCAAGTTGGAACAATCTTATGTTAAACATGATGCGTACCTTTCAGAAGGGTAAGAAAGTCTTGAACCTGTATTGTAAAAGGGGGTGCCGGCAGTTAGTGCAGAAATGGCGGCAGGCACTAATGTCCGTAAAGAAGGAGAATACCTCGTAAGAGGTCTTACCTTATTCGCCCCTCGGAAGGTCTAGGACAAATAGTCGTAGGCTAAGGAAAAGGTAGTGAAAACATTACCAGTATTGTTTAGTTGAGCAAATGGGACGGGATTGGTAGCGAACCCTTTCTTACCCGCGCCGGAAACAATGTCCGCGTCTTGTGCTGGCTCTGCCTTGGGAACACAGAGGACGCATTTCCGGTGAAGCTATATCGGGAAATGGTAGGCACAGAAAGAGGACTGGGCTCCGTTGTAGCAAAAATGAAAATACAAATAAAATTGCTCCTACTTAGAAGCTAAAACAAAAAATATAAACAATATTGTAAATAACTGATCATGCTAATTGTGTGTCAGTAATCAGGTTATTTGGAAAATTTACGGAAGGTGCTGGAAAAATGCTTAGTAGTGGCGGTCATGAATTAACACACAAGAGTACACATCATCTGCTGAAGTGGTACCATGAACCACTTAGAAGCTAAAACAGTGAATATAACCTATTTCGTAAAAAATGAGGTAATGACTGTTCATGCTAGTTATGTTTTTTGTTTGAAAAAATTACGGAAGGTTATGGAAAAATACTTAGTAGTGGTCAGAATTAATTCTCACAAGTAGTTCACATCATCTGCTGAAGTGGTGCCATGAAATGTCATCATTTAATCCTTGTTTATTAGTCATCAGACGATCGACCCAACGCTGTTCCTTCTCATATAGTACTTTTTCAACGTTGGGGATATTCTCTGGTACTCTCTCAATAACTGTCCATTTTAATTCTTCAATGCTGTGTTTGTACTCTATGAAGTGGGAACAGAGTTTTGTTGTGGTTTTTTGAAGGCGAATATTACTCTTGTGTTCTCCTATCCTGAGTTTCACCTTTCTACATGTCATGCCTATATATTTCTTGTCGCATGGGCAGGTCACCATGTATATCAGGTGAGACGAATTACAATTGCTGTACTGTTTTTGAGTACACTTCAGGGTAGGTGTCAATTGTAGGGTTTTTGATTTGCTTGTGGAAGTGCAGGCTATGCACGAGCCACAAGGATAATGTCCGGTTACAGGCATCATTTGAGAATCCCTTGTTGGATGATCAATTCTCAAGTTTTGAGGGCGAGTATGTACCAGGAAATCACGTAGGTTTCTTGAACGTCTGTTGGCAAAACGAGGTTTAGGCCAGTCAAATTTGCCAGTATTCAAGATATGCCAGTTTTTATTGATAAGTTTGTTTACTTGATAGGTCACTGGACTGAAGGTTGTTACACAAGTCATCAGATCTTTTGGTGTTGTTTTCTCATAGGTTTTTAGGAGGTTTTCTCTCGGTTGGTTCATGGCCCTCTTGCGACATTTCGATATCATGGATGGCTTGTACTGTCTTTTGATTAGTCTGTCGCTCAGTTCTGTGGCTTGGTCTTGATAATCCGTTAATTGACTGCAGTTCCTTTTGAGACGAAGAAACTGGCTGTAGGGCAGATTGTCTCTCAATGGTTGTGGATGGAAGCTCTGGTACGATAAAAAGCTGTTTTTCGCTGTCGGTTTTCTATAGGTTTTGGTCTCGATGGTATTATCTTTTATATAGATGGTCAAATCCAAAAAGTCAATGCTCCCATTGTCAGCTGTATGTGTAAAATGGAGCCAGCGATCTCGTGTATTTAGCCACTTCATGAATTGGTTCAGATCTTGGTTATTGCGCCAGATTAGTAAAACATCATCTATGTAACGTTTCCAGTATACAATACTGGAAATGTACGGATTGTCGGTTGTTAAGACATGTTGTGTTTCAAAATTACTGACGTAGAGTCCCGCCACCGAAGGAGCAAAGGCACTCCCCATGGAGGTACCATGGCTCTGTAAGAACAGCTGGCCATCATGTTCAAAGTAGTTCTCGGTTAACGCCAGCCGGCAGCATTCAAGAACAAAATGTCTGGGTGTCTTGAAATTCCAGTCTTCCAAAAAGAGAACATCCTCCAGCATTTCAAGGGTCTCTTTTTGTGGCAAGCTGGTGTATAAGGCTTCTACGTCCAGACCCACTAATAACATTGTATTGGGGTCGAACGGTTTATCCTTCAGGTCGTTTAGCAGATCTCTTGTGTCCTTTAAGTAAGCAGGGGTCTTTTGAACCAATGGTTGCAGAAATTGGTCTGAGAATTTTGAAAGTGGTTCTAATACAGAACCTATTCCTGAGACTATTGGGCGTCCAGGAGGAGGGACTTTGTTTTTGTGTGTTTTAGGAAGGGAATTAAAATAAGGTATTTTTGGGTCCATTATTATAAGATATTCCGCTTCCTTTTTACTGATCCATGCATGTGCTACAGCTTCATAGACCATCATTGCAATCTCTGTCTTAAGTCTCGATGTTGGGTCTGTTGTAATTTCAGTATAGAATTTTTTATCGGACAGTAACCTCAGACATTGATCTCTGTATCCCTCTTTTCCAAGAATAACAATTCCTCCGCCCTTATCTGCGGGCTTTATAACGATGTTATCGTTAGTCCGTAGTTCTTCTAGGGCTTTGTGTTCTTTTTTTGTTAGGTTCTGGAATGGTTTTCTGGCATTTTGTTTGATGTCTTCAATTCCTGCAAAGATAGCTTGCTCGAAAGCTTGGATTTCAATAGGCACTGTGCTACTTGGTGGAGTGAACGTAGACTTATTCTTCAGGTTAGTATCTCCTTCATTTCCTGTTGGCAGGGCATTTGAGAAGTGGGCTTTCAGTTTTAATGTACGACAAAATTCGGACAGTTCACATTTCAATTTGAAAAGGTCACAATTGGTGGTAGGTACAAAACCCAGTCCTTTGTTGAGGATATTTTCTTGTTCTCTCGATAGCATAACTGGGCTTAGGTTAACAATTAGTGACTCGTTTTGCTCGTTCCTGGTTTGGCTGTTGTCATACTCCGAGTTTGTACATTTGGTTGCTGGTCTTGCCATGTTATATTTCTTCTCCTTCCTCGTTGATTTTGGCCCCTCAATAAAAAAGGATCCTGATTTTGGTTATTGATTCCTTGTGTAGGCATCTCCATCATGTTCTGCATCTGGTGTACGCCTTGGCCATAAGGGTTCATCCATCCTGGGAATGGTTGCATAAATGGTTGAAAAAAGGGCATGGGAGGGCCCATGTAATGTTGTCTGGGCCATCTATTCCCTCTCCTTTGGGGTCGTGATCGAAAATTACCTCTTCCTCTTCTTGGGCCCGAATCTACGGATCCGGTTTCCGATCCTCCAGAGGAATTCCAACCATTTGATTCATTATCAGTGGTAGCGCCGTTACTCTTATAGTCCGCTTTAGTATACGGATGCATTTTTTCTTGACTACATTTTTTGAGTTCTTTACTTAGTTTTTGAAATTGCAAAAACTAAGTAAAGAACTAAAAAAATTTAGTCAAGAAAAAATGCATCCGTATACTAAAGCGGACTATAAGAGTAACGACGCTACCACTGATAATGAATCAGATGGTTGGAATTCCTCTGGAGGATCGGAAACCGGATCCGTAGATTCGGGCCCAAGAAGAGGAAGAGGTAATTTTCGATCATGACCCCAAAGGAGAGGGAATAGATGGCCCAGACAACGTAACATGGGCCCTCCCATGCCCTTTTTTCAACCATTTATGCAACCATTCCCAGGATGGATGAACCCTTATGGCCAAGGCGTACACCAGATGCAGAACATGATGGAGATGCCTACACAAGGAATCAATAACCAAAATCAGGATCCTTTTTTATTGAGGGGCCAAAATCAACGAGGAAGGAGAAGAAATATAACATGGCAAGACCAGCAACCAAATGTACAAACTCGGAGTATGACAACAGCCAAACCAGGAACGAGCAAAACGAGTCACTAATTGTTAACCTAAGCCCAGTTATGCTATCGAGAGAACAAGAAAATATCCTCAACAAAGGACTGGGTTTTGTACCTACCACCAATTGTGACCTTTTCAAATTGAAATGTGAACTGTCCGAATTTTGTCGTACATTAAAACTGAAAGCCCACTTCTCAAATGCCCTGCCAACAGGAAATGAAGGAGATACTAACCTGAAGAATAAGTCTACGTTCACTCCACCAAGTAGCACAGTGCCTATTGAAATCCAAGCTTTCGAGCAAGCTATCTTTTCAGGAATTGAAGACATCAAACAAAATGCCAGAAAACCATTCCAGAACCTAACAAAAAAAGAACACAAAGCCCTAGAAGAACTACGGACTAACGATAACATCGTTATAAAGCCCGCAGATAAGGGCGGAGGAATTGTTATTCTTGGAAAAGAGGGATACAGAGATCAATGTCTGAGGTTACTGTCCGATAAAAAATTCTATACTGAAATTACAACAGACCCAACATCGAGACTTAAGACAGAGATTGCAATGATGGTCTATGAAGCTGTAGCACATGCATGGATCAGTAAAAAGGAAGCGGAATATCTTATAATAATGGACCCAAAAATACCTTATTTTTATTCCCTTCCTAAAACACACAAAAACAAAGTCCCTCCTCCTGGACGCCCAATAGTCTCAGGAATAGGTTCTGTATTAGAACCACTTTCAAAATTCGCAGACCAATTTCTGCAACCATTGGTTCAAAAGACCCCTGCTTACTTAAAGGCCACAAGAGATCTGCTAAACGACCTGAAGGATAAACCGTTCGACCCCAATACAATGTTATTAGTGGGTCTGGACGTAGAAGCCTTATACACCAGCTTGCCACAAAAAGAGACCCTTGAAATGCTGGAGGATGTTCTCTTTATGGAAGACTGGAATTTCAAGACACCCAGACATTTTGTTCTTGAATGCTGCCGGCTGGCGTTAACCGAGAACTACTTTGAACATGATGGCCAGCTGTTCTTACAGAGCCATGGTACCTCCATGGGGAGTGCCTTTGCTCCTTCGGTGGCGGGACTCTACGTCAGTAATTTTGAAACACAACATGTCTTAACAACCGACAATCCGTACGTTTCCAGTATTGTATACTGGAAACGTTACATAGATGATGTTTTACTAATCTGGCGCAATAACCAAGATCTGAACCAATTCATGAAGTGGCTAAATACACGAGATCGCTGGCTCCATTTTACACATACAGCTGACAATGGGAGCATTGACTTTTTGGATTTGACCATCTATATAAAAGATAATACCATCGAGACCAAAACCTATAGAAAACCGACAGCGAAAAACAGCTTTTTATCGTACCAGAGCTTCCATCCACAACCATTGAGAGACAATCTGCCCTACAGCCAGTTTCTTCGTCTCAAAAGGAACTGCAGTCAATTAACGGATTATCAAGACCAAGCCACAGAACTGAGCGACAGACTAATCAAAAGACAGTACAAGCCATCCATGATATCGAAATGTCGCAAGAGGGCCATGAACCAACCGAGAGAAAACCTCCTAAAAACCTATGAGAAAACAACACCAAAAGATCTGATGACTTGTGTAACAACCTTCAGTCCAGTGACCTATCAAGTAAACAAACTTATCAATAAAAACTGGCATATCTTGAATACTGGCAAATTTGACTGGCCTAAACCTCGTTTTGCCAACAGACGTTCAAGAAACCTGCGTGATTTCCTGGTACATACTCGCCCTCAAAACTTGAGAATTGATCATCCAACAAGGGATTCTCAAATGATGCCTGTAACCGGACATTATCCTTGCGGCTCGTGCATAGCCTGCACTTCCACAAGCAAATCAAAAACCCTACAATTGACACCTACCCTGAAGTGGACTCAAAAACAGCACAGCAATTGTAATTTGTCTCACCTGATATACATGGTGACCTGCCCATGCGACAAGAAATATATAGGCATGACATGTAGAAAGGTGAAACTCAGGATAGGAGAACACAAGAGTAATATTCGCCTTCAAAAAACCACAACAAAACTCTGTTCCCACTTCATAGAGTACAAACACAGCATTGAAGAATTAAAATGGACAGTTATTGAGAGAGTACCAGAGAATATCCCCAACGTTGAAAAAGTACTATATGAGAAGGAACAGCGTTGGGTCGATCGTCTGATGACTAATAAACAAGGATTAAATGATGACATTTCATGGCACCACTTCAGCAGATGATGTGAACTACTTGTGAGAATTAATTCTGACCACTACTAAGTATTTCTCCATAACCTTCCGTAATTTTTTCAAACAACCATACATAACTAGCATGAACAGCATTACCTCATTTTTTACGAAATAGGTTATATTCACTGTTTTAGCTTCTAAGTAGTTCATGGTACCACTTCAGCAGATGATGTGTACTCTTGTGTGTTAATTCATGACCGCCACTACTAAGCATTTTGCCAGCACCTTCCGTAAATTTTCCAAATAACCTGATTACTGACACACAATTAGCATGATCAGTTATTTACAATATTGTTTATATTTTTTGTTTTAGCTTCTAAGTAGGAGCAATTTTATTTGTATTTTCATTTTTGCTACAACGGAGCCCAGTCCTCTTTCTGTGCCTACCATTTCCCGATATAGCTTCACCGGAAATGCGTCCTCTGTGTTCCCAAGGCAGAGCCAGCACAAGACGCGGACATTGTTTCCGGCGCGGGTAAGAAAGGGTTCGCTACCAATCCCGTCCCATTTGCTCAACTAAACAATACCGGTAATGTTTTCACTACCTTTTCCTTAGCCTACGACTATTTGTCCTAGACCTTCCGAGGGGCGAATAAGGTAAGACCTCTTACGAGGTATTCTCCTTCTTTACGGACATTAGTGCCTGCCGCCATTTCTGCACTAACTGCCGGCACCCCCTTTTACAATACAGGTTCAAGACTTTCTTACCCTTCTGAAAGGTACGCATCATGTTTAACATAAGATTGTTCCAACTTGCATCTCGATTATGTCGAGCACTTCTAGAATGTGACCGCTATTTTAATCGTTTCTCACTTTTGCTTTTTTCTGTTTAATTCGCCATGAATGTTCCCCTATGAGTCTATCAAATGCATTAAATTTGATAATAGTGGTGCAAGCCTCAGTGTTATAACAGACACTTCGAGATTTCATATTATAAATATACATACCGCAAGTATATGCTAATAGCCAGATATTGCTTTGCTTTCCCCTTTTCATCTTTCTTTTTTAGGTGAATAAGCCTGACTCAGAGAGGGTAAGCACCCCTGGTTTCAAAACCAATGAACTATTTCACAAATAGTGATAGTTTAATTTTAATTTGTTTTGTGTTTTGTGTTACTTGTCCTGACGAAAGCTCCGTAGACCTTTGGGCCGCAGAGCTGAAACATGTCGACGTATGATTAAGTGATATGCATAGGACCCCCTAATCAGTCCTACTAGCATACCCCAACAATTTTTAATTTAGCCACTCAACTACCAGAATAAAAATTTGGTCTGTAGATTGAGACTATTTTTATTTGCTACTGTACATACCTACCAGTTGGTTACCACCTATCTCTGGACACTGCCATGATACACCAGAGATTGCCTCGGGTGAGGCTGGCACTTTACTTTTGAGAGACCCTATGACTATTGCCACAACGCTTGTGTGGGGCGGACAACAAGATATACCGCTACTCGAACAACACGGCGTTTATGAGGGTTTCCCAGTAATACATCTCCTGGCTAAGCGGTAACAAGTGTCCTATCCAATTTGATTATAATACTACGTTCTGGGGAACAGATAGGACTCCCTCATCCCTCCCTGGTGATTAATACTTCCCAAAGGTACTCTGGATAAATATTTTGTTAAAGCAGGGTCATTATTGATCGATGAAATCACGGTCCTGGAGAGGCGTATCTCACAAGAAATAGACTGGGTGAGGAGATCTTCTATGGGTCCTTTGGCACACGCTAAGACTCCAGACAACAGACCGGAGCATGCTGAGCATATTGACCCCGATAATGGAGTAACTAGCGCTAGCGAGTCTTTTTTGAATCCAGATTTGATACTTTCCACTTCTCACATTACTGCTAAGGACCTTAGTGACATTGTCGACCTGAGTTTGCTAAATTTGCCAATGGTCCAACCATACCTATCCCGCTTCCCACTCTCGACCATGCTCCCGTTGTTGAAAACACCAATGGCAGAGGCAGTAACCTACTGCAGGGGGCAAGGGAAGGAGCCATCCCCAAAAGGAAAAGAGGGGTCCAAAATAAAGGGGGAAGGAAGGCAAAAACTCCAAAGCTCAACCCTACTCTGGAGGTCGATGGCCCTAGACTGAGCATAACGGGGAATTTGCCAACTGATATAGTTGAGGCTATACCCACTGAAATCCCGATTTCAGAGAGAATAGAACAAACTAATATGAACCCCTTAGAGACCTCTGGCGTGGATATTACTCTTGCCGATATAGGTGCTTTACTGAGGACCCTACTAAGTCCCCTAGAATCTCGGCTAATTAAGATGGAAGCTAGACTAGTCACCATAGAGAAATCGACGGTGCAATTAGCCGACAAATTCAAAGTAGATAGTAATGGCGCCAGAGGGGGGGTAGAGACAAAAAATAAGAGGGGTGTTCCAGTTATCACTAAGATGGTTAATAGTACAGTACTCTTAGCCCAACAGGGCAAACCAACCCATGCCCAAAGTATGATCACACAGCCAAAGGTCAGTGCTGCTATTCCCAATCAACCCACAGTTCGACATCCACAACCATCCCCTTCTCAAACTATTTCTAAACAGCCTAAGGACAACACCTCTGTTCCTAATCAGTCCTATAAAGTAGTAGCACCAACCGGTGAGGTACCAGGCAATACTAATAAGTTTAGAGTAGTGAACTTGCCGCCGGAGGCAAGTCCGTACATAGTCACCTTAGCGGGGGTCCCAGAGTTAAAAACCACCTTCAAAGAATCTACTGCCTCTATAAAAAATAAGGTGGATAGTTGGCTATCAATGTATAGACCCCTCCCACAAGGTATACCGAGTGAGATCCTTATGGTAAGAAGGGTCCCATGGGTGGGTAGCTCTAGAAAAACAATCAACGGAGACTGTGTCCTGATTAATTTTAGAGATCCCAGGACCGTCTCCCACATTTGTGAATGGTTCCCCAATGATCAGGGGAGCAATATTCAGTCCCTACCCCTTTCGTTTTTTTACCCCCCGCTGACTTATGCATGTGAGGAGGAGAGATGGGGTAACCCCCCGGAGAGGGTGGGTGGGTGGGGCACTAGAGGGAGACAAGATTTCCAACATCCTAGAAGTCATCACCAAGTGTATTTTACAATAAATAATGAGGAGGAGGGTTGGGAAACCTGTTCTGGGAGGGGAGGTGTGTGGAGGGGCAGAGAGAGAGGAGACTACTGTCACCCCAAAGCCCACCAGCCTATATACTTTCCAACATTTAATAGGTTTAGCCATCTAGATATGGTGGATTGACAGTTTATGCGTAAGGGTAGAGAGTATTATTGTTGTCCCAAAGAGGGCATGGAGGCAGCCATAACCCCCCCCAGATTTACAACCGATCTACTGGAAGAGATGAGTCAGCCAGATGTACCATTACCTAGTCAGGAGGCCAACAGAATCATAGCTGAGTTGCCCTCCAGTATCAGTATCAGGGAGCTAGGGGAAGCACTAGGAGACTTGGCCCCAAAAACAATGCCCCGGGGTAGTCCTAATGATAATGTCCCCTCCCTTACCCCAGCTCCGAACCACAGGCCACCATCTCTGAAGATAATATCATGGAACGTGGCTGGCCTGGGTAACAAGCTGGAACAACAGGAATGGACTTCCTTTATTGACTCCATAGACATATGCCTGTTTCAAGATACTTGGGCAATGGATGAGCACCCTCGCCAAGGGTTTGCGGCTTTCTCCATTCCTGCGAAATGGGGGGGTAGGGGGCGCCCCTCTGGAGGCCTTTCTACCTGGGTGGCAACCCACCTGGGATGCCAGACGGTCCGTCTCCCTTTGGCCTCAGAGGATATATTAGTTGTGTTGCTGGAATGGTCAAACCACCATAGACTTGTCGTGATAAATGTTTACTCAAGACCGGCAAACATATCACGGGAATCACCTACCATCAAGGAATTGTCAGCTTTCCTTAGTGTAACTCCGAAGGGGATCCCATTTGTGGTGGGTGGGGACCTGAATTCACATTTCGAGCCCCTTACAGGTCTCTTGGATGGGTCTTCCACAGAAGAGGACGCAAGGTGGGCAGTACCCTCCACGGTGGCTCCCCCGCCCAGAGCTTGGACCCCACTTGCATTACAGATCACTGCCCTAACCCTTAAACATGGGATTAGGGCTTGCAATGGACGTACCAAATCTGATATTCCCAGCAAACACACATTCAATAGAAGAGGTAGGGAGTCAAGACTGGATTATGTTCTAGTACAATTGTCCTCGTGGTCGCATATCGTCGATTTTAGGGTAATAGACAAGGTAGACAGCGACCACAACGCCCTAGCATTGGACTATGCACTCCCTGGCCAAGAGGGCAGGAATGAGGTCATGACAGTGGCAAACTCGGGGCTTCTCCTCGAAAATAATAGAAGGAGAATAAGGTGGGAAAAACTAGTCACCAGTAGAGAGAAGCTCTCTAGACTTTATGATAGACTTATTCCAATACTGGAAAAAAGTGGGTATCCTAAGTGAGGAACCTAGCACCCAGGAAACCCACAACTCACTGTCCCTGATACATGAGGAAATTATTAGGAACTTGGGAATAGATCTCTTTTGCGAGGGACCTAGTAGAGGTGGCGGGCCTCACCGCAATACATGGTATAATTCCGCATGTCGCAAGCAAAGGGAGTTCTCTTGTCCTCCATTAAGGAGGGCAAAAATAGACAGGAGATACAGGCCAGAAGAAGGGAATACAATAAACTGGTTACCCAAGCCAAAATCGAATGGGACCAAGACAAAAGGGAGGAACTTTCTAGTTCTTTAGCTGCCATGGATTCCCGTAAGTTTGGCGTATTGTCAACACGGGATCCGAGGACTTAGCATCAGCAATAGAACCGAACATCGCACCAGGGCTATGGCAAGAGCACTTTCAGTCCCTCTACACAGAGGAGATTGGGGCCATATGTTATTCATTGCCGTCTACATCAAGCCATCTAGAGGTTGACCCCTTTACAGAAAAGGAGGTGAGAGTTGCTATTGCGAGCCTGTCATCGGGCAAAGCACCCGGGCTGGATGGCATACCAGGCGACCTTTTCAAGCAAGAGCCTGATGTATGGGCCCCCTATCTGCTGACAATATTTAATGCAGTCTTGAAGGGCATGGAGGTGCCCTGTACTTGGCTTGGCGCAGAGGTTGTTCCTATATATAAGAAGGGTTCGCCTCTGCTCCCAGCCAATTACAGGCCCATCAGCCTAATAGACGTGTCTCAGAAGCTTTTTGGCAGGCTTATACTGGATCGCCTTCAGAGTTGGCTTGAGGAAACTGTCACTTTGAGCCCATATCAGGCGGGATTTAGAAAGGGGGTGTCCACAACAGATCAGATATTCCGCCTGAACCTTATCTATTGGAGGACTGCGCTAATCGAGGGGGGCAGCTTGTACACGGTCTTCGTGGACTTGCGAGCCGCCTTCGATTTGGTGCCAAGATCCAAACTATGGAGCGTGCTTGCCGACTTAGGCGTCCCGGCAAACATCCTTATTATTCTGATGAAATTACATCGGAATAACTTTGCGCGAGTCAGGTGCGGCAGAAATGGGAATCTAACGGAGAGATTCCCCGTTGACAGAGGGGTGAGACAGGGCTGTGTGCTTGCTCCGACCCTGTTCTGCCTCTTTGTGAACGGGGTAATCGCCCACCTGACTCGGATTGGCGACATTTATGCCCCCAAACTGAATGGTAGCAGGGTGCCCGCTATTATGTTTGCGACGACACCCTGCTGTTGTCGAAATCCCCCATGGGAATTCAACGGGTACTGGACGGGTTTTTAGAGTTTTGTATGGAGAGGGGCCTTGAGATCAATGCCTCCAAAACAAAATACATGATCCTGAACCCCACGCCCTCAACACGCCCTAATCCCTTGCTTGGCTCAGTCCGATTAGAGAGGGTTTCCACATTTGAGTACTTAGGGGTAACACTAAATGAGCATATGACATGGGGGACACACCAGACTAAGGCCAGTATGAAACTGGTGCAGATAGCAGGTGGTATCCCCAGGATGGTGAATAAATCAACATTTTGTCCACTTGGCCCAGTCATTCAAATTTACAAATCACAGGCACGGGGGGCAGTCACCTATGGGGGAGAGATGTGGGGCCATACTCCTGCCCAAAACCTGACGAGTGCGGACATTTTTTTTATCAGGCAGCTGACAGCTCTCCCTATAAGCATGCCGCTACTCCTTCTGAGATTGGATTTGGGAATCAGGCCAATAGCAGAAGAACTGGGACTCAAACCATTAACGCTCTGGAGACGATTATGGAGCAGTCAAGAACTCATAAACTATAGGACAGAGCTCCAGGAATTTCTAACTTTACAAAATGCTACCCACATTCCATGGTTAAGTTAAATAAAAAGGACATGCGAGCCTAGGCCTACCTGAACTTTGGATTGACCCGGCAAATGCAAGTAGAAATATTTCTTGCAAAGCATTGTCTAAAGCTTACTACGATCTAAAGCTTACCACTGCTTTGAACAGCACTCGTGAGGGTTCCCTAACAAACTTATTCATCCAATGCAAAGACTTTTATTTCATGGAACGTGTTTTGGATGGTATGACCCCTGTGCTAACCAGGAAGCTATTTCTCCAGTGGAGATATGGCACATTACCCCTGAGGTCATTTACCAGTTCTTGGTCTTCCCCCCGACCACACAGCACTGTCCGGCGTGTGCTCACTCTCAAGAAGATGACTTACATGTGGTACTCTTTTGCAAAGCCTACCAAGTAATAAGGAAACATTGGCTTGTCCCCCTTCTTAATAATCTGGGTTTTAAACAGTACCTTCCTGCGTACAGAATCCTAAAGACTGAGGTGTCACCCCCAATTGTGTTCGCAGTAGCAAAGTATCTAACAGCGATGTGGCATACTCGTACCCGCCTCCTGAAGGCGGAGGCGGACTCTTAATAATTTTATCTGATTAATGATTTTAAGCCCTGTAGAGGATGAATTGACTCATATATTCAATTTTTTATAACTAATGTTTTACTGATCTGTTAAATTATTTGATTGTTTGTATATCTTTTATGATCAAACAGATCGAAATAAAGATTGAAATAAGTTAATAAGAAGCCATTCCCCTTTAGTCCTTCCTGTAGGCATCCTTTTTTTTTTTTTTTTTTTTTTTTTTTTTATATTTTTATTTTTGTGCAGGTGGAAAAGAATATATTCACAGCCAGCTCAGAGTCAGCATGCAAAAAAACTAAAACAACATGGTTCTATCTCCACAGCCTTCAAGCCCACAGCCCGGAGGCCGGGCGGCGACTTTTGTTTTCGTTAAGTAACTTGCAGTTATTCCATGACGTGCGAGCTCATCAAGTAACTCCCCGCACCTGCTTTTTGAATGAATTGCCCCCCACAACTTCCCCTCCCCTCCCACCCTCCCCCATCTACAAACTGGTCGGTTACCATCTCAATGCGGTTACAGTTCGGTCACATGCTCGGCCAACTAAGTGGCACTAGTCCATCAATCCCCTTCGTGTCCATTCTGCTGTTGCTCATCTCCAAACCCATGCTACCGTGCAGAGCCTTACATGTGTTGTGGCCCTAAAGTTTCAGCATACCAGAGTGCCACCAATTACATACCACTATCAAGAGGTCTCCCTTTCTCGTCTCTGCACACCGTTCGCCTATGAGGGACCTCCCAAGTGCCCGGCTTCAAGGCCATGGTATTGTCGCCATTTACCCCACACCTTTCGGAATTTCCTGGGACAACCTCTCGCTTTGTAAGTCACTCGTTCTGCAGCCATATAGAGGTCCAGCCCTCTCCTCCATTCTTCTACTTCCGGCCTTTCCGCTGCCCCCCAGTATTTGGCAATGTCCCTTTTCGCCACTACTAATGCCAGCACCAGGAAAATGACATGCGGGCGCGGCAGGTCAACTTCGGTCACCAGTCCCAGTAGTGCCAGCTTCGGGTCCAGTGTCAGCTCTATACCCAGTACCTCCCCCAGTTCCGTGAAAATGAGAGACCAGTACTGTTGAATCACCGCACAGGACCAGATTGTGTGGTAGAAGTCCCCCTGTTCGGCCCTGCAACGAAGACAGGTGTCATCTGTTACTTTCCCCATCCTGAGGAGACGCCTCCTATCAAAGTACGTCCTGTGCAGCACATTCAACTGAATCAGCCTCAGCCGTGACTTAATGGCCACTTCCCGGGGGTGCATCAGGATCAGCTCCCAGTCTAAATCTTCCAATTGCCCCACTTCCGCCTCCCATTTGCCCCTGAGCGTCGCCAAACTTCCAAGCATATTATTTGTGAGTGTTTTATATGTGAGGGACACCTCCTGGTGTAGTATGTGTTCCTGCAAGAGTCTCCCCTCTAGGGGTGAAAACTCCGGTATATCTTGGAGTACTATCTTCTGTGCATGCCAGGCATGGACTAGTTGCAAGTGTTTGTACTGTTGAGTGGGATGCAATCCAAACTCCTCCCGGAGCATCGCAAAAGTCTTCAATTCACCCTGCCTTATCACGTCCCCGATAGTGGATATCCCAATATCGTCCCACCTCTGGAAGCCCTCCAGTTTTTGAAGTTCCGGAAACCATGTGCCATGCCACAGTGGTGTCTGGCGTGTCGGTTTCTTCTCCCATCCCGTGGCCCTCGTGGCCCTTATCCATGCTTGAATCGTGATCATGGTAGCGGGCAGGAGCTCCCTCCCCGACTTCCCTCCATATAAGTAGTGAAGAATATTGTGTGTAGACAGGTTATGCCTTTCTAATGCATACGTCGGGTGGTCTGCCGGTGTGTGCAACCAGTCATTTATGGGGGTCAAGTGTTCCGCCCAATAATAAGCCTCCAGGTTCGGCAACGAGATCCCACCATTGTACTGGTGCCGTTGGAGTGTTTGGAGTGCTATGCGCGGCTGTTTGCCTAACCATAGGAACGATCGTAGGTCTGCATGGATTTTGGCGATCGCGGAGGTCGGGAGTGGGTAGTATTCATTCTGAAGTGCGTAGAGGAATTTCGGTAAAGTAATCATTTTGTACATTGCCGCCCTACCCAGGAGGGTGAGCGGTAGGAGCCTCCACCTCATCATATCCTCTACTGCCACTTTCATTATTCGTTCTACATTGGTCTGAAACGAGAGCTGTTTGTCCAGAGTGATATAGACCCCAAGGTACTGGAACCCTTCCGTGGTCGTGAGCAAACGGTCCGGGAGAGGCACGCCTGTCACCGGTCCCTGCGGCATGTACAAGACCGATTTGTGCCAGTTGATGGTATGTCCTGCCATTGCCCCAAAGCCCTCCAACTCTCCGAACAACGTCCCCACTGAGACCTCGGGTTTCGTAATATACAGTAGGACATCGTCGGCATACAACGAGATCTTTTCCTGTGCCTCCCCTGACGCACTCCATGTAAAACCATGGATCCCTGGGTTCTGCCGAATTCTGGCCGCCAATATTTCTATCGTGAGTGTGAAGAGTAGCGGGGACAGCGGGCATCCTTGTCTAGTGCCCCTCTCCACACGGAATTCACGTGATAACCAACCATTAACTCGTACCCGCGCTCTCGGCGCCGTGTACAGCAACCCTATCCATTTCTGGAAGTGCGGACCAAAACCAAACCGCCTAAGCGCCGCCATGAGAAAGGGCCAGTGTACTGCGTCGAACGCTTTTTCCGCATCCAAGGACAGGAACCAGTGCGGTTCCGTTCTATCCTTTATTTCCTGAAGCCAGTTGTGTGTCCGTCGGAGGTTAAGCTTCGTTGCTCTATCCGGCAGAAACCCTGACTGGTCCGTGTGTATAAGGGCAGAAATGACCGTCCGAAGACGTATCGCTAAAATCGTGGCCAGCACTTTCACCTCTATGTTCAGCAATGAGATCGGGCGGTAGGAGGCACAATCCTCCTCTGGCTTGCCCTGTTTGTGTATCGGTACTATGGTCGCCAGTGCAAGGTCTCGTGGGAGCGTCCCCATTTCGTAAGCTCCAACATACAGGGCCAACAGATGACGCGCCAGCAAGTCGGCCGTTTTTTTAAAAAATTCCGCCGGAAACCCATTGGGTCCCGGAGTTTTCCCCGTTTTTAACTTGTTTATGGCTACTCTAACCTCCTCCAATGTGATGGCCGCCTCCAGAGGGGCGCTGTGTTCTGCCTCCATTACTGGGATATCCACATCTCCCATATACTGTAAGGCCTCTTCAACTGTTCCGAGGTCTCTGCCTCTATAAAACGCCTCATAGTGGCGTGCAAACTCCTCCGCTATGCCCCTGTCTGTCGTTTCCATGACGCCCCCGTCCCTCCTGATCTTCTCCACCCACCTTGCTGCGCGTTCTCTCCTGCTGAGCCATGCCAGAAGTTTGCCCGACTTGTCACCGACATCGTAGAGGCGGTGCAGTGTAGCAAGTGCTTGTGTCTTCGCCTCGTTAGAGACCAATTGCCTATACTCCCTTTGTCTGTCGTGCAACCTCCTCAGTACGTCTTCCCCTTTGTGTACAATGTATTCCCTTTCTAGCGCTAGGATGTCAGCTTCCAGCCCTGCCTCCTCCCTGTGCCGATTATGGCGCTCATCCCGTAGTCTCCCTCTGATTCTGTCCCTCAGCACCGGTTTCATTGCCTCCCAGAAGGTAACATTGGAGACTACAGAACCCTCGTTCTCCGCCACATACACCTTTATATCAGCCCTTAAACCTCGTGTTATCTCGGGGGTTTGTATGTCCCAGGCTGCCAGGCGCCACTCCGTCTCCCGCCTCACGGTGCCGTTCCCTAAGTGTGCATACAGTGGCGAGTGATCAGATATCCCCCGTGCTTTGTATGTGAACACGTCACCTTCCGCCAGGTATTGCCTTGCCATGAAGATGTAGTCTAGCCTGGAGAAGGTTTTATGTGCCCCCGAGTAAAAGGAGAACGTCTCCTGAGTCGGGTGTCGCCAGCGCCATGTATCGGTGAGTCCCATCTCTGCCATGTATTGTGCCAATGCCGTTTGTGCCCCCCCTCTGCGTGTTGCACCTGAACGGTCCAGGTCGTCGGACATAACGTCATTGAAGTCCCCCCCCACTATCTGCATCGTGTCAGCCGTGTCCAATAGGATGGATGCTATTTCCCTGAGTGTGCGCGATTGGAGTTTTGGCGGGGCATAGACTGAGATAATCGTCACATGCCGCCTATTCCATAGCCCCTGTATTCCCACGTATGTCCCCTGCGGATCGCTCCACGAGCGTGTGACAGTGAAGGGATGAGCTTTGCATCCTTGACTAATCAGCCAGGCCTATTAGTAATCCATTTCTACATTTCATGGTTATAGTTAGGAGTATCAAATAGAACAGAAGATTATACTAGTTCCTCTCACTAATACGTCGCCCTCTCCCTCCCTTTTCTTAGCTCTGTCCTGTTTCCAACTCGTTGCTGTCAGATGATCCTACTCCTTGTCCCACTATCTTTCACCACCACTCCCCCATCATCTTGGTGCTCCTGCGATTGACTGTATTTTTACTCTGTACCACTTTAATTGCCACCCGTCCCCCCCCTCTAATCTATATGCCTTCTACTCTGTAAACTTTTATCAAATGTAATTCACTCCTCTTGTGTGACCTTACCTCCACCGTCAATGTGCCATCTACATCACCCATCTCTTTCACCTCAACCACCTTTATACCAGCAACTTTTTATTCTTCAATTCTTGTATACTCATTCTTTCACTCCCTTTCAAAAAATCGCCCCACTACCTCTATCTATCCTTTCCTCCCTATCCTCCTCTTCACCCTATAATGTCACTATTGAGATTGTTTGGTCCAGATTCTCATTCCAACAATCCTACCCTCCCTACCAACCAACCTACTACTAACACAATTTTACAATCTTGATCCATTCACATACATTCCTATATCTTTAAGGCAAGACCATTAAAAAATTGTTTAATCATTCATGAAATAGTCTAAAACTCTAAACCTGACCTGTCCTTTATCAGAGATGATGGATTAAAAGATTATGTGCCAATTCTACATACAGCCATACACCCAGGGTGGCCTGGACAAATTCCTGGACCTTGCTCTAGGCCTGGCCAAACATAAGAGTGCTATGGCCTGGAAAGCACAAATGGGCCCTGTTGTCAATGTATGGATGCTTGATCTCCGTAGGGCGTTCGTCTTGGAGCGCACCAATCAGCTAGAGACTATGGCACGAGCGTCAGCACCCCTGTGACGGACCCCTACACAATGGCAGGAATATTTGACCGTGATTGAGACTAAATTATCTGTAACTCTCCCTCCCTCTTAGACTTGCTTAATCTGCCTGCCTCTCCCCCATCGCTCTCCCTTTTCCTTCCCCCCACACCAGCACCCCCTTACCCTTGCCACATTCATTAGTGCATGACCTACCACGTCTTTGAAACCAAGTATATTCCACCCATTGATACATTTAATTACCAGACACACCCACAACTGCGATTTCACGAAGAGATTGGTTTTAAATTATTTTTCATTTCCTTCCCCCTTGTTTTTTTTATTCTCTCCCAGTTTCTCTCTTCCTGTGTTCCTCTTGTTCAAGTTCAAATAGATGTTGCAACTGCATGCAACTCACAGGAGAACCCGTTCAGGGGAACAATGGCTGTTTCCTTATTTGATACTCCTGATTTAATTGACTGTTTTTAGATGTGCAGCGCTGCGGAGTGAAGTGGCAAGCCAGTCAGTATAGTGGACTCTCAAATCTCCTAAATGAGTGTTTCCCTATACCCTCGATTGCCATTTCAATTTATTGCTGTTGTATAATGGCAATGCCAGGTTGAAACGTCATGCAGATGGTATTGTTGTTACTTTCTTGAAATCAATCAAAATCATTTATTTAAAAAAAGCCATACATCCAAGGTACCCTATTCTCATGAGAAAGTACCCCAAAGAGAAGGTTGGAGGAGTGATAATCATTGTCCGCAAATACTCTCTAACAAAGCAATCCATTACAGATCAAACTGCTCCAGACAGCGAATTCATACAATCCTGAATGTCACTAGTTACAAAACATTGTCTTTGAGATCACTTTAAAACACCCCGATTTCTGCATAATTGGATATCTCAATACATAGATTGAATTGTCAATGAACAAATGCCTGCTTTCCAGGCTAGAATCATAATATCTCTTTCTATTGTTCCTTGGTACTACACACACTGATGGACTTAAACAAACAACGATATTTGCCTCTCGTAGTCTTATCAGAGTGACCACAAAATGTATGCTACTAGGTAACATCATATTATAATCATTTCATACACCACATCTCTTATTCTCCAACTTAGTCCACCACTACGGGACACAAAGACAGTTAGAGTGTATAAACAACTGATCTTTCCCATCATCAATACCTATCTAACTTCTTGACTAATACTCAATGATTCTATTAATTGATTCTGTCACTGACTGACATCAGTCATTGACAACATCATCACCCAAGAGCTCTAAAGGTTTGCATTAATGTTAGCAGCATGGTTGATATACACCACAGCTAACATCTCTTAAATCAAGCAAAATATGTTTCGAAAGACAGTGGAAAAAGACAAACAACCATCATGGCAAACTTACTCTGCGAAAAATATACAGCATATTAAGGCTTTCCTGTTTTCAGTTTCTATTTTTGGTAAATTCTGGTGGGGTTTTTTCAGTGTTTTCAATATCTTAAAAAACAGTTGTTATCAGTGGTTACACATTTTCTCGCCACCTAAAACAACAGAAAAAGTGTTTTTCCGGTGTTTATGGAGCGTTTTGCTTTTATTATTGCTTTGCTTTCTGCACTGAAAGAACATGGCATATAGACAGTGTACTTATAGTGTACATGAGGTCCAAATAGATTTTTGCTAATTAATCTATTGTAGTACACCATGCAATACTTCTTCAGTGAGTCTTTGGGTCATGTGCGCTTGCTCTTTCCTTCCCATGTAAACTTCTGTGAGAAGGCCCTCTCAGCATTCATAGCCCCTTGGGCTGAAAACCATCAGCTAAGGGACACAGTTGGGATGACTCTTTCTTTGATGCCACATAAAGCACGAAATTATAAATATTTGAGTTTTAATTCCTGTGCATAAGAAAACAGTTCACCAGAATGGACTAAAAAGTCAATAGCATCCCTCATTAACTCTGAAGATTGTAAAGATGCTTTCAGCATACCATTTAACAAGTGGCAAGGATCTCCTACAGGGAATCACTTCAGCTTGGGTATCAATTTTGACACGTCATCACACAACTTTTTTATATACGTAGCTGAATCACTGAAAATACAAACAATATCACTCCAATTTTTGTTGAACTTGGAAAGAACCTTTTTTGCAGAGCATTACAAGTGACACTGCGTTCCATGTTTTCCAAAAGTCTGGTGTCATGTTTTCACTACTATCCCAGATGTTTGGTGATATATATATATACTTTGCGTTGAATGTTTAAAGCCTGAGGTGTTGGCAATTCACCTACTATCAATGCTGACCCACTAGAAACTATGGTCTGATGTATTAAGGGTTTTTTCCCATTCTCTGTGGGTAAATGTGATGACACATATTAGGAAAGATTTTTATGAGACCAGCCATTTTACCTATCAGTAAAAGAATCAATTGCAGCCAAAATATCAAATATGAGTTTGATATTTCTCGATTCTCTATAGTTTATAAAATAATTAAACTAGACCTAAAACGTGAAACTAAACCCTGCATCTTTAGACCAAAGGCCACAAAACTAAAAAAGTAAAAAGAAGAAGGAACAATATTTTAGTGGCATCCCTAAAGAACAAAACTCAAGCAAAATAATGATAGCCCGTCTTTCTTACTGCTAGCTTGTATAACAAAGTTACATTGTATTGACCCCTTCAGGAAGAAAAAAATGACTCTTTCACTCTCTTTTTCCTTTCTTTGAATGGCATTTAGTTTGTGGTTGTCCAGGTGTTTGTTCAGTGTTTATATGTGAGGGCTATCTCTAGAGATGCAGGCTCAAGTAAATAATTTCCCATATATTTTCTGACTTCCACAATATGCAAATTACAACTAATAATAGCACACACTCTCCATATACGGGTGCCATCCTACCAGATCGCTTCATCTCAAAAGACAAAGATGAGGATAAATATTTTAATGCACAAACCATGGAGAGTAGACAACTCAAAAAATTTGACTATATAGTTTACTGTGCATCAACTGTGTATCTGCAGAGGAGTGCACCATTCGAGGACCTGGCCTTTTTTGCACAGTCTCCAACAATTTTTTGCCTTCTGCTTCTGAACCCATTTTTGTTGGCATCAAGAATCTGTGCACTGTAGACTTCTAATCTGTGCTAAGGTGCTTGGGCTTTCTCGACCAAACATGGTAAAACTGGCTGACACCTGGTTGGCATATTACATTTAATTGTATGTACCTAGTGCTTGACAATACATGTACCCAGTGCCTGTAAATTAAATACTACTAATGGGCAGCAGCACTCATTCTGCCACCCACTAAACTAGACTTTTAAAACATGTCTCAGGCATGCCACTACAGCCTGTGGTGCAGTTTTAAACTGCCATCTGGACCTGTCAAAAGAAATGGTTGCCAGGCCTGTACCTTTTTTTTTAACTCTTATAAACCACCCTTAAAATAGGCCCTAAAAGGCTCATAGGGCCGGTTACAATGTATTTAAAAATTAGGGCTTATGCTTTACATGTCCTGGTAGTGAAACATTCCTTACTGTAAGGCTTATCTTGCCCATTGACTAACATGCTGTTACTTTATTACACTTAATACGTGATAACATTAGATTGGGAGCGGATAGAGACATGCTGTTCAGACTCAAACGAGTTGCATTCTAACTCCTCTTTATTGGTTGGTTTTAAGTTACAATTCTGAAAGTGCCACTTTTAGAAAAATGGCATTGTCTTGTCCTAATCATTTGTGCCTTCTTCCAGTGTCCTGGGTCTCATGACTCTGCTGTTGGGGTTTGTGTATCCCTTCCAGACAATTACACAAAGTAAGATGGGACATCCAGCCAGGATAGCTGAAAGTGGAGCTGTGCCTTGCCCCACTTACACTTCAAAGGAACCTGGATTTAGTCTTTTGTCACCCATGACTTCCTGGAGCCTGGACAGGGGAAGGGAATAATTTTCCAGAGCTAGATTTGGGGGTAGTATAGGGAATACCCTCACATCAAAGGTTGGAACCAGGTGAAATGATTGGAACTCCAGAGCCATTCTCTAGTACGCTCCTGGACCCGTGGCCATTACAGAACAAGGACTGCCTTGTTCCCCCAAGGACTGCCCTGCTGCCTGAGGTCTGCCTTGCTCCCCAGAGGATTGCCCTGCTGCTTGAGGCCTGCCTTGCTCCCCAGAGGATTACCCTTCTGTTTCAGAGGACTGGCCTGCTGCTACAGAGGACTGGCCTGCTGTGTGAGGACGGCCTTGACACCCAAAGACCAGCCCTGCTACTTGAGGACTGCTCTCTGAGAAGTAAGACTGGACCTGATCCCTTTACCACAGGGTATCTGAGTGACTTGAATGGCTCCAAAGGTCAATTGGCTGACTCCTTATCTGAGGCTACAGGGATACAACAAGACACAGAGGCCTCCCTGCAACTGCCCAGCTAACCTGCTGCATTGGACCTGCCTAGCCCTGGAACAGGACCGGCTTGAGCCCTGCTGGCCACTGCTGGAGTGGATTCTTGATCCCAAAGAGGTGCCCCTCCAGGTCCTGGACCCCTGGTTGCCATTGTTTGAACTTGTTTTGTGAAAAAAGATGAAATCCTGAAGTTTTGTGCTCTTCACGAACGGGCCCGTTTGCACTGAGAGTATTGCCTGCAACGACTGCCAATGTGGAGCTCCGGTGAACCTGACTCTTCGTGCTATAGTGACCGCCAGTGACATCTGGCAAAACAAGATCTGCACTTCGTGCTACAGCAAAGACACCCCCCAGTGACTCCCAAAACAAAGCTTCAGCAATGACCGTCCAGGACACCCGACTGACTCTTCACATTGCAGCGATGACAGCCTGCGCTGCCCAGACTGCTCTTCTCTCTACAGGAACAACGATCTGCAATTTTCTCCCTGTTCCACATGGCCACCTCCACTGGGAATGGACTCTTTGCACAGGACTTTGAGAATGTAACTTTTTCAGTGAGATTAACATAGTTCTTGTATCCCACCTGCACTCCATCGTGGTTGGTCTGAACTTGTGACTTTACCCTGGTTTTGAACGACCAGATAATCGCAAGTGGATCTTTCTGCTTTTAGGAGCTATGTGTACTTAAAGGTTTGAGATTGCATATATTCTGTTCTACTGATTACAATTCTGTTGTTCTGATATCATTGTATTTATTAAAATGTACTCTATTTTTCTAAATTGTTTGGGATTTTTCATTTGCTGTGTTTTTACTTTATTACTGCTTGTGTGCTGCGTAAATACGTTGCACTTTGCCTCTAAGTTAAGCCTGACTGCCTTGTGCCAAGCTACGAGAGGGTTAAGCACAGCTTGATTTAGTGGTTTTTGTGGTTTACCCTGACAAGGATTGTGGCTGTTGTCTGTGTGGGAGTGCCACCCCACTCGACCAATAACCCAATTTCTTACAATCATTGTTACACAAACTTGTGCATATCACCATCATCAATGGACCCATGTCAAGCACACTTATTTAAGGACATCCTGGCATCATGATAACCGCCTCTCACTGAAATCCTGAAAAAATTCCAAACAGCCTGAATGAAACCTACTCCAAAAAACTAGGCAACAATCCAACAACATCTTCGAACTATTGCCCAATTTTGCAATAGGTGAAAACTTGTCAACCTGAGAGAAAGTGCTGTCTTGACTCCTTCAATTAATTGTCAGCCTTCATAGGAAACACTAACAGAATTTGGCCCTGCTGACACAAACAAACAGCACTTATTGTGACACTGGGCAACACCACAACTACAGTGGATTCAAAGGGAGTAGCAGCACTTCTAACATTGGACTATTCCTCTGCCTTTGATATAGTTCACCATGCTACTTTGCTCTAGAGACATAAAATTATAGGAGTACAAGTCACTGTCTTCAACTTGAATGTGTCAATTATTTCTGATAAATCACTCTTAGTAGCCCTTCCCATTTTATGCTCTGCACCTTTTCCCTCAACGGCTGGACTTTGACCAGGATCTGCCATGACAACTGAAAGAAATTGGGGTATTAGTTGAGGGGGATCAGTATTCACCTCAAGCAATAAACACAACCCTTGTTAGGATGAACCACTAAAGTCACTAAATAAACCTGAGCTCAACCTCATGGTAGCTATGAACAGATTAGACATAGAGGCAGTGTAGAACCAAAACAGTAATAAGGTTGAAATATAACAGAATAACACAATTGGCTGGATAGGACCAATGTAGGTACCAATTGAATTATGGTGCAGGGGTTCCTCAATTGGTGTATGTCTGCTATATGTGTGCACACATGCAGTTACTACATGATCGCGCCACACCTTGTAGACACACCACATTGCTGCTCTTTCAATGTGAGTTAGGATAGCCCAGCTATGACGCTTGTGACGTTGCACGAGGTCAACATGTGATCCAAACATCCATGAGGCTTCCATTGATGTAATAGCCAAGTATAGAGTAGCCAGGTGGCTACTGTTGGACCTGCAGACAGTGAGACAGAGCATTAGGGCATAGCTGCCTGTCCAGCTACTCCAACCACCGACTCCTCCAAGCGATCGAGCTCCTCCTGGGGCGCTGGACTACCACTTCCAGTCTGCAATGCTGCCTGTAGATTAGTTGCCAGTTTCTCCTTAGTTTGGCGCTTGGTATCATATTAGCATTTCTTACAGTCTGTCACTGTCGCCTTGACTTCAGTTACACAGTTCACCTTGTTCACTTTGGACTGCCATATGGCCTTTTTGGTCCCCAATGACACTTTGGAGCTGACGAAGAGCTGGTGTTGGTGCTCCGTTACCTTAGCAATCAAGATCTCATTCTCCTCCTGACTGAACCTGCATTTACTCTTACCTTTGGTATCTGGCTGGCCATTCTGGCTGGTAGTTGGGTTGGGGGGGTTGTTATCCGGGTTCTTGTCCTGTGCTGTGCTCCTTCCTGGCTTCTACAGTTTGCATACAGGCAAGAGTAATTTATTTTTCCCCTCCTTAGCAGTGGTTTTGTATATTTTTTTTCATGCTAGGCACAGAAAAGTGACGGTAGGCTGGCTAACATGGTTTTTCTTGCCACTCATTGGCCGAACATCACTTTTTGCACTGTTCTGTGTATTTTTTTACCAACTTGACGCTCGTGTTAGCATCTTTTTTTTGAACCGTAACCTTTTCCTAACACCATGTAGTGCCGTATTGTAAATACGACGCCAGCATGGCGTTAGGAATTGTCGTACATCAGCTGCAAATTCTTTGATGCTCTGCTGCGTGTAAACAGCGGAACGCCATTTCTTGTGAATTTACCCTTCTATTTGCAGCGTCATGAAGGTAGCATATTGTTAAGACCAATAGTACACACGTAAGTTTAAAGGACTTATTGTTCTAAATATGCCTCAAAGTAAAGCCAGCTGGAATTGCTGCCCTGCTGAGCTCTTCCCCTGCTCTAACTCTCGCTCGAGCAGCCGCGTTCTCAGTGTGGCAGAGTTTCAGGTTATATAATGTGCCAATATGTGTCAATCATTGTCAAACAACGATATAATTTATTTCCCTTTACAGAAAAACAAAAATAAGCACAATGCAAACCTAACTAATCTTAATAACATAGCTGCAGGGTGACAATGCAACACAAATCATGGCGTGATATAAACAGAGGAAACTAGAACAGCAAAAATGTAAGAACATACAAAATGTGTCTGTTAGAACAATGTGTTACCTCTGTAAGTGTATAGTGATCTGAAATACATTGAGCACTCTCCTTAGCTGTCGCAACTGGTGATAATATGCTTTTGTTAGAGCCAATGTCAGAAGCAGGTATTGAAATAACATTTTCATTGTAGTTAATTCTGAGAAAACGGGATCTGTCTTGAACGTCAGCAGAAAATTGCTCATATTTCTATTTTCCAAAGGAATGTTACTAGAGACATTGGGCCTCATTTATGAGAAATGATGCATCGCTGAGTGAAAGCAGCGATGCGTCACTTCTCAGTGTGCACTCCTTGCGACATACCTGGTGCGTCATATTTAATGTATGACACATCATGTCGCAAGGAGTTACAGATACGTCAGTATTTCTGACGTATCTGTAAGCGCAAAAGTGACGCATTACTGGAGTGTGTCACAAAAGTGAAGCAACTCCAGCAATGCGTCCTTTCACATGAGGCAAGCCCAATGTGAAAGGGCCTGCGTCAGTCTTACGCCTGCTGTGAGGCAGACGCAAGATTTTGACACAACGGCGTCCTAGAAGTGACGCAGTGAAATCTTATAGCTTTCACTGCCTCACTTCTACGAGGCTTTTTGCGAGGGAACGCCCCTCCTGCATACATTATACCTGACGCTGGTATAATGTAGCACAGGGGTTTACAAAGTGACGCATCTGCTTAGATGCTTCACTATGTAAATAGTGCGCAACAGAGGCATGTTTTACACTGCCGATGCGTCCCAAAAAGTAACGCATCGGAAGAGCAAAACTGACGCAAGGACTCATAAATGAGGCCCATTATCTCTACCCATATTATTTTCACCAACAGCTAATTGTTAAATACAAGAAATACCTCCTATCAGATCCCTTATCAATGTTCAATCCTTCCACCCCCTACTTCTAACATCACGCCCTCATTTGTCATCCTCTGATTACTTCTTTACCCAATGTATCTCTCCACACCCCTTTTACTCTACAATTAACCATTCTGAACTTGAACTGAATCCTTACTTGAACGATTGAACATTGATTGCGTTTTACAGACGCCATACATTTATCTCATCTTGACCACAATCCTCACTTTTAATGTACAACGTCTAACATGATGGGACTACTTGTACCTCTCACTAGAGTTTGCCTGTTTTGTTTTGGTTTTCATATCGCTAGCTCTATCTTTTCCTTTCAAATCTTGTACATAGACAGGAACTAATTTGGAAATAAGAGACCTTTAGTAAACATACAGATTGACACCAGTTATAGAGTGCGGAGGGAAAAAGTAGTTCCAGAACTTGTCTCTAAAAGCGCATTCAGGGGCTTATTTACAAGCCCATTGTGCCGCTGGTGCATCACTTTTTTTTACGAACCGGCGGCCCAATGTGCTTGCCCATATTTACAAGGCAGCATAAAGTCACCCTGCATGACTTTTCATTAACCCTGGGGGTAGTGGACGTAGCGGGGCAACGAGGAGGGCCACGGAGTCGAGAACAAACTCTGTGGAACTCCATGGAGCTCCGCTACGCACCTACCTCCCAAGCCCCCTAATAACAGCTACTTAAAACTTGAATAAAACAGCTTTAAAGTAAATAAAAACTTCTTACCTTGGCTGTGGCGTCCCTGGGCTGCCTTCCTCCTCTTCATCGCCGTCTCAAGGAAAACAGCCAAGGTACGTGTTGTTTTATTTAAGTTTTAAGCAATTATTAATGGGGGGTGTGAGGCAGGGGCTGGCCAACTCCGCTCCGCCGCGGACTGTTCGGAGATTTGCCAACTTCGCGTTCTCTGCGGAACACGGGTAGGCAAATCTCTGCACACTCTGCGGGCGAAGTGGAGGTCTCCACCCGGGGTTACATTCATGGCCTTGTAAATATGGGCCCCTTTCAAGAATTACTCTGCGTGAAAGGGGCGTTCCATGAGTGTTGCCGTGGGTGTTCCCACGCAACATCCATGGAACTTGATGCATTCCCATATGTACAACATTTTGTAAAACTGGGAATGCATCAGAATCCTAGAGAGGCATAGGAATGGCGCAACAAGGAGAAATACTTTTATTTCTCCTCATTTTTTCCTCTTTCTATGCGGGCTGCTAGAAAGAGGAAAATGCCATTATTGTTTGTTTTTCTGGAGGGAAATGTCCTTTCCTACACAAAAACAATCTTTCCTGCAGCGCATGCACTCTTGCAAAATGTTGCAAGGGTCCCTGCACTGGCGCATGGCAGCCATTTATGTGTCAGCCCAGAAGAAAACACAGAGATGCGTCGTATTGTTTTTTTTTTTTGTCCTCATATCACCACGTGTCTGCAATGCTTAGACCACCAAACCCAGTTCTAGCCGCCACTCGGTCTATTGCATTCAAGTTGTTTCCACCACACTGAAGCTACCCTGCCAGGCTGTAATCTTAAGCGTTACCATTGGTGTAATCATTGGATCTTATGAAGATTCAGCAGTAGTTCCCTCTAGTCTAGGCCATCTAATAAACTCATCCCAGACTGCCGAATTCCTCCCCGAAGAGCCTTCAATACACATATGTCAAGTACATTTAGCCAACTTAATCCAACCTATTACACTCGGGGGTACAGGGTTGATCCAGTGTTTACAGATCTCCCCCCTTGCTAGTAATATCCGGTAAAAGACACGACCAATTTGGTCCCTACTCAATGAACTATGAGAAATTGTCCACCCCCAATAGGATTAATATTGTGTTAAATACAATGGCTACACCCAGGATGTCTTTTAAGATGGACTCGATATTTGCGCAAAATGTCTTTATTCTAGGACAGGTGAAAAATACATGTTCCTCATCTGCTTTCATACAGCCACATCTTCAACATCTTGGGCATGTCTGTGTTGCAAACGTTGCAATTTTTGGGGAATCCAATAGAGCCTATAGATAGTAAAAAAAAGTGATTTGACTTTAAGTTCACGGGCTCAACCATCAAGTGTAAAGATTACTGGGAATTATTCCATATCAGTTGAATGTCCACCCTCTGGAGAATATACTCCCAGATTGTGTACGGTGCCAACAAGTTTATATTCCTTTTGAGTCTCCTATCCTGAAGAGAGGACTCGAATTACCAGTCCCCACTTACCTCCGAAGTTGAAGTTGCAAACCAGGAGGAAAGCTGCACATATTTACACCTAGAGAGGGTGCCTCTGGTTTTAGCTTTCAGAACCTCCCACGGTAAGATTCCCCTCTCTGTCATCAAATCACCCCAAGACTCTGCCCCTCCCTACCTTAATGGAAGACTTAGCCCATCCTTCATGTATTCTGGGGTGCCAGGAGCATCCCGAATAGGAGAGAAATTAGAGTAATACCCTATACTGAGTATCTTCCTCCCCCTACAACAAAGGTTTAATGCCGTCTTTAAAACCTTTATCCGAACCTTCTTTAAAAATGTTGTAGCTCCAAACTTACACAGGAAAACGCTCCCACCAAACTTCCTTGTCATTACACCGAGAAGCTTCCCCCACATAGAGCTGTCTGGTATCCTGAGTAGCATCGAGAGTTTTTTAAACTGAAATTGTAAACAATAAAGGTTTAGATCTGGTAAAGCCAACCCCCCTTCACAAGCGTTCGCCTCAACTTCTTCCAGGCCAGCCTTGCCCCATGGGAAGCCCATATGAAGCTGGATATTTTCTCTTGAATCTTGTTGATAATAATTGACCTTGGGAAAGTGAGAGGACTACAATTAAATAGATATGTTAATTTGGGTAGAATTGACATCTCAATGACGTTCACCCATCCATAATTTGTCAGTGGCAGGTCCTTCCATCTTAACAACATAGTATCCACCTTCTTAGCCACTTTCCTCTAATTATGGGCTGGTGTTTCCTCAAAAGAATTAACAATAGATATCCCAAGATATTTTAAATCTGCTGATGCTGTCCCCCTCCAACTATCTAGAGTTATTAACCGTATATCCTGAAAAGACGCCAAACTCTGCCACCTACCTCTCTGCCCTAGGTAAAGTTTGGGCAGGCTCAGATGTATAAATTAAGAGGTCATCAGCATACAGCATAGTTTTATTGCTGAAAGGGGGAGAATTAAAAGGGATAACATGCTCATCTTCCCTGAGCAATTGTGCTAACGGCTCAACAGCTCTATGTATATATCAAACAAGGGAGGTGACCTGGTGCCTTTTGAATGTTAAAACTCCTGGTCAATGATCCATTAAGGAGAATCCTAACCGATGAGTTTTTGTCTAATGCTTGTAGTGTAGAAATAAAACTCTGACTGGAACCCATAACTTCCAAAAACATGCATTGATAGGCCCAACAGACTCGAGGGGAGTCCTAATTTCCTCCTTAGTTATTAGGGCATTCATATGTTGTCTACCTTCCCTTGTAAGCCTCAGGTGCCTGATGGCTTCCAACCAAGCCCTAAGAGTCTCAGGATCAGGATGAACTTCTTCCGTAGGCAACTCATTAAAAGAGGATACCAAAAGATCCTGCATATCCTCAGCCTTGTTCACAACATCTCCCTGTGCACTAATTACCAACTCTCTAATGAAATTTCTAGACCTCTCTGTCCTTGCCTTCCATGCTAGCAATGCCCCTGCTTTCTTTCCATATTCAAATTGCTTCATACACCCAGCTTCTCTACACTTTGCCATCAATTTGACCTTGTAATTTAACCTGGCCTCCTCCCGTTTACTTGATAGTCCCTCACAGATGTTATTAGAACAAGCATTTTGCTGCTGCATCTTGGCTTCCAATGCCCCCACTCTTTCCTCAAATCTGTTCAGCTCCACTCTTTCAGACCGATTTTTCCGGTGTACCAAACTTTTCAACACCCCTCTGATGTAGGCTTGAAAGTGTCTCAGATTATATCCAGTGAGTCAGAGCCTGCATTGATTGAGAAGAGCTCTATACTAGCCTTTTTCAAAGTAGTAACTATACCAGGATCCAGGAGGATCACCCTTTTTAATGTCCACCCTGTGTTACTGATATAATCCAATCTGGAGAAGTGACCATACTTCATGCTATTGAAAGTATAGCCTCTACTTGAGCCCATTGAGTATCTCCAGATAGCCACCAGGCCTATACTATGGAGCCTATTCTTAAGGGTTTGTCTCTCCCTAGGGACTTGGGAATGAAACCTTCTGGTAGAACTTTCACTTTCAAATTTCTTTATTCGGTATTTCAAAAATAGAAATCCATAAAAGCAGTACTGTACATATTATTATAATATTAAGCAAAAAGTCTATAGTACAATGTAGCTAAAAAGGCATAGTTAAAAAGAATGTGGGTTCACGTTTCATTAAAAGCATTAATCTTTGCTTGACAAAGGTCACTTTACAAGTTTTTTCTATGTCTAAAGATGCATTTCAAGAAGTTAACAACGTGATAGCAAGTAATTTCCGAGTCTAAAAACTGAAGGCGCAACATGGAGGGGCGGCACTGTCTGACACCCCACGATTTTAACAATGATAGTAACCAAAGTTTGCAATGATCATTATCAAATTTGCAAAACGGGACTATGTGTATGGTGGACTGCACTGATTTGTCATCGCAGGGACAGAGGCCTAGAATTGGGTCCCAAGCATTCATCGTAGGGAAAGCTACTAACCGATGAAATAGGTTTAATCTGAATCTGGTCAGTAGAAATCGGTCGAAAATACCTATTTCAAGCGTTAAATAAGGCTGGATGGTAAGGGTAGTCTGGACCATGATAGCGTGATGGACAGAGGGTTTCCCTATTTCGCTGGCGAGCCTTAAGCTATCTAAATGGCTCAAGGTCATATCTTTCAGCTCTTTCTTAGATATCTTACTGATCTTTGCCGGTGTGGAATAGAAAGTCTCTAGGCCTAGGTCAGTGAGAAAGTTTCCGATGTATGCAAGCCATCTTATTTTTAGTGAATGGTCTAGTGCCATAGAGTCAGCCACGATCCCCTTGGTTAACGTATTTTTATTAGAGGTCCAGATGCGTCGCCATAATAGCAACGGTTGGATTTTTGCCAGGTCCTCTATATGTGGTATGCCTAGTTCTGCGTGGCACGCGTATGTTGAGGATCGTTTCGGTGCTACAAGGAGAAACCTTAAAAATGAGTTTTCTGCAACCTGTAAAGCAGTAACATCCACGTGCCCCCAGACACCGGCCCCATACAGTGCAGTTGTCTGGCATTTAGCACTTTAGAATTTTAATAATTCCAGGGGCGACCGTTTGCCCAGTTTTTGTGAGAAGGACATCAGGGCTGCTATGGCTCTCTTAAAACAGTGTTTCCTGGCTTCGACTGCCGCTTTCCAGGACAGTTTGTCGTCGATCGTGATGCCTAGATAGGGGTAGTGGGCCGTCACTTCTATTTTTTGATTTTTAAGCAATAGGTCCTTGGGCCATTTTCTCCCTGTACCTGCCATCATTACAAAGGTCTTCTTAATGTTAATGTGGAGGTCAAGACTACCCATGAAGGCCGAGTATCTGGAAAGTGCCTTCTGTAGTTCACGCGGGGTCCGTGCCAGTAGGACGGAATCGTCTGCCTAGAGCAGAGTGGGAATCGGGCGTTGTTTTGCTTGTGGGAGGTCCTGGGCACCCCTCAGAAGCTCCACCTCCAAGCTGTTTGTGTAGAGGGAGAATAAAAAGGGGGCCAGGACACAACCTTGCCTGACTCCACGCTCTACTCCAAAAGATGCCGACAGCTCGCCCTTTGCACCAAAACGGACTCTCACGGAGGCCTTAGAATATAATTCCCTCAGAAAGTCTAAGAGTGGGGGATCCACCCCCATTTGTGACAGTACGGACCATAGCTTTGTGTGGGAGACGCAATTGAAGGCTGCGGACAGGTCCACATACACCATGTAGAGTCTGTCCTGCTTTGCGTGGATATATTTCCCTATGATCATGGATAGGTTTAGGGCCTGTTCTACTGTCCCGAAGCCTTCCCGGAAACCAAATTGCAAATCGGACAGGCTGCCCCTTTCCTCCGCCCACTGCTGGAGTCGCTCGAGGATGACCCTGCCAGCTACCTTGCCCAGCGAATCCAGTAATGAAATCGGGCAGTAGCAGGCAGGGTCCTGGCGGTCTCCCTTTTTGAAGATCGGGACCATAACGGACTTAGTCCAAGACTCCAGAAGCCCCTTTTTTGCAGCTGCCGTACATACTCTGGTGAGTATGGGGGCCCAGAGATCTGTGTTATGTTTAAAAAAGTCCGCTGGAACACCATCAGGCCCTGGAGCTTTTCCATTTTTGCTTGATTTTAGGGCCAGTAGGACCTCGGAAATGTCAAACTCTATGGAAATAGGGTATGCCACAGCTGCGGGAGTTTCATCATCGCTTTCTAAGTATGTTTTTCTTTTTTGGAAGATTTTAGAAAAGTGAGATACCCACACGGCCTCTTCTATAGCGACTTCGATTTTTGGAGTATTATCATCAGCCAGAAAAGGGGATCTTACTACTCTCCAAAAGGCCTCGCTGTTTTTAGCAAGGGCACTTTTGTGTAGTTCGTCCCACAAGGCCTGTTTTAATTCGGCCTTTCTCTGGTTCCGCGCAGAGAGGTATTCTTTTCTAAGTGTGGCAATTAGCTGAGGATCTCTATCATCTTTATTCAGTGCCACTTTTAATTTGGAATGAGCCAGTGTGCAGTCATGGTTAAACCATCCTTTCTTGTTCGAGGTTTGGGCTGTTGGTTTCACTGTGAGAAGGGTCTTAATTTTGTCTAAGATCATAGAGAAATTGCTTAAGACTTCCTCATCTGTGACCGTTAGATCTAAGCATTTTATAATGTGGGGGTAGATGGATTTAATCAGCTCTTCGGTGATTTGACCAGGATTTATCTTCCCCCATTTTAAGGTGTACCCGTTTAGCTGTCCCAGGTGTAATTTATTCTGACTCAGGGCTTTTACTATCATTAGGGGAAGGGATTGTTGATGAGTTAGGTTCAGTTCCAATTTAAGGGCCGAGTGCTCACTTAGTGCGTTAGGTAGAACTTCAAAACGCTTGGCTCTATTCAACAGTCCAGCCGATAGTAAGATAGTCGACCATTGAGTAATGACCCCTCCCCACGTAAGTTGGCTCTAGCTGGTTGATATTACCATTCAGACTGTTAGCTATTTGAAGGTCCAAGTCTGATAGCAAATCATTCATCGTAGTACCCAGTTTAGTGTGACATAAATGGGTAAGGGGGTTACCCTTCTCAGTCACCATCCCAGCGCAATTTTTTCCAGAGTGGGTGCAGTGATGTAGGTTGAAATCCCCCCCCCTCCCATAGGAAGAAAAAGGTACCCTTGCCGCCTTTAGCCTGTCTTAAATTGGAGAGTTTCTCATTAAGGTTGGATACCACCCTCAGAAACTGTCCTTCCTCCAGATTATTGTAGAAATTGATAAGGAAGACTGTCTCGTTTTTGTTTTGGGTAGGGAGAGGGAAAGAAGCTGGAAATTAACATCCAGTTCAACAGTAGTTATTTTTATTTGCTGGATGGTATTTGCTATGTAAATGTTTAGTCCCCCCTTTGGCCTGCCCATAGTCCCCATCAATGCTGGGGAGAAATACGTCCTGAATCCCAGAAGGTGGAGTTCCGTCAGTGACCATGTCTCCTGAAGGCAGACAATTTGTTGTCTACCTACGAGGCTCATGGCACTCCCATCTTCGATCTTTGGGCGAAGTCCAGCGATGTTCCAAAAAACGATGCCCAAGACTTGGGGGGTTCCCCTTGGGAGCATCACCAGTGTGTGGTACAGAAGGAATATCCGGCTCCACTGACTTTGACCTCAGGGGGTCTTCTGCCAGTGATGGTCAATCAACTGATTCTAGACCACTGTACCTGTTCATCGTTGGTATTCCATTCCAGCCCTCCCAGCATGGTGGCTCTCTATAGTTACCTCTCTGGCGTTGTCCTCCCCACTCTTCCCTTTCTCTACCCCGATGTCGAGGTCCCACTGTGTACCAGGGTCCATCGTAAAGGGAACCGTCTCGAAATCTGGGGGGGTAGAAGAAAGAAAGGCGCTTTGTTCCTATCCCGCCGTTTAAGCTCGAATCTTCCCCCGAGCAGATATGGTCAACTACTCTGGGGTCTTCAAAGGTAATTAAGACCCAGTCACCCTGTATTGTTTTTCTGCCATGACCAACCCAAGGGGCCCTTCTAACCATCAGAATCCTAGTTGAACAGTAGGCCGGAGGTGGGCGGTTCATACTAAGCCAGTGTTGGATCTTGTTCCTTAGTGACCAATTTGGTTCGGAGTTTTGATCCATCAGTTCTGGAACGCCAGTCATGATGACAACAAAGGGACTCGCTTCTGGCGGGAGGTTTACATGAAATCTTCC
Organism: Lissotriton helveticus; assembly: GCF_964261635.1. Lineage (NCBI taxonomy): Eukaryota > Metazoa > Chordata > Amphibia > Caudata > Salamandridae > Lissotriton > Lissotriton helveticus. Next base: position 1,710,897,443 of record NC_136067.1, read on the forward strand.
GTCAGACGGTTCTCTCTCCCTCCCTCTGTTCAATTGTGTTGATTGTATTTTTGGGCCTGTGTTGTTATGTTCACGATTAGTGTTAGTGATGGTGTTTGGAGGGTTTGATGATGGCTTCTCTATTGTCTTGTTTTTGGCCACTGTGGTTTGGGTAGGTTAGGCTGCTACCCCTGGGAGGGTCGGTTTTTTGATTTGGGCAGTGGGGGTAGAGCAGGAGTGCTTGCCTACCGCGACTTTTTGTACCCCCTGGTTTGGGTTGGGTTTTATCAGGGCTGAAAGTTCGGCTAGTGCTTTTTCTATCTTGGACAATCTGACTTGTAATGGTGTGAGGGTTTGCTTTATTTTTGATAGCAGTTGGGTGTTGCAGTTATCGTCTGCCTCCTGGCTTGATGGTGCGTTGGTTGCAGTTTCTAAACTAATAGAGGGCGGGGTGTCATGTGGTGTATGATGTATCATCACCGTATGCGTATCCCGATCTTCTATCAAGGGGGTACTGGGGGGCTTCTCTACTGTCTCGGTATGAAGTTTGGAAGTTTTTTTTGTTTTTTTGTTTATTGGGCCTGCAGGTTTCTTTTTCCTTATTGCTCCCTCTCTCCTCCCTCTTGACTGCCTTATCTCTTCAGGGGTGGTTTGGGGCACTAGATCTGGAGTCTTTTCTAGATCTAAGATTGATTGTGTTTCAGAGAGCTGTGAGACCGATAGGTCAACTGTGTTAGGTTAGCTCTGCCTTTGACCCCCGCCTTCACTCCGTCTTAAATCCCTACGGGGATCCGGCGTTCTTACATTGGCCAGGTGACCCAAGGAGGATCTTTTAGCGTTTGCTAAGTCTTGGGATACTCTACGCTCCATGAGGGAGATGCTCTGATCTATAAACGAATTAGCCCTAGTGATGAAGCTATCTATGGGACCTATACGTTGCCCTTTCTTTGCAGCAGTTTTGCTTCGGCTTCCTCGTGTGGACATAATGCAATTTAAAAGATGTCAAACAGTAGGATAACGTATGTAAGCAATGAAAATATAGGGGTTCCTAGTAGTTGTTAGGGGAAGTAAAAGGTACAGAAGCAATTCGAAAGATAGTCCTGGGTGATAACAGTTTTTTAGGGGGGTGGCCCAGCCCGGTCCTAAGCGGTCTCTAACGGGCTACAACGGGCCCGCCCTTGGCCCGGGCTTCACCCGGCGCCATCCCGCGCGCGTACCGCGTGCGCGGTGAGGGTGTGTCTTTATGTAGGAAGGGCTGGGGGCGGGAAGAGTCACAGGTGCGCCTGGTGGGCTCCGCGCACAGACCTCTGGGACTCGCAGTCCCGCACCCTCACAGCCGAGTCTCCTCCCCGGTGAAAAAACAGCAAGTCCAGGCTGGTCGGGTCCTCCAATGTCCTCCACACAGCAGGGAAGAGAGTTTGGCTCCAAGAACAGCTACGAGCGGCACCCCAACAGCACAAACATCTAAAGCCCAACTCTGTCCAAAATGTGAAGCAACAGGCTAGTCGAGGAAAGGGATCGGAGAAAGCCAATCGTCGGCTCCACAGCCAACCAACATTTTTAGAATTCTGTATGGTAGAACTATCTAAAAGTGGGTTCAGCAGGATATTACAGTCTCCCCCAATTATTATCGGATTTGTCACCTCCACTAAGTTCCATTCCAGGTTTATTATATATTGATCATCGAGGTTTGGCCCATAAAAACTGAGTCTCGCATCTCAGAGCTGCCATAACCCACCTACCAGAACTATCTGTTTTTGAAGACATCACCTCCACCCCAGCTCCCCTCCTTATCAAGATGGCAAAACCCCTACTGTGCACTGTCTGCTCTGAGACAACGTACCTATCTATCCAACTAAATTTAGAGAAGAGAGCTCAACTCTCACAGGGTATTAAATGGGTCTCTTGCAATATAATGATGTGAGCTAGGCTAGCCTCTAAGTATCTCTAAATCAATTTCTGATGTCTTTTTAAGTCTAAGGCCATTCACATTCCACAATATGAATGAGATCTCCCTGCTATTGCCCATCCTCTTTGAGGGGACTTGGGGCCTATATTTAGATAGCCTATAATTAGGCAAGCGACAGACCCTATTTGGAAGGGGGAAATTGAGGACTTGTTTTTTAGTTCACTGCTCTCCACACTGTGCCCTACCCCACCCGATTAACCATCCATCCACCCACCCTGGCCAACCTTGGGCACCCTCACATTGCTGACAGGTATGGAGGGCCTGATGAGCTTCCCCACAGGGGATAGGATGAATTCAAATTAGCATAGCTTTGGTGGGATCCCATTTTATTCCCCCCCCCAGCATACTTTGTCTTAATTAGAATTCAGGAGCCTACCCCTTTTTAATGAGTTGAATTAGGGCCTTTGCTTCATCAACAATATGAAAATTGTGCATTTGATTGTTCCACATAACCTGGAGCATTGCCTGGAATTTCAACTGAGCTTTTGCCTCTAACTGATGGAGTTCCTCCATCCTTTACCCTAGTTCCCACTGCTTCTGGTCTGTTGCCTGACATACGTCAGATCTGAGCACAAGGGAATAGGAACCGAACGTGAAGAGGCCATTCCTTAAAGCTGTACTCAGTATTGCCTCTTCCACTGAATATGAAAGGAAGTTCACAAAAATGTTCCTTGGCTTCTGACTTTGTGTATTACTTTTAACTCCTTCGATACTCATGACGGAATGGTTCCGTCATGAGCATCGGTGCTCCTGTGCTCATGAAGGAACCATTCCGTCATGAGGACAGGGGCAGAAAAACCCCTCTGCTGTAAACAGCAGAGGGATTTCTATTTTTTTTTTGTGCCTTGGGAGTTGAAGAAAAGCTTCCCCAACCTCCTGATGCCCTCTCCTGGTTTTGAGTGTAATGACGATCGCGCGCATGGCGTGCTGTCGTCATTACATTGATAACGAAACTGAAACTCAGTTTCAGTGTTTCAATGCTCATGGGGCTATCTCAGCCCCCCGAGCACCGAAACACTTTGGAGAGGTATCGTTGGAAAGGGGAGAATCTCCCCTTTCCTTCCCTAGTGGATCCCTGCTTGAGGATCAACCCAGGAGGGTGATCCACCCACTAGTGCCAGGGAGGAGGGAGCGGCCCGTTGGGCAACGGCCTTTGCTCCCTCCATTGTGTTTTGGGCATACCAGTCTTTCTGTCTCCTCTTGGGGGCCAATGGGGGCAGTAGCCCCCAATCTGCCCCCCCCAAGGTGGGCAGAAAGCCCACTAGCGCCAGGGATTTTTTCTAAAAAATGTACTTAGGGTGTGGGCAAATAAAATTAGGGTGGGGGATGCCTAAAACGGGCATGTCAATTCCCCCCCCCCTGTGGTGTAGAAAATTTGTGTCAGCCCATTGATGCCACAACCTTCCCACACACAAATGTGTGGGAAAAGTGGGTTTCAGCTAAATCTGAGGTTTGCAGGGGATTCTGAGTAAGAAAACGTTGGGGGATCCACGCAAGCTATACCTCCCTGGAATACCCCGGGTGTCTAGTTTTCAGAAATGTGTGGGTGTGGTAGGTTTTCCTCGGTGGCCCCCGAGCACGGGGCTCAAAACCCAGGTAACCCCCTTGCAAAACCAGGTCATTTTGTGATAGGCAATTTTGATGTTGCCTCAATACGTTTTGGGCCCTTGCCTGCCTCGGGTACTTGGGCCTCCCACATGAGTGAGGCACCATTTTAATCAGGAGACCTGGTGGAATGCTGGATCGTAGGAAATTTGTGTCAGCCCAGTGATACCACAACTTTTCCACACAAAAATATATTGGAAAAGTGATTCTTTCAGCTAAATGTGAGGTTTGCAGGCGATTCTGGGTAAGAAAACGTTGGGGGATCTACACAAGCCATACCTCCCTGAAATCCCCCACATGTCTACTTTTCAGAAATGTGTGGGTGTGGTATTTTTCCCTAGCTGGACGCCGAGCATGGGACCAAAACCCCAGGTGACCCCCCCTTGCAAAACAAGGTAGTTTTGTGATAGGCAATTTTGATGTCGCCTCAACACGTTTTGGACCCTTGCCTGTCGCGGGTACCTGGGCCTCCCACATGAGTGAGGCACCATTTTTATCGGGAGACCTGGGGGAAGGCTAGGTGGTAGGAAATTTATGTCAACCCGGTGATGCCACAACTTTTCCACACAAAAATGTGTGGAAAAAGTGATAAATTTGAGCTTTGCAAGCGATTCTGGGTAAGAGAATGTTAGGGGATCCACACAAGCCATACCTCTCTATCATCCGCAGGGTGTCTAGTTTTTAAAAATGTATAGGTCTGCTAGATTTCCCTAGGTGCCGGAAGAGCTAGGGTTAAAAAATTACAGCTAGGCACTTTGCAAAAAAAGGGTTATTTTTCACTGTGAAAATGTGGTGTGTCCAACCTATGTTTTCGGCCGTTTCCTGTCGCAGGCACTAGGCCTACCCACACAAGCGAGGTACCAATTTTCTCTGAAGACTTTGGGGAATGTGTGGTGGGTGGAATTTTGTGGATCCACGCAGATTCCAGAAATTTCCACCACAGAAATATAACTATTAAACTTATAGAGAATGGACTAATACCAAGAGGTGGTACAGTCATATTCGTAATTGAGGCACACGAATATCGGCAGACAGAGGTATTCTATTCATGGATAAACTTTCCAGCAGCAAACGCTGTCACAAAAGAATTCCACTATTATAAAATAGAGGAACCTCCGGATGCGTACACTCCTTTCGAGGAGGTGGAAATCCCATTAAAATACCAAGAGCACCTGCTCTGGTTTAAAGGTGCCCTAAAACATAATGATCACATCACCAGGCTCGGTCCACTAGGTAGACCAGGAGCAACGTGGCCAGTTCTAGCCGGCTACACACCACATCCAGACATTGAAAAAATGTCTAAACCAGAACTTCTAGTCCAACTAAAAGTACTAATTAAAATACATAGACAATTAGTCCAATATGTAATGCGGACTTCAACAGTCCAACCAGCTATTAAAATTCCACAGCTGACCCCTCATCAGGGGAAGACAAATAAAATTACACCACAGAACATACAATCATGTCTAGGTAAAGTACCCATAAAACGGGAACAAATTCCATTCTGGTTAGCACAAAAATCACTCAAATAGAGGCAGTATTTCCAGATACTACCCCTACTGAGAAACACAGAATTCTGACTATCTGTCTTCCAATGGGGATCGCACCACATGTGGAGGACTGTCACACTTGGGGCACAGTCTTTGCTTCCATTTACACAAAAACACATGGTGTTCCGTCCATGGCGGTAATACCAGATGTGCTAAGACAGATTCAAAATGAATACGGTCCAGAACCTGCTTTAACTCTGGGTATGAAATTACTGAAAGACTTCAAGCAGGTCTCGGCTATATTACTAGCCAACATAAAAGGGGAAGCGGCATCTGTAGCGATCCGCCAGAAGTTGAAAGAAACAGATATAGCAGAATAACCATTTGAACTTGCCAGAATCATAGAGAAATCTTATGAAGAACTAGGAAGAGATAGTTTGGGTGGGAAACCAGTGAAACCACAACTAACTGAAAATCCTGAAAAGGTATTTATTAAAAATAATCTTAACACTCCAAAAAAGAGCTGGGATGGAAATAAACAATCCACTCCCAAAGAAAAAAGATTCCAGTCCAGAGGAAGGTCTCCTCGGCGGAGAGAAAAATCTCCGGACCAAGGACACAAGTCTCCCCAGAGGGAGCCCTCTGAGAAAAGATACAACCTTAGAAATAGGGATAATTTGAAGAAACCTGATAGATATCAAGATATTGATACACGTCCCTCTCGATCTTTTCAGACTTCCTCGCAGAAATCGGAAAGAAGAGGACGGTCAGAACACAGGAAAGAGCACGCCAAGTCCAAAGACAAGGAACCTGCTCATCAAAGTAAAAAATTACAATTTCCAAAAAAGAAGGTAGCCAGTATTAAAATAGTCAAACATGCCGAGGATCCTGAGGACACAGCTGAAAAACGGAGAGTGGGCTCAGACAATGCTAGACAGCGCAGCAGAAGTGAGCATAGCTCGCAAGATCCTGATGAATCATCTGGAGACAGTGGACACGAATGAATATATTCAGGTGGAAACTGCAGATACCAGAATTAGCAAACCTCATAAAATATACGAAATAACATTACATATAGAGGGAGATAAGACTAGGAAAATAAGGGGTCTATTTTGGGATAACCTCTCCAAAGGCTATGACATCCTTTTAGCTGAAAAAGATGGCCACCAGAGTTTGTCAGGGAGTGCCCTCATGGCGAAGAAATGATTATGCCTGCCTTCTCAAATCACATTCCAATTCATAGAAAATATACACTTGCAAGAAAGTGGGCAGTAGCCCAGGCTCCTGCATTATATAAAAATCATGTTGGATGGGATGAGGACTCACCTCCTCACAAAATCCAGTTAAAATCACAACCAACTGCACAGAGGCAGTACCCAATTAAGCAAGAAGCTAAAAAACAGGTCAGGGAGATCTTAGATCAACTTGAATACCAGGGGGTGATTGAAACTTGCACCTCACAAATGAACAATCCCTTGTTTCCTGTCTCCAAACCAGACGATTCATATCGACTAGTTTTAGACTACAGACACCTTAACTCATGTTGCAAAACTTTTGCAGTACAAAACTCACACAGTGCAGCATTAATGAATAACATAGTGCGCAAAAAATACAAAACAACATTAGACATCTCTAATGGTTTCTTTTGTCAAAACATAGCACCTGAAAGCAGATATTTGACCGTTTTCTCAATAAATGGCTCACAGAAAAATTTCTGTCGTTTGCCACAGGGGTTCAAGAACAGCCCAGGATTATTCTCAGCGAGAGTAACAGAGTTACTACAAACGTATGATGATGAGGCATTATCTTATGTCGATGACATCTATCTAACAGATGATGACTTGGATACTCACTTGAAATGAGTGAACACCATAATACTTGGGTTCGCAGCAGAGGGTTACAAATTCAACTTCAAAAAGTCAAGAATTGCCCATCTAACGGTCCTGTTTTTAGGATATGAATTATCAAGTGAAGGCAAAAGCCTGGCAGACAATTTCTTAGAGAAATGTGCTGTAATCCAAGCACCAAGAACGCTGAAAAACTTACAATCAATTCTAGGTTTCCTGAATTTCGTAAGAACTTACATTCTAAATTATGCAGAGAGGGTTAAACCTCTCTATGAGCTAATAAAACCAGATTTTAAAACAATCAATTGGACTCAAAAACACACAGAAATTTTGAGATCATTACAAACAGACATGTTAGCTAAAACAAAATTGCAAACACGTGATAACACAGGCAACCTTGTGATTCGAGTCATCCCAGGAAGATGCGGATTCACATACCTAACCTCTAATGAGGGAGAAACGGTACCAATAGCATACAAATCTCACTTGTACACAGAAGCTGAAAAAACATTCAGTATTAAGGAAAACATTGTTCATGCGGTTCAAACAGCTGTAGCAAAAGAAAGAGACCAAGCTGATGGCAGACAGATTACTGTTAGAACAACAGAATCAGCCTTTGAGGCATTAACAAGCCCATGTAATTTACCTACTGTGGCATTAAATCCAAAATGGATACAATGGGAAAATTATCTTGCTACAGACAGAGTGAAATACTATTTTGACCCAGAAATGAAAAAATTAAAAAATCTAGAATATGAAAGAGAATATCCTCTGCCTAGCGACATTCTGCCCATACAACTTTACGCCTGCGTAATATACACAAACAGTTATGCAGAACCCTCAGTTTGGGGAAAACAAGCCTACATCGCTACATGCGAGGTGGTCAAATGCCGGTGGCGCGGACGTAAATTAATGCCACTAGTAACGATGTCACAATCTGTAAAAGACAATTCAGGTCATCAAACTGAATTAATAGCTTTAAAAATGGCGCTGGATATTGCCGATCGCGAATTCCCGACACTAATAGTGTGCGATTCGCATTCCTGCGTCAAATCATACAACGAAAACTTGCAGAAATGGGTTGAAAACGGTTACATAGATGACACAGGTGCCACAATAAAGCAAAAATCGCTTTGGGAACAAGTAGTTCGTTTACAAAAAGAACTACAAAAGACTCACATGATACATACACTGAGTCATCAGCGTGATGGCGTTCACGTTTCAGGGAATTCATTGGCTGAGACAGCCACAGCGGAAGCAACTAAGTTGGCTTCCGTAGCTACAAAAAAGCGTTCAGGAAAATACATAGACGGGGAAACGATGCTGGCGGTAAAAACATCATCAAAAGGCGACTGTTCAGTGTTACCTATCAACTATCCCCTCAATTATACATACATAATCGATGCAAACTCCGTTCCTTTTGCTCGAATCCCTGGAGTGGGGGATAGGGTAATTCCAAACAGGAACAGGAGAGGCTTCTTAATACAAGAAGCACATATGGGATTAGGTTTAAGGCATCAGATGATCAAAGAATCTTTGACAGAATTAAAATCAGAATACTGGTGGCCGGGGATGAGCGTGGATAATCACAAATTTGCAAAAAATTGTGAAAACTGCAACAGAGATCGCAGTGGCGAACCGGCCGAAGTAGTGCCAGAACACATAATAGAAAGCATAAAGTGATCTATTCGCATGATTAAACAGGAAACATGCGTCCAAATGTATATTATTTAAGACTAAATTCACTTAAAAATATAGACCCCAGCTCTCGGCTGACGTCTGAACTGTTATAACAAGATTTGCGAGTCTATAGCGGCATAGACGCGATTGGCATGCTACATTCTGACCAGGGTCCTGCTTTTAGCTCTCGAGCTTATAAGGAGGCCATGACCAGCATGGGCATTGCATTGCGGGAATCTTATCACTTCCTTCCTGAGGGAAATGGGATGGTGGAAAGAAAAAACCGAGACATAGAGCAATCTATAACGGCAAAGGTATTAGGTTCGGGTGTTGGGTGGGTCAAACATTTAATAAGTGTCCAACGTAGTCTTAATAATCTGCCAAGAAATTCTCTAAAAGGTCTCAGTCCGTATGAACTATTGTTCGGGACTAGAATGCTAATCCAGGACCTCGATAGTCAAACTTCAGTGGTGAAAGAAAAAAGCTTTGATATCAAAGATCGTTTGGCTATTTTACAGGACTTAAATGAAAAAAGAAAAAACCTGAGCAACATAAAGTTGAAACAACAGCCAACGGCCACTGAAGAGAAACCACCTGTCCCAGCAAGGCCTGTCTGGATTCCAAAGATTGGGGATCTGGTCAGAGAGAAAATAGCGGTGAAGAAGGAATTTGGGCCTTCTTACAGAAAATCAGTACCTGTCTTAGCTGTCAACGGAACAAGATCAGTTGTACTACCGCCCCTTGCTGGTAAAAAGGAGAACCGAGTTGTATCCATCGACTTGGTTAAACCACAATCATGTGGCCAATAACAAGTAGTAGGCCAAGTGGACTCCCAAGAAGTAGCAGAACACCAAAGTTTGCTACAAATCAAGAGGTTCAAACTGAAAGACTAATCACATTTGATAAACCTACAGTGAATCAACAAGGACTATGCAACAAAGCCATGGAACTTAAGCCTCTTGAAACCCAAATTGTAATAATTCAACAAGAAACACCAGTCTACAATCATGTAGCCACAGACTATGCTAATGAAACAAAGAAAATTCCGAAAGCAAAAAGAAATCCAGAAGCAATTGAAACAATTGACAGAACTGCATCAGGCTATTTCATCAATTTCGATGATTTTTCTGAGGATCCGAGTGAACCTGAGGAACAGCCAATATCAGCAACAACTTTTAAAGACAAGGCAAAAAAACTCTTTCATCAACTAAAAGAGACCTATCTGATTTCCCCATGGATTGAATTTTGGGTGGTACTAGGTGTACTTTTCCTCCTGCTTTAGCTCATCATGGTACTATGCTTGGGACACTTCATTGAGGGAAAATATGTTACAATGGACACAGCAAGCCAGAAAATCAACTTGGTCCTAAAACCGCACAAGTCTTCACACATCGAAAAAAGAGAACTTTCTTCAGTAAACTTCACAGCCAATCCATTACCCGGTGGGGTAGCATGGGACAAAACTGATTACGAAATCTATGGCCCGGTCGAGCTCTTGAAGTATCCTCATCAATTCAAGGTTTCATTAAGTGACTTTGTAAAACCGAGCACATTTTCTGATGATTGGGACTTTGAAAGTATTAATGGTATGATGTCAGACCTAGTTATGTCAGCTAAAATTACTGAACATGATTATTTACAGGGTTCATCTAATTATGACCAGATGTACTGTTACAACCACTATGGTAATCATTATTTGCATAAATCTGCTCAACCTAGAAATGTTTTTAATTATAATCAATGGGAACATTGTGCAACTCCACCAAAAGGCAGTTCAAATACATTTTATGAGAAATGTTCTTACTTCTCAGGGTTTAACACAAGTAATGCAGAAACGTTTTATTTCAAACGGTTAAATAAGACAGGAATGAAAACCATGCTGACAAACACAAAATTAATCTATTCAGAAATTTCTTTTGATAAAAATGAATACATTTGGTTTTGATTTCTGGAACAATAATATTGAAACGAAAACCATCTGGGGTACTAAAGATTGGCAGGTCCAAGGTATAGCATCATTATTTAGAGCCTGCATGATCCCAGAACAAATTATATTTTTGAATGACACAATTCAACAAACAACCTGTCTTGGCCTAGCCAAAATTAAAGATTTAAACAAACCGTCTATTCCAAAGCCAACTCCTGATAGTAATAACACTACAGATGTTGAGATAGACGTATCCCATATTTTTAACCAAAACAGAACACATCCTGATTGGAAGAAATGGTTGATCTGGCCCACAGACACAAATAACTGTCAAGATAGATTCCTGAACAAAATACAGGGGTTAAAAATGTCCAGGCCAGACCCTAGATACTCCCAGCGACAACATCCAGGGATTGTAACAACATACAGTGTGGGTAAACTCTGCCTTGAATGGCTACGAACATCCACACTGGCAGAAATTAAGCAACACTTGACTTTACTTAAGGAAGGTGCTGACTTGCGTGATTTCATTATGGGACCGCGCAAACAGCGTCAAAAACGTTTCATAGCGGCCTCTATATATGCAGCTTACAACGAAGCTTGGAAAGTAACTCAAATTACGACAGCAGAGAGAATGCGGGAAATTGACCGTGTTAATTTGGAAAAATCACTTTCTGTTGTGGACAATGGGTTAATGACTCTGCCTTCCAGAATATATTCACTGGACAGCATTGTATCATCTGCAATCGATATAATAGAGCAAGACTTACTGATGTTACAACACGGTCAGTCTCAATTGCGTTCTATTGTACAGCTTGGCTGGACGTTACAAAATCTGCGTTCAGGCTACGTGCCTTGGCGTTTAATCAACACAACGTCATTATTCTCTATCTATAACCTTACTGATACGCAAATCAGCTTGGCACAAAAGGGAGCAGAATATACAATTCTGAGCATTGAAAAACTAGAGAGATTACCATTGACAATGTCAGAACGACCTGTCATTGAATGGATAATACACGGAATCATAACTATTCCGATAACAACTTTCCAATTTCGATACTGCCAAAAGTATATACAGGCAGGCCAGTATGAAAGGTTGGGTAAAGGATACATTAAGTCAACATGGAAATTACCTTACACACACACATGTTATAGTGAAAAAGGACAGAGTGTATTTCTTAGTGGTAATAATTGTGAAAAATCACTAAGTGGTATACTTCTGTGTCAGGGCATAAATTTGCATGGGGCCTGTGAGGGGACTTCAAATAACCTTTCATGTCACCAGCTTGGCACACCTGCAACTCGAATAGAGCCATTATTTAGACGGCTTTCTAACGGGAGCTACATTCTAATTGTGGATCACAGATGTTGTGGCCTAGTGCCAGGAAAAGCTTATCTAGTTAGTGTAAGTTCCATGGTCACTTGCTGTGAGCGAGTATTGTTTCCAAACGACACTCCAGACAGGGAGTGAAATATATGGCCCAGTTTGAATATCGCTTCTATTCGAATTGATACTTTAAGCAGAATGAAGACTGTGCGTCTACAGACGCCTGTTCACTTGACGTCATCAAAAGAAACGTATGATCTCCAAGTTGCAAGGACATCGACAGAGATACATGCATTATTATCAACAAATTGCCCCCTACACTTCGCAGAAATGCTAAACGAAATCTTAAACATTTCTGATACGAATGGTATCGCGAGTGTATTTAAGACCGTTTTTTCGGGACTATTAACACCCTTCAAAGCAGTCCTGGGTATTTTTCCTAATTTGTCCATTCTGTCTTTGGCGGACTTCCACTCCTGTTTGGACTCGTAGCAGGCATTTTATTTTTGCTTCTCCTGCTTCGTTATGGCAAGCCAAAGCGCGGACAAGACTCCAGCAACAATGGAAGAAACGATCCTAGCTATACGCTATCGGGACCGCATAACTAAAGTCCTTGGATTAGCCCGGCTAAGAGATCTGAATATGACCTGGTTTCTTTCATTCAGACCCATCTGGCAGAATTGTATCTTACCTGTGTTAAGATATTTGCTATGCGGAGAAGAATGCGTGTTAGACATCTGTCTTACACTACAATCAGAAGTACCATTAGATACAGATACTTTGCTCGGTCCAGTAAAGGCTCATGCATCGTGTTGTCCCCAGCGGTTACCCATCCGGATGACGGCATTCGTTGAGACTTCACCACTGCCATTAAAGGGTAGTGAAGTTCAAGATGAGAGCAGCATCAACCAGGTACGACCTTCTGTAAGCAATGCTGATCAAAACATCGTTGAAAGCAATCATGCTCAAGACTGCATGGTAGCGACATTTTCCAACTTGGTCGAACTTTCACCTGAGGCGGTAAACTGCTTTTTTGAAAGTCTGTCTGAAATCATGTTCTCGCCTGAACAGAAAGAATAAACTTTTAAACAAATGAGCACTCAGCGTACCCTGAACTCTGAATTTGGCCTTCAGCTTTTAAAAACAAAAGCTTCTGAAAAATTTGGAACTGTTTTTGACTTCTTCCCTTGAAAACGAAACTATTTTTCCCCGATTCCAAAATATTTACCTTTTTTTTTGGGCACTCATCCTCTGCTTAAAGTAGAACTATTCTTAGAGAACAGAGCTTCTATTTTTAGGAACTCTAGAGACAATATATTAAACTCAACCTCTAGCATATTTACAAAAAACTGTATTTATATGTGATGGAATGGTCTCGCACTTTTTTTCTGTATTAAGAGCCATTTCATGTGTAATTTTCGCAAATCCTTCATGCTGATATATATGTGCATTTTTTGAATGATTACACTGCTTGAAAGCATACAGTACCTATACTCATTTTTCGTGTATTTCGCATATACCATTTCGGATGCAAAATAATGTATTTTGGGGTGGATCGGTATACACATGCACTATTAGATATGTTTACTATTGCTTAGTGTAGTAATTATGGACATGAATTCGTGAAGTGGGTGTAGTGTGTTTTATCTAGGTACCTGAATCAATATCCTATTCTTTGCCCTTGTCCGGTTATAAATTAATAATATCCCTGCAAACGGCACAGAAACCCTTTTTCATAATACGGACATAGCGCATGCTGTCACATTAAGCAAGCCTATTCCTCCAGCCCCCTAGAAAAGCACACCGAGTTCTTAAACAAATCCAAACCTCCAGCTAACCTGGGAAATCCCCTCTGCTATTGTTTTGATTTCGTCCGAGAACTCCTGTAATACTGTAAGAACGAGCAGTTCTTAATGACATCTTTATTGACGTCTTATGTCCATCCTTACGTCAAACCCGGCACCTTTCAGGTATAAATATACCAACGCTGCCTTAAGCAACGACACGGTGGTGGTGAATCTGGAGCAGCGACTACTTGCCGAGAGCCCAGCTGATGAGAGCCCACGGACGCTGCCCCTCCCTTTTGACGCGCTGAGAGAGACGCTGTCTTTTCTCCTGCCGAGAAATGCAGCTTCCAGCGCTTCCAGCTTGCCCTTGCGGGTGAACTGGGATATCGAGTTCTGAGAGAGAGATACCAGCCCTCCTGCCTTCAAATCCCCAGGTACTGAACTGACTAAACCCTTACAGAGAATTCTTGAGTCAGATTCTTGGCAAACCAAACTTAACTTAAACTGCTACTTACTTACTCCTTCCCATGTATTAGGCTTAGGTCAGGTACACCGGGGTAGGCATAGTTAGAAGCACCAGTTGAGTACGATTAGTCAAATGTATATATGTATGTATCTATTTTATCCATTTTAAAGTATCATATGGCTAAGAAACCATATCAATGCTTTTACAGTATTATTTCATAATCCTGCTTTTACTGTATGCACTTTACTTAACTATAAGTATTGCAATTGTAGCAATTCATTTCTCTTGTATGAGAAAAGAGACTGATCAATAAATAACACCTTTTATTGAAAACGCCTGTCTCTTCTTTTCTCTGCAATCTGGTGAAACTAAGTACGCACATATTGACTGAGTAAAATAGCTGTGCTTTTGTTTTCACACGACTCTAGAGATACACTCTTAATCAGGGAGAGCAAAGTTGTCATGTTCTATGGTTGTCAGAAAATAAATCCCTTCTTGTCTATCCAGGGAGGTTAAACTACTCCTTGCTTATTCGAGAAAGTTTCTAGTGAACTCTGAGCTAGCTGGCAAAAACTTAAGTCTAATATCGTCAGTAAAAGACCTAGTTAACCTCTGTCCTATGTCTATAATACTGAAGATATTATTCCAATGCGCAGAGCCTATTGGGAATATAGGAACTACACTACAACATCCTATACAGGTGTAAGTGAGGCTGCGCCCAGCTCCTTCCTCCCATCCTGCCAGGATGGTCAATCAAGCCACACCTAAGCTCCCACTGTGTCTGTGGCTTTCTAGGAGGAATGCACAAAACCCAACTGTCACGCACCCCAGCCATGTGATGAAAGATAGGCAGCAGGCATCAAATGGCAAAAGTGAGTAAATGCCAACTTTTTTAAAGTAGCATTTTCAAAATTGTAATTCAAAATGCGACTTCACCATAAGTCAGGATTTTGGATTACGATTCCAGAGACACCTGACTTGGGGGTTTCATCTGTTCCAAGTTAGAAATCACACAATAATAAAATGTAATAAGGTAACCCCAATTATATCCTTTGGGAGAGATAGGCATTGTAGTAGTGAAAAACTACTTTGAGAGTGATTCACTAACAGGACACTTAAAACTCAAAAGGACATGTCCTGCCTTTTAAATACATTTCACCCTGTCCTCTGGGTTGTTTACGGCCTATCTTCGGGGTGACGTATACGTATAAAAAGTGAAGGTTTGTGCCTGGCAAAAGTTTTATTGTGCAAGGTTGACATTGCAGTGTAAATTGCCCACAGAGGCTCTGCAATGGCAGACCTGTGACATGGTTAAAGGACTACTTAAGTGGGTGGCACAATCAGTGCTGCAAACCACCAGTAGCATTTAATGTACAGCCCCTGGGTACAGGAGGTAGTACTTTACTGGGGACTTAAATTAAATATGCCAATTGGGGATGAACCAATACTCGCAAAAACAAAGAAAGTAAAGGAAAGACAAAGAGATAGTGCTCAGGAATCTTTTTTAATACACTCTTTCACTGTTTTGTTTGCACTGCACTTTAGAGATTATCTCAAATCATCGACTTTCCAGAACATAATCCCATTTGCTTCTTCCTTTTGTAAGAACCTCACAGAAGGATGCAACTCTCTTCTTGTTCTCTCTGATAATTAAAGAGAGGCAGTAGAGGGTTGTTTGGGACCCCAGGTGATGGCACTGGGCACATGATATTGTATTGATGGGATACCAATTATCCTGAGGTGATTCTGAGCACTATCTCTTTGTCTTTCCTTTGCTTTCTTTGTTTGACTGTACACTCAACATTATAGTGAGTCGTGATAGCCTCAAGATATATATCTAGAGGTATATGCTTAGCATTTGTTCCAGTCTTATGGGTTCTAGTTGTTTTTGTGAATATTGGAATTAGGGGAATTGAATCCTTATAAGACTTTAAACTTCCCTCAGACCCTTTTTAATTATATTTGTTCTTGCACAGCTGTTTGGCTGTGGGTCGTATATATACTTTTTATCTTTGATAAATCCTCCTGGATAATTGTATCCAGTGAGGCTATTTAGCTACAGCATTACACAATAGCTGTTATCTCTCCTTGCTACCATGGCAGAGCTCAGTGGCCTGGCATATGATGATGAAATGTATCAATCAATTTTGGACAACACACCCAGCATCCTAGATAGTTTTACAAACACGACACCATCACCGGAAGATGAGTGGTCTAAAGTTCTTTTTTAAAGAAATCCCACTCACATACCCTTATTCATGGGGCGATTATGGCAGAATATCTCTGGGAACATTGTGCTCCCTCTGGCCTAATCGTTACCAACAGCCCACGCCTTTTCCTTCAGGATAAGACGTTTCTAAAAGATTGGTCAATGATCGCGTGCCGATGTAAAAGCGATCGGCTCATTTTAAAAATCAGTACAGCCAAACGAATAGCGGATACTATACTAATAGAGATCCAAGTTTTGGAATCTCAAATCAAGACCACCATTTCAAGCACACTCTTAAAAAAAAAACAGGAAGAGTCAAACAAAACAAATAAAGATTTTAAAGACAACATACTTACAACTAAAATTGAAAAATTCCTAAAAGATCTTGAGAAGTTTAAGCTTGATATTGTTTATCCATACACGAGTGCGAACTACTCCCCTCCAGAATTTCATAAGCAAGGGAGAAGATATGGTTTGTCCTACTCAGGGTCTAGCTCAGGAGACAGTTCTAATGAGGGAGAAGCACACACAGGAGAGAGACAACAGTTTAGAGGGAGAACCCGAGGAAGATACAACAGGGGTAATTGGCGAGGAGGTCTAGCAATAGGTCAGTACCAGCAATGGTGGCCACCCACACCATGGGGTTTCCCACCTGCACATTGCTAACCCCCAATGCCACAATTCCAGGTACACCCACAAAACTTTCAAGACCAGCCTTTTTTAGGCTATGGTCCAGGAAGACCAAGAGGCAGGAGAAGAAGCAGTGCACAGGTCCATTGGAATCAGCCCACGACATCATACATGGGCACGAGGAGAAGAGCGGCCGAACATGCACGAATGCAGAACAAGCCTCGTAGTAAATCTGAGTCAGGGAGAACTCACTGAGGACGAAAACAAGGTTCTCAATCGAGGGCTGGGATTTGAAGAAACCAACCCGGGAGACAGTTTTAAGGTAAACTGTAAACTGGCTCCATTTTTTCGGAAAATTCGGCTCCATTATTTCTTCTGCGATAAAGACCAGATGCAATCCCCCAATCCCGAAAAAAACACGGGATTGAAGAAATGTTCAACCTTCACCCCTCCTATAACGAGTGTGCCTGCTAAAGTATTAGCATTTGAAAAAGCTGTCCAAGAGGAAATATCCACCTTCTCCTTAACAAGAAACAAAATTCTTTTTCACAACCTTCCTAAGAGAGAACAGCTGGTGATCCGCACCATGTCCGCGGACCGCACTATAACAATCAAACCAGCGGACAAAGGGACGCGGTGGTGATTCAGGATACATCAGCATATCGCGAAGAATGCCTGCGCCAATTGGCAGATGCTCGGTCTTACCGACCACTTATAGAAGATCCTACTGAACGATTACAGAAGACCATAACGAGACTAGTAGACAACAGCCTTTTATATGGATGGATTACGGAACAGGAAGCTTCCTTTTTACATACGAGCCATCCAGTTATGCCTTATTTCTACTGTCACCCAAAGATCCATAAAAGCCAGAGGCCACCACCTGGCAGGCCGATAATATCAGGCATTGGTTCACTTCTAGAACCATTGTCCACCTTTGTGGACCATTTTTTGCGACCCCTAGTCAGAACCATGCCGAAATTTCTACAGGATGCCAAGGATGTATTACACCTGTTGCCCGACATTGATTTCAATACAGAATTGGATTATCTAGTGTCATTCGACATGGAATCGCTCTATACGTCGATTCCACAAGACAAAACTTTGGATACCATCTTCCAGATACTTAGCAATATAGAATTGAATTTGAGAACTCCAGTTCCGTTCATTATGTCTCTGGCACAGATAGCCATGAAAGATAATTTTTTTAAATATGAGGAGACCATCTATCTTCAAGTGTCTGGCACTAGCATGGATAGTATTTTTGTGCCCAGCCTAGCAAACTTATATGTCCATGCTTTTGAGCAGGAACATGTCCTTACCGTGTCCAATCCATATTTTTCATCAATACGCTTATGGAAGCGTTATATTGATGATATTTTGGTGGTATGGAGAGGTACCTCAGAATCTGTCATGATTTTAAAAGACTGGCATAACAGCAGGAACAGGTTCCTGAAATTCACAGTGGAGGTGGACAAAGAGAGAATTGCTTTTCTTGATCTGTCCATTTTTCATACACAAGGACAACTACAGAGCGAACTCTATCGCAAACCCATGGCTCGTAATTCGCTGCTTTGCTTTGATAGCCATAATTGCAAACACAACAGTGATGGACAGAATGTGGATCAATGTCACACATTCACCCCAGTCCAAAGATCTGGGCCCAAATCCATCGTTTTTCCACTCCACACCACCCTGGGTTAGACAATGGCGATATGCAAATCAGCGCTGACCCTGTGCCCCATGGGAACAGTCCAGTCCGAACTACAAAAGCCATGTCCTTCCCAGAACGGAAACAAGCATCCGAGGACCGGCCCGGTTTCGAGGTAACACCTCTCATCAGCCCGGCTAGCTTGATTCCAGTGGTGTGGAGTGCCTGGGACTCACGTCTGAGCATCCCCAGTACACTTAGAGCGGTAATTGCAAACACAACAGTGATGGACAGAATGTGGATCAATGTCACACATTCACCCCAGTCCAAAGATCTGGGCCCAAATCCATCGTTTTTCCACTCCACACCACCCTGGGTTAGACAATGGCGATATGCAAATCAGCGCTGACCCTGTGCCCCATGGGAACAGTCCAGTCCGAACTACAAAAGCCATGTCCTTCCCAGAACGGAAACAAGCATCCGAGGACCGGCCCGGTTTCGAGGTAACACCTCTCATCAGCCCGGCTAGCTTGATTCCAGTGGTGTGGAGTGCCTGGGACTCACGTCTGAGCATCCCCAGTACACTTAGAGCGGTAATTGCAAACACAACAGTGATGGACAGAATGTGGATCAATGTCACACATTCACCCCAGTCCAAAGATCTGGGCCCAAATCCATCGTTTTTCCACTCCACACCACCCTGGGTTAGACAATGGCGATATGCAAATCAGCGCTGACCCTGTGCCCCATGGGAACAGTCCAGTCCGAACTACAAAAGCCATGTCCTTCCCAGAACGGAAACAAGCATCCGAGGACCGGCCCGGTTTCGAGGTAACACCTCTCATCAGCCCGGCTAGCTTGATTCCAGTGGTGTGGAGTGCCTGGGACTCACGTCTGAGCATCCCCAGTACACTTAGAGCGGTAATTGCAAACACAACAGTGATGGACAGAATGTGGATCAATGTCACACATTCACCCCAGTCCAAAGATCTGGGCCCAAATCCATCGTTTTTCCACTCCACACCACCCTGGGTTAGACAATGGCGATATGCAAATCAGCGCTGACCCTGTGCCCCATGGGAACAGTCCAGTCCGAACTACAAAAGCCATGTCCTTCCCAGAACGGAAACAAGCATCCGAGGACCGGCCCGGTTTCGAGGTAACACCTCTCATCAGCCCGGCTAGCTTGATTCCAGTGGTGTGGAGTGCCTGGGACTCACGTCTGAGCATCCCCAGTACACTTAGAGCGGTAATTGCAAACACAACAGTGATGGACAGAATGTGGATCAATGTCACACATTCACCCCAGTCCAAAGATCTGGGCCCAAATCCATCGTTTTTCCACTCCACACCACCCTGGGTTAGACAATGGCGATATGCAAATCAGCGCTGACCCTGTGCCCCATGGGAACAGTCCAGTCCGAACTACAAAAGCCATGTCCTTCCCAGAACGGAAACAAGCATCCGAGGACCGGCCCGGTTTCGAGGTAACACCTCTCATCAGCCCGGCTAGCTTGATTCCAGTGGTGTGGAGTGCCTGGGACTCACGTCTGAGCATCCCCAGTACACTTAGAGCGGTAATTGCAAACACAACAGTGATGGACAGAATGTGGATCAATGTCACACATTCACCCCAGTCCAAAGATCTGGGCCCAAATCCATCGTTTTTCCACTCCACACCACCCTGGGTTAGACAATGGCGATATGCAAATCAGCGCTGACCCTGTGCCCCATGGGAACAGTCCAGTCCGAACTACAAAAGCCATGTCCTTCCCAGAACGGAAACAAGCATCCGAGGACCGGCCCGGTTTCGAGGTAACACCTCTCATCAGCCCGGCTAGCTTGATTCCAGTGGTGTGGAGTGCCTGGGACTCACGTCTGAGCATCCCCAGTACACTTAGAGCGGTAATTGCAAACACAACAGTGATGGACAGAATGTGGATCAATGTCACACATTCACCCCAGTCCAAAGATCTGGGCCCAAATCCATCGTTTTTCCACTCCACACCACCCTGGGTTAGACAATGGCGATATGCAAATCAGCGCTGACCCTGTGCCCCATGGGAACAGTCCAGTCCGAACTACAAAAGCCATGTCCTTCCCAGAACGGAAACAAGCATCCGAGGACCGGCCCGGTTTCGAGGTAACACCTCTCATCAGCCCGGCTAGCTTGATTCCAGTGGTGTGGAGTGCCTGGGACTCACGTCTGAGCATCCCCAGTACACTTAGAGCGGTAATTGCAAACACAACAGTGATGGACAGAATGTGGATCAATGTCACACATTCACCCCAGTCCAAAGATCTGGGCCCAAATCCATCGTTTTTCCACTCCACACCACCCTGGGTTAGACAATGGCGATATGCAAATCAGCGCTGACCCTGTGCCCCATGGGAACAGTCCAGTCCGAACTACAAAAGCCATGTCCTTCCCAGAACGGAAACAAGCATCCGAGGACCGGCCCGGTTTCGAGGTAACACCTCTCATCAGCCCGGCTAGCTTGATTCCAGTGGTGTGGAGTGCCTGGGTCTCACGTCTGAGCATCCCCAGTACACTTAGAGCGGTAATTGCAAACACAACAGTGATGGACAGAATGTGGATCAATGTCACACATTCACCCCAGTCCAAAGATCTGGGCCCAAATCCATCGTTTTTCCACTCCACACCACCCTGGGTTAGACAATGGCGATATGCAAATCAGCGCTGACCCTGTGCCCCATGGGAACAGTCCAGTCCGAACTACAAAAGCCATGTCCTTCCCAGAACGGAAACAAGCATCCGAGGACCGGCCCGGTTTCGAGGTAACACCTCTCATCAGCCCGGCTAGCTTGATTCCAGTGGTGTGGAGTGCCTGGGACTCACGTCTGAGCATCCCCAGTACACTTAGAGCGGTAATTGCAAACACAACAGTGATGGACAGAATGTGGATCAATGTCACACATTCACCCCAGTCCAAAGATCTGGGCCCAAATCCATCGTTTTTCCACTCCACACCACCCTGGGTTAGACAATGGCGATATGCAAATCAGCGCTGACCCTGTGCCCCATGGGAACAGTCCAGTCCGAACTACAAAAGCCATGTCCTTCCCAGAACGGAAACAAGCATCCGAGGACCGGCCCGGTTTCGAGGTAACACCTCTCATCAGCCCGGCTAGCTTGATTCCAGTGGTGTGGAGTGCCTGGGACTCACGTCTGAGCATCCCCAGTACACTTAGAGCGGTAATTGCAAACACAACAGTGATGGACAGAATGTGGATCAATGTCACACATTCACCCCAGTCCAAAGATCTGGGCCCAAATCCATCGTTTTTCCACTCCACACCACCCTGGGTTAGACAATGGCGATATGCAAATCAGCGCTGACCCTGTGCCCCATGGGAACAGTCCAGTCCGAACTACAAAAGCCATGTCCTTCCCAGAACGGAAACAAGCATCCGAGGACCGGCCCGGTTTCGAGGTAACACCTCTCATCAGCCCGGCTAGCTTGATTCCAGTGGTGTGGAGTGCCTGGGACTCACGTCTGAGCATCCCCAGTACACTTAGAGCGGTAATTGCAAACACAACAGTGATGGACAGAATGTGGATCAATGTCACACATTCACCCCAGTCCAAAGATCTGGGCCCAAATCCATCGTTTTTCCACTCCACACCACCCTGGGTTAGACAATGGCGATATGCAAATCAGCGCTGACCCTGTGCCCCATGGGAACAGTCCAGTCCGAACTACAAAAGCCATGTCCTTCCCAGAACGGAAACAAGCATCCGAGGACCGGCCCGGTTTCGAGGTAACACCTCTCATCAGCCTGGCTAGCTTGATTCCAGTGGTGTGGAGTGCCTGGGACTCACGTCTGAGCATCCCCAGTACACTTAGAGCGGTAATTGCAAACACAACAGTGATGGACAGAATGTGGATCAATGTCACACATTCACCCCAGTCCAAAGATCTGGGCCCAAATCCATCGTTTTTCCACTCCACACCACCCTGGGTTAGACAATGGCGATATGCAAATCAGCGCTGACCCTGTGCCCCATGGGAACAGTCCAGTCCGAACTACAAAAGCCATGTCCTTCCCAGAACGGAAACAAGCATCCGAGGACCGGCCCGGTTTCGAGGTAACACCTCTCATCAGCCCGGCTAGCTTGATTCCAGTGGTGTGGAGTGCCTGGGACTCACGTCTGAGCATCCCCAGTACACTTAGAGCGGTAATTGCAAACACAACAGTGATGGACAGAATGTGGATCAATGTCACACATTCACCCCAGTCCAAAGATCTGGGCCCAAATCCATCGTTTTTCCACTCCACACCACCCTGGGTTAGACAATGGCGATATGCAAATCAGCGCTGACCCTGTGCCCCATGGGAACAGTCCAGTCCGAACTACAAAAGCCATGTCCTTCCCAGAACGGAAACAAGCATCCGAGGACCGGCCCGGTTTCGAGGTAACACCTCTCATCAGCCCGGCTAGCTTGATTCCAGTGGTGTGGAGTGCCTGGGACTCACGTCTGAGCATCCCCAGTACACTTAGAGCGGTAATTGCAAACACAACAGTGATGGACAGAATGTGGATCAATGTCACACATTCACCCCAGTCCAAAGATCTGGGCCCAAATCCATCGTTTTTCCACTCCACACCACCCTGGGTTAGACAATGGCGATATGCAAATCAGCGCTGACCCTGTGCCCCATGGGAACAGTCCAGTCCGAACTACAAAAGCCATGTCCTTCCCAGAACGGAAACAAGCATCCGAGGACCGGCCCGGTTTCGAGGTAACACCTCTCATCAGCCCGGCTAGCTTGATTCCAGTGGTGTGGAGTGCCTGGGACTCACGTCTGAGCATCCCCAGTACACTTAGAGCGGTAATTGCAAACACAACAGTGATGGACAGAATGTGGATCAATGTCACACATTCACCCCAGTCCAAAGATCTGGGCCCAAATCCATCGTTTTTCCACTCCACACCACCCTGGGTTAGACAATGGCGATATGCAAATCAGCGCTGACCCTGTGCCCCATGGGAACAGTCCAGTCCGAACTACAAAAGCCATGTCCTTCCCAGAACGGAAACAAGCATCCGAGGACCGGCCCGGTTTCGAGGTAACACCTCTCATCAGCCCGGCTAGCTTGATTCCAGTGGTGTGGAGTGCCTGGGACTCACGTCTGAGCATCCCCAGTACACTTAGAGCGGTAATTGCAAACACAACAGTGATGGACAGAATGTGGATCAATGTCACACATTCACCCCAGTCCAAAGATCTGGGCCCAAATCCATCGTTTTTCCACTCCACACCACCCTGGGTTAGACAATGGCGGTATGCAAATCAGCGCTGACCCTGTGCCCCATGGGAACAGTCCAGTCCGAACTACAAAAGCCATGTCCTTCCCAGAACGGAAACAAGCATCCGAGGACCTTTGATAGCCAGCATCCTAATTCGCTCCTGGAGAACCTGCCCTACGGGCAATTTCTACGTGTGCGGAGAAATTGCTCCACTATGGAGAAATATGAAGAACACTCAAAGATTATGAAACATCAGTTGGAAGAAAAGAAATACCCAAAAGGTCTGGTCAGAAAAGCTAAAAAACGAACCCAGAATAACAACAGGGAAGCAATCATTGAGGTACCAACACCTAAACCCCCTCTGGGCCGCTTGTCATTTGTACATACCTTCAGTGCACTCACAAACAACATTCAGAAGAGCGTCAGGAATCACTGGCGCATTCTGAATAGTTGTACAGATAAGATACCTCTACCATTGTTTGCTCTAAAGAGAAGCACTAACTTAAAAGACAGACTTGTACATACTAGGCCATTGAGTTTGAAACAAGATCCAGATACAACTCTATGGAACCTGCCTAAAGTTCAAGGTCATTTCCCATGTGGATCTTGTGGGGTATGTGCCCAAACTAAGCAGTCCAAATCTGTTGACATAGGAAGTAGGAAACCCTGGGAGCAGAGTTTTTTCAGTAAATGCAAAGTGATAACCTGGTCTACTTAATTACATGCCAGTGTAACAACAAATATGTAGGCATGGCCACGAGAAAAGTAAAGCTCTGGATGATGGAACACAAGAGCACCTTCAGGTGTAAGAAAACAGTGACCAAACTTACTAGACATTTTTTGGAAAAAAGTCACAAACCAGATAAATTTGAATGGACCGTATTAGAGAAAACTTTGATTCCATCGCATTGCAGTGATGTTGCGAGTTTGTTATTCCAACGTGAACAAAGATGGGTTTTTAAACTAGCAAGGGACGTAATGGGTTTCAACGATGCCATTCCATGGATGGCACTTTCAAATAGATGAAATATCACCCACTATTGAAATAACTCATATACGACATAATATAAACCTGGATAACGTATCATGACTGACACAGTGGACTCTCTGTCGAGAGTAGCCCAATGATATATGTTCTGTGCGGACAATAACAATAGGATTCTAACAATATACAAGATATTGATAATATTGGAACAATATACAGAATGGTGTCTGCACAAAATATCCAGAGTGCTTAACTCTTTATCTAAACAGTTGGTTGCTTACTGATTATATATTTGAAATAAGCATATGTGGATGGATGCATCTTACACTGTTATAGTTGTGAAAATCCTATATATTTGAGTAACAATGTGCGTAAATATATATGACTACCGATTGAGAATACGATACACAACAGTAACAACTACATTAGTTTGCGATACTGTAGTTATCGAAAGATGGGTACATGAGACGACACAAGCAAGTGCCTATTACTCAAACAATTTTGACATGTAGCACTAAACCATTCTACAAGTAGGGGCCTCAATGAGAAGAAATGGTTGGAATCCAATGAATAAGTTTTCATCTTCATTGTGAGTCTCCACAAGGAAATTGTGATTGATGTATACATAGACCCCCAAACATTGAATACACTAAAGGATAATGGCTGATTTGAGATTCCAGAAACGTTGGTTTTATAAAGCGAATATGTTCGCGCAATTCGTTTTGTCTATATCACTATATTTGTACTAGCATGAACTACAACTCCCATCGGGATAACAACACCCGAGTAGTTCTGACGATGACGTCATCGGGACGCGACCAACGCACGTCAATGAGACGCATTGTCAGTCTTTATGATAAAAATGGTGGCTCGCTGTCCGTTCGATACCTCCACTCCAGCCAAGTACCCATTTGGGAGGTACCGACAGACAGGTAGGCATAAGACATTCGCCTTTCTTTGCTAGCGATTTTTAGCTTATTAGCTTGATCCCCGCAAGGTTGTGATATGCTTTTATGTTTGCTGGGACGCAGGGGTTTGTGATGGCTATGTGGAACGCGAAATGAGCTCACCCTCGCTACAATAATGAGCACTTTAGCAGCCTTTTCGATACAAAATTGAGCCAAGGTTCCCTGC
Source organism: Lissotriton helveticus (assembly GCF_964261635.1). Taxonomy (NCBI): domain Eukaryota; kingdom Metazoa; phylum Chordata; class Amphibia; order Caudata; family Salamandridae; genus Lissotriton; species Lissotriton helveticus. The sequence goes on from NC_136067.1 coordinate 1,710,923,408, forward strand.
CTTTAACTACTTAGTCACCGGCACTCGGAACGAGTGTATCCACAAAGAGAAGGGAGCGGGCCGAATTTCTCTACCTACAGTCTCCGGTGGTAATTTTTAATTTTTTTTATTTTCGATCTTTTAAAAAGCAGTAAAAGATATACTTTAAAAGTTTAAAAGTCTATTGTTTGTGCATACATTTGTCTAGAAGCAGAATATAAAGATCATTATTCTGTGTTTAACGATTTGAGGTAAACATACGAACTAAGAATGGGCACAAATGAGGGCACGAGAGTGTATGAACCATCAACGATTCAGGATTTATATTTATATAGACACATTTGAATAGCGGTTTCCATATGTATGGGCCTTCAGCTAATACCAGACAATACATGCATGGAATGACAATAACATACTGAACAACCCTTAGTGATGGTTACTTCAAGTTCCTTTAAATTTGGGATAGGATAATAATTACTTACTGATGGACTTCATCAGTAGATACAAGGTACACGTAAGCTCAATTTTCATCTTACCTGTGATGGTAGCGAGTTTTTCAATGGCAGACTCGGTTTTGCTGTGGTTCTTTTAAATGTTGTTTGATGATCAGAGGATATCAAGGCTGTTTCCACAAACAATTGTTGTTGGATTTTTTTCCCTTGTAGAGCGGGCATCTAATATAACTTGAGCTGGTGCCGAGTGAGGTGAGGCTTACCCCTTGTTCAGCAATGGTAAGCTTTTTTGTTAATAAAGATATTGGTAAAGTAAATAACATTAAGGTATAATAACTTTAGAAAGCATTGGCATACAAAGAGTTGTTATATTCACCCTTTTTTTCCCGTAGATGCAGCTTAGTCATCATGCTGACATCAAGGGTCAGAACACAAATACAATAGCAGTAATACTGTACGTATGATTTTTTCTCGTCTTATAGTGATTGCAGTGACAAAAATATGTGTAGGTCCTGAAGAAAGCCAGGAAGATCATTTACATCTGGCTGAAACATGTCGACCGTGGGAACAGTGACTAATTCCTAACTGTTCCATCATTGTTTTTTCACTTTTCACATTGATTTTAATAGGAAAACATATGAGATACTGCAAAGAAGGGTAGTACACTATCTCTATGGTTTATCCTTTTTAATACACTCTTTCACTGTTTTGTTTGCACTGCAGAGATTATCTCAATCACCGACTTTCCAGAACATAATCCCATTTTTTTCTTCCTTTTGTAAGAATCTCACAGAAGGATGCAACTCTCTTCTTGTTCTCTCTGATAATTAAAGAGAGGCAGTAGAGGGTTGTTTAGGACCCCAGATGATGACACTGGGCACATGATTGTGTATTAATGGGATACCAATTATCCTGAGGTGATTCTGAGCACTATCTCTTTGTCTTTCCTTTGCTTTCTTTGTTTGACTGTACACTCAACATTATAGTGAGTCGTGATAGCCTCAAGATGTATATCTAGAGGTATATGCTTAGCATTTGTTCCAGTCTTATGGGTTCTAGTTGTTTTTGCGAACATTGGAATTATGGGGATTGAATCCTTATAAGACTTTAGACTTGCCTCAGACCCTTTTTCATTATAGATGAACCAATGTTACTATGTTTAGGGGAGAGACATAAGCACTTTAACACTGGTTAGCAGTCGTACAATGCATAGAGACCTCATTTCAGCACAAATGAGGTCAGAAACGTGGAGAAGGAAGGAAAAAGGTTGGGGGGAAGACCGCCTGAAGGCGGTCGGGTCTAACATTTGCCTCCCCCAGCTGAAAGTGGGGAAAGCTACCCAACCCCTTGTGAGTTCTCCTCACTAAGCGGAAGAACCTGGAGAGACCATCAGGATTGTCATGGTCTGACCCCGGATGGTGATTAATAGTAGAGTTAATTCCCTATATGGAGATGGACGACGTAAACAGTTTTGAATTTTTGACCCTCACTGCATGAGCGATCTGAGGGGCCTGTGGTCTGTCTGAACCAGGAAGTGTGTCCCAAACAGGTATGGTCTCAACTTTCTCAGTGCCCAAACCACAACATCTTCTCTCTCAGTATCACTGCACCTACTAGTGAAGGCTACTTCTTCATTTAACGGTGTTAAGACCACCCCTATTGCCATGCTCAGAAGCATCTGTCTGTACTATAAACTTGTTGGAGAAATCAGGTGCCTTATATACAGGTACTAGACGCATGCCTTCCTTGAGGGTATGAAAGGCTTTTTGGCAAGCCTCTATGCAGATTACCAATCTGCACAGATTCTTAAAAGTCAGCTCTCTTAAGGGGACCACAAAGGTGCCATATCCCTCGTTGAATCTTCTGTAGCACCCTGCGAGGCCCAGGAAGGCTTTCACTTATGTTTGGGTTTTAGACAGTTGCCAGGCGATCATAGTTTCCATCTTGGTCTGGAGGGACTGTACCTTGCGCCCACCTACCAGGTGATCCAGGTACACCTCAGGACCCTGCCCTATCTGGCACTTACTGGCCTTGATGGTCAGGCCTGTCTGTTGCAGGGCCTGAAGCACTTCCTGGAGATGATGCAGGTGCCCCTCCAAGCTGGAACTGCTGACAGCAATATCATCTACATTGGCAGCACAAAAGGCCTCCTTAGCAGCCAGGACCCTGTTAACCAACCTTTGAAAGGTGGCAGGGGCATTCCTCAAGCCAAAGGACATCACCCGAAATTGGAAGTGGCCTCTGGTGTTGAGAAAGCTGATCTCTCTTTGGCCTCCTCAGTCAGATTGATTTGCCAGTACCCTGATGTAAATCAAAGGTACTGAGGAATCTGGCAGCACCCAGCCTGTTAATGAGCTCATCAGCTCGGGGGATGGGGTGGGCGTCAGTCCTGGTGACTGAATTGAGTCCCAATAGTCTACACAGAACCTGAGTTCTGGAGTGACACCCGGGGGACAGCCTTTGGTACCAGCACCACAGAGCTGGATCAAAGACTTCTGGAGGGCTCAATCACCCCTAACAACAGCATCTTGGAGAACCCCTCCTTGATACTGGCCCTTACTTTATCTGACAACCTGTAAAGTTTTTTCTTCACAGGTAAGCTGTCTCCAGTGTCGATATCATGGACGCACAGGTAGGTGAATCCATGAGTGAGGGAGAACAGAGAGGCAAGCTGTCCCAGTAACCGTAACAGTCACTCTGATGCTCTGGTGTCAGGGAAGAAGAGAAGTTGACATCTTCCATAGACCCATCATGTTCCTGGCCAGAAAGAAGGTCAGAGAGAAGAACTCTAGAAATAAGGCTTAAGTTAATTGACATGGAGCACCCTTAGGAAGATTCTAGGGGTCTGGAGATCTACCAAGTAGTTGGTCTGGAGTTCTATCAATTAGGGTTGGTCCTGCTGTCCTGAAGAGCTCTGGGCTGTACTGGCTCCATGACTCATACCATCCGGCCAGGTTGAAACTCCACCAGAGTGGTGTTCTGGTCATATCAGAGCTACATGGCTTCTTGACTGGCCTACTTCCAAACGCGATGCATCTGGTTGTCAAGGGCCAGCATACAGCTGACTACACCCTGGGTTCCTGGGAGCTTGTACCCACCCCTGCCTGACAAGGCTCAGCGGTCCCCTAACAGGGTAGCCATAGAGAAGCTCAAAGGGAATGAAGCTTGCTCCTTTCTACGGCACTTCCCCCTTGTGACTAGGGCAAAGAAGTGGACTTTACGGTTCAGTTTGCTGACCTTCGCTTAAGCTACAATTGCACAACAAACTGCAAGATGCCCAGCCGCATAGTTGCAACTGGACCTTCCCTGGGCCCTCCTGGTGGCTTCTGCTGGAATGAGTCTTGAGGGCTTGCAACTTTTGGCTGTTGTGAAAGTGCACTCCTCTTACATCCTGAGAATCTGGGACTTAGAAACTATTTGGCACCAAAGACTTCCAGAGGACTGGTACAAACTTGCCAAGTCAATCCAACATAGGCACATTGCAGCTGGGCGAACGATTTAGGTTGCTCTCCTGACCATTTCCACAGCAGCAGATCTGTTTCAGCAGGATATTGCAGAGGGTTTCTGGCCTTGTTCAGCCCTATTTCACTACAACTTGAAGTCTTGCTCTGCTGGAGGAATCCAAGCTCCAAATCAAAGAGTCTGCCCGGACGTAAAATTGTAAACAGGGAGAAGGCACCAAAAGTATTCCACCGGTTAGGGATGTTACTTTGATTTTCTTCCGCTCATAGCTTTCCTGCCAACAGTCAATGGATTCCCCAAGACCTCATCCAATAGCAATCTGACCTCGTGGAAAACTTCTTAGCCATAGCCTACTGCATTGCCCTACTGAGAATTTTGGACTTCCATTTCAGAGACTAGGTCCAAAGGTAAAACTCCCAATTGGGTCAAACCTAGTTTCAGTATCCGACCTGTGCTCTATAATGGTCAGCCCTAAATCATGCCTAGGTACCAGTCCAAAACAACTAGATTATAGATGGAATGCTTGAACTACTCTCAACCACTGACTATCACTTGAGCCACATCCTAATCTGTTGTTTTTTTCCCAACATGCCACCTCAGTTTGGACCCAGCTATATGCAAATCAGTCTTGACCCTGCTCCTCATATGAACAGACCAGCCCAAACTGCCTGTTCATGGAGGACCTGGCTTGGCAGTTTAGGCTAGACTGTTCCTATGAGGAGCAGGGTCAGGACTGGATTGCATATGGTTGGTTATAAACTGAGGTGGCATGGTGAGCAAAGGAACAATGGGTTTGGGTGCTATCCCTATTGATTGCTAGTGGTCAGATTTATTGCAAGTAGTCTCCCATCACCTTTTGTGTGTTTGATGTATAGGCCTGAGTGGCATGGGTATGCCAAGACGTGGGTCCCTTGCTCACTGTGTCACTGAAACCAAGCTGTTTCTGGCTAGTGCGAAATTGGTCCCAGGTTTCTTGTGTTATGGTTCTGGGAGGACCTGACTTGTCAGTTTGGGCTAGACCATTCCCATGAGAAGCAGAGTCAAGACTGATATGCATATGGCTGAGTCCAAACTGAGGTGGCATGGTGATTAAATGAATGATGGGTTGGAGAACTACCTAAGTGATTCCAGTGGTTAGACTTATTGTAAGCAGCCTCCCATCACCTTTTGTGCGTTTTAGTTACCATTAAAACACAAACAGATTACCCTTGTTACCTCCTAATGCTTTTGGTGTTATTTGTATTTAAAACTTTAAAAATTCATACCTTTTGGGATTTTTTGTTGTTTTTTTGTCATTTTGTTCCCTAAATTATTCTCTATTTTTATAACTCAGAGAGGAATTTTTATTGTGTTGTATTTTCAACCTTAAAATTGTTTTGTACTTTTAAATGATTTACACATTTTCTCAAGTTAAGTCTGTCTTCTTTGTGCCATAGCTACCAGGAGTTGAGCTCAAGTCTAATTTAATGAAACCTTTACTGGACCTAACAAGAATAGTGACATTATTTCTTGTTGTGGGCAGCCATTCACCCCTACCAATAATCCACTTTCTCACATGCTCCTACAGTGGCAAAGGGTAAATATTCGAAATATTCTTATCTTAATACAACACAATTTGTGAAAGTTTCAAAATTAGTTTTTCATATATTTGCCATAACCTTGTCATTCAGATTGCCACAGAAACTCATTAGTAAAGGGGAAAGAATTGAATTCACAATCATGTTCCTGCATCTGGAGCAACCTCAGTCTTTTAACTGAAATATTTATTTTAAAATGTCAACCACATAAAATCAATTTTAAGTTCCTCACTCCATTGATTAGCCTGACTTTGAAAAGATATGCACACCCAGTTAAAAATAATACCGACTACGGCACAAAAAATAGTTATGCTCTTTTTGTTTACTGAATTACAAACATACTTATTCAAAATATGACACAATGCATAGTTCCCTGTGTTGCTGACCCATGAAGCAGGTTTAAAACGTATTCCAGCTTGTCAGAGTTGTGGCACACACTGGCTGTTTCTATGTAACATTTGATGCATTTGCATGATTGCGCAGGGATCGCACTTACAAGTTGTGTGATGTTTATTGAACCCAGGAGCTAAAAAGTGCAATACAGACCACACCTCCTAATTTCACCCTCTACCACCCCATCCTGATAAATTTTGGTGGGTCAAACCTTCTGTTCAAGAAATATTTGGAAACACATACGTTTTATTGACATGTTTGCTCAAAGTAAGACAGATTGTTACAACCAGAGAAGATCTTTTTTGCGTAATCCATCTCATAGATTAACAACTTTGGGCTTCATTTTGATCTAGGCGATACAACAGCCATCACACCCCAGCAGCGGGTTCCAAGTACTCCATCAAGCTGACGGCGGTCCACCTGCCGTATTTAGATGTTGCAGCAATAGACAGGAGACTGCAGCGGTGGTGGTCTTCTCTACTGGCTAACAGTACTACGTCGTCTTCATGCAAGTGGTTTCCCACTGAGCAGATTTAGGTGTTCCAGTTGTGCTGCTGGTGTCCTGGTGGCAGTGTCATGATGGAGTGAGGCTTGGTGGTGTGAAGACAGTAAGTCCTACTCATTATTATCTTACTACACATAGATGTTGTCAATGTGTCACAATGTATATGTAGGCACTGTGTTAGGTCCCTTTTTAGTACATATTGCAAGACACACAAACAACACACCCAGACTATTGAATGCACTCCCACAGGCACCACAAGCACCACAACAACAATATACTTTTGAAGTGTCAATGCAGGTGTGTTAATTTTACCTTTATGAGCAGGAAAATAAACACTACTGCATTACACCTAACAAAATGCTGCATGTAAGAGCAATGCTGAAGTACACATGACTGCAGCAATTGTCAATAGGTGATAAGTAGGACAATTAGCTTACCGTAGATCTCAGCAACCACAAAGTAATTTGGTGTCCTCATGGAGTCAGTACAGTAAAAGAGGGACCTGAACGATAGGGTACAAGACAGAAATGGAAGCAGGAGAATGCAAAAAAAGGGACTTTTGACCTCATTTCCTTCGATTCTCCCAACTCGAAGTAGGAAAGATTACCACTACAGTTGCCACAGCGTAAAGGCACATCATAATCGGGACAGTGAGATTTTGGCCTAGAGCCTCCCCAACAGTCGCTTCTGCCTATACCACAGTCGACGCAGTAGAGTATTCCTGCCTGAGTCGGTGGGACTGTGGCGGTCTTTGGTCTATGAATCAGCCACCATCTAAATACGTCAGGTGGACCACCATGTTGGTGGGCGGGAATACCGTCAGAAAAGCAACAGCGGGACTTAATTCACCAAGATCTGAATCAGGCCCTCTGTTTGGGACTGTACCCTCACCCAGGTCATCATTCTTTCAAAAACTCACAATTTTACTTCTGCATAGACCTAAGATTGAGGCATGTATCTCGGATTCAGAGTATACAAACTCTACTTAGGAAAAAGCCAAAAGAGTAGATTTGTTCATCTAATGGAACCTCCTGTGTTTTAATTCAGGTTGAATACATTACACATGAGGCTCTGTACTGGGCGACATTACTCTATTCTGATATGACTTAATTTTGAGACAAAGAACTGTAATGTGGCTGGTTTGGCAGAGGTGGGCTCTCCACCATCCCATCCTCAGCCCGTCAGCCAAATGAAAACTTTTCTAGCAGGTCAGCAGGAATTTTAAAAACGAAAATAGGCTCAAGACATATGCCTGGTTCATACTGATCACAAAATACATGGCAGCATGCTTTTAACTTCCTAAGACAAACCCCACATTGGAGGGAGGTTTTCTGAGTGGGGGACATTGTTAATTTCCCTGCTCAATAAAATGAAATTCTGCATGGAGATCACAGACAGGAAAATAAAGTGGTCCGGTGGCTTGGGTAGGTGTTTGCAACAACATACCCTGTTCATGCTCTGTCATCAGAAAGAGAGTGATATCCCCAGCTAATATGAGGTAGGGGAAGTAAGAGTTAGGTTGATGGGGCAACACCAGTTTCCAAATGTAGCCCGCTTATCAGACTAACATCCACAAGGAGGTCACAAATGCTCAGAATGTAGGCAGAAGGATGAGCACAAGGTTTCGTTTATAAAGCTAAACATGATTTAAAGAAGCAACACTCAAGCTGTCCTACTAACATTAAATTGTGCTCATTCTGTATCTCACTGCACTCACACTACACCCTGCTCATTTCTCACCCTGGAGCATTCTCGGAGCATACTGCCACAGTATTTCTTCCTTATCATAGGTCTCAATAAAAAAGGGATGGTGAGTGTGGAGGAGGTGCTACTTCCATCAAGGTTACCCCACATTTTGTTGCCCACCACAAATGCAATTATTTCCCACAAAGAAAGTCTCCGGCACTGTGGCAGGAGCCTCTTCAAGGGTAAAAGAATTATAATGGTGACTTAGAAATTCCTATGTGGTATGTTGGACTTACCACCAACACATGTGGGTACTGAAAACGTATCACCAAAGCCAGTGTATATTTTCAGTAACCTATTAGAAGTGTCCCTCAAGTGTTAAAGATTTTCTCCTAAAACATTAGAGACAGTGCTCCATGAAAGACTGCCATGGTTTTATCATGATCTTCAACTGAGGGAGAACCTTTGACATGAGGCATAGATGGAGAGGGCCTTCCTACACCATTTTGACATCACTGCCGCTCAATGACAGAACCAATTGTAGAGCTACCATTAACTCAGCCATCTTTCCCACTGTGTTGTAAAAGGGTGATAGAACACTGAGAAAGATGGAAGACTGTCAGAGGTTTTTGGTGCCATTAGCACAATTCTCAATGTCTTCACACCAGCAATTCATACCATAAATGCACCTTTTATTCTCAAAACTCCATTTTTTTTGTCAGTGTGGATAAAATGAGGTAAAAAGTGATAGTGCCAAAAAAAGAGACATTACAGACATCTGTTTCTTTTGATGCACACTCACATGTACTACTCATGTTTGTGAAAGCACAACTGTGGGGAGGTATTATGATGTGTTTTGTCCGTGATGTGTTAGAGGGCGAGGACGGCCTATGTTTTTTTTAATTTTTTTTAAACAGACTTTATTGGTTTTTCATATTTCGCTCAGATGCAGCATACATACAATCTTATAAAATACATTATACCTGCAAAACCCAACGGGCAGTTGTGACCACATCCTATCATAGCCTCACATCTCGTTATCTTCTCTAGACCGCCTTGCTCTTCATCGCGAGGAGAGTGGTCCTTCCTAATGTAGGAGTCATATCCCATCCATCATGTGGCATAGCCCTGAGGGGCTGAATCGTGGTGCCCCTAAATTATGCAAGCACTGTCGGCATCTATTCATCGGATCAGAAAGCAAAGAACGCAACCCCCCCAACTCACTCCCCCCACCCTGGACCCCCCTTAGCCCATCCTCCCTCCTCCCCTCAGACATGCCGCTTTCCCTAACAGCGCACTTGTTGCACAATATTTATTCCGCACACTCCTTTAGATTCCCTATGGCAGTGATCCATGTCCCACCCGGGAGGATGCACCCACGTTAGTGATCTCTCCACCTACCCTCTCACCCCGCGACCTGCAGCTGTGTTCTCATGTAGCAAAGGGTGACACCCATAGCCGGAAGGATCAGTCATCATCGTCAGTCGGATTTTTAAGCAGATCTATCATCGCCACCCAGGCTCTCGCCGTGTCCCACAATTTGTCATCGTCAGTTCTCTGAGCTAGTTGGAGCCGGAGGGTCCCCTCGCAGTCCACCCACTTTATAAATTCCCGCAGCCAGCGAGCAACACTGGGGCCTGTGACCGCCTTCCAATGACTAGGCACACCCCTGGGGTATGCTGCAGTTCCCTTTCCGTCACCTCTGTCAATTTGACCAGAACCTCTCCCCAATACCCCTGAAACAATGGACAATCCCAGAACATGTGCCTAAACGCTGCATTTTCCAGTCTGCATCGCGGGCAGGCAGTGCGGGAGCCAAAAAATCCATTAATTTGGAAGGAGTGAGGTACGCCCGATGAAACACATAGAATTGGATGAGTTGGAATCTCGCGTTTCAAGAGTATTTCCATGCTCGTTCCAGTAGCATCTCCCAGGGTTTTGCCTCTATAGGCGTTCCCAGATCAGCCTCCCATTTAGTGCACAATTCCTCTAGAGGAGCCCTTAAGCCCTGTGTCAGTCTTCGATACAAACACTTAACCGCCTTGATCTTACCCGCGAAGGTGACCACATATTGGCAAGGGAGGAAGACCTGTGGTTCCTCCAACCCTGTTTTCCAGTGTTTGCGCACAGCCGCCGTCACTGGCGCGTGCAGAAGAAAGTCCTGAGCAGGTAGTTCGTGTCTTTCCATGAGATCTTGGAATGGTAAAAGTGTACCATCCTCGTATAGATCCCCCATGGAGGAGATCCCCAGCTCATCCCATTTGTGTAGTTGCTGCCAATCCCCTCCGTGAGGCAGTTCCTCACAGAATCACACCGGAATCTCGGTTGCATATGCCGGGCTCGCTTTATTGCGTCGTAGAGCCCTATAGCAACATTGTTGCAATACCCAGAACTCTCTGGGTACCTCTCTTTCACGCACCGGAAGCTGTAGCAGAATCCGAATCAGGTGGCGAAGCCCAGTTTCCCTGCAATCCGCTGTGTGAGCAATTGGAACTGAGCCACATGGTAGTAAGCCTCGAAATCAGGTGCTGCGAAGCCCCCTTCTCGTCTTGGATGCATCATAGTGGGCAGCGCCACTCTTCGTCTCCCCGATCCCCATAGGAAGCTCAAAACCATGGAGTTGAGTTGGGCGAAGCACTTTCCAGGTACCCAGAGTGGTAGTGTGACAAAATAATAAAGCAAACGGGGGAGGGTTATCATTTTTAGTAGTTCCACTCGTCCCGCAACCGACAAAGGTAGAGGCCCCCAGATGTCAAGGTTACTCTTGGTAGTTCGCAGGTTTCGCCCTATGTTACCCTTAAATAAATCAGCAGCCTCATGATAAATTCTAACCCCCAAATAAGGTAAGCAGTTGCCTTCCCATCTGACATCAATCCCCTCAGGGGGATCGCCTTGCCCCCCACGCACCGGAAACAGACAGGTCTTGGCCCAGTTAACTTTGAGTCCTGCGAATCGCCCCAGCCTCTCCACCAGTTCCCGGGCTCCCCGTAGCTCATCAATAGTATTGGCAAGGAACATTAACAAATCGTCAGCATATAAGGCAATGTAGTGCATCTGACCCATCCCCTCTAGGCCCCTGTAGTGTCTCCCTGTCCACGCGCGAGCCGCTAGCGGCTCCATTGCCAGGAAGAACAGAAGGGGAGACAGCGGGCAGCCCTGTCTCGTGCCCCTGCCCACATTGCAAGCAACCGAAATCGCCCCCCCCCCCGTCCGAACCCTGGCCGTCGAGCGAGTGTAGAGAATCTTCGTCCAGGTCACAACCCCCTCACCTAAGCCAAAGGCCCTCAAAACCCAGAACAGATACGGCCACTCTAGGCTATCGAAGGCCTTTTCAATGTCTATGGATAGTACACATGCCTCATCGCCCCCTGCTGCCACCTCATGCATCAGTTGACATAACCTCTGAATGTTCATGGCCGTGTTCCAGGTAGGAATGAACCAGTCTGGTCTCCGTGCACCAGAGTTGTCATGTGCACTGTTAGGATCGGCCCCCTGTCCCCTTTCTATGACCATGTCTTTCGCCATCACATGACTCACCAGGGGAGGGTATTTAGTTTCGTTACACCCCTGTATTGGTGCTTGGTATCTTTCCATGTTTGGTTCCAGGTCCTGGGTTCCTGGTCGTTTGCTTGGTTCCTGATTTGTGTGCTCGCGGGCTCGCAAGCACAGTCCTCTCCCTCCTTTGCCTGTTCCCTTCCCTGCCTTTTGGTCCCGAGTTCGTGTTCCTGTGTCCTTTCTGGATTGCTGTGTCTACAAGTTACTGGGATTTCCCAAGTGTGCGGACTGCCAGACTTTTGGGGATACTGGGGCTCCAGTACCCCTTAATTGTTAGGGACGTGGTGGAGATTGCCATTCTTGATGCGTGGCTGTGCGTTCATTGACTGTCTCCCGTCTCTACTTCCGCATCTTTTGCAGTCTGTTAACATCGTTGTGCCGGTTTGGGTGCATTCAGCGTTCTCTCCACGGAAGTTGAGACAGCGGTCCTGGTGTTTGTCTTTTCCCCTTCTGCCCTCGCAGTTCTTGGTTTTAGTCTGGAAAACACTGAGTAAGGGTTTTTTTTCTGTCTTTATTCGACTTTTTCCCCTTCATTGTTATTGGAGACAGGTTTTGGGATTAAGTTTACTTCGTGCTGGCCCCTCATATTTCCTCAACTCAGTCAAGACGCCTTCACAGGACCATCGGTGCACCAAAACCCGGTAAGGGACTTATTGTGTTTTTGTTACCTGTGAAGGGCATGGTCATAGTTAAAGGAGGGATGGGTATATAGTCTGGATTGCCCTATGTAGTAACGTTGTATGTATTGCGACTTATATAGCGCAAGTATGACCCGAAGGCATCATCAAGGTGCTTGCCTTGGGAACCCGTCCTGGTTTTTCCCTGTGAGATAATCCCTACTGGGTATCCCCAGGGTGAAAGCCAGGCATCCCGCAGCGGGTGGGCCGCCGTAGTGGATATTAAGCAACTATTGCCCAGAGTTGCAGCGTGGGACCCCATGATTAGAATAGGCACCGAGGCGAGAATTATCGAGTCCGTGGACATTTTTGGGCTCAGGACCCTGCCGCGTCGGGAATTGAACCCTGGTCCCGGGCCAGACCTCTGCATCAGGGTCTGCCGCTCTAATCAGTGAGCCACACTCCTCCTTGTGCCTTATTCTTTAGGTGCAGCGACGTGGAGGTTGTTATCCTGGTCAGAAGTTGTCCCCCCTGTTTCTTTCCTTGTTATTCCCACCCTCTCCCGGTGTTCATCTGCTTGCTCAGTGTGAGGTTTCCAGTGAGTGGAGGTGGGCAGGGGTAGGGGATTGGGCCATACTATGTTCCCGCAGTGGTACGGGCTTCTGAGGTGGAACCTAACATGCACCATCAGGTGACTGGCCAAGATACAGCTCAGGATCTTATAGTCAATGTTTAACATCGCCAGGGGGCGATACGCTGTTTGATCCCACACCGGTTTACCCGGTTTTAGGAGCGGTATGCTCACTGCCTCCCTTATCGAGGTAGGTAAGTAGCCTTCCTGTTTTGATCGATTGTAAAGGGACACCAGCTGCGGAGCCAGCACGTCGATATAAGTGACATAGAACTCCGATGGTAACCCATCGCCACCCAGGGGTTTTGTTCTTGGCCATACGCTTGAGAGCTCCCCTGACCTCACCCATTTCTACTGGTCGACCCAGGCTCTCCGCCTCTTCCGCTTCAATCTGAGGTAACTCTATGTCAAGGAAGTCCCCTTTCTCCAGCTCTCTGGGGTCCAGTTTACTGCAATAAAGGGTGGAATAGTATTCCAGGAACTGCGTGTTAATGGCCTGCTGTCCGTAGTGGATTGTACCCCCCTCATCCCGCAGTTCGAGAATCGGTGTGCCCCTGCGCACTGGATTTACCAACCAAGCTAGGAGCGCCCCGGACTTATCTTATTCGGCGTGCGCCTGTACCATGTACGCCCTGTAATCAAAGCACCTTAGCCTCTCCACTTGCGTTGCCAACGCTTCCTTCACTCTCAGTAGCCCTTCTTGTGTGTCCTCCCGTCCCGGTCTCTCCCTTTCCTTCTCCGTGAGCCGTTGTTCTGCCTGCTGTACCTCACTCAAAAGAGTTCTACGGACTCCCACGGCTTCCCCAATGCACCGTCCGTGTATCACTGCTTTGAATGCGTCCCACTCATTGTGCAGACTAGAAGAGGTGCCCATGTTATGCTGGAAATAGTCCTCTATGGCATTACCTATGGTGGTTCGGAAGACCTGGTCTTTCAAGACCTCCGGCCGGAGATGCCAATTAAGAATCGCTGTTCTAAGTCGAACCCAGTTCAGGGCCACCAAGAGGGGTTTATAATCAGAGGCTGTCCTAGCCAAATACTCACTCATCGTGATCAATATGTGGACATCAGGGGAACACAACACAGCAACCAGCCTGAAATGCAACTCATGGACTGCTGAAAAATAAGAGTAGTCACTGTCTCCAGGGTGATGGGCCCTCCAAGTGTCTGTAAGCCCCCAACTCCGTAGCCAGTCCCGCCTGATGTCTGCTATTTTACGAGAAGGGGCGTCAGGGAGTAGTGGGTGGGAGCGGTCCAGGTCCACGTTCATCACACAATTAAAGTCCCCCCCAGAAGAACAGGGCCTGTTAGTTCCCCCGTCAATTTTTGTGAGAGCTGTGTAAAGACGGTGGACTGATCAACATTGGGGGCATATATGCTTCCTAGTGTAATGTCCCGCCCATCAAGTTGCCCCGTGACCACTGTAAACCTGCCCTCAGGGTCAATCACCTGCCTCACACATTGAAATGGTACTCCTGCCCGCTCCCAAATCAATGTCCCCTGGCATAAGCCGAGTAAGTACTGTGAAACACCTGCCCGCTCAAGCGGCGTTGTAATGCCACCCCCTCCGCTTTCGTCAAGTGAGTTTCTTGAAGCAGTGTGATTTGCATTCCCCGTCGTACTAAGTAGGCGTGTATTTTGTGTCGCCGACAAATGGTGTGCATCCCCCGTACATTCCAAGATATAACTTTAAGGCCTATGTGGTGCCCATGGATCCATCGCATGCACGTGCTCTTCTAAACCCCCCCTAGCGACACGTCTGACCCTCCCCATCCCACCCAACCCTCAAACTTCCCCCAACTCCCACACCCCAGGACAGGCACACAAGAACAGGTTTCATCCAAACCAACCTGCTCATGTAGAGAACCGTAACTAGGAGGTAACGATGCCCCCAGAAACCCCCCCGGCCTCCCCTCCTTTGTGAATCACCTGCATAGCCAACTGAGTCCCCGGCATTCCTGGAAAGTCATCGTTTGCCGTGCTGCCCCACAGCAGACTGGCCCCGAACCCAGTAAGCGCAACAACCCCTGTAGCATGCACTCCGCATACTATTTTTGCAGCCCCATCACCCAAACATCCCATCAGCTGTCTGTGGGGTGATGTCCGGCATCTCCATGTCTGCAAATCCTTGGGCTCTACCAGATCTTGGGCTCTCTGTTCCGCTCTTCTCCGCGTCCGTATCATTACTCACCGGGCTGACCACCCCTCGACTGATGGCCGCCACCGCCCGCACCGCACTCCTGGCGCTGATTCACCGGAGAAGCGGGCCTCCCCCTCGGCAGAGTAGTCAACTGTCATTCTCGAGGCGAGGCCGCCCGTGAGGTGGGCGCAGCCGCGGCCCTCCAGCCAGTCCCATGCTGCCTGCGGGGTAAGAAAGAAGTGGGTCTCCTCATCTGCCGTCACCCGCAGACGTGCCGGAAATAGCAGGGCGTAGGGGAGACTGAGCTGACGCAGCCAGAAAGGAGGACCGTTGACGTTGGACCTCCCTGGTGTAATCCGGGAATATCAGCACCTTACTGTTTCCTATTTGCAAATTCTGTTGTTCCCGAGCCCTCTGCAGGATAAAATCCCAGCCATGGTAATGTAACAATCTCACCAGCATTGGTCACGGTGGAGCTCCAGGTTTAAGCGGGCGAGCCGGGACCCTATGCGCCTGCTCCAGCGCATCAAATGGGGATAGGCCCTCTGGCGCTACCTCTGTTTGCAACCAGTTCTCCAGAAAACGGACCGCATCTGCTCCCTCCTCACGCTCCGGGATTCCCACTATGCGGAGATTGTTGCTCCGCGAGCGCCCCTCACTGTCCTCCGTCCTTACTTCCAGCACTTTGACTCTATCTGTTACCTCATTTAAAGAGTGGCGCAGGGCTGCCACTGCATCCGGGATGTCCTTCATGGTGGTCTCGTGGGTCGCCACTCTCTCCTTGAGTTTCCGATGGTCATCCTTCAGTAGGGTGAGATCTGATCCAATGTCGTCCATCCTTTTCTCGAGTGCCTCCCGTGAGGCCACAATGGCCTGCATTATTTCCCCCAGGGTAGGGTCCCCAGGCCGTCCCCGTCTCCCAGCATCGCCATCCTCGTCCTCTGTGTGCTGTTCCGGCTCATCCAAGCGTAGCACCTCAGAGCCCACCTTCTTTGGCACTCTTCCCATTGTCAGGCACTGTTGATGTTAGCAGCACCTGGGGAGCCCAGAGTCCTACTCCGCACCTGCAAGGCACCGCCGTCCCTCGATGTCCACTCCGGAAATCTCAGCCCCAATCTCCACTCTGAACTTGTGCAGGACCGACTCGTCCATCGCCAGCCCACCGCAGTAGCTCTGCCTGTCACAGAGTTTTGTCTTTCCCCCTTCTACCAATGCAAGGCTCCCAGAGCAAGAGCGTCGCCCCCCCACAGCAGCTCTCCAGGTCAGTGCTGGCCCCCACCGCAGGCGTCCCACAGATCCGTCTTCTAGGACCGCCTATCAGTGGATCCCCCAGCCTGGTGAGCCATCCTCTCCCTCATTGCCATAGTCCGCCCGCCAGGCAGCCCGTGGAAGCTCACCTGCGTGTCTTGCGGTCTTCTTCACAGCTGCTTTCAGCCACTCTTGTGAGCCCCCTCTGCCGCAGGCAGGCACAGGGGGGACGCGCAGCCACTGCCACAAGGGCAAGAAGCAGCACCCCCAGAGTCCCTCGTAGGTCTAAAGCAGTAAGGGTGATGCAGCTTCAGGGCAAGGCGAGGGCCAAGGGTACACCCCACCACGCCACTCCAGGGGAGCCCACAGCGGAGGCCCAGGCAGCAGAGGCGACAAGAGCAGCACAGGCAAAGATGTAGACCTGGGTCATGTGCTCCGACCCCCCTCCTCAGTGCCGGGCCGCTCCACAGTCCGATACAGGCCGCCCTGGCCTACCGGTCATCAGGTGGCACTCACCAGTTTCAGGGCCTCTGCGACCCCAATCGAGTGGTTTACAGGCTTTGGAGGCGATATATAGACGACATCTTGGTCGTCTGACGAGGAGATATAGCAACAATTGACAGCTTCCTTGCTTGGCTTAACAGCAGAAATGATTTTTTTAAATTTACAGTTGAAATCAACAAACAGAAGCTGGCATTTCTTGATCTGCTGATTGTAGCCTCCCCGACTGGGTTAGAGACAGAACTATATACTAAACCCATGGCAAGAAACTCATTATTGAGTTATGAGAATCATCGCCCGAGGGCTCTGAAAGATAATCTCCCATATGGTCAGTTTCTGTGTATCCACAGAAACTGTTCCACAAAACAGAGTTTCCAGAAACATGCTGATAATTTAACATCACAGTTAGTACAAAGAAAATACCCTCCCAAATTGGACCGACATTCAGCAAAGTGGGCATAGAATAACAACAGAGAAGCCCTGCTAGAACACACAGCCTCTAAAACAGAAACATCCAGGTTAACCTCTGCTAACACTTTCAGCACAGCGTCAAATGACATCAAAAAAGCTGTGCGTAAACACTGGAAAATACTGAATATTGGGGGGGAGCGGATACCAGAACCACTCTTTGCTTTCAATAGAACTACTAACTTACGGGATAGACTTGTACACACTAGACCTCATATTTCCAAAGCTCAGACTACAGACACCTTATGGAGTCTACCAGCTATACAAGGACATTACCCGTGTGGCTACTGCAGAGTATGCCCACAAACTAAAAAATATAAGTCAGTAGATATAGGCACGAAAAAACCCTGGCTACAGAACAAATTCACTAACTGCAATAGTAAAAAGGTGATATAGCTAATCACATGTCCATGCAAGTTGAATTATGTGGGGATGACCACGCGAAAAGTCAAATTGAGAATTATGGAGCACATGAGTACCGTGAGGTGCAAAAAACAAGCCACCAAGCTTACCAGTCATTTTTTAGAGGTCAATCACCGTCCTGATGATTTCATCTGGACAGTCTTGGAACAACCGTATATACCTTGTCATATAACTGATGTCTCCAAATTTTTTTTTCTTAAAGAACAGAAATGGGTTTTTAAACTAAAGAGCGACAGGGTAGCATTGAACGATGCTATACCTTGGGTTATGCTGTAATGAATAAGAGTATTGTTTTAACAAAGCAAGTTGCATTATCATAACTAGTAACAGTTGGACTTGTGAATATTAGATACCAGACAGCATCTAACTAGAAGCGAAATGATGTGTATGTGTTCTGATAGCCATTGATCAATAGAGGTATTACAATCTATCAGAGACCTATGGATCTCTAGATTACATAGGGTAATATATGGGTTTGATACTATTTATGATGGATTGTAGTATTGCCTCCTTTTTGATGGTGATGTCATTACCCAAGCAAAAACATGATAGACTAATTTATTTGCAAATACTGTTTTTCAACCTTTGACAATTATAATAAGTAGTGGCACGAGTCATAATGGGTCCACTTTGAAGGAAGACTACTGATAAGCGGTATTAGAGTGCATATGATATATCCACATTACATTTCTTAGCAATTATAAATGCGCCGTGATGATAATATAATTGTATATATTTTGGCATAATGCTCACTCGGAAGACGCCTCTAGCAATCGCGTTTCTGATTTTACTACATTGCCCAGCAAGCAGAGACGCCCCGGTATGACGTCATCGCGCACATTTGCGTCATGCGTACCCAGAAGCGAAGGACCATCGTAGTACCATAATAGCCTGCTCCTGATCAGTCCGGTACCTCTCCGACGGCTCGGATGACCGTGACGAGGTACCGACGGTCAGCTAAGCAGATCATATGAAGCATGGAAGGCAGGCGCATGTATTAACTTGATTGTAGCAGCCTGGCCATTATCCTGTGATTGAATAGACACGTTGGAAGGAACGGATGTGTTATGTGGTCGGGAGTGATATTACAGCAACAGTGCACTCTTCCACTAACGGGGATATATACAGTGGCAGTAATGCTTTAACCTGACTTTATATGAAGAGCGAGTTATGGCTTGAAGTAATACACGTGCAGCTGTATACTGTGGCAGGAATATTGGAACCTTAATATTTTTTATACAGAGCAAGGTGTCGCTTGAAGCAGTACACGTCCAGTTATCAATCGGGACTTTTTTAAGAGAAAACAAAGAGTTATGAAATGAATGACTCACTAAAATGGAGAGCTCATAAGATATTGAGTCATTTATTATTAAGACCAGCTACTATTCAGCCCATAGTGCGGAAAACCATATATGAATGCACTAAAATAAAAGAGACATGGTGTAAGATTGTGTTGTAGATAATGTGTTCAGGTACATGTGTATTTGGTAAATTGTTATGACGAGCTAGAAGACATTAGGGTGAGGCAGAGCATCAAGAAACATGATGTGTTGCTCTGCTTTTTTCCTTTTAGAGCGGTGCCTCCTGTTAACCTGAGCTGTTGCCAAGTGGGGTGAGGTAGTTCCCTCAGATACTTGAGGTAAGAATGAAGAACTTTTTCCCCGAAGGGAGTATGCTAGCTGGCAACGTCGTGCCACTTTTGCAATTTGCCAATAGAATATGAGAGCTTTCTCCTGATTTGATAATTAGCCGCTTTATATTGTTTCAGATTTCTCAAGATACTCGAGAATCGTTGAGGAGAAAATTGTTCACACCTGCTTAAAAAGCAATCAGGTTGTATGGTGTCTAACCATTATATATGTTTTCACTTTATTGCAGTAGCTAATTACATTTTGATAGGTCCTGACGAAAGCACAAGGCATAATTCTGCCGGAAATGTGCTGAAACATGTTGACCATTTAAATATAATATAGACGGCTATTTGTTAAAACTGTCTAATTACACTGTTTTTAATCTTGGGTCACGGTGTACATGAATAAAATTTGGGTCCACCGTGGTCCAATTTTAACATCACTTCTTCACTATTGCACTGCATACATCTCCCATTCACTTCACTGCTCATATCTGGTAATTAGAAAAACTTCCCTGATAAGGGAATAAAACATCCTTGGGCTCCTCCACCACTATGATGAAGTTGTAGCCCTTGAAGTCACTAGGTTGGCTTTCAGAGGAGACCCAGATGATGAAGCATGTCACCCATCTGGGTGAGTGATGGGAATCCGAAAAACTATTGAGTATTTTTTTCGGTTAGAAATATTTGTCCGTGGCGGCTTCAATCGGGAGTAATATCTCATATTCAAAAGTAGTTTGTAGACCATGGGATATCCTTTGTTTGCAGAGTTCATTGATGCTGGGCACATTATCCCACTTGGTCTTTAAAGATTGCCTTCGACCCTACCTAATATTTTGTTGTGATGTGTGAGAGAGGTACTACTCCTTCTCCATCCTCCCTATTGTGAGCATGAGTACTCACAAAAAAGGAAACGGCTGGTGTAATGAAAACACTTTTCCCCTCGGGAAAATGCATGGTTTGTTTAAAACCGCCATCAACCACTAAATAGTGGCATGCTTCATCATAGGGCTTCTACTACATCCTGAGCAGACCAACGCCTGGGATGGAGCAAAGAGAGGGGGATGACAACACACACAAATTGTAGGGATCCATGCAGTAAACTACATATAAACAGACAATCAAAGTAAAGATATATGTATCATATGTATTGCAGATCATGCCCTCCTGACCACTGATGAAGATGCCCCTTGCTTTCCGGTATTGGACCTCTCAGCTACCTTTAACACACTTTTTCACCCCACCTCATTTATTCCCTAATGTCTCGAAAACAGCATCATCGCCAATTTTCAAGAATTACTATTTCAGTGCCGTAGCCTACTCTGAAGCTGTACAAGCAGATTGTTGTGATTATTGAATTGTGTCAGCTGGGTTTTGACACAGCTTTCAAGGAACTCGTTCAGAAAAGAAAAATTTGATACTGGATGGAAAATATTTATGTTTTTGGGTCAGATACAGGCTGTTTCATGAGGCAGGTTATGGGTCCAAGTTTTTGGGATGTCAGTAATAGTGCTTTTGATAAGTTTGGTGCAGAAATGTGCCAAGGTGATACTTCATGATACAGGAAAGGAGGAATCATGTGAAGTGGAAGCATATTTTCATTTTGAGATAGTTTTACAAAGATGTAATTGAGTTGCCACTTTTAGTTCTGTCAAGGTGGCTGCAAGTTTCAGAGCCAGATCATTGAGAGGGCAACTAGGTTGAGTCAAACTGAGACAAAGTTCAATCTTCATTTTGCTCTTAAAGAAGGTGGCAAGTTTGTCACAGGGTTGCTGTTAGTCAGGGTTCTTGTTGTGGGATTTGATGACTTTTTGAATATTTCAAATATTTTTCTAGGTCGATTTCTGGTGAGGTTGTTCTCCAATCGCATGTGGCCTCAAGCACATTCCTATTCTTTTTTTCGCTCATTCCATAATGTGTCAGGGTCCTGTATCTATACTACTATTATAAAGAGAGAACTGGGAACCTTTGAGGCGGGTAAACTTGGGAACCACAGCGCCAATCCAAACACCCGATACATCATTGGAATTGTCAGGGTAAGCAGATGGACATAGGCTATATACCCAAAAAATATATATGTTAGAAGGGTAAAGTACGATCTTTGCCAAAGTAGTCCCTTGGAAGTAGCGCCATCTCTGAGGTGGGCGTGTGCGCTAACGACGTGCGTGCTGACATCACGGGTCGGACATTTTGGTAAAGTAAACAGGTCGCAGGAGCCAAGAGCGGCCAAGAGCGCGAGGAGGAGCGGCCAGGAGCGCGGAAACGACACCCTGCGAGGTCGGACATGCCCAGAGGTAGGAGCGGCCGTGAGCGTGGGGAGGAGCGGCCAGGAGCGCGGAACCGACACCCTGCGTGGTTCGACATGCCCAGGGGTAAGAGCGGCCAGGAGCGCGGGGAGGAGCAGCCAGGAGCGCGGAACCAACACCCGACATCTACATGCCCAGGGGTTCAAGAATGCTGCTAGAGTGCCCGTGTCCGGGGTGCGCAATGCTGGTGAGCGGGGAGGAGCGGCCACGAGCATGGAACTGACACCCGACATCGACATGCCCAGAGGTGCAAGAATGCTGCTGGAGCAGGGGCGTAACACAAGCCCCCGCAGGGCCCCGCGCTCCAGGGGGCCCCGCCGGGGCCCCTCACTAATACATTGATGTATGATTTTAAAATTATGGACGGTCCCGCCCCGGTCGGGGCCCCGTGAGGCTGGCAGCAGGAATGGTGCGGGGCCCCGGCCGGGGCCCGTGAGGCTGGCAGTGGCTGAGGCTGAGCGGGACTACTGACTTGAGCTGCTCAGCTGCGCACTGAGGAATGGTGCGGCCGTGCGGGTCCCCGGCAGGCGGGGCCCGTGTGAGTGAGGCTGGCAGCACTGCAGAAATGGTGCGGGGCCCCGGCCGGGGCCCGTGAGTGAGGCTGGTCATGAATATGCACTTTGCAAGGCCCCTATTTGTGCAGCAGACTCATAGCAAATTGAGTTTCAATTCAAAGGCATGTCGGTCGGTGTGCAAACTGCACATAGTGGTTTGCAAAGGGGTCTTAGTAAATCTGTTCCAGTGTAAAGTTGGTACCCAGAGTATTTTCCGACTTGGGGAAAGAATAATGCATCATTGTCCGGGCCTGTTTGATTGCTACAAAATATAGCATCCTTCTTCACTGACCTCTAAATGGCGAACAAGCCGAAAGAAACTTAGAAGAGTTCTTCAGGAAGCTGGGCAGACGAAAGAGACTAACATGCCCACACCCCACCCATGAACGAAATTAGTTCACCCAAGTTGGAAAAAAACAGTTATTGCCCAATTAATTCAGCAAAAAGACACGAGTGATCAAGCTTAAAAATAAATACGTGAAGGTTGATTTTGAGCGGACACCGTTATTCAGTGTAAACCAGGGAACAGAAGCGAACTCCCGAGGCTGGTGCTGAAATTAACATTGGCAGTCGTTTGAGCCCCGCTCTTCATGGACAGGATTGCTACAGGACCAAATTGGCTGGCAGCACTGCAGGAATGGTGCGGGGCCCGTGAAGTGAGGCTGGCACTGCTGCAGCAGCACTGCAGGAATGGTGCGGGCCCCGGCCTGTGAGTGAGGCGGGCACTGCAGCAGCAGCACTGCAGGAATGGTACGGGGCCCCGGCCGGGGCCCGTGAGTGAGGCTGGCACTGCAGCAGCAGCACTGCAGGAATGGTGCGGGCCCCGGCCGGGGCCCGTGAGTGAGGCGGGCACTGCGGCAGCAGCACTGCAGGAATGGTACGGGGCCCCGGCCGGGGCCCGTGAGTGAGGCTGGCACTGCAGCAGCAGCACTGCAGCAATGGTGCGGGGCCCTTGAAGTGAGGCTGGCACTGCAGCAGCAGCAAGCAGGAATGGTGCGGGGCCCCGGCCGGGGCCCATGAGTGAGGCTGGCACTGCAGCAGCAGCAATGCAGGAATCATGCGGGGCCCCGGCCAGGGCCCGTGAAGTGAGGCTGGCACTGCAGCAGCAGCACTGCAGGAATGGTGCGGGGCCCCGGCCGGGGCCCGTGAAATGAGGCTGGCACTGCAGCAGCAGCACTGCAGGAATGGTGCGGGGCCCCGGCTGGGGCCCATGAGTGAGGCTGGCACTGCAGCAGCAGCACTGCAGCAATGGTGCGGGGCCCTTGAAGTGAGGCTGGCACTGCAGCAGCAGCACTGCAGGAATGGTGCGGGGCCCCGGCCGGGGCCCGTGAAGTGAGGCTGGCACTGCAGCAGCAGCACTGCAGGAATGGTGCGGGGCCCCGGCCGGGGCCCGTGAGTGAGGCTGGCACTGCAGCAGCAGCACTGCAGGAATGGTGCGGGCCCCAGCCGGGGCCCGTGAGTGAGGCTGGCACTGCAGCAGCAGCACTGCAGGAATGGTGCGGGGCCCCGGACAACGTCGGGACGGGCTGCTAGTTTTTTAATAAAGCAGAGGGACAACAAAATGTTGGCAGATGGACCCATTAGGTTGTATGTGTGATTCACTGTTTAGGGTGCTTAGCTTGGTGTTTGATTATGGTTTCAAAGGACAGTAGAAAGAATGGGATTAGGATGTGTCAAATCCAAATTGACTTGAATAGAATGTCCTATTTTGATTAGGTTGACTTCAGTGATCTTGAGAGCTATATTCCTGGGTGTTACAGATAGAAAAGTAGGAGATATCACTGTTGAAGGAAAAGCATTCAACTGAGATACACAAGATTCATTTTATTTTCCCTATGCAGATTAATGTCACTTGAGAGAATGTGATTTCCTAGGGAGAAAAGTTTCTCATGGATAAACTCATTGATATGTGCTACAAAGGACTGATTGTCCCTCGGCAGGCAATACATTAACTTACTAGAGTAAGGGACAGATTTACAATAACTGGCACATCCCTGCATATCAGCAGGGATGCGCCAGTTATTGTGCACCACGGCTCCACCACCATGGATGCACCGCATTTACAATGAGGCGCACCATGGGGCAAAAATGGCACAGATGCATGGTGCATCTGTGCCGGTAAGGCGGCGCATTGCTGGAGTTGCGTCGCAAGAGTGACACAGCTCCAGCAATACTCTGGGGGGCCCTATCTTCACAATGCTGCATCAATCCTTATGCCTGCTTCAAGCAGGCGCAGAGTTTTGACGCAGCATGGGCTCAAAAGTGACTGAGTGAAATCTTGTAGATTTCACTCAGCCACTTTTAGGAGGCGTTCCTGCGCCAGAACGCCCCCCCTGCGCAGGAACACCTACTTCTGGCGCAGGGCTTTACAACGTGAAGCATGTCCAAGATGCGTCACATTCTAAATACCCCACAGCATGGCGCATCTGTTGCGCCGCCGCTGCGTCACAAAAGTGACGCAACGGCGGCGTAAAAAAGGCGCAAGGGGCTTGTAAATCTGCCCCTTAGTGTTTAGTGTTTCAGTTTCTATTGAGGGGTGGTTTAGGTGTGGGAGATGGTGCTGTTTTTTATTGGATTGAGTGTTTGTGAATATTGTAACTCCATCTCCTGTTCTCCGTATTCTATCAAGCCTAACGATAGAGTAGTCTTGAGGCTCCAGGAAACCCATCACTGGTTAAGAGGCCTCGTTGAGCCTGGTCTCAGAAAGTTATAGAAGGTCTAGGTTCTCGATGGGGATAAGGTCAGAGATCTCAATTTTGTACTAAGTTTTTGAGCTGAAATTGTAGAGGAGTCATTTGAGCTGAGTTTGGGTGTGCAAAATGGAGTGTGATGTGGAAATAATTTTGATGAGGTTTTTCTGGATGCATCTTCTATCATTATTTGACAGATGCATCTTCCTCCAACTTGTAATAATAGGTATGTTGTAAAGTATTCTGAAACATTTTTGGCAGGTTTTAGATACCTATTCTACTAGAAGTGATTTTATGTCATCCTCAAATAGGTATGATCACAATCTCTTCTTTCTAGATTATTTGCTATTCCTTGGAGTATTGATAAACATAGACCACATAGTGATGGTGGGAGGATCGGAAAGGACAGAGAACTCAATACATTGGAGTGCTGAATGAATCCATTTGACTCCATATGGAAATAAGTCTGATTTCATTGAGAATGATTTCCACATTGGTGAAAGGGTGTCCCAGTTATAGTTTGGTGTCTTGATGGTTGTCTTTATGAGGATTTCCAGAGAACTTGATCTTGTGCGATTGTCTATAGATTGTGTCTGCAGATTGAACTTAGGGGCCGATTATGATGGCGGACGGACCTAAGTCCGTCCGCCACCATAGAGTAGGAGGGAACCTCCGCATTGCCTGCAGAGTTCCCTCCTGTGCAATTAGGATGTGACCGCCGCACTGGCGGTCACATCCTCAATCTTTAACATTGCGGCGGATGCAGCTTCAAGCTGCACCCACCGCAATGTTAAAAATGCATGCACGGCATTTGTGTGCACAAAGCAGCAGGCACAGCGCGGTGACCTGAGCCCGTCCGCCACCATAGAGAAGGAGGGAACCTCCGCATTGCCTGCGGAGTTCCCTCCTGTGCAATTAGGATGTGACCGCCACCCTGGCGGTCACATCCTCAATCTTTAACATTGCGGGGGGTGCAGCTTCAAGCTGCACCCGCCGCAATGTTAAAAATGCATGCACGGCATTTGCGTGCACAAAGCAGCAGGCACCGCGCGGTGCCTGCCGCTTTGTCCACGCAAATGCAGGGGGGTACCATAGGTACCCCCCATGTGCACCCCCCACCCCCCTTCACCCAGGGGGCCCGCAACGGGCCCCCGAAGTGAAGCTCCGTATGCTTTTCCACGGCGGCAAAAGCCGCCGTGGAAAAGCATACTTTGTTCTCCATCCTAATATGGATGGCGGTGTCTGATAGACACCGCCAACCATGTTAATGCTTTTCCGCCGCGGTCGGAAGGCGACCGCGGCGGAAAAGCGGAGGACAGATTGTAAGACCCACCAGCCATCCTAATTTGGCGGTGGGTCTTTCAAGCCTCCGCCTGGATTTCCCGCATCCTCCGGGCCGGCGGTGGCTTCCGCTGGCCTGGTGGATGCGGGAAATCCGCCATCGTAATAGGCCCCTTAATAAGAAAGTGAGAAGAATCAAAAGGCAGAGGAGTAGTAATAAAGGAGTGAGGTGTAACTAACGAGAGAGGGCTGATCATTTTGTCTATCTCAAATGGAATCCAGTGCAGTGACCTGATCTTGCTCTCTAGGTCACAGAGAAGGGGACTTAGGGACTTTAGAAATACTATTGTGTAGGACATGTTTCCCATCAGGTTATTGGGGTACAAGTGGGTTTTCTAATAAGCTTTCTGTATCATGGGGGTCTGAGGAATTGTAGGAGGTTGAGTGGAGTAGAATGGGGAAGGTGGATCCAAAGAGTGGGAATGGGAGTCATTATTGGAGAGGAAGTAAAAGAGGTGTTGAATTTCTTAGATGTGGGCTTGGAATTTGCTTTTGTTGCTTTATGTTTATGTACTAGAGTTATAAAGAATGCTTTGAATGTCTGCAGAACACTGACTAAGCATATCCACTTATCAAATTGGTGACTAAATCGGATACAGATACCCTATATATGTGTTATGAGTTTGTAATGTTCTCTGAACAATGTGTGAAAGGGAACTTTGTATTTCATCCAAATCTGAGAATTGCAGGCAATTTAATCAACCAAGGTCAGGCCTTGAGGTAGCTAGTCTCTTTCTGTCTGTTTTTAGTGGTTGCTATTGCAGGCAAGATGCCTGTCATCAGTGGTTGTTATTACAGGAATATAATAAGGCTGCTTCCAAGTGGGAATACAGAAACAAACAGGTTTGATGCAGAATTTGGGGAACAGCGCTTACAACGCAACTTTTACAACACAGTACCTTTACCACGCAACTTTTACAACGCAAGTCGTTACAACGACTTGCGCTGGGGGGCGCTCTAGGATAGGGAATAGTTAATTTACTATCCAAAACCTTCCCTACTATCCACGGGGACTGGAGTTGGAATAGTAAATTAAACTATTCACTATCCAGCACCCCCCAACGCAAGTTGTTGTAACGACTTGCGTTGTGAAAGTTGCGTGGTAAAGGCATGTGTTGTAAAAGCATGCGTGGTAATGACATACATCCGCAGAATTTGGTAGGAGAATGAGGGATGAGTAGTCTCTCTTTAGTCTCTGTTCTAACAGGTAAGTCGTCTTCTTTCAGTATTTAATAATGCAGGCAGGGTGGCTACATCCATGGAAATATAAATTCAATTGTTGATAGCAGGTAGGTAGTCTGTCTGCTTTTGTAGTTGAAAATGTAGCTGTTTACATTTGGGAAAGCCATCTTCAGAGGTTCTAGAAGTGTTTTATTGGGTGTGGGGGACTGTGGGCCCAACTATTATAGGAGTGTGCCTTCTATGGCACCATATTAATCATGAAGGTGCCTGCAACCCTCAGAGCACCAAGAAGGAGCTGCTCTGCCCCCAGCTTGCCAGTGGATGCCCACTGCCTATTGGCCGTGAAAGGCCAGAAGGCCACCTAATGTCATATTCAGGATGATCAGATCATGGGAAATATGTACATTGGAGTTCCAGTGGCCATTGGAAAAGGGCCTGTGGTCTCTGAGGGAAAGACTGGCCTTTGGGAGAAGACCAGTGGTATCGCAAGGAAAGACTCTACTAGCATCTCCCAAGAACCTGCAGACCTCCTCAGGGGCAAGTGACTGAAAGGGTGAAGGTCAAATCTGGGGTATTGACGGAACCATGAGCTCTCCCATGGAGGATTAGGCCAATGAGGGCCAACAGGGCCTAGTATCTCTACACAGGATATTTCATACCTTCATTGGAACCGACCTGGGACCCTTTTATCATCTCCAGCAAGGTCAAAAGGTGGAGCCTCTTAGAAGCATGGTGATTTTCATGTCTTCTGGGTCAGTAAAGATGGCGTGATCAGGCAGCCTCTCACTCAGCGTAATCACTCAGGCCTTCCGCAGCTGATCAGCTGACTTCAATATTTTACAGTCATGGGACTCTCACCTGACTTCCAAAGCAGCTGTGGTGGGTGGCAGGTTGGGAGGAGGATGAGATTGAGGTGACATGGAGGATCTGCTGCTGTCCTGTGGCAGGTAATGGTATTGCGGGGACACAGCCCCTAACTTCTATGGGACTGATCAAGTGAGGTGAGAAACAGGCACCACACTTTAGTAGCCAAACCCAGGTTCATTGTTAAATCATAACTGCTGGAGGATAATTTAGCTTGGATGGCTTTGTGTTTTAGGGATTTACAATGGACTGTGCTCCTAATCCATCAGAAAGGCAGAGATGATGATCAGTTGCATCAGTTATCTTGCATGTCGACCCATCAACAAGCCTCATGTCTTATGCCTATATCCATTCAACTGCTAGTTTCCTACTGTCCGTCTGGAGATTTACTATCTTCGGATACAGTCTGTCATGACAGGGGGGGTCCAAGGCCCATTATTCTTTCAATTCTCCATCCATTTCTATATACGATATATACACGAAGGACTGTAAGTGGTGTTGCATTTTTCACCCGCATTAAGTCCATGACTTTGTAACTATTACATTGACATTGTAAGAATGCCACTATTTTTTAGATATTTTCTCTACATAAGCTGATCAATTCTATGAAGGAACTTGGGTATTACAATAATGGTTGCAAAAAGTAGCTACAAATTATTACCTGAGTTATTACAACCAATATCTAATTTTTCGAAGTAACCAATGTACTAATATATCAGTAAGCAAAGTAACGAATTATAGAGGGTTGTCGATGACTTGTCTACTAAATATTTATTTGGGCAGGCCACAATTTACTACCCTACTTACATTAGCTACAACTGCAGTGATGGTATTATAGAAAGGACAGCAGACCACCATACCTGTGATTCTATTTCAAAACTGATTTTTTAAGCAGTTTCAATTCCTAAAGGAAATAGGGCTGCTTTAAAAGAAGAAAAAGTTTTCAATTTTGAAGAACTTCAATGGGAATTTGAAGTTGGCCCTGAATCAATAATTACCATACCAAATTGAAAGCCTGTAACTCATCAATGGGTTGCAACCAATTTTTATGGTTGCCACCCATTGATATATAGTATTCCTATTCAGTATTTGGAGGGGACCCCAAAATCATGTCCATTACAAATATTGAATTGGTAACCACTTCTAAATCATTTTGAAATTCGAAAAATATTTTCTAAATCTTAAAATGTATTTAGTACATTGAAAAAAAAGCTCTTTAAAGTTCACAGACCCAGGTGGGTGCACTAATCATTACACCTGTCTGCATAGGGATCTTGATCTCCTTTTGTAATCGAGGCTAGGTTGGCGCCAGCGCTGCTGCCAGGGCTACTTTGATTTCACGAGTGCCCTGTTACAGCGCATTACCTCTCTGTCTAAGTTGACCTAGTTAAAGGTATTCCATAAAGCAGACCACGGCAGCGCACCCTATGATGTATAATATAGCCCCTGTTGCACCAGAAAGTAAATAACACCTGTCGCTATCATCTCGCTAGTGCAAAGCCTTAGTCTATATGGGCCATAGTATTTTCAGATGAGGCTCATATGAGTACTTAACTAGTAGTTTTGTTCCACCCATTTCCATAGAAAACCTCTCACATTATATAGCTCAATAGTATCCAAAACTTTTTTTTCCCAAAGATATCGCTTTGTATACAGGAGAGCCAAACCCGCACACCTCACCCCAGTTTCTTCACGGTTTCCACCGGCAAACATGTTTTTTTTACATTTTTTGCCAAGCCTGCATAATTTGGTAAACAATGTTGTTTTAGTCTTTTTAAATCACTTTAGAGAATTCAAAAAAGTGCTGACTCTAAAGATTTTACTCCCAATACCAACAAAGTCCCGAAGTGTACCTTACAGCAGTTTCCACAATCTTTCGCCCACTAGCATGCTCATTGGTGTGTACCATCCACTGCTCTGGTTTTGTGAACAATATTGTTTTCCTACTGCATGAACAACGAAATTGTAAGTATGTCTTTTTATAATGAATTGGTCAAACGGAACGTTCTTACTCTGGATATTGAACATAATAAAGCTTTGAGCCTGCGGTTGCTCGAAGTTTCAGGATTAAATGTCAAACAACCAATCATCCGTGAACCATTCACACAGGAACCAACAACGGCCTTGATTTTATTAGAGATTTGCTGTCTTCTGCAGCAAACAGGACACGGACCATTTTTATGTCACCTCATTTCAAATTTTACATTGGAAGTTTATTTAAGCATTTAGCATGTTAACATCTGAGAATGTTAAAGTAAAAGATTTCCTTCAAAATAAAATGTTTTTTCACCAATTCCAAATCCACAGAAGGACTCCCACCATTTCTCATAAGATTATAGATACTTTTGAGACTCTAGGAAGACAAGATTTATCCAAATTGCTGCTAAGTCTACTGTGCCAGAAAATGTATCTAGATGTGAACGTCTCGCTTTAAAAGCTCTCAAGCAGAACAAAGACCTACATTTCACCAAGGCAGATAAAGGCGGTGCACTAGTTGTGATGGACCATAAGTTTTATGAGAATAAAATTGAAACCATTTTGAAGGACGAATCTACTTACCTAGCTTTGTCTGAAGATCCCACTGAATCTTTCAATACTTTGTTTTCTTCCATACTGTCCCTTGCACTAGACATGCATTGAATCACAGATAAAACCAAAGAATTTCTGACGATTATATACCCCCATAGACCATCGTTATACATGCTACCGAAGATACATAAAGATTTGATGAATCCACCTCTCAGACCTATTGTATCTGATGTGGTTCTTACCATGAGCCACTAGGACAGTATTTAGATACATTTTTACAGCCTATAGTCCAAGCGGGTGACTCCTACCTCCAAGATACTACTCATTTGTTACAGTTTCTAAATGAAGTTCAGATTCTAGACGTTGATGACATAGGGTTATGTTTAGTGGACATAGTGACTTAGTACAACTCGATCCCCCATACAGAAGGTATAGAAGTCATTGAGTGGGCTCTATTGTAACATGAGGTACCTGGGGCAAACAAGATCTTTTTGCTTGAACTTTTGCATTTTTGGTTATTCCAAAGTTATTTCAAATGGAAGGATCGTTTTTATCTTCAATCCAACGCAACCACTATGGAGTTTTGGGGGGCTCCTAGCTATGCCAACATCTATATGATGAAATTTGAAACAGAACATATACTGTCAAACACCAATTGGAAGAACATCTGATTGCATAGCGTCACTACATAGATGACATTTTAATCATTTGGCATGGCACACATAGCAATCTAGAAAGCATGGTTAAGGAATTAAACAATAAGAACCCTAGAATTCAGTTTACATTTTCTATAGATTCTCAGACTATTTCTTATTTAGATGTCTGTATAGAGTGCAATGGTTCTCAAATCACCACAAGGGAATTTAGGAAAAGCACTGATTGGAACAATGCTTTGTTGTACCAGATTTTTCATCCTTGGTCTCTAAAACGTCACCTTCGGTATTCACAGTTTACCAGGATTAGGCGCATCACGTCAGACCCAGTTCTAAGCACCAAGACAATACAGGAATATAAACAACAATTCATGGCCAGGGGCTACCCTCTTAATATAGTGAATCAAGCTGAGGCACGTGCACAGCAGGTTGATAGAAGTGTCTTATTGAGGAAGTTCACTAACAAGAAAACTATACCTAGAGACGTGTTTGTTTCTACTTTTTCATCACATGCGCACTTGACCAAGAGGATGGTGTTAAATCGATGGGAAGTACTTCTATCAGAAACTGACTTTCATGGGTTATTTGCTAATCCCCCTTTGTTTGCATACAAACATTCATCTAACTTAAAAGAGATTTTGACATCACCTTTATCCATCCCAAAGGGTACACACAAGGGAATGACAAGGTGCTTAAATTGTTCGCACTGCAACAATGTGGTAGTGGGTAAACAAATCTCACACCCTAGATCAGGCAAGAACAACGCATTTAACTTTACCACCAATTGCAATAGTTTGCATGTTATTTATGTTTTCAAATGCCCATGTGGTTTGTACTATGTTGGAAAAACTGAGAGGTCCCTACGGACCAGGAGTATCGACTACAAGAGCAGAATACGGACACATACTTTGAGTTTGCCTTTGTCATATCATTGGTTTGACAATAATCACACCATAGCGCAACTCAGATTCAGGGTAGTGGAACTTTTCAAGCCATCACCAGAGAAAGACCTGTCCAGACTTTTATTACAGCATCAAACGCATTGGATATGGATCTTGGACACTCTTCATCCAAAAGGGTTGAATGATAAGTTGGAATTGTCATGGTTCTTGTACCATTAGTATCAGATGTATACTTGTCATTGCATCTAGTTTTCTGTACTATCTCATTTCTTATGTTGCTATGTTTGTAAACACTTTATCATGAGATTATGTTCACACAAATTGGCATTTTCCTTTGTATGTATGTTGGTTTATTGATGGTATGTCATCAAGAACTAAAGCACATTTCTTTGTGATAGTTTTGTATAGGCAGGTACCTAAGACTTAAGATTTGTATAGGTAGGCATCTTGATTTATTCACCTTTTTTATTTATAGTTTTTAGTTCGTTTTTTTAGATTCAAGTTTCGGATGATTCATTGTTTAATCACTTGCTTTTGTCTTTCGATCTGTCTTTTTTACTACATTCTCGTTTTTAGAACACTCTATGTCACTTTATCTATTTGTTCTGCCCTTATTATTCAGATTTTTCCATTCAAGTTTCACCTAGACCTTTACGTGGGGTGATTTCACTTCCTTTCTTTTTGTTTGTCTATTCCGGTGTTTGGCACAGTCCTCTTTCTATGTTAGTGTTTATCTTTCGTATTGGGCACGAAGTATCGCAGTTTTTGTTTAAAATTCACCGAGCCCCACACATCGACGAGACGCTGTTTCTGTGTCAGTGACATTGGTTTTGTGGCTATACGGGAGTCTTCACTTCGGTGCCGGTAAGAAGGACGGCTTGATCGGCTTTCAGAATTGGTTTTAGTTTTAGCACTAATCTTCATGCTTCGCATTTAATATTTCATTTTGTTCCTCCGTACAGGATTTGTTACCTCGTGTTCAGCTTTTACAGCTATTACTGGAGGTATGTACTCACCACTGACTGTCGGTTACTGGTTTCTCAATCAATCAATCAAATCATTTGTATAGCGCACTACTCACCCGGAGGGTCTCAAGGCGCTGGGTGGAGGGGGTCCGCTACTGCTCGAACAGCCAGGTCTTGAGCTGCTTCCTGAAGGCGAGATGGTCTTGGGTCAGGCGGAGGTGGGTCGGAAGGGAGTTCCAAGTCTTGGCGGCCAGGTAGGAGAAGGACCTTCCTCCTGTGGTGGCTCTTCGGATGCGGGGGACGGCGGCGAGGGCGTGGCTGGTTGATCGAAGCTGGCGTTTGGGAGCGTAGAAGTTGAGGCGGCTGTTGAGGTATCCTGGGCCTTGGTTGTGTAGGGCTTTGTGTGCGTGGGTGAGGAGCCGGAAGGTGATTCTCTTGTTGACCGGGAGCCAGTGCAGGTCTCTCAGGTGTCCGGAGATGTGGCTGCGGCGGGGGATGTCCAGGATGAGTCGTGCTGAGGTGTTCTGGATCCGCTGGAGTCTCTTCTGGAGTGTGGCGGTGGTTCCGGCGTAGAGGGAGTTGCCGTAGTCCAGACGGCTGGTGACGAGGGCTTGGGTGACCGTCTTCCTGGTCTCGGTGGGGATCCATCGGAAGATCTTACGTAGCATGCACAGGATGTTGAAGCACGACGAGGAGATGGCGTTGACTTGTCTGGTCATGGAGAGGGAGGAGTCCAGGATGAAGCCCAGGTTGCGTGCGTGGTCTGTTGGTTTGGGTGCGCTGCCCAGGGCGGGGGGCCACCAGGAGTCATCCCAGGCGGAGGGTGAGGATTCCAGGATGAGGACT
Source organism: Lissotriton helveticus (assembly GCF_964261635.1). Taxonomy (NCBI): domain Eukaryota; kingdom Metazoa; phylum Chordata; class Amphibia; order Caudata; family Salamandridae; genus Lissotriton; species Lissotriton helveticus. The sequence continues at coordinate 1,710,957,507 of NC_136067.1, forward strand.
TCCGTCTTGTCCGAATTCAGCTTCAGGCGGCTGCTCGACATCCATTTGGCTACGTCTGTCATCCCTTCGTGCAGGTTGGCTCTGGCGGTGGCAGGGTCGTTGGTGAGGGAGAGGATCAGCTGGGTGTCGTCGGCGTAGGAGATGATGTTGAGGTTGTGCTGGCGTGCGATGGCTGCGAGGGGGCTCATGTAGACGTTGAAGAGTGTTGGGCTGAGCGAGGAGCCTTGAGGAACGCCGCAGATGACTTTGGTGGCCTCCGATCTGAACGGGGGAGGCGGACTCTCTGTTTATTGGGTGTGGGGGACTGTGGGCCCAACTATTATAGGAGTGTGCCTTCTATGGCACCATATTAATCATGAAGGTGCCTGCAACCCTCAGAGCACCAAGAAGGAGCTGCTCTGCCCCCAGCTTGCCAGTGGATGCCCACTGCCTATTGGCCCTGAAAGGCCAGAAGGCCACCTAATGTCATATTCAGGATGATCAGATCATGGGAAATATGTACATTGGAGTTCCAGTGGCCATTGGAAAAGGGCCTGTGGTCTCTGAGGGAAAGACTGGCCTTTGGGAGAAGACCAGTGGTATCGCAAGGAAAGACTCTACTAGCATCTCCCAAGAACCTGCAGACCTCCTCAGGGGCAAGTGACTGAAAGGGTGAAGGTCAAATCTGGGGTATTGACGGAACCATGAGCTCTCCCATGGAGGATTAGGCCAATGAGGGCCAACAGGGCCTAGTATCTCTACACAGGATATTTCATACCTTCATTGGAACCGACCTGGGACCCTTTTATCATCTCCAGCAAGGTCAAAAGGGTGAGCCTCTTAGAAGCATGGTGATTTTCATGTCTTCTGGGTCAGTAAAGATGGCGTGATCAGGCAGCCTCTCACTCAGCGTAATCACTCAGGCCTTCCGCAGCTGATCAGCTGACTTGAATATTTTGCAGTCATGGGACTCTCACCTGACTTCCAAAGCAACTGTGGTGGGTGGCAGGTTGGGAGGAGGATGAGATTGAGGTGACATGGAGGATCTGCTGCTGTCCTGTGGCAGGTAATGGTATTGCGGGGACACAGCCCCTAACTTCTATGGGACTGATCAAGTGAGGTGAGAAACAGGCACCACACTTTAGTAGCCAAAGCCAGGTTCATTGTTAAATCATAACTGCTGGAGGATAATTTAGCTTGGATGGCTTTGTGTTTTAGGGATTTACAATGGACTGTGCTCCTAATCCATCAGAAAGGCAGAGATGATGATCAGTTGCATCAGTCATCTTGCATGTCGACCCATCAACAAGCCTCATGTCTTATGCCTATATCCATTCAACTGCTAGTTTCCTACTGTCCGTCTGGAGATTTACTATCTTCGGATACAGTCTGTCATGAGGGGGGTCCAAGGCCCATTATTCTTTCAATTCTCCATCCATTTCTATATACGATATATACACGAAGGACTGTAAGTGGTGTTGCATTTTTCACCCGCATTAAGTCCATGACTTTGTAACTATTACATTGACATTGTAAGAATGCCACTATTTTTTAGATATTTTCTCTACATAAGCTGATCAATTCTATGAAGGAACTTGGGTATTACAATAATGGTTGCAAAAAGTAGCTACAAATTATTACCTGAGTTATTACAACCAATATCTAATTTTTCGAACTAACCAATGTACTAATATATCAGTAAGCAAAGTAACGAATTATAGAGGGTTGTCGATGACTTGTCTACTAAATATTTATTTGGGCAGGCCACAATTTACTACCCTACTTACATTAGCTACAACTGCAGTGATGGTATTATAGAAAGGACAGCAGACCACCATACCTGTGATTCTATTTCAAAACTGATTTTTTTAAGCAGTTTCAATTCCTAAAGGAAATAGGGCTGCTTTAAAAGAAGAAAAAGTTTTCAATTTTGAAGAACTTCAATGGGAATTTGAAGTTGGCCCTGAATCAATAATTACCATACCAAATTGAAAGCCTGTAACTCATCAATGGGTTGCAACCAATTTTTATGGTTGCCACCCATTGATATATAGTATTCCTATTCAGTATTTGGAGGGGACCCCAAAATCATGTCCATTACAAATATTGAATTGGTAACCACTTCTAAATCATTTTGCAATTCGAAAAATATTTTCTAAATCTTAAAATGTATTTAGTACATTGAAAAAAAAGCTCTTTAAAGTTCACAGACCCAGGTGGGTGCACTAATCATTACACCTGTCTGCATAGGGATCTTGATCTCCTTTTGTAATCGAGGCTAGGTTGGCACCAGCGCTGCTGCCAGGGCTACTTTGATTTCACGAGTGCCCTGTTACAGCGCATTACCTCTCTGTCTAAGTTGACCTAGTTAAAGATATTCCATAAAGCAGACCCCGGCAGCGCACCCTATGATGTATAATATAGCCCCTGTTGCACCAGAAAGTAAATAACACCTGTCGCTATCATCTCGCTAGTGCAAAGCCTTAGTCTATATGGGCCATAGTATTTTCAGATGAGGCTCATATGAGTACTTAACTAGTAGTTTTGTTCCACCCATTTCCATAGAAAACCTCTCACATTATATAGCTCAATAGTATCCAAAACTTTTTTTTCCCAAAGATATCGCTTTGTATACAGGAGAGCCAAACCCGCACACCTCACCCCAGTTTCTTCACGGTTTCCACCGGCAAACATGTTTTTTTTACATTTTTTGCCAAGCCTGCATAATTTGGTAAACAATGTTGTTTTAGTCTTTTTAAATCACTTTAGAGAATTCAAAAAAGTGCTGACTCTAAAGATTTTACTCCCAATACCAACAAAGTCCAGAAGTGTACCTTACAGCAGTTTCCACAATCTTTCGCCCACTAGCATGCTCATTGGTGTGTACCATCCACTGCTCTGGTTTTGTGAACAATATTGTTTTCCTACTGCATGAACAACGAAATTGTAAGTATGTCTTTTTATAATGAATTGGTCAAACGGAACGTTCTTACTCTGGATATTGAACATAATAAAGCTTTGAGCCTGCGGTTGCTCGAAGTTTCAGGATTAATTGTCAAACAACCAATCATCCGTGAACCATTCACACAGGAACCAACAACGGCCTTGATTTTATTAGAGATTTGCTGTCTTCTGCAGCAAACAGGACACGGACCATTTTTATGTCACCTCATTTCAAATTTTACATTGGAAGTTTATTTAAGCATTTAGCATGTTAACATCTGAGAATGTTAAAGTAAAAGATTTCCTTCAAAATAAAATGTTTTTTCACCAATTCCAAATCCACAGAAGGACTCCCACCATTTCTCATAAGATTATAGATACTTTTGAGACTCTAGGAAGACAAGATTTATCCAAATTGCTGCTAAGTCTACTGTGCCAGAAAATGTATCTAGATGTGAACGTCTCGCTTTAAAAGCTCTCAAGCAGAACAAAGACCTACATTTCACCAAGGCAGATAAAGGCGGTGCACTAGTTGTGATGGACCGTAAGTTTTATGAGAATAAAATTGAAACCATTTTGAAGGACGAATCTACTTACCTAGCTTTGTCTGAAGATCCCACTGAATCTTTCAAGACTTTGTTTTCTTCCATACTGTCCCTTGCACTAGACATGCATTGAATCACAGATAAAACCAAAGAATTTCTGACGATTATATACCCCCATAGACCATCGTTATACATGCTACCGAAGATACATAAAGATTTGATGAATCCACCTCTCAGACCTATTGTATCTGATGTGGTTCTTACCATGAACCACTAGGACAGTATTTAGATACATTTTTACAGCCTATAGTCCAAGCGGGTGACTCCTACCTCCAAGATACTACTCATTTGTTACAGTTTCTAAATGAAGTTCAGATTCCAGACGTTGATGACATAGGGTTATGTTTAGTGGACATAGTGACTTTGTACAACTCGATCCCCCATACAGAAGGTATAGAAGTCATTGAGTGGGCTCTATTGTAACATGAGGTACCTGGGGCAAACAAGATCTTTTTGCTTGAACTTTTGCATTTTTGGTTATTCCAAAGTTATTTCAAATGGAAGGATCGTTTTTATCTTCAATCCAACGCAACCACTATGGGGTTTTGGGGGGCTCCTAGCTATGCCAACATCTATATGATGAAATTTGAAACAGAACATATACTGTCAAACACCAATTGGAAGAACATCTGATTGCATAGCGTCACTACATAGATGACATTTTAATCATTTGGCATGGCACACATAGCAATCTAGAAAGCATGGTTAAGGAATTAAACAATAAGAACCCTAGAATTCAGTTTACATTTTCTATGGATTCTCAGACTATTTCTTATTTGGATGTCTGTATAGAGTGCAATGGTTCTCAAATCACCACAAGGGAATTTAGGAAAAGCACTGATTGGAACAATGCTTTGTTGTACCAGATTTTTCATCCTTGGTCTCTAAAACGTCACCTTCGGTATTCACAGTTTACCAGGATTAGGCGCATCACGTCAGACCCAGTTCTAAGCACCAAGACAATACAGGAATATAAACAACAATTCATGGCCAGGGGCTACCCTCTTAATATAGTGAATCAAGCTGAGGCACGTGCACAGCAGGTTGATAGAAGTGTCTTATTGAGGAAGTTCACTAACAAGAAAACTATACCTAGAGACGTGTTTGTTTCTACTTTTTCATCACATGCGCACTTGACCAAGAGGATGGTGTTAAATCGATGGGAAGTACTTCTATCAGAAACTGACTTTCATGGGTTATTTGCTAATCCCCTTTGTTTGCATACAAACATTCATCTAACTTAAAAGAGATTTTGACATCACCTTTATCCATCCCAAAGGGTACACACAAGGGAATGACAAGGTGCTTAAATTGTTCGCACTGCAACAATGTGGTAGTGGGTAAACAAATCTCACACCCTAGATCAGGCAAGAACAACGCATTTAACTTTACCACCAATTGCAATAGTTTGCATGTTATTTATGTTTTCAAATGCCCATGTGGTTTGTACTATGTTGGAAAAACTGAGAGGTCCCTACGGACCAGGATTATTGACTACAAGAGCAGAATACGGACACATACTTTGAGTTTGCCTTTGTCATATCATTGGTTTGACAATAATCACACCATAGCGCAACTCAGATTCAGGGTAGTGGAACTTTTCAAGCCATCACCAGAGAAAGACCTGTCCAGACTTTTATTACAGCATCAAACGCATTGGATATGGATCTTGGACACTCTTCATCCAAAAGGGTTGAATGATAAGTTGGAATTGTCATGGTTCTTGTACCATTAGTATCAGATGTATACTTGTCATTGCATCTAGTTTTCTGTACTATCTCATTTCGTATGTTGCTATGTTTGTAAACACTTTATCATGAGATTATGTTCACACAAATTGGCATTTTCCTTTGTATGTATGTTGGTTTATTGATGGTATGTCATCAAGAACTAAAGCACATTTCTTTGTGATAGTTTTGTATAGGCAGGTACCTAAGACTTAAGATTTGTATAGGTAGGCATCTTGATTTATTCACCTTTTTTATTTATAGTTTTTAGTTCGTTTTTTTAGATTCAAGTTTCGGATGATTCATTGTTTAATCACTTGCTTTTGTCTTTCGATCTGTCTTTTTTACTACATTCTCGTTTTTAGAAAACTCTATGTCACTTTATCTATTTGTTCTGCCCTTATTATTCAGATTTTTCCATTCCAGTTTCACCTAGACCTTTACGTGGGGTGATTTCACTTCCTTTCTTTTTGTTTGTTTATTCCGGTGTTTGGCACAGTCCTCTTTCTATGTTAGTGTTTATCTTTCGTATTGGGCACGAAGTATCGCAGTTTTTGTTTAAAATTCACCGAGCCCTCAACATCGACGAGACGCTGTTTCTGTGTCAGTGACATTGGTTTTGTGGCTATACGGGAGTCTTCACTTCGGTGCCGGTAAGAAGGACGGCTTGATCGGCTTTCAGAATTGGTTTTAGTTTTAGCACTAATCTTCATGCTTCGCATTTAATATTTCATTTTGTTCCTCCGTACAGGATTTGTTACCTCGTGTTCAGCTTTTACAGCTATTACTGGAGGTATGTACTCACCACTGACTGTCGGTTACTGGTTTCTCAATCAATCAATCAAATCATTTGTATAGCGCACTACTCACCCGGAGGGTCTCAAGGCGCTGGGTGGAGGGGGTCCGCTACTGCTCGAACAGCCAGGTCTTGAGCTGCTTCCTGAAGGCGAGGTGGTCTTGGGTCAGGCGGAGGTGGGTCGGAAGGGAGTTCCAAGTCTTGGCGGCCAGGTAGGAGAAGGACCTTCCTCCTGTGGTGGCTCTTCGGATGCGGGGGACGGCGGCGAGGGCGTGGCTGGTTGATCGAAGCTGGCGTTTGGGAGCGTAGAAGTTGAGGCGGCTGTTGAGGTATCCTGGGCCTTGGTTGTGTAGGGCTTTGTGTGCGTGGGTGAGGAGCCGGAAGGTGATTCTCTTGTTGACCGGGAGCCAGTGCAGGTCTCTCAGGTGTCCGGAGGTGTGGCTGCGGTGGGGGATGTCCAGGATGAGTCGTGCTGAGGTGTTCTGGATCCGCTGGAGTCTCTTCTGGAGTGTGGCGGTGGTTCTGGCGTAGAGGGAGTTGCCGTAGTCCAGACGGCTGATGACGAGGGCTTGGGTGACCGTCTTCCTGGTCTCGGTGGGAATCCATCGGAAGATCTTACGTAGCATGCGCAGGATGTTGAAGCACGACGAGGAGACGGCGTTGACTTGTCTGGTCACGGAGAGGGAGGAGTCCAGGATGAAGCCCAGGTTGCGTGCGTGGTCTGTTGGTTTGGGTGCGCTGCCCAGGGCGGGGGGCCACCAGGAGTCGTCCCAGGCGGAGGGTGATGATCCCAGGATGAGGACTTCCGTCTTGTCCGAGTTCAGCTTCAGGCGGCTGCTCGACATCCATTTGGCTACGTCTGTCATCCCTTCGTGCAGGTTGGCTCTGGCGGTGGCGGGGTCGTTGGTGAGGGAGAGGATCAGCTGGGTGTCGTCGGCGTAGGAGATGATGTTGAGGTTGTGCTGGCGTGCGATGGCTGCGAGAGGGCTCATGTAGACGTTGAAGAGTGTTGGGCTGAGCGAGGAGCCTTGAGGAACGCCGCAGATGACTTCGGTGGCCTCCGATCTGAACGGGGGGAGGCGGACTCTCTGTGTCCTTCCGGCGAGTAAGGAGATGATCCACTCCAGTGCCTTCTCCTGGATTCCGACGTTGCTGAGGCGCTGTACTAGGGTACGGTGGCAGACAGTGTCGAAGGCCGCGGAGAGGTCCAGGAGGATGAGGGCCGCTGTTTCTCCGTTGTCGAGCAGGGCTCGGATGTCATCGGTAGCTGCGATCAGGGCGGTCTCGGTGCTGTGGTTGGCCCGGAAGCCAGACTGCGAGAGGTCGAGGCAGCCGTTCGTCTCGAGGAAGGTGGCCAGTTGCTTGTTGACGGTCTTCTTGATGACTTTTGCCGGAAACGGGAGCAGCGAGATGGGGCGGTAGTTCTTGAGGTCGGTGGGGTCGGCTGATGGTTTCTTAAGTAGAGCGCTGAGTTCGGCGTGCTTCCAGCTCTCCGGGAAAGTGGCGGTGTCGAAGGAGGTGTTGATGATGTCCCGCAGGTGGGGTGCGATGACAGCGTCGGCCTTGTTGAAGACGTGGTGAGGGCAGGGGTCTGTCGGAGATCCGGAGTGGATGGAGTTCATCGTGTGGACGGTGTCTTCGGTGCTGATCGGGGTCCAGGCGCGGAGGGTGGTTGTGGGGGGCGGAGGTTCGGTCGTGGCGTGCGTCTGTTGAGTGTTGAAGCTGTTGTGTATGTCCGCGATCTTGTTGTGGAAGTAGGAGGCGAGGGAGTTGCAGAGGTCTTGCGAAGGGGTGATGTCGTTGTTCCCGGCGTTGGGGTTGGAGAGCTCTTTCACGATGTTGAAGAGTTCCTTGCTGTTGTGTGCGTTGTTGTCCAGTCGTTCCTTGAATGCAGTTTTCTTGGTGGCGTGGATCAGTTGGTGGTGTTTTTGGGTGGCGAGCTTGAGGGCAGTCATGTTGTCCGGTGTTGGGTCTCTGCGCCAGGTTTTCTCGAGTGCTCTGCAGTTCTTCTTGGAGCTCTTGAGTTCGTCGTTGAACCGTGGGGCTTTCTTGCTGCCGGGTCTGCTTGGCGGGATCTTCAGAGGGGCGAGGTCGTCTGCGCAGTCGCTGATCCATTTCGTGAGGTTGGTGGCCGCTTGGCTGGGGTTCGTTGTGCTGGTGGGAGGGTTCTTGCTCAGGGAAGTGGCGAGCTGGTCTGCAGTGATCTTGTTCCAGCTTCTGCGGGGAACTTGTTGCTGGTGATGGTGGAACGTGGTCCTTCTGAAGCTGAAGTGGACGCAGCTGTGGTCCATCCAGTGGAGTCCCGTGGCGTGGCTGAAGGTGATGTCCTTGCTGGAAGAGAAGACCGGGTCGAGTGTGTGTCCGGCGTAGAGGGTGGGGGTGGTCACCAGTTGCTTGAGTCCGAGGTTGGAGAGGTTGTCCAGCAGGGTGGTGGTGTTGCGGTCGTTGTTGTTCTCCAGGTGGAAGTTGAGGTCCCCGAGGAGGATGTAGTCGGCGGAGGGGAGGGCGTGTGGGCTGATGAAGTCGGCGATGTCTTCGCTGAATTGTGTGCGTGGTCCCGGGGGTCTGTAGATGAGGGTGCCTCTGAGGGTGGTCTTGGGGTTGACGTGGATCTGGAAGTGCAGGTGTTCGGTGGGTGCGAGGGTATCGTCGGTGTCGATCGTGATGCGGATGGTGTTCCTGTGGATGATGGCGATGCCTCCTCCTATCTGGTTGATGCGGTCCCTCCGGATGATCTTGGAGCCGTCCGGGATGGCGATGGCGATGTCGGGCGCTGAGGAGGCGTTCATCCAGGTTTCCGTGAGGAAGGCGACGTCTGGGGCTGTGGTGTCGAGCAGGTTCCAGAGCTCGATGGCGTGTCTGTGGACGGAGCGGGTGTTGAGCAGGATGCACTTCAGGTGGGTGCTGCTGGAGTTCGGCTTGGTGGGTGCTGGTGTAGCGTGGGTCCGGTTGCAGGTGAACTTGCAGGAGTGGCAGCTGAAGGGTCCGTGGGTGCGTCTCGGTGTGGCTCGGTAGCAGCCCGGGGTTCGGCCGGTGTTGAGTGCGTTGAGGTCGTTGGCGTCGTAGGTCCGTCGGGTCGGCTTCCGTCGGTGGGGGCCAGGGGTCATGGCGCTGGGCGCGGTCCAGGCGCGGACGAGCGCAGACGGGCTTACCTTTGGCGCACCTTCGGCGCTCAGTCGGTGCTCCCGCTGCGCGCGTCCGCTGCGCGGTTGCTCCGGGGGCGTCATAAGTAAGGAGCCGGGTGGGTGGGTCAGCTGGGTGGCGGGAGCGGGGCGGCCTATGGCCTGAAGGTGGGCGGGGCCGCAGGGAGGCAGCGGCGGGAACCTCTGGGCGGCAGGCGGTGTCCCTGGGTCAAGCGTGGGAGGCGGGGGAGATCCGGGCGGCCCAGCGGCGGCTGGGTTGCTCAGCGGCGACCAGGAGTCAGGCAGGAGGCAGGCAGCAGCAGCGGCAGGCGTGGGAAGCAGGGGGGTGACCCGGCCTCGTTAAAGGCGCAGTGGTTTCTGTTTCCGATATCTATTGGCGAAGCTCACGTATTATTGTTGTTCCTTTTCACAGCTGTTCGTGCATTTGTTCTGGTTGCACATTTACATTGTGCTTGACTCCAGCGTTGTTTCAGTAGATTCACAGATTGGTTTGTTTTAATTGTGAAAATTATAGGATTGGATTTTTAGTTTTCTTTTACTTTTAAGGCCATCTACCTGCCTCTCACTATCCGTTTCTCATCTTTCTTTTAGCAGGCATGTCTAATTTCATTATTATCATTCCCTCCTCATCTTGATGACCTGACACTCTTCTGAGTGTTCTATCAGTTCTCTTCTCTCTTCATTGTATAAGCCTGTTTGATGAAGACATTTATTTGATTATTATTGTTTTAGATTCCCCTGATGAAGGGCACATCATAGCCCGAAATGCATCGGGAAAGACGCTTTCGCTGATTTGTACTTCTGAGATAAAGCATCAATGTGCTTATTGTTGAAGATCCTCTCCACCAATTGAATTAAAGCAGATTGGACTATTCGTCACTTTCTACATCTGATAATTTTACAATGATTGGAGCCATATGTCTGAATTGGATTTGATTATGTTTACGATGGTTTCATTTATGATTATATATGAATCTGATACACGTAATTTGATGTACGCTTAGGACTAAGCGACCTTATAGTAGTACACTTGGAGCCCCAGGATATTGTTCCTGGTTTCACTGTTTTCTTCTAGAAAGTAGGTATTTTCCAACTTTAACCATTCTGTGCCTTCTGTCTGTCTCTGGAATACACGTCTGGGTTGGGTGACAGCTGGGCTTTGTGCATTTCCTCTAGACAATCACATACAATGGGAACGAAGGTGTGCCACTCACAGCCTGATTGCCCATCACCAGACTAATGGGTCTTCCTGAGGTAGAGTGAGAGGGAGGAGCTGACCCTTGCACCTGAATAAGGGATGTGCCTGTCTGTGCACAAAGGGTTGCATACCTCCCTGTAGTGAATCTGAGCCCTGAAAAGGAAGGGCAGGGACTTGTGCAATACAAAGACCTTTTTCTGAAGTCTCCCTACTTCAAAGCTTAAAATGGATACAAGTACAGGACTTTTCACACCACATTGTCAGAACACTTATGAAACTGAGGACATTCCACCAGGAAGAAGAGCTGTTGTGCTGCCAGGATGGACTGTCACTTTTCTTCTTGCTTTGGTGTGTTGGCCTGCTTCCTGCTGCATCTTGCCTGGGAGTGGGGGGACTGGACTTGACTCTCTACATCCTGCCTCTCTTAAGGTTATCCAAGAGCGTGTTGAGCTTGTTTTCTTTTTGTGAAGTCTCAGCGATATCAAACACTTCACTTGCTCCTGGCCTCTCTGCTGTGAGCCCTGCTCTGCCAAGCGATGCTAAATCCAGTCCTGGGCCCTTGGAAGTGAGAGTTTGGTGCTGCAACCCAAGAAACCAATCCATCTATCCCGACGCATCGATCAGAACCATTTCATATCATTGCGTTGCCACTGCCTGCACCAAAGCTGTGGCCACTGCTCACCGACTGCATGACACAATGACGTCAACCTACAATGCAGCTCCTACTTTACTGATGCAGCGCCTCCACATCACCACTCCTGCAAAAGTCCCGGAAACCATATCACGAATGTCTGCGATGCATTGCCCCTTACTCTGGTGCATTCCCAGCCCTGCGCGGCTTCATGCGCATGCATCGCCTCCAGCCCAGAAGTTCGACATTGACACATTGGCCCTATGCACACAATTCTTGACTTTGACGTATCAACGATGTTGCCAGACTTCAGAAACAACGCATTGCCTTCCACAGCGAAGCATCCCTCCTTCGTTCAACACATCATACCCCAGCTTTGACGCATCCAAGGAACTGTCAGCAGGTCTGTGTGACTTCTGTATCCAGCCTACACTCTATTGCGGTCATACTGAACTTTTGGAGTTGGAGCTATTGATTTCTAAGCACTGCTTTTTGATTTAATCCTGCAAAATTCATAACTTGACTTGTGTATGTTGGATTTTTATCACTTTGGTCTTGTATACTCACATAAATATTAGCTGTTTTTTTAAACTGGTGTGAAGTACTTTTGTGGTGCTTTCACTGTGTTACTGTGTGTGATTTGTGCACAAATACTTTACACATTGTCTCTTTAGTTTAGCTTGTCAGATCTGTGCCAAGCTACCAGAGGGTGAGCACAGGAAGGCTTTTAGTGTGTACTACACTTACACTGTCTAGGATTGCTCTTCCTGCTTAGACAGGGTGCATACCTCTGCCAACCAGAAAACCAATTTCTAACAAAGTCTAACAACACATCTTATTTTATCATCTACCAAAGGCCAAATGACATGCTCGGTGACAGTCTCGGGCAACAAACAATTTGTTTGCAAAAATAATTGCTGAATGCTGGAGCTGTCGAACACCGAGGATGCCTAGTTATGAATCCACCACATCTCTTTTTTCAATAGAGTGTTTTAGGGAAGGGTTAAGTTTTAGGGAAAAGGTGGGTTTCCAGTTTTTGTCGAAACTGAAGATAGTTTGTGGTGTGTCTAAGGTCGGAAGGTAGGTCATTCCATCTTCTGGCTGCCAGGTAGGAAAAGGCGCGGCCACCTGTTCTGACTTTGTAAATACGCTTAGGTTTGGCCAGAGCTGATTGACTTGAACGTAGATTTCTGATGGGAACGTAGAAGTCGATCCTCCCTTGGAGAATTGTGGGGCCAGTTTTGTGAAGAGCTCTGTGCGTGTGGCTTAGTAGTTTAAAGGCAGCTCTCTGGCGCATCGGTAGCCAATGAAGTTTTTTTAGGCATTCCGATGCCGAGTCTCGCTTGCCTTTATTACAGACCAGTTTGGCCGCCTGGTTTTGCAAGACCTGAAGGCGGGAGAAGAGTTGTTCGTTCATCCCTTCAAATAATGCGTTGCCATAGTCCAGGCGGCTAACCAGTAGGGCTTGGGTGACTGAGCGTCTGCAATCCAGGGGTATCCAGGGGAATATCTTTGAGAGAAGTTTGAGTATGGCAAAACCCTTGCCCCAGAGTGATCGGACGTGGTCCTTCATGGACAGGGCATCTTCCATGATGATCCCCAAGTTTCTCACGTGTTGTTTTGGAGCGGGGTCCAGTCCTAGTGTGGGTGGCCACCATGTGGCGTCCCATATAAGTTTGGCTCCCCCGAACAAGAGAATCTCCGATTTGCCAGCGTTTAATTTTAGGCAGTGGTTGTGCATCCATTGGGCCATCTCGGAGAGACAGTCGTGAAGCTTTTTCTTTGTTGTCTCAGGCCCTTCATCCATTGCCACCATCAGCTGTGTATCATCAGCATAAGAGCATATGCCAATGTCCCACTTCCTTCCAATGTCGGCCAGTGATGAGATATAGACATTGAAAAGAGTGGGGCTCAATGAGGCCCCCTGGGGGACCCCACAGCCGATGGTGTTGGGTTTTGAGTGGAACTGACCCATATGCACTGCCTGGGTACGATTGCTCAGGAAGGATCGAATCCAGTTCAGTGCTGTTGATTGCACTCCTTTACTCAGGAGTGTGTTTAGCAGACAGTCGTGGGAAACCGTATCAAATGCCGCTGACAGGTCAAGCAGTATCAGTGCCACCGATCCCCCTTGATCAGTGGAGCATCTGATACTGTCCGACACTGCCAGCAATGTTGCCTCGGTGCTATTGTTAGCTCTAAAGCCGGTTTGAGATGGATCCAGGAGAGAGTTATCTTCCAGATACCGGGTCAGTTGTATATTGACCGACTGCTCCAAGGCTTTGGAGAGATAGGGAAGCTGGGAGATAGGTCTGTAGTTCTCTGGATTAGAAATGTCGGATCCTGCTTTCTTCAAGAGGGGGGTCACGGAGGCGTGTTTCCAGGCCTCCGGGAAGGTAGCGGTGGTTAGCGACTTGTTGAAGAGTTGGGTGACAAGGGGGCAGAGCGTGGGTGCGATTTTGGAAAACACGAAGTGGGGGCAGGGGTCCGAGGGGGATCCGGATTTGACTGTGCTCAGTAACGCTAATACCTCCTCTTCAGAGAGTAGTTGAAAACCAGTTAGACGAGGTGTATTGCCTAAGTCTAATTGGTCGTTGCGTCTCTCTGATTTCATTATGTGCTCGCCAGGGTTATCCGGCTTGCTAGGGGTATTTAGGGGAGTGAAGGTGGAGTATATTCTATTGATTTTATCGGAAAAGAAAGTGCTGATGCGCTCACAGGCCTCGGTTGAGGGGGTGAGGGTTTGTGAGGTGCTGGATGGTTTGCTAAGCTCCTTCACTATTCTGAACAGTTCTTTTGCTGAGTTGCTGTTCTCATGAATACGTTGAGTAAAATACGCCTTTTTTGCATCTTTAATGGCCGAGATGTATTGTTTCCGTTTGGTAATATAGTTTGCTCTCGCTTCACTATCTTTCATCTGTCTCCATAGATGTTCATTTTTTTGTCATTCCTTTTTGAGTTTCTTGAGGTGAGGGGTGTACCATTTCTCGTTTGTGTTTTTTTTCTCCGATTCCCGCATGGGGGCTAGTTTGTCTAGCGTTTGCCGGATTCCGGCATCTAATAGAGCGACGTCTTTACAGACGGGAGAATCATCCGCCGGTGTGGTGGCTGTCTCAAGAAAATAGTTTTGAAAGTTTGATTCATTAATTAGCCTCCAGGTTCTGCTGGACATGTGCGGGGTAGTTCTGGGCTTCGGATGTTTCCCGGGGAGTTTAAATGAGAAGGATACCATGGAGTGGTCAGACCAGGATAGGGGTAGGATTTCTTTAATATCGGTAGACTCAATGTTGGTGAATAGTAGGTCTAAGGTATGGCCAGCTGAATGTGTAGGGCCCACTATCCACTGACTGGTGTTTTGTCCCTCAGGAACCTGGGTTATGTCTAGTGACTCTTGCGACCTGAGGTATGCCTTGAGAGGCTCCCATATGTCCTTAGGCCGTGATGTGGGCGGTTGTAGTTCTGCGAACAGCTCACTCGTGGTATCGCAGTAAGACATACTCTTAAGCCAGCCATTTACGTTGGGCTTCTGTCTGGTGCCCCAGCGAAGAAGCACCTCTCGTTTCACTGCTATGAATTTGCATGTTTTTTTAGGTAACGAGTCAACATATCCCATTATAGCTATTAGGGGATAAGTCGGCACTGGAATCCCCATCATCTGTCGCAATATATCATGTATTCTCTGGCCAATAAACGCAGATCGTGCTGCAGCATGTGAAAAAACGACGCCGCATGTTGGTTACATTTAGGACAATGTGTAAACAATGTACTCATTGTTTTGACCATCTGTTGTGGTGTGACATAAGCCCATCTGAGTACCTTAAACTGTAATAGTTTGTGTCTGTGAATGCATGAGACTAATTTGACTTGCTTGCAGCATCCTTTCCATATGTCATCGGTGATATGTTGGTCAATACTGGTGGCCAAGGTGACTCTAATCTTGCTGTCATGCTGTGGCATCAGCGCTAGAATGGCTTTATACAATCTAGAGGTGATGTGTTTTCTGCTGGTATCTGAGATTACCATTGTAAGTGGACTGAACTCTGGTGGTTCTACCGAATAGGTCACTATCGTGTTTCGGAGTGCACTCTGTAAACGGATTAATACGAAGTGGTCCATGAATGAAGCACACGCAAACCGAGGGTCCTCAACGCGGGAGAATACGTGACCGCTGGGGAAAAGGTCCCAGATTGTGGCAAGCCCTAAGCATGTGAAGGCGTGCTTGCTCCCAGTGTCTACTGCTGGGGGGAGCCAAGGATTCGCTGGTAGTGGTAACACCGGGGAGTACAATACATTTCCCCCTGTTTTCGCGAGTAGCTTTTTCCAAGCCCAGCTAGTAGTGGACAGAGGCTAAATGTCAAGGGGGTCACGTAGAATACCCATAGGGAGTACAGCATTTAGTGGGGTGGGGTCGGCTAAGTCTCTCGCTGTTTTGGCGTAAGGTATGTGTGCATCTGGCTTGAACCAGTGCTGTGCGAACCCGCTTTGTGCCAGAAATAGAGTTGCATGTCTGGTACTCATAAACCTCCTCTATCGTAGGGGAGAGTTAGGTTGTTCCAGCTGATTTTGGGTTGTTTCCCTCCCCATACTTGCTTTATAAGGTGCGTGCGGAGCTGCGCAAAGAAAACATTGGTCAGGGGGATGGGAATATTTGTGAATAAATAGAGGAAGCGAGGCAAAATCACCATTTTTATAATGGCAATGCGCCCAGCCATGGATAGCAGTAATTTGATCAACTGCTCTACTTGGGCCTGTAAGCGACTCAGCGCTGGACCATAATTCAAACACAGCACTTGTTCTTTGTCTCTGTGTAAATATATCTCCAAGTATTTAGTTTGCCCTGTACACCATTGTACCGGCAGTTCCCCACACTCACTATTCCGTGTGTCTGTCAGGGGAAATAGTTCTGATTTACCCCAATTAATTTTCAGGCCAGATAGAGCTCTAAAACGTTCTATTTCCAGTATTAATGGTTGTACATTTTCATCTGGTTTCCTAACATATAGCGCCACGTCATCTGCATATAACATCACTAAGACTGGGCTGTGTTTGAATTGCAGCCCTCTATGTAAATGGTCCTTCTGAAAATACCCTATGAGAGGGTCCACGGCAATTATGAACAGCAGAGGGGGTAAAGGGCAGCCCTGTCGGTTGCCCCTGGATACTGTTGATGGTTCGGTTATTGTGCAGTTGAAACAAATATGAGCGGACGGGCCTGCATAGGGCAATTTCACTAGGTCTGTAAAGCTTTTAGGGATTCCCATCTTGGTGAGTACTGCATGTAAAAAAGGGCATTCAACTGAGTCAAACGCCTTGTCAGCATCAAGGAAGGCAGCGGCTGCAGGTATGGTGGGATTTATTCTGTTGACCACTGAGAAGAAGGTTCGAAGATTGAGCGCTGTGGAACTATGCTTCACGAACCCCGTTTGGGCTGGGGCTATAATTTGTTCCATTTAAGGCGAAAGTCTAGTCGCCATCAGCATGGCAAGGATTTTATAATCAAAGTTCAAGAGTGATAATGGGCGAAACGACGAACACTACTCTGGGTCCTTGCAGGGATTAGGGAGCAGTACTAGCACCGCCTCCCTGAACACTGACCGGAGTGCACCCATTTCCAGTGCCTCGGCATATTCTTCTAATAGATGCGGAGCCAGAAGTGTTTTATAAGATTTATAAAAAATCCCCATAAACCCATTATTAGAAGGTGGTTCTGAAACTCTGAGCCGCCTGGATTTTTCGCTTTTTGAGCACCTATTTGTTGAGCTTTTACTGTGGGGGAGCCTCATAAACTGAGACTCACCCACAGTGAACTCTTGATCAAAGAGACTGCATGTGGATTTTACTGGTGTCCCCCTAGCTTGACTAGGCTGCTGCGCAGCAGCTGGAGAAAGGGGCACCAGGCTGGTTACATGTAGGCACATGTGTACATGCGTGTGCAAATATGTACGGGCTGCGCAGTGGAGATTCCTGGCGTGCGCAGCCCAGGAGCAGATACAAAGTGAATGAGACTGAGGTTGAGGCTATCTGAGACACTGGGGCTAGTGTAACCATGGTCCTGGATGAACTGGTTCCTCCAGAGAGGTTGTTGCCTGGTGAGGTTCACCAGGTGACTTATGCAGACAGCACTCCATCCTATGGCTGTGGTGGATATGGAATTGGGAGGTGTGACAGGCCCTATGAAGGTAACTGTGTCAATGGTGCTCCCGGTCCAGTGTTTACTGGGAAATGATCTTGAAGCCTCTGTGTGGTCAGAGGTGGAAAGAGGACTTCATATGAAAATATTGGAGCTCCCTGAGTGGGTATGTGCTGTGACTAGGTCCCAGACTAACCAGAAGGGAGGGGCTGGACACTTGGACCCCAAGAACAAAGGGCCAAGCATCCAATGACAAGTGCACTGGGGCTGGTGAGCCAGCCCAGGGAACTCCGGAGGTGCATGAAGAATCTAAGCCTGATGCAGAGGATCTGGCCTCTGAGGGAGGGACTCCATCCCTGCCAGAGCTGTCAGATTTGCCGGAACTGACAGGAGCAGGTGGACCCTCCAGAGAGGAGTTCAGTCAGGGACAGCGTGACTGTCCCACCCTTGAGAGCTTGAGGCAGATTGCTTCTAAGCAAGAGGAGGGGGATGACAGTGGGTGTCACAAACTCTACTGGGAAGATGGACTGCTTTATATTGAGACCAGAAACCTCAAGGTGGGGGCCACCAGGAGGTTGGCAGTGCCCCAGAGGTACAGAGAGTTCATCCTGACTTTGGGTCTTGATATCCATTTGGCAGGACATTTGGGACAGACAAAGACATGAAACCGGTTGGTGAACCATTTCTACTGGCCCCACATGTCTGGAAAGGTAAGGAGTTTTGCAGCTCCTGTGTCACCTGTCAGGCTAGTGGCAAGCCAGGGGGCAAGACAAAGGTTCCCCTAATACCACTGCCAGTGGTTGAGGTTCCTTTTGAAAGGGTGGGGATGGACATTGTTGGTCCCCTGAACCCACCTACTGCATCAGGGAATAGGTATATCTTAGTGGTAGTTGACCATGCCACTAGATACCCTGAAGCCATACCTCTTAGAACCATGTGTGCTCCTGCGGTGGCTAGAGCACTGCTTGGTGTGTTCACCAGATTGGGGTTTCCAAAAGAGGTAGTGTCAGATAGGGGCACAAACTTCCTGGCCAGCTATCTGACTGCTATGTGGGATGAGTGTGGTGTTAACTACAGGTTCACTACCCCCTATCACCCACAAGCAAATGGTCTTGTTGAGAGATTCAACAAAACCCTGTAGGGCATGATAAATGGGTTGTCAGAGAAACTCAGGAGGAGATGGGATGTTCTCCTCCCATGCTTACTGTTTGCCTACAGGGAGGTGCCACAGAAAGGGGTTGGTTTCAGTCCCTTTGAGTTGGAGTTTGGACACACACTGGGAGGGGGCCATTGAGCTTGCTGAGAGAGTCTTTAGAGAAGCCTCTTAAAGAAGCAAAGGACAATGTGCTTGACTATGTGCTAGGCCTGAGATCCTGAATGACAAGAGTACATGTACAAGGCAAACAGGAAACTGGAGGCCAGCCAGGAGCTCATGAAGCACTGGTATGATCAAAAGACTACTATGCCTGAGTATACTCCAGGACACCTGGTGTGGGTGTTGGAGCATGTTGCTCCCAGGGCCCTCCATGGCAAGTGGAGTGGGCCCTATCCAATCTTAGGAAAGAAGGGTGAGGTTACCTATTTGGTTGACCTTGGCACCCCCAGGTACCCTCATAGGGTCCTGCATGTGAATAGATTGAAACCCCATCACGACATGGCATGTTACTGGTCACTGATGAGGGTGTGAAGGAGGAAACTGAGCCCGTGCCCGACCTCCTCTCCACTAATGTGCAAGATGGGTCAGTGAAGGGAGTTGTATTCTCTCCCAAAGTGACAGACCAGCAGCACAGAGACTGTAAGCAAGTGCTGGAGCCGTTTGTTGGCCTGTTCTCTTTGACCCCAGGCATCACTGAGTGGTGTGAGGACCACACTGACACTGGTGACAGCCTAAATGTAAAAAAAAAAACTGTACAGGTTGTCTGACCATGTCAGAGCCAGCATTAAAGCTGAGGTTGCTAAGATGCTGGAACTGGGGGTAATTGAACCATCTGAGAGTCCATGGGCCAGTCCAGTGGTGCTGGTACCTAAACCTAATCCTCAGGGGGGACCCAAGGAGTTACGGTTCTGTGTGTACTACAGAGGATTGAATGCAGTCACAAAGACTGACACTCACCCTATACCTAGAGCTGATGAGCTCATTGATAGGTTAGGGGCTGCTAAGTACCTGAGTACTTTTGATTTGACTTCAGGTTACTGGCAGATTTCCCTCACTGATGGAGCAAAGGAGAGGTCAGCATTTTCTACACCACAGGGACATTATCAGTTCAAGGTAAAGCCCTTTGGCTTAAAGAATGCACCTGCCACCTTCCAAAGGTTGGTGAACAGGGTCCTGTCTGGGTTGGAACAGTTCAGTGCAGCTTACCTGGATGATATAGCTGCATACAGTTCTACCTGGGGGGGATAACTTAAGCCACCTAAGGGAAGTGCTGCAGGCCATGCAGCAGGCAGCCCTTACTATTAAGGCAAGAAAGTGCCAAATAGGGCAGAGTTCTGTGGTGTACCTGGGCCACCTGGTAGGTGGGGGCATGTACAGCCTCTCCAAGTGAAAATCCAAACTATTTTGGATTGGACAGCTCCTGTTACCCAAACTCAGGTCAGGGCAATCCTTGGACTGACAGGGTACTATAGAAGGTTTGTTCAAAATGATGGGACCATTGTGGGGCCCCTAACAGAACTCACTTCTGCAAAGAAGCCCAAGAAGGTGATTTTGACCACAGAGTGTCAGAAGGCTTTGACACTCTGAAAGCTGCCATGTGTTCAGCGCCACTGCTACTGGCCCCTGACTATGCAAAGGAATTTGTGGTTCAGACAGATGCTTCAGAGCAAGGGATTGGGGCAGTTTTGTCACAGCTAAATGAAGGGGGCCTTGATCAGCCAGTTGCCTTTATTAGTAGGAGGCTTCATCCCAGAGAGCAGAGGTGGAGTGCCATTGAGAGAGAGACGTATGCTGTGGTGTGGTTCCTGAAAAAGTTGAGACCATATTTGTTTGGGACTCACTTTCGTGTTCAAACTGACCACAGACCTCTCAGGTGGCTCATGCAGATGAGAAGGGAGAATCCCAAGCTGTTAAGGTGGTTCATTTCCCTACAGGAAATGGACTTTACAGTGGAACACAGACCTGGGGTTTCCCATGCAAATGCAGATGGACTTTCCAGGTTTTTCCACTTAGCTGAAGAGGACTACCAGGGTGTAGGTTAGTAACCCATCACCTTTCGTTTGGGGGGCTATGTTTGGGGGTACCCAGGGCACTATCCTGTGCCCTGGCACCCCCTACATTTTGCTGACTGGGCCAGTGCTAAGCTGAAAGAGACACATTGGAATACAGTCAAAACACCTACATACACTAGGGTACACAATGGTATGGTGGGGTACCCCTGTGATTAGCATGACCTACCCTATAGGCCCCTAGTATATAATAGGGCAGGGGGATTGAAACTACCTAGAAGTCCCTAATACCCTACAACATGGCAGTTTAGAGGCCAGCAGCTCTTTTTGCACTTTCATATATGCGCTGCTGAAGCCTGAGATCAGTTTAAAAGCAGCCCTGGGTGCCAGGGCTGCTTTTAAAAAGTAAATTGTGCCCAAACTCGACTTTGGTGTTTGGGGCACCTAAAAATTAATAACCTACAATGTTTGGCATATTAGGGACCCCCAGGGTCTCCCCTAGGTATCCCAGGGGTGGGGGGTCAGATATTTATAATTTACACCCTTATAAAAAGAAGTTATTTTATGCCTAGGTAAAGTTAAATTTCACATTTCACCCCCCACATTGTGGTAAAGTGCTGCTCAAATTCGACATTGATGCTAGGAGCACTGTGGAGGGAGAATCTGCAATATTTCTACAGATTCAGAACCCCTAAAGTCTCTGCTAGTTGCACATGGGGTGGGGTTCCTGTAGATATAAGACAAGTACTGATAAAATATGTTTTTGTAAGTCCTGGTGCTGGAAAAATGGCCCAAGTCATTTTTCCCATTGCAAATCCCCTGTTACACAGGTTAACATGGTAGGAAGTTATTGATTAATAACTCTTGATAGGAGAGGGATAGAAATGCCATTTAAAGACTTCCCAGAATGGTATTAATAAATCCAACAATATCATATTGTTGAATTTCTCTTACAGTGTACATACAAGAAGTTATAAGACTTTCTTGTTTGTAAGTCCAAATTCAGCCTTCCAGTGGTCTGCCCTGATTGGTCAAAGTTAAGTGGATTAGCCAGGCTGCCTTGAAGAGATGATAAAGAGCCCCTGGGGTTAACCAGCTCTGCTGGCAGGGCAGTGTGCTGTTCCATAGGAATGCCAGGCCAGGTGGAGTAGTCATAAACTATGTTCTTCAAAGAGGAGAGTAGAGACCAGTGTCATTTACAGCTCTGAACTTCCCACCTTTGGCAGATGGTAGGATAAAGGAAGGTATGAGCAGATGCAGGGGGAGAGTCTAAGTAAAGTAGCCATCCTAGGGGTGTGTTTAGCCAGCTCTTACCTCCTTGCTGGAAAATCAGCCATTATGGATTTGGAAGATTTGATGCACTCTGGGACAAAATATTGCCACACTCTACAGGATGTGGTAATATCTTGGAGGAGTTTCCCTGCTCCCATTGGTCAGAAGTGGCCTCTGCTTGACCCAGAGAACTTGGAATAAGTATCTGAGAGGGGCAGAGCCCTCCAGATCTGCTGCTTTAAACTTACTGAAGCAAGACGTGCCCTGTTGAAATGTTTTGCTGTGCAAAGATTTCTAAGGCTTGACCTCTGAAGACTGCACCACCTGAAACTACAGCCCTGTGGATTATCTTGCTGAATAAGAACTAAAGAGTGGACTCCCTGAAAGCTACAGGTTAAAAGTGCTCATCTGAAACATCACCAACTCAATCTACACCATGGAGAACCATCAGTGGATTTGTAAGGGTTTTGTACCAGTGGATTGTGGGAACTGAATCCCTCAACTTTCAGGAACCATCTGGGAGCTTACAGGCCCTTGAGTGAGTTTGAGACACTTTGGGAACCCTTGAGGAACTTCAGGAAGAAGTTCAAGAAGTTTGGAGAACTTTGGTCCGACTTTGAAAAAAAGCTCCATAGAGGGACCGACTCAACCTGGCCAGCCAGGCAGCCTGCCTTCAACCGCGAGCCGGCCAAACCAACCAGGTTTGTCCCGCTAAAAGCTCCATCGCTCCAACTTCCAGAGATTGGCCGGGACTAGTTAAAATCTGAAGTCGGAGAACCCTCACCGGATCCGGCAACATGAGGAGCATTGAGAGACCCCACAAGAAAAAGCTCCAGAAAAGTTTCTAAGTCCGCTCGTAGAAAAGGTGACCCGGAGCAACCGCAAGAGCAAAGCCGCCTGCCTTCCATCGCATACCGGCCTGGATTCCTGGGGTGCCCCGCTGAAGCAATCTTGAGAAATGTTCTAAGTCCGCTCCAGGGAAGTTGACCGGGACCTCGTCACAAGTCAAGTCGGCGAACCCTCACCGAATCCGGACTGGCTGGGAGCTTCGAGGAGAAAAGCTCCAGAAAAGTTTCTAAGTGTGACGGTACAAATTAAGACCAGGACCTGCCGCGAGCTGTAGCCGCTCAGTGCTCCATCGCGCCCGGCCTGAAGCTTTGACTTTGGCCCGGTCTATTGCGAGCAGGTATCACAATATGGCGCTATAATCGTCTAACAGGCAGATGCATCAAAGAAAATACCGGTAGCAAACGGGCAGATTATCAGAATCTGGCCGTTTGCTCCCGGTATTTTTGCAATTGGGAAATCGCAATTTAAGGAATCTCTAAATAGCGATTCCTTAAATTGCTCTTGCATTTAAGGAATCCCAAAATGAGATTCCTTAAATGCAATGCATGAAACCCAAAAAAATAGCAAATTCGCTAATAGGGGGAGCAAATTACCATGAAGTTGAACTTCGGGTAATTTGCTAAAACTTTGAAAAATGCACTTTTGTGCATTTTTCAAAGTTACATGTTGCACACACACATGCCCTTAGGGCATGTGTGTGTGTAACATTTGTGCACAGGTCCATTTCAGGGGTGCAACAGGGTGTCCTTTGGACACCCTGGCACCCTTGAAATAGCGGAACATTAGCGATTCGCTAATCGCTAATAAGGATTGGCTTTCCCATTCATTCCTATGGGCCTAAAGGCCCATAGGAATGAATGGGAAAGCCATTCCTTATTAGCGATTAGCTATTAGCGAATCGCTAATAAGGAATATTTAGGAATCGCTAATAACATTGCGATTCCTACATGCATCCCGTTTTGCGAGTCTTTAATAGCGATTCCTTAAAATTCGCTATTAAGGACTCGCAAAACATAACTTTGATGCATCTGCCAGTAAGTGCTATATTTTATCAAATCTTTGAAAATTCATATCTCCAGTACCCTACATTGGATTTTTGTTGTTTTGGTGTCATTTTAAAGATGAAAATATTTCTCATTTTTATAAATTGGTTTTGGATTTTTATTATGTGTAGTGTCTTAATTATTTACTGGAATTGTGTTTTGAAATTCTTTACATACCTGTCTTTGAAGTTAAGCCTGTCTTCACGCAGCCACGTTACCAAAGGTGGAGCATCGGAATAATTTTCTAAGACCTATGCTGAGTCCTATCATGTGTTAGTGGCCTTATTGCCAGTGGCAGACCTACATTTGCCCCTACCAATAACCCAGTTTCCAACACCCATCTAATCCAGGTACTTTAGAAACATCCATTGCTTTGATAGCCTGTTCTATTTCTTCAATGGAATGGGGTTCACTTAAAAACTGCCTATGTGCCTCGGGAGCCATACCATGGCTATTTCCCCCATGTACGCCCTAATCTCGGTGTCATCGGCATCTGACCTTGCCATGTATAAATCCGTGTAGTACGCCTGGAGTGCACCCCCAATAGCAGTGTTGCCCGTAATGAGCCGCCCTTCCCCGTCTCGTAATTTGGTGATGTGATTCTGGGTGTAACGTGGTGTAAGAAGTCTTACCAATGTACGACCAGGCCTTTCCGCCTGCCAATATCTACGTGCTGCGGCATACCTCCCCAGGTATAATGCTTCTCGGCGAGCTTCGTACATATATTCTGCCAGCAGTTCCGTTCTGCAGAGCATGCATCATGCACTGTCCTGGGCTATTCCCGTCATGTTTTCCCTGTCCAATGCATGTAAATCCTCTTCTAATCTAGCGAGTCTACTTCTCCAGTCTTTCAGGACTCCTGTTTGTGTGGAAATACAAGCCCCCCTCACGCATGCCTTACAGGCCTCCATGCCTCCCAGAGGACTGCGTATGTTGAAACAGATCCAACATTATGAGCAAAATAGTCTACTATTGCTGCACATATCTCCTCTTTGAAAGACTTGATCTTTCAGCACTGTGGACGGAAACCTCCATTGTATTTCAAAGCCACTTTCTGATGGCAGATGCAGTGAGAGGGAGACTGGAGAATGATCAGAAAGTGTGCGGGGTAAGTGTCCCACCTTATTGACCCACGTAACCGTTGGCCTGGAGATTAACCAGTAATCGAGCCTCGCCCACGTGCCTTGGGTGTATTCAGCGTCTGAGGGGTGTAAGTACTGCCATGCGTCCACTAAGTCACGGACCCGACACAGATCCTGAAGTACCTTAAGAAAAAGGGGTTTAGTTGCAGGGTACTTGGCAGTGCTGTCGATAAGTGGGTCTAGTAATATATTTAAATCGCTCCCCAGTGCTATGTGAACCATTGATGACGTGTCCAGCAGTGCATGTAGTTGTTCGTAAAAAGTGAAGTAATCAGTATTCGGGGCATAAATGTTAACCAGCATAATTTTGTGACCCGCTATTGGACCCGTTATTATCAAGTACCGTCTCCAGAGTCTGCTATTGTGTCTATGTGAATAAAAGGCACCGTATGGTTGATCAATATGTCCACCCCTCGGGAATAGGAGCTGTAACTGGAAAATATCTATGTGTCCCCCATGTGGATGCAAACTTAGAAGGAGAGTAAGGGGCTAAATGCGTTTCCTAGATTCACTATATTCGCCGCATACTGCCGCATATTTTGAAGCACTATCCTGCATTTCTTAGGACTGTTCAGACCACGGACATTCCAGGTCAGTAGATTAATATTGACACTGCGTTGAGTTTCTATCTTATGAGCCATATCAGGGATTCTGTGTATGTGTGTTGTTCCTGCATCTGAAAAAGTATACTACAATCTACTAAACACATTTCTAAACCTGCATCAAATAAATGATAAAACAATTCTAATCCCTCCCCCCCCCCCACCCTCACTCGGTGACTGTCCACCAGGTCATACCCCTAAATCCCACCCAAACAACAGTTGCAATGCAAAATGCCTACATAGCAATCCTCCCCAAATCAGGGGCATTGTGTACCCACAGGGGGGGGTGTCAAAGCCACGTGGGTCCCCGCACACCAGACAGGAAATTAACATTTACCCCATAACAATAGTTTTAACGGATAATAACTAAATTAAGAAGTATAAGCTCGAAGCTGAGTCCATGTTTGTTACAGCTATAGCCAAACCAAGGTGTCAATCTATGCATAGGCACTCAGCTGTCCAGTAATTATATCTAACCTGTTGAAAAAAGGTCCGCACTCGACCCTGACAGTGCTTCTTGAGAGGGTTCTCCAGGTGGGAATCCCCTTTCCGTGCCATAGAACCCAACAAAGGGGTCGATTATGATGGCGGTGAATCCGCATCCTCCGGGCCGGTGGAAGCCACCGCCTGCCTGGAGGATGCTGATTCACCACCACGGTCCTTGAAAACACCCACCGCCAGATTATGATGGCGGTGGGATCAGCGGCGGATGGCAGGTCCGTCCGCCGCTGATCCGCGGGGTGTGGACCACAATATGGTGGCGGTGTCTGCAAGACACCGCCAGCCATATTATGATGTGTGCGGAGACATGCTTTTCCGCGGCGGATATTCCGCCGTGGAAAAGCATGTGGACCTTTGCTTCTGGGGGCCCCTTGCGGGCCCCCAGGGTGTTGGGGGGTGGGGGGTGCACATGGGTGTTACCTATGGTACCCCCCTGCATGTGCATGCACAAAGCGGCAGGCACCGCGCGGTTTATTGCTGCTTTGTGCATGCACATGCAAAGAATGCATTTTTAACTTTGCGGCAGGTGCTGCTTTAAGCAGCAACCGCCGCAATGTTAAATATACAGGATGTGACCGCCAGGGTGGCGGTCACATCCTAATTCATATGGAGGGAACGCCGCTGCCCCTGCGGACGGTCCCTCCACCTCGGAGGTGGCGGATGTCCGTCCGCCATCCTAATCGACACCATGGTGTTTACAGAAGCTCACGGCCTCTTCTGGCATCTCAAAAATTCTAGCCTTGCCATTGACATCGACTCTGAGCTGGGCAAGATTCAGCATACCATAGCGAAGGCCCAGTTTCCAGACCGCTGTCTTGGCTCCAGCATACTTGTGTCTGGCCTCCTGCACCAGCACTGTAAAGTCCGGGTAGACGTTCCCGCTCCCCTGGCAAGTCAAAGTACTGTGTCTCTGTTCTTGAAATTTAACAAGCCTGCCATAATTGGTCTAGGCGGTACCCCCAGGTTGGGATGTGGGCCAAGCATCCTATGGGCTCGCTCCATGGTAAAGGTGTTCGTGAATTGTTCTGTCCCAAATAGATCCATCAGCAGGTGCTCCACAAATTGGTCCAGTCTGCCGGTATTGGTAGATTCAGGAATACCCATAATGCACACATTATTACACCGACTTCTGGCCTCCAAATCTTCGTTTTTTGCTGCCACAGTTTTTAAAATGCTTAGTCATTTGCCCTGCCGCATCCTCTAAATCCAACATGCGGCCCTCCACAGTACAAAGTCTGGACTCGTGACAATCAATCTTTTCGGTCATTCCACCTAAGCACCTGTCTAGTGCGTAAAATCTGGTATCTAGTGCCTTAAACCCAGAGCACAGTTCCAGCAGCAGGGCCAATGCATCCAAGGGGGAAGTGCCATCAGTGGCAGTGTCAGAAGCCATTTCCGTGGGTTGCCGGCATCTTTCGGTAGTAAGCACTTCAAAAGGCAAACTTTGCTGTTTCAGGTTCTTGCACACCATCCCCTTAAGGCTCTAGAGCATCTAGTCAACGCGTAGGCAGATCGCTGACCTTGCCCCTGCTCTTCCGCTTTTTGCAGGCACCAAATGTAAAACAAACCTGTACCAGTACCGGTCCCTTACCCCGTAGGAAAATGGGCGTGAATTAGGCTGTGCGGCCCCCCGGGTCAACAATGTCCCAATTCTCCTGCCCACTGAGCAATGCTGTGCATTGCCCCCATCTGGTCCTAGAGTTGTAGACCTCTCTGATGAAACGCAGCCAGGTGAGAAAAGGAGGGCACTCACCTGGTCTTGCAGTCGTGTTTCCCCCCACAGTATACCTGGGTTCCCTTGCCTCAGGATCTATGGCTGAAGGGCATCATCACCATCTGCTGTCTCCGGGGTGGCGGTGCGATCTGAGGGGGCCCCATCGTTGCGGACTCAGGCGATCGCCAACAGAGAAGTATTTGCTGCTGTGTAGTGTCCCCCAAGACATGAAGCCTGAGGGCTTGGGGAGTGCTCTGTGCGCTCGAGCGCTAATGCAGACTATTCGGTAATTTCGATTCATTCCTATGGGCCTGGAGGCCCATAGGAATGAATGTGAATTACCGAATCGGTAAATACCAATTCGGTAAAATAGGGAAACATTCAAGGGTGACAGGGTGTCACATTGACACCCTGTTGCACCCCTGAATAGTGCTTGTGTGCACATGTGGCACACATACATGACCTATGTCTGCCACATGGCACTGTTGAAAATGCACAGATTTGCATTTTCAAAGGTATTCGGTATTTACCACCAAGTAATAGTTGGTGGTAAATAACGAATCCTTAGAGCACATAAGCACTCTTAAAAGTGCTTCCTACCGATTCGGAAAAATACTGAATCGGTAAATAATGATTTGGTAAATACTGAATCATCCCTTACATCTGAAATGGCTCAATACTGGTCGGTAAGCCTGAAATGTACCGAATTTCGGGTTTACCAACCGGTAATGGGCCACCTACATCAGGCCCATAGTGCCTTAGAAGGGCTGGAAATTAAGCCCATGTGCCCATTTTGCAGATCTCCAGAAAGGTTATGCCACCCTCCACTAAAAAGAATATTCCATCACTTGTTGTGGCCTTTCCTAGAATTTGTATAGGAATATCTTCCAAACAAATGAAACAATCTTTCGAGATGATGTTTCCTACTCATCTGCTCAAAGTGGCATCATGTAGTTTATGTGTCCCTCCAACCACTCCTTTCAGTTTGATAAAATCCATGGAGTGTCTGCGATTTTGCACTTGAAGGCCCTTATTTATGAAGGGCTTGCTCCACTGTTGTGTCACTTTTCTGTGACACTGAGGCAGCATAATCAATGCGCCACACTGTGCCCCATTTACAAAGTGGCACATCTAGGCAGATGTGTCACTTTGTAAAGGCCTGCGCTAAATTATACCTGCGGCAGGTATAATGTATGCAAGGTTGGTATTCCCCTGTAAAAAAGCCTTGTAGAAGTGGCACAGTGACATTTCTGAGATTTCACTACACCACTCTATGACTTGACTGCATCAAAATCCGTACGCCTGTTTCAAGCAGGTGTAAGTATTGACGCAGGTCTTTTCAGATGGGACTCGCCCATGGGCCATGAAACATTGCTGAAGTTGCATCAGTTTTTCGACAGACTTCAGTTCCTGACGTAGATACGTCATTTACAGATGTAAATCCTTGCGTCATGGAGCGCCACCTTGTAAATTTGGTGCATCCATGGTGTCGTAAGGATGGTGCTATGAAAAGTGACGCATCGCTGTTTTTGCCCAGCGATGCATCACTTTTCATAAATGAGGCCCTAAGTACTTTGACTCTGGCCTTCATTGGTTTAAAGTCTGATTCTCCAATAGTTTAATGTTCAGCCTCTCCCAGTGGAACCGCACATACATAGCTGCCATATACTTGCCACTTTCAACTATAACCGTTATGACTGTAGAAGATCACTGTAAGGCCATTACAAGGGATCAATCTGCATAAGTTAAGTAAAAACGACTCTGGTGTCTGTATGGAAGACTGCCCCTTTAATGTCCAGCAACTGTACTTGAAGCACAGAAGAGTTTCTGAGGTTGCGAATTAATCCACGCTTCATTATCCAAGTGCAAGATGTGCATGTATCTTCAGATGGCAGGGTAATTGAGGACAAATGAAGCAGCCTATCATTCAAGTAGGGTACATTGTTACTCCCACCTGATGAACATGAAAAAAGGATGGTAGGTTCTTTGTAAATGTCTTTCATCAAGTCTCTTGCAGTGGTCTTAAGGGCTCACCCCGTTACTGACACACAATGAGTCAGATGCTGTGTGCAAATCCATCGAGTCTTTCCGAATCACAGGCATACACTATTACATTTTAAATTTCTTTGGAGGGCGTACAAATCACAGAGTACCCTCCACTGCATTGACCCATCTAGATTGCATTTATGTCCCAAATGCCGCACCCCTGATGCAGACTTCACGCATCTCACACGGACATGTGTAAAGATAGGTAGCTTTTGGTCAGCCATTTTTTGTGGAAATCTCCAAAATGATAGATTTTGCCGTCACACCCACGCCCCTAATGGCGCTCCTTGGATATACACATGATATAACCAGATCCAAACGTCTATTTGCAGCTATGGCATTGCTTATTGCTAAGCAGGAAGTGGCAATAAACTGGGGTAGTAAGCACATACCAACAGTCAAGTAATGGCTGTACAGTATGACATCCTGTAACACTAACAGTGACAACTATGCACAACTACAGCAGCCCATGGCAAGACCCCTAGATGTATTGCAACAATTACATTTGTACCTACGGGACACAACAGATATTGCCACCAGGCCAGTACCATCACTGCCTCTGAACACACCCCTTGAGGCCGGGAGAGATGTTTTAGAGATAGATGAGGTACTGAATCCTTTGTAACTGTCCATAAACTGTGATATTCACCTACTGTAACTTCATGCTACATTGAACTGGTTTTGGCTTTGTATGTACATACCTGCACAATGTATAGTTTGTTTACATATGTGAATCAACATATACTGCACTGTAACTACTATTATTCTTGTAAAAATCAATCATAAAAAAATATATTTTTTTTAATGGTCCTAATTAAGGGCAAATAGCACTTGGGGTGTCTAAAATGTGCATACCTTTCCTATTATTAATTATGTGAAATTACTGTGTAATTACGAGAAAGGTCTCGCCTATGACTTGTGTCAAAACAGTAATGGCAGAGACCCAAATTTTGCATCCAAAAAATAGCGCAAACAGCAGTCTACATTGTGCAAGCATGCAACCATTTTGTTTTATTCCAGCCTGCTCCTCTGTGGTTATGCCTCGTGTCTTCACCTCAGTATCCCATTCTGGTCCACCTCTCCCCTTTTTTAAGATAATTTTCGCTTTTTTGATTGTTTGTCACTTCCCCAGTGTGTTTTTTTCAATTTTTAATGGTACCTCGTGGGTCAAATCCAACACCAAATTATTGTAGGCTTTGGGACCCCCTGGCTCTCGCTTTCTCCTGGCTCTGGGTCTGCAGTTCACAATACTGGATTCCATATTCCAAGCCATAATAATCTTATCAACCCCTTTAGAGGAGACAAGGTCCTGTGTTACCTTCGGTGGCACATGAAGATCTTGCAAAATTCGTCTCAGGATAGTCCTTGAGCAGCTACCCAGATTCCTGAACACAATCCACTTCAGTGTGCTGGTCCTCCTCCTCTCTATCTAGAGAAGAAGTCATGGGCACCTGAACCTTTTTTTAAATGTTGCTACAACATGACATTAGGTGGCAACCTAAAGCTGATCAACTTATGGAAGGGCTGCATTACAAATGATAAAGAAAACATAATTGGAAAAAGTGAGTGAATATATGTGACTATTTAAATATTTCTGATGAGTGGGCAATGAGAGAAGAGCAAGACAGACATTACAAGCATATAATACAGGTACATTACAATGCAAGGTGATTCTGGGGGATTTAGGAGAAATAAAGAAGGGGGCACCTGCTGCTCCAGGGTTATCAATGGAACAAAGTGAGTTTTTAGGTTGGTTTTAGATAGTTTACTCTCTGGTTATCAATGAGTGAATTTCACCAGAGCAATCCCTGAAAACAAGAGTGTTTTAAAGATGTCCCTAGGAATAAGCTGCAAAAAATATATTTTTCCTTGACAATACTTCTTATATATTATGTTCTAAAATGAGGAAATAAATCTTTTCAACAAAATTTACATAGTTTTGAAAATAAATTGATTGCTAGTCAGCTTGTACACAACAGAATCTCAGCTTCAGAGCTCATTTATTATATATCGGGTGGCTGGAATTACCATGTCAAATATTCTTCAGCACGTCTCTTGTGCCTACAGTGTCTCAACTGAAGCTAGAGTAGTTCACTCTTTTAGGTAATTTCCTGAACTTCCAGTGGTTGGGTACTGCTCAATGGTTAGGGTCAAGGGTGTTCCAGAAACTCTAACCATACGCAACTGAATACCTGCCACCATGTTTCGCTGTGTTGAAGGATTGATTCTTGAGCCAATGAGCAGACATTGGGGCGTAATTACTATATGTAGGCATGTAGGCTTTTTGCCTTAGAGAACTTTGGGGGTCAGTACAATTGGCCCATTAAATTGCAATCAATCTGCGCAATTTTGGAAATGTTGGGCACACTTGGTATAAGCCATATGCACTAAAGATCCCACCCTTCGTTAAATTTCGGCATGTCAAACCTGCTGCAGTTTATTAAGTGGAAAAGGGCTGGTTTAGGCTGAGTTTGGTGCACCTGGCACCCAAATCTATGTTATTCCCCACAAATTGATAGTAGGAGATGAATACCGAATCTGATAAATTACGAACTGCTCGGTGCCAGATTTGTATCTGACTACAATGAGTCCTCTAGATGATGGGGTATTAGACCATGAACTTCATCATAGCATCTAACAAGTGCCTGCATATGACAAATGTTTAACATTTCTCTATTTTTTAGGAATCTCTCTGCTGAGGCACTGACACCTGCCTGAACATATTAAAAGCATTGAGAAAACGAAGAGAGGCTAATTAGACACACAATTTTGTATGTAAGCATTTTCTGAATTCTATAAAGAAAACAAAAGCAATACAATGCATATTATATTTGTACGATTGGCATTTTAGATGCCATTAACTCCGTGCTTAGTCAGCTGCGATGGTTTACGGCAGGCGCGGCTTGTTTTTCTCTGATATAAAACTGAATGCATTTATTACCATGAAGTACTGTGCCAACAGCAAACTGACCCGAGCGGGCTCCTCTATATGTAGCGCTAACAACATTTTACTTATTGCAGTACCACCGCAAGAAATCACAATATATGACAATTATTAATCAGTACATCGCACCCTTCTGTAAAGAATCTCACGCTCCATTCGCCACTTTTTGGAAAACTTCTATTCAAGTAAAATATGCCCTGTCAGACTCATGTCAATCTGTGTCTTTCAAGTCACTCTAACCGCCTGAAACACCAATCAATACACTTGTTGTGGGCAGACCTAATGGAAAAGGGTCCTTTTGAATTTGTGATGACACGACACAAGCCTGCACTAAAATGCAACTATTGCATTTAAAAAAGGACAGAAAAATGCTACCATAGACACAAATAGGTACTGTAGAATGTTCCTTTGTTCTGGAGCGTTGCAGTACAGTTTATAATGTCAAGTAAATAGAATTACTACACTGCGGTGTTTGTCATTAAACAACACTTTATATTTGATAAAATCGACTGTAGAGAACAATGTGTTCTTTACAATATTAATTAACTAAATGCAGTCCTGAGTTAAATTGGCTGTTCCATGACACTAGAAATGTGTAACCATATGCATATGTGGCGCTCATTTCCTGACAGGTAGCACGTAAACCAGCTGCAACTTTAAACAGGTGTCTGCACCAATGTGTTTATATTATATGGTGATGGTTGAATCAAGTCATAATTACATATTGGTAATCCCGCTGCACTGGATCCCCCTCCCTCTCAACAGTCTTTAATAGCAAAGACGGTAAATTGCTGGATTAGGTATCTTGGTGCTTCTTTTGCTGATTGCATAGGCGTTGATTCACCAAAATGCTAGTGGTAGTGGTAGAGTGACATCACATATCCTTTAATCAAACCAAGGAACATCATAGGAAGTGACATCATATGGCTTTTGCCCCTGACTTTAAGAAACCTGTAATAAGTTCACATATATATTTTGTTAGAAATGTGGGCAGGGTCGGACTGGCCATAGCGGGCACCGGGCAATCCCCCGGTGTGCCGCACGGGTGGGGGGCCGGTTTGGGGCCCCTGGGGGCCGTTTTTGTTACAGGGCCGTTTTTGCAGCATAGCACAAAATAGCACAAAACCGGCCCTGGCAAAGAGCTGTATTTCACTATCAGTACATGTCACACACACACATCAATACAGTACAGTACAAGTCCTACCTTTCACATACACTGAACCCTGTCCATAGGGGTATCTTGGGCCTTCCTTAGGGGTGACTCACATGTAATAATACTACAGCACACATAGAAAGAGGACTATGCCTTTCAGGATCGTTTTTGTGCAGGAAGGTGTCCCTCCAAGATGGGGTGAATGTGAGTGTTGTTCTGAGGGTCCTTGGTGCAAAAGCACAGGGCCACTTTTCATCCAACCTGGGCCGGGTCACTTAAGGGTCAGCACAGTCTCTGCAAATGCAAAGCGCCTCAGAACCAGAAGCCCGCAATGAGCAAGAACAGGAGTTTTTACTTCTCAGGCCACCCACTAATGATCCTCTTGGTAATGCATGGGTCTGCCCACAGCTCCAGGGAGGAGGGCTCAGGAGGTGACAAGTAGCCACAATTTGCTAGCAATAGGGAGGGCTAGAAATTCCTGAAAATAATCACTGCTTACAGGTTGTCACTCAATCCGAGAAGAGCCAATCTCTTGCATTTCAATCATCCTTCACAATTGGGATAGCCAGCTGAATCTCACCCACATAGCACTATGTCACAGGAAATGATGGATGTTTCTTTGGCGGAATCTACCGTTCATGTATAGAAAACAACGTGGACAAGTCCTTTTGCAGGTATAGATCAGGGTTGTTCCCCTGTCACCTAATAGCGGAATGCTGACAACAGGTCGTTGTTTTATGAAACCCCTCACCCACCTACCTAGTAGGTGACATGCTTCATCAATGGGGTCCAGCTGGATTGCCGAATGCAACCCAGCTGTGCTTCGATGCCTGTTTACAGCGGAGCAGGATTTTGAGTGAAGTGAAGTGCTATGTGAAGTGAAGTTAAATGCTAAAAATGCCTATGTTTCCTGTTAGGGCTTTCGATATCCATACTAACAAGGAAGGATGTGCTGGGGTCAAATTGGATGTTCCTGATTTGAGAAAGCAAATCTTTGGTGTCTTTGAGATAAGCCGGTGTAGCTTGTACCAGCGGTTGCAAGAAGAAATCGCAAAAGCATGATTGTTGTCCAATAGTGAACCAATCCCGAATACGATTGGCCTGCAGGGAGGTTGATTTTTATTTTTGTGAATTTTAGGGAATGTATAGAATTACGGTGTTCGTTTTCCTCCAGAGGTGAGATACAATGCTTCTTGTCTCCTGATGTGGCCATTCGCTTCTGCCTTTTGTACCAGGTTGTCTATTTTGGTTTTCAGGCAACTGCTAGGGCCTTGATCTAATCTCCGGTAGTTCTTGGTGTCGTCTAGAAGGCGGAGGCATCCGTGGTGCTATGCTCCTTTGTTTTGTAAGACTATGCCTCCTCCTTTCTCCACTGGTTTTATGATGATGGTATCGTTGTTTTCTAGTCTATTAATTGCCGTGAAATGCTTTGCCCTGGTGTTCTTGAAAGCAGGTTCCTCTTTGGCTTCTTCAATTGCCTTGTAGATAGTTTGTTCAAAAGTTATCAGTTCCACCGGGGTGGTATGGGGTGGTGGGTTAAACGTAGATTTAAGTTTGAGGTTTGTGTCACCCTTGTCTTCGTTTTGGGTGGTGGACTCTCCTTGATTCTCAAAGAAGGCCTTTAGCCTGAGTTTCCGAAAGAAGTCAGAGAGTTCACAATGAAGCTTGAATTTGTCAAGTTTTGAGGTTGGTGAAAACCCTAATCCTTTGTTTAGAAGGTCCTCCTCTGTATTAGTGAGTGTGTGATCCGACAGATTTGTTACTAATGTTTGGATGTACTCGGGCCGGCTTGTTTGCTGCGTGTGTTGGTACTCGGATTCTCATCTTCCTCCCAGTGTACTTGGCTCCTTCCTCGCCTTCTTCCTCATCCTCTCCGGCCTGTTTCTAAAAAATGAAACCTTTGGTTTGGGTTTCCGTACTGCATTGGTGGTGGCGCGAAGGTGGGGATCCAGCCATACATCATTGCGGGTTAATTGGTGGGAGCATTGGTGGATGCGGCCCAAAGTAGTTGGTATGTCCACCTTGGTGTGCAGGTGGCAATGTTGTTGCCAGTTAGTATTTTGGTCCCTTCCTCTTTGTCTATTTTTATAGTTTGCAGTGTTCGATCCGTAGCTACCGTTGCTTGAACCACTACTAACGGATGATCCCTCATCTGAGGAAATGGAGTATCCAGTCTTATTAGGAAATTGTTGGATCTTGGACCTGGTCAGTTCTTCTTTATATTCTGTCATTTCCTTGTTAACTTCGTCAAGTCTTTTTTTAAATGACGTGAGGGTGGTTTTGTAATGTCTCTCAGTTGCCTGGATATCTATTAGTATGGCATCTTATAATCTCTTCGCCGTCTGAATTATCAATATGATCCTGTCTCTGGTGCAGTGCCATGCAATCAGCACCCAGTCTCTGCGAAATCCTGCATCATCTTGAAATATCCGTGGTGCGTTGGTCACTATTAACCCTTTCGGGATGTATTGGAGCGTAGATATTCCGTTAGTATTACTCCATGTAATATTGTCCTCATCTGGTTTCTCTTTTTTCAGTTAAGTTTTCCCAGTCTGCACTCTCTGAAATAGTTTGAGCCACATTAAAGTCTGTCAAAAGTGGTGGAGCTGGCAAGATGTTACTGACGTCTTCTTCAGTAAAAGTGAGTCCCGGGTTCTCTGCGATATTATCAGTGGATTCTCAAGTAGTACCGCTGAAGGCACGTATGTGCAATAGGTTTTGTGAAAGAAGTAGGACAAAGACTCTCACAGCTGTGCGCTGTCGTAATACAATGTAACAACAAGAGTACTTGTCCCTTTCCCCAGTAATGTATAGAAAATAATGTGGACAAGTCCTTTTGCAGGTATAGATCAGGGTTGTTCCCCTGTCACCTAATAGCAGAACGCTGACAACAGGTCATTGTTTTATGAAACCCCTCACCCACCTACCTAGTAGGTGGCATGCTTCATCATCAAGTTCAAGTTCATGCATTTATAAAGCGCACTACTCACCCAGAGGGTCTCAAGGCGCTGGAGGGAGGGGTTTACTTTTTATCGAATAGCCATGTTTTCAGTTCTTTTCTGAAGGAGATGTGATTCTGAGTAAGGCGGAGGTGGGTGGGGAGTGAGTTCCAGGTCTTGGCAGCCAGGAAGGAGAAGGATCTGCCACCCATGGTGGTTTTTCGGATGCGCGGGACTGCGGCGAGGGCTTGATTGGATGATCTTAGTTGGCGGGTGGGGTAGTAGTAGGACAGTCGGGTGTTGAGGCATTCGGGTCCTAGATTATAAAGGGCCTTGTGTGCGTGGGTAAGAAGGCGGAAAGTAATTCTTTTGTTGACGGGAAGCCAGTGGAGGTTTTTTAAGTGACCGGTGATGTGCTCTTGGCGCGGGATGTCTAATATGAGTCTCGCTGATGCGTTTTGGATGCGCTGGAGCTTTTTCTGCAATTTTGTTGTAATTCCGGCGTAGAGTGTGTTGCCATAGTCCAGACGACTCGTGACCAGTGCATGGGTGACAGTCTTTCTTGTTTCGAGGGGGATCCAGCGGAAGATCTTTTTGAGAATGCGAAGGACGTTGAAGCAGGAGGACGATACGGCGTTGACTTGTCTGGACATTGAGAGGGAGGAGTCTAGAATGAAGCCAAGGTTACGTGCATGGTCTGTGGGTGTGGGCGCAGATCCCAAAGCAGAAGGCCACCAGGAGTCGTCCCAAGCTGAGGGGGAGGATCCTAGGATGAGCACCTCCGTTTTGTCTGAGTTGAGTTTTAAGCGGCTCTGTTTCATCCATTCGGCTACTTCTTTCATACCTTCGTGAAGGTTGTTTTTGGCGGTGTTGGGGTCTTTGGTGAGGGAAAGGATTAGCTGGGTGTCGTCGGCGTAGGAGATGATGTTGAGGTTGTGTTGACGTGCGATTGAGGCGAGGGGACTCATGTAGACGTTGAAGAGGGTGGGACTGAGTGAGGAGCCTTGAGGTACGCCGCAGATGACTTCGGTGGGCTCTGAGTAGAATGGGGGGAGTCGGACTCTCTGTGTTCTCCCGGCTAGGAATGAGATGATCCAGTCCAAGGCTTTTCCTTGTATGCCGATGTTGTTGAGGCGTTGTATGAGGGTGTTGTGACAGACAGTGTCGAAGGCGGCGGAGAGGTCGAGTAGAATGAGGGCCACTGTTTCACCGTTGTCCAGGAGTGCTCGGATGTCGTCGGTCGCCGCAATGAGGGCGGTTTCGGTGCTGTGTTTGGCTCGAAAGCCGTTCTGTGAGGGATCCAGGGAGTTGTTGGATTCAAGGAAGGCTGCTAGTTGGCTATTGACGGCTTTCTCAATGACTTTGGCCGGGAAAGGGAGGAGGGAGATGGGTCGGTAGTTTTTCAGATCTGAGGGGTCTGCTGTTGGTTTTTTCAGAAGGGCGCTGAGTTCGGCGTGTTTCCATATTTCTGGAAAGGTGGCGGAGTCGAAGGAGCAGTTGATGACATCGCGGAGTTGGGGAGCAATGATGGAGTCGGCTTTGTTGAAGATGTGGTGGGGACAGGGGTCAGAAGGTGAGCCTGAGTGGATTGAGTTCATGAGGCGAATAGTGTCTTCAATGGTGATTGGGTTCCAGGAGTTGAGGTAGTTAGTTGGAGGGGTGGGATCTGAAGGGGGTGGGGTGAGTTGGTCATTGGGAGTATTCTTGAAGCTGTTGTGGATGTCGGCAATTTTGTTGTAGAAGAAGGAGGATAGCGCATCGCAGAGGTCTTGGGAGTTTGTGATGTCGTTGGATGCTGCGGGAGGGTTGGTGAATTCTTTGACGATATTGAAGAGTTCCTTGCTGTTATGAGAATTGTTGTCGAGACGGTCCTTAAGTGCTGATTTCTTGGCGGATCGAATCAGTTGGTGGTATTTGCGGGTGGCTGTCTTGAGGGAGGCCATGTTGTCTGAGGTTGGTTCTTTTCTCCAATTCTTCTCCAGGGTGCGGCATGTCTTCTTGGATTTTTTAAGGTCATCATTGAACCAGGGAGCTTTTTTGTTGGATGATTTCGACTGGTGTTTTTTCAGGGGTGCTAGTTCGTCCGCACTGTGGGTAATCCATTGTCTGAGGTTGGTGGCCGCTAGGTCTGGATCCGTTGCCAGGGTGGGAGTGTTTTGGCTGAGTGATGTGAGGAGTTGTTCGGTGGTGATTTTGTTCCATTTTCTTCGGGGAATGGGTTGTGAACGGTTGTGGGTCAGGGTTGTTTTGTAGCTGAAGTGAACACAGCTATGATCCGTCCAGTGGAGGGCTGTAGTATGATCGAAGGAGATGTGCTTGCTGGAGGTGAAGATAGGGTCGAGCGTGTGTCCGGCTATGTGAGTGGGGGTGTCAACAAGTTGTTTGAGTCCGAGATTGGACAGGTTGTCCAGAAGGGTGGTGGTGTTGTTGTCGAGAATGTTGTCAAGGTGGTAGTTGAGGTCTCCTAGGAGAATGTAGTTCTCGGAGGCGAGGGCGTGCGGGCTGACGAAGTCAGTGATGACGTCGCTGAATTGAGATCGGGTGCCTGGGGGCCTGTAAATGAGGGTTCCTCTAAGTGTGGTCCTGGGGTCTGTGTGGATCTGAATGTGGAGGTGTTCGGCGGTTGCAAGATTGACGTCAGAGCTGGTTGTAATTTTGATGGTGTTTCTATGGATGATGGCGATGCCTCCTCCAGTTTGATCGGTGCGGTCTTTTCAAATAATCTTGTAAGTGTCCGGTATGGCTATGGCGATGTCAGGGGCAGAAGATGCATTCATCCATGTTTCAGTAAGGAAGGCGATGTCAGGTGAAGCAGTGTCGATTAGGTCCCAGAGTTCGGTTGCATGTCTGTGGACCGAGCGGGTGTTCATCGGGATCCCTCTGGATGGGAAACATCCTTTACAACGCGGTGTTTACACCGCGAGGCCTTTACGACGTAGCCATCACAACGCAAGTCATTACTACGACTTGCGCTGGATGGCGCTCTTGCTCAAGGAATAGTTTCATTTTCTATTCCACATCTTCACTACTGTTACGTGGGCTGGAGTTGGAATAGAAAATGTAAAAAATCCACAATCCAGCGCCCTCCAACGCAAGTCATTGTAACTACTTGCGTTGTGATAACTGCGTTGTAATGGTAGCACGGTGTAAACACCGTGTCGTAATGACATACATCCAGCTGGATTGCCGAATGCAACCCAGCTGTGCTTCGACGCCTGTTTACAGTGGAGAAGGATTTTGAGTGAAGTGAAGTGCTATGTTAAGTGAAGTTAAATGCTAAATATGCCTATAGGAAATGCCCTTGTAAAAGTTTTAAAAGAAGGGTCCTATGGCATGAGTAAACACATAGGCAGGATATATATGTGGTAAGAATTTGCCTCAATATCCCTCAAAAAAGTATAGGTCAACTAGTTTCAGCCTTCTACGATAGTCGTGAGGCTTTCTTCAGGACCATGGGTGGTGTGAGTGGCCAAAAAGGTTGGGGGCCACTGAGGTGTATATATCAGCACACACCCTAAAGTGCACTGTGAGTGTGGTGGATCAGGTTACTTACAGATCCGACGAGAAAAGTATCTGAAAAGAAAACAATAGAAGCCAACAAATATGTTCACATTGAAGATGACTTTTCATGCATGTCTTAAACAACTGCGTCCCTATAGGTTTTGTGAGGCAAAACCTGCTTTCAAAATAATGCATCATGCATGCGGACAATGTGGAGCATGCATGGAAAGTAGCTGTAATGAACCATGTGTGGGTACAATGTGCCATAGGTGTATTTAACATCCTATGAATTGGAGTTCAAAGATACATGCTTATACTGTGCCAATATCAGTAGGCTATTCGCTTATATGGCACATCTGGTGTTCTTATGATTGTTGTACACAATAGTGAGTAATAGCGCGTGGGTTCCATTGAGAATACATCAAAAATGGACAGAAGGACAAGACTCACAACACTAAACAAAGCAGTACCGCTCACTTTAACTTTTCGTGTGTCAGGATACATGGATCCGGTCATACGGGGGATACCTGCATGGGGACCCTGCAAAGATTTTGATAAACATGACATTTGTGGGAAAAGGAAGTACAATATCACTTTTTATCATCAGGTGACCGCTAGAAGAATACACTTGTTATGTGAATTCAAGGAAATTAGTCTTGCCTTATTCAGTGTAAAATTATGGCAGTCGTGTGAGAAGAGTACACATGTTATGTGAATTCAGGGAAATTAGTCTTGTGTAATTCGGTGTATAATTATGACGGTCGCATAAGAAGGTACAGATTGCGAACAGCCGGTATCACAAATATCAATTGGCTGATATGAGAAAATCTCTCTAAGATCTATACTATGGCTATCTTACTCAGGTTTGTCTCCATGCTGTCCCGCCGTAACCTAGTTCATGGACCGGGTCCAGCTGATGCGTGAGCCGTTGGAGAGTCCATGTTTGTATTGGCAGCGTGCGGGAGGGCGTGGCGTTGTGGATCCACGTGGTACATGTGATCCCAGAAGCACTAGACTACTAACTACGCTATGTGGTGGAAAAAAGGTCATACGTGAGATGCGTGAAGCGCTTGACCGCTTACTGCTCTACGTGGCGATTGATGCATTAGGCGAGGTTACCGTGGCCAATGCGCTTGTGCCTTGTTTTTTATTACGTGGCAGTGGAGTGCTAACTTTATTCCACAATGACAAAGTATTACTGCGCATGTGCGGCTACTACGTGATGCTGCCAACTTTAATTCAAAATGTCAATGCGTAAGTCCAAAGTCAAGTTATCAGCCAATTGATATTTGTGATATCGGTAGTTCGCAACATGTACCTTCTTACGCGACCGCCATAATTTTACACCGAATAACGCAAAACTAATTTCCCTGAATTCACATAACGTGTGTACTCTTCTCACGCGACCGCCATCATTTTACACTGAATAATTCAAGACTAATTTCCTTGAATTCACATAACAAGTGTATTCTCCTAGCGGTCACCTGATGATAAAAAGTGATATTGTACTTCCCTCTCCCACAAATGCCATGGTTATCAAAATTTTCATAGGGTCCCCATGCAGGAAAACCCTGTGTGACCGGATCCATGTATCATGACACGCGAAAAATTAAAGTGAGCGTTACTGCTTTGTACAGTGTTGTGAGTCTTGTCCTTCTGCCCATGTTTGATGTATTCTCAATGGAGCCCACGCGCTATTACCCACTATTGTGTACAATCATAAGAACACTAGATGTGCCATATAAGCGAATAGCCTCCTGATATTGGCACAGTATAAGCATGTATCTTTGAACTCCAATTCATAGAATGTTAAATACACCTATGGCACATTGTATCCATGCATGGTTCATTACAGCTACTTTCCATGCATGCTCCACAGTGTCCGCATACATGATGCATTATTTTGAAATCAGGTTTTGCCATACAAAACCTATAGGGACGCAGTTACTTGAGACATGCATGAAAAGTCATCTTCAATGTGAACATATTTGTTGGCTTCTATTGTTTTCTTTTCAGATACTTTTCTCGTCGGATCTGTAAGTAACCTGATCCACCACACTCACAGCGCACTTTAGGGTGTGCGCTGATATATACACCTCAGTGGCCCCCTAACCTTTTTGGCCACTCACACCACCCATGGTCCTGAAGAGAGCCTCACGACTATCGTAGAAGGCTGAAACTAGTTGACCTACACTTTTTTGAGGGATATTGAGGCACATTCTTACCTCATAAATATTCCGCCTATGTTTTTACTCATGCCATAGGACCCTTCTATTAAAACTTTTACAAGGGCATATCCTATAGGCATTTTTAGCATTTAACTTAACTTCACATAGCACTTCACTTCACTCAAAATCCTGCTCCGCTCTAAACAGGCGTCGAAGCACAGCTGGGTTGCATTCGGCAATCCAGCTGGACCCCGATGATGAAGCATGCCACCTACTAGGTAGGTGGGTGAGGGGTTTCATAAAACAATGACCTGTTGTCAGCGTTCCGCTGTTAGGTGACAGGAGAACAACCCTGATCTATACCTGCCAAAGGGCTTGTCCACGTTGTTTTCTATACATTACTGGGGAATGGGACAAGTACTAAGGTCAGTTCCTCGCTCTCTTGTTGTTACATTGGAATCTACAGGTCACCATTAACAAATGGTGCATGCTTGCATATAAATGGCGATGCTATGTTGAATATTTCAGTTGTTTACAGTTGTCCAATTAGCTGGTTATTGACATTTTAGTGGTGAATATTGATGACATTTGTAAAAAGTGTAGCTTCCTTGTGTTTTTTACGTTGGACACGTGCGGTACAGTAAGTACCCAAACAACCACGCATCCTAACCGGAGCCAGTAAACCCTATTTGTAACCAGAGAACTGGAATTCCTTCAAGAGTACATAATTTTCCCTTTAACACATTCATTTGCATGAGACATCTTATATTCGGCCTGTATTTTATCCAATTATACCCGAGTTATGTATTATGTATTTATTACATGTAGGAGTTTTGTATGATGGGCGGGGTCATTGCCACATAGCAGTAAACAGGGTATTACTTTCACCCAGTTGTCTTTTTGGCCAACAACGCTTAGCATTCTGGGATTTGTCTGCCCATATTGATTATGTGAATTTGGAAACCCAGATGATATTGGGCGCAGAGGAAACAAGTGTTTGCACGGTATTCAGTAATGGCGGTGAGATGAGGGAGAGAAGGGATGGAGGGATTTGCAGAGGATAAACAGTCCACACCGATCGGTGGGTAGCTGACACACTCCTGAAAATACATGACGTATGCTGCACTTCACTCCCAGCCACCAATGCCCGTTTATTGAGGGACAAACACGCTTGTCCCTGAGATGTGAATTTCTTGGAGTGGTAACGTGTCTGATTTGGAGAATTGCACAGACATGGGATGAATGATAAGCGGCCATTGAGCCTGAGGCATACATGGAAATGTTAGTAAATGCGT
The DNA here is from genome assembly GCF_964261635.1 of Lissotriton helveticus. NCBI lineage: Eukaryota > Metazoa > Chordata > Amphibia > Caudata > Salamandridae > Lissotriton > Lissotriton helveticus. The sequence goes on from NC_136067.1 coordinate 1,711,000,993, forward strand.
TTTATTATGCAGTTTTCTAGCACTTCCAATATATGCAGATAAGGGAACTGAGGTCCAAGATCACACAATGTGCCGAAGTGACAGAGCCAGGATTTCAAGCAGAAACATAGCTATCCCTGATATTTACGGTCTTTAAACTGCCAGGTCTTGTAAGAATGTAATATTCTCTCCCCATGTTGATTAGTTAAGAGCCCACACTGTTTTGTACTATGTTGTCTTCTGTAAGCAAAGCGCATAAGCAGAGCAATAACGTTTAATAGTGACCCTGCCTCATGAGATGAATTCGTTTGAGAGCCTTGCTTATTCTGCAGACCAGTAGCTGCAGTTTATTTTCGACGGGAAATATAGATACAAAGGAATTTTTAAGGGAAGCGATTTCAGTGTTGAACAGCCAAGCTCTGATCGTGTTTGCAGAAGTCACATGTTAGTTGCAAAACCTCCGGGCATTTCTGGCTTTTAAGTCAGTGGCACTTTGCATTCTCCAATTTTAGGGTCCATTTTGGCGGTGTTGAAGCTGCTGTCAGCCAGGAGGCCCCGTGTATGATGAGCTCACTTAGGGACACCAGCAACTGGATCAGCTTAGTTAAACTTTTGTCAGGTGGTGCTGGCAAGCATGATAGGAACGTGTGCTAATGTGCCATGCTGGACTCCTCACGGTTTTCCTGGAAGATATAAATCATTTGTTCAATGAGCTAACCTTGATTCTATTTCATTCTGTACATCTGAACAACACTGCAATTTTCTGGGGCTGCGATGTTCTGAAATTAAAAAAACCAAAAGATGTCCCGACTTTGTACCAGGTTTAATACTTCCATAATTAATGTATTCTTGTGAAGCCTGGTTCTTGAGTTTCCTCTTACCCTGGAGGTGCACGTAGCAGTTCTATTGTGAATGTATAGGTGCCGCTCGCAGTCGCCACGGTGACCTTGCCTTGTTTCCTGCCCCGTACTCTGTGTGGAAGTGCCCTGCTGCCGTTACTTGGTGTTGCCAGGGACTCTTGCGGTGATTAGACGACCGCCGCTGGATTCCTGAGTCCGGGACTGCGAGGCCCACAGGTCTTTGCGCATACCACACCTCGCGCACCTGCAGCCTCTTCCCGGACTCCTCCCTGCTGATCTGGGCTCCTACAACAGCGACTCGCGGGAGCCGCTCTCAGTCGCCACTGTGACCTTGCCTTGTTTCCTGCCCCGTACTCTGTGTGGAAGTGCCCTGCTGCCGTTACTTGGTGTTGCCAGTGACTCTTGCGGTGATTAGACGACCGCCGCTGGATTCGTGAGTCCGGGACTGCGAGGCCCATAGGTCTTTGCGCATACCACACCTCGCGCACCTGCAGCCTCTTCCCGGACTCCTCCTCTGCTATATATATATCCTGCACTTACTGCGACTGCGGGACGCGCGCTGGACCAAGCCCGAGGGAAAGCCGGGCCGTTGTGTGGCCGTTAGGTGGCTGTAGGAGGCTGGGCTGGGCTCGCTCTCTTTCATCCCTCCCACTCTTTAGGCCGCTGCATGTCTTGCTGTGGTTAGACAGCCGCCTACCTAAAGTATTTATCTGTTTTCCTTATTGACTGTATATTGGCGCCTTCGCTGCTGGACTTTTACTTGTATGTGGTATATGTGATTAGTTTTCATTTGTTCTAGCTAATACTTACTTCTTTCAGTCCCGTGTTGTGGTGATGTTAACTGTGGACCTGTATTGTTATCAGTACATAACTTTCTTGTGGGTCCCGGCCATTTGTGAAATTTGTAGTCTTCTAGGTCACCTCTAAGGCATCACAAATTTTGGCTTTCGGAGGGTTTCTCCCTATAGCTACCGCCATGGACCCACCCGCGTTGAGCATCGCGGGGGGAAACAACAGTAAAGGCACCTTAGACAACTATTTTAAAAAACCCACCACGAGATAGGTAGGGAAAATGCACTGGCCGAACAAAGGGTAATGCGACATCGCTCCATTGAAGGTATTAAAGCTAGACTTTCCTCATCCACAGTACCCCAGACCCTAACCCATGGTATAGGTGTGGCCCTAGTAAGTGAGGATCCTCTTGCCACCCAGGGTATTCCTGTACTTTTACGAGACACCTCCCTCTCAACCCATATAATAGCTGATTCAAACAATACAGCTATTAACATCACATTAACTCCATGCAGCACCAGTGCAGGGCTAGAAGCTTCATCTGCTACCCCACGAGCTGCAAAAATGATTGCTAGAAACAAACCCAGAAAATTGGAGGTGCCCAAAGTACATGGTCTGCCCCCTATTAAAAGACGGAGGAGGGGGGGTGCATATCAAAAAGGTAGGATTAGCCACTCTGACTTTGGCAAGGGTAAAGGGGCTAATCCAGCTTCTGCTCCCAAACCAAAGGACATTTTAACACCTGAAGAAATCCTAATGGCCCCTCAAGAAACACCATCACCTATTATGATGACTGCTCCGACAACTGGCTCAGAATTTTTAAGTGGCAGTTTGTTGGTTTTACAGTCGCCTGTCCCCTCCTTTGATACCTTTGAGCACCTATTTAGGACATATACACTTCCAATCCTAGAAAGATTAACGGGGATAGAGCGACGACTGGGGCAATTGGAAATGGCTATTTCCAACAAAGTGGGCCAACAGAAAGATCCTGTTAAACTAAATCCAACTCCTGCCATTGAAGTTACATCTTCCGTCCCCACATCTCACAAGGACTTAAATGTACCCAGTAAAATAGGGAGCCGAAATTTACAAGGGGTGAAATTTCCTAAACCTGCTCCCCCACCTGCCACGCATGCTTCTCGCGCTATCCCGAAGGGGAGAAATTGTCCGGCCGCAAGAAGCATGAGGGAGGTAAGAGGGAGGATATCCCCTAATAGAGCTGAACACCATAGGGGCCGCCAGGTCGAACTTCCCCCATAAGCGGTTCCCTACGTGGTGGTGCTCACGGGTGTCCCTACACTTGAGGCTGACAAGAGAGAAGGCCCCTTACAGCTCAAAAACAAAACCATGCATTGGTTTACCCAGAATAGACCGCTCCCTAGTAACATCAATGGGGAGATCGTGCATGTACGCCAACTCCCCTGGTTGGGGAGTCGAGAAAAAGACGTCAAGGGCGATCTCATTGTGGTAAATTTTAGAGATCCTGGAGCGGTCAGGTACATCCTTAATTGGATACCAGGGAACATAGGTAAAACCATCGTCCCCTGTGACCTTACATATTTTTACCCAAGAGCCCTAGTGGCTCCCATGTCATGTCCATGGCCACTCCCTGCCCTACTGAGTAACCCATGCACCAAATTCAATAATCAGTTCTTTTCGTCGTTGCCCAATCCTACGGCCCCAAAGAATGTAAATGGGTGGGACAACGTTCCTTATAGGGGTTATGGTAGTAATTTCGGGAGGGCGGATCACACGTTAGAAACAAGGGGGATGGAACATCTGCTACCCTTTACTCCTTTAGAAGTCAACAATAGATTTGAAGCCCTATCAGGCCTCGAAGATTGCGAATGACGGTTGGGTATCTCCATTAATTCATCGCTACCTCTGAGGAATAACAGCAATAAAGTGAACACAAGTCACTGTAAACAGATTCGGCTAACCTCTAGTGTATACGAAGGGCAGGGGACTGTGGGAGGCAATGCTGTCAGTTCTACTCGGGTAAACGAAACGTCCCACCTAGACAACCCAACCCCCTACAGTGCGCGGGCCCAAGAAAATACTTTACCTGATAGTGCACATGCTTGTGCACTGATACCCATTGATCAGCCTGACCCAATTTCAATATCTTTTGTCTCACCCAACCAGGGATCAACACAATTACAAGGGTCCCCTGTTCTGCAAGTGGTCATTGATCATGCTAAAACTGGGGCATCGGGCCCCAAATCCAAATCTCTACCTGAAATTTTGAAGGTTCTGTCCTGGAATGTTGCGGGCATTGCCAATAAAATACATACTGATGACTGGGACTTCCTAGTAGCTAACAGTGATGTGTGTCTCTTTCAAGAGACTTGGGCTAGGGAACCCCTGTCCAGAATGGGATATGCAATCTTTGAAATCAAGGCCAGCTGGAGTGGCAAGGGGAGGCCCTCGGGTGACTTGGCGGTGTGGGTAGCCAGCCACATTGGATGCACTGCGGAGAATGTAGTTACATTCTACCAGGACATACAGTGTGTTCTACTCAAGTGGCCCAATGCTCCTAAGTTAGCAATTATAAATGTGTACTTCCGTCCAGTTGGTCCAACCATGGAGTCACCCACACTTGATGATCTCTCGTCCTTTTTGGGCCAGCTACCCAAAGATTGCAAGATAGTGATGGGTGGTGATTTTAATTGTCACTTTGAACCTCTGGAAGGGTTGAGGGAAGGCGCACTCACTGCAGAAGATGACTTTTGGGGTGTTCCGGTGTGTCAATCTCCCCACCCCAAATCTTGGTCTCACCTTGCGGTGCAAATTATGTCTTTGACACTTAACTTTGCGCTAAGGGCTTGCAATGGTCGAACAATTTCAGACACCCCCTCACAATGTACCTTTAATAGGAAGGGCCAGGAATCACGGCTGGACTACATTCTTGTAGATATTAGCCTGTGGTCCAAGGTCAAGGATTTTAAAGTAGTTGCATGAACGGACAGCGACCATAATGCACTTCTATTAGACTTGGTGCATTCTGCAGTCGCAGTTGGACCGGAACCCGCTGAGAGCGGGGAGGACCCATGTAACTTGGTTCTCACCTCTAATAGGCGTAGGGTAAAATGGGAGAAACTGGCAAATTCGCAAGAAAGTACCAGGAAACTGTATGAGCTAGCACTCCCCAAGCTAAAGGACCTGAACAATCTAATTAACCAACCTAGACTTCAAGACTTTAATAAGAGATTAGCCCTAATCCATGAAGAGTTAGTGGGTGCTCTGGGTGAGGTCCTCTGCCCGGAGGTAGTGCAGCGTAAACAAAAGACCCGAACCTCTAACTGGTACAACTCAGCCTGTAAAAAGGCCAAGACTGAGTTAATAACAGCAATAAAAGCAGGTACAGATAGGGGCAAGGCTGCCGAGTTCAGGCGGGAATACAAGGATATAATGGCACGGGCAAGGTCAGAATGGGACTGGGACAGATGGCAGGATCTCTCTCTCGCCCTAGAATCGAGGGATTCCAGGAGATTCTGGTCCTTGGTAAACACTGGCACAGGTGAACCAAAAACTGCAGTAGAGCCCAACATTGCAGCTTCTGTGTGGGAAGCCCACTTTGGTAAACTTTATGAAGATAACTTCGAAGGTACCAATGATGTGGCTGCAGCCGTCCTATCCCAATCTGGTGACGGATTGGAATTTAGTCTTGGGGAGGTGGTCAGCGCAATAGAGAGACTGGCGTTGGGTAAAGCACCGGGTCTCGACAGATTGCCTGGTGACCTCTTTAGGTCCCATCCTGAGATTTGGGCCCCGTACCTCCGTATTCTCTTCAATTCAATTGCAGGAGGCATGGAGATCCTCTGTCTTGGCTGGGGGTGGAGATAGTACCCATCTTCAAGAAGGGCTGTCCTCTTCTCCCAGCCAACTACAGGCCGATCAGTCTTATAGATGTGCCCCAAAATCTCTTTTCCCGCCTCATACTGGACCATCTCCTGGACTGGATGGAGGATAAAGACATCCTAAGCCCCCTTCAGGCTGGCTTCAGGAAAAACACGTCCACCATGGACCAGATCTTCCGCCTCATACTCCTCTATTGGAAAACTGTGAGGATCGAGGGGGGGAGGCTGTATATGGTGTTCGTGGACCTGAGGTCAGCATTCGACCTGGTCCCCCGAAAGAAACTTTGGGAGGTTTTAAATGAGATGGGGGTTCCTACACATCTTCTTCAGGCCATAATCCGGCTCCACGATGGCAATTTTGCTCAGGTCAGGTGTGGGAGGGGTGGAGCATTGTCAAAAAGGTTCCCAGTTCTTAGGGGGGTAAGGCAGGGTTTGCCTTTATGTTAATAATATTATATCCCATCTCGGTAATGTAAGGGATAATGATGCTCCAGTTTTGGTAGGAGGGTGCCGGCCATCATGTTTGCTGACGATACCCTCCTGCTCTCCAAATCCCCGATGGGGATACAGCGAATCCTGGATGGATTTGGTCTTTTCTGTAGACAATATGGTCTAGAGATCAACACAGGGAAGACCAAATTCATGATATTTAACCCCTCACCCAGGACAAGACCAAATCCCTCACTGAGGCTCTGTAAGTCTGGAGAGGGTAAAAACATTCCAGTTTTTGGGGGTAACCCTGCATGAGAATCCATCCTGGGAATCACAAATAGCAAGATCTCGGATAAGGCTGTCTCAAATGTCTGGGGCAATTTTGAAGGTTACGAATACTTCTACCTTCAAACCTATTGCCCCGGCAGTTGAAATGTATAAAACACAAGCTAAAGCTGCTGCATCATACGGTAGTGAGCTATGGAGGTACAAAGCAGGGACAGCGTTGGCGAGTGTAGAAAACAATTTTTTGAGATGCCTCCTGGCCCTTCCCCGTGGCACGCCCCTGCTTCCTTTAAGATTAGACGTGGGTCTTCCCCCTATAGGTGAGGAGCTGGAATAAAAGCCACTAAGACCCGGCACAGGCTCTGGACCACCACTGAGCTTGTACACTACAGGCAAGATCTCACCTATGTAATGACCCTGAACCAATGCGACAGAATCCCGTGGTTGGCTTTTGTAAAGAAATAGCTGTACCTGTTGAGTCTCCATGAGCTCTGGGAGGCCCCTGAGATAGGCTGCCAAAAAGTTTCCCGGAAAAGACTTGCGGAGATTCATAAGGAGAGAAGTCTTGCTTCCCTTGTGCTTGCACCCCACAATGGGATTTTAAATGAACGATTCCTGGTTTCCAAAAATTCTTATTACTTTGAAAATTTTATGGATATTATCTTCCCGATATTGGCAAGAAAACTATTCATCCAATGGAGGCTTGGTACTTTGCCCATTAAATCCTTTACATGTAAATGGGCCAAGGGGGAAGACAAAACTTGCCCTGGCTGTAGCAACTATGTTGAGGAGGAAATTCATGTCCTGTTCTTCTGCCCAGCCTACAATAGACCCAGGAAACACTGGCTAGTGCCTCTATGTAGGAACTTGGGCGTAAGGAGTTTTGTGATTTCACACAGAATATTGAAAACAAATACTTCCCCTCGTATAGTATTTGCAGTTGCTAAATTTCTAATGGCCATGCATCAGGAGGAAGTTATTAAAAGCCTGACTACCAAAGGATGGAACTTTTACATAATTGTATTGCCAATGTATTTCTTGGCTACCAATCGGGAATTGATTTTTGTTTTTATTCATTCCTCAAAGTATGTTTTAACACAATGTTTTAACACAATATGTATCTTTTGTAATGTATGTTTTACATGTATCTTTTATGGCCTAAATGGCCGAAATAAAGAATTTTTGGATTGGATTGGATTGGATTAGTTCTATTGTGAATGTATACTTAATTTAACTTTCGCCCATTCCTGTTTTATGTCCTGACAAATGGTTTGTATTGTATTGCTTGCGTTTGCAAGCTTTCAAACAGTTTTATCCAGGTTGCAAGCAATTTGTCAGGACATAAACAATGGACTCGGGCTGTAAACTTTGGGGGAGGAAATCAACGCCTTGCCTTTGATGCGCTTGCTGCTCTTGTGATCACGGGGTTAGCAGATGTGCAGCTTCCATTCTGAGCCTGAGTGTGCTGATGGTAAGTGCAGCAGGTACTGACAGCACCTTGAGGCCCAGAAAAGGAAGCGCATATTTCTATTGATCTGGTCTGCTGTGGAAGCTGCTGTAGTGCTGGAACAATTTACAGAGTGGGGGTGTTGCCATCAATGTTACTTTACTGAAAATAATGGGATTTTGAAAAAAGTGTCGAAAATGCCATATAAACCTTCTTGCTTTCTCAAATTTGCTTTAAAATGCACCCTTTGCCCACTCTTGTTTGCACATTTATCTCGGGGGAAGAACCCCCCCCCCCCGAACTCCTTTATATCGGTTGGGGTTGCTCACTTGTGATTAACACTCCTCTTCAACTTTTAAGCCTCGCCACTTCAAAATGTCACCAGCCGCCACTGGTGCCAACTCTCAAAGACGTCCAATGACATGTTGGGAATAAAAATGTTATACTAAGGAGGCGAGAGAGAACAATGTCAATGTAAGATGTGGCAAATCTGACGTAAGGCTCAAGCAGTCTGCCCCAAAAAGCTAAACTAGCTTCTATGAGGAATCCCCTGCCTTAGAATCTTGACTGAAGCCTCCATGTCTTCTTAAGCTACCAATTGATATGGGTTAAGTGCAATGACAGCACCTTCAGGCCCAGAAAAGGAAGCACATCTTTCTATTGATCTGGTCTGCTGTGGAAGCTGCTGTAGTGCTGGAACAATTTACAGAGTGGGGGTGTTGCCATCAGTGTTACTTTAATGAAAATAATGGGATTTTTGAATAAAGTGTCGAAAATGCCATATAAACCTTCTTGCTTTCTCAAATTTGCTTTAAAATGCACTCTTTGCCCACTCTTGTTTGCACACTTATCTCGGGGGAAGAACTCTACCCGAACTCCTTTATATCGGTTGGGGTCGCTCACTTGTGATTAACACTCATCTTCAACTTTTATGCCTCGCCACTTCAAAATGTCACCAGCCGCCACTGGTGCCAACTCTCAAAGACGTCCAATGACATGTTGGGAATTAACATTTTATACTAAGGAGGCGAGAGAGAACAATATCAATGTAAGATGTGGCAAATCTGACATAAGGCTCAAGCAGTGTGCCCCAAAAAGCTAAACTGGCTTCTATGAGGAATGCCCTGCCTTAGAATCTTGACTGAAGCCTCCATGTCTTCTTAAGCTAACAATTAATATGGGTTAAGTGCAATGACAAGCTAATAAACTCAGCTAAGAAATAAAAATGTCAAATGTCAAAAGTAAGTTAAAAATAAAATATGTGTTAATAAGAAAATCAGATATAGAGATCACGTTCAACTGAAAACAAAAAACACACTGTAGAAAAGCATTAGCAAAACACAAACAATGTTATTCTATGGGAAATTCAAACAAGGTATACAAAAGTGGCAAATTGTCCCCCAGTCAATTGACAGAGTCTTAAGCACCTCTGCAAATGAACATGGTCACATTCGTGATGGTGGTGAGTCCCCCAGAACGCTTTTGGTCTTCAGACATAGAAACGTTTCCAGAGCTTAAAAATCTTCGATGGGGCAAACTTGGATGCAGTACAAGGAAGGGGCTTCACTCTGTCTGGCAAAATGCTCTTCACAGAAAACACCACAAAATGTAAACCGTCAATATCTCGACTTTTTTTGGCAAGAGGAGCAGTCTGTCGTCCTACCTTGAAGAATAGGTTAAAAACCTTTAGGCCTAGCACCGAAGGTCAGTCAAATATTGTGCATTTGAAAGATTGCACATGGCACTCTTCTTTCAGGTGCACAAAAACACCCATTTGACTTTTTTCAGGCAGATATCAACATATTCTATCTCATAATCATCTGCATTTTTTAGCCTAACATGACATGTTCTAAAGGATCAGTCAATCTTTGATTTCTAGCCAATGGCGCTCTTTAGTCTTGTGGGCTAGCAGATCACAACCACCAACAGCTGCGATGCAGAATGCTGGCATGCAGAATTTCAAGACAACCCAAGAAAACACATTCTAATAACCAGGTCTGCAGTCAAGCAGAAGTTCTTCAGTGCAGAAGGCAGTGAAGATACTTGTAGATGCCCTACTTGGAGTGGGTCAAGCAAGGAATTTTAAATAACAAACAAATTGTAGCACTCTATGTGGACTCAAATATAACATTGTTAATCCAAGTCCTAGGTGTGGAGAGCTATCACCCTCCTCCCAGCTCTACTGTGTGTCCTTCCAGTTCAGCCAACTAAAATGCAAAGGGATTCTTACTGTCCTAATAGTTGACCTCCTGCAAAATCTGGATGCAATGATACTCCTAAACTCACCTCTATGAATGGGTAAAGTGCCACAATACCTGTTTCCTCGAAGTTGTCCCTATTTGAGAGACCCAAGGGGTTCCCCCTTTCATCCTTGGAATTATGTGACCAGATCTTTGAAGTGACAAATAAAAGATGAAACCAACAAAATACGTGAATGGAATGTGATCCCAGGCAGAAATGTTCAATCATTTTGAAATGCAGACACGATAAGCTCTGGAACAATGTATTTTATAATCTAAAACAGGATTAAAAGTAATAGATAAGAGGAATTAAGCACCACAGCATGTCTTTCAGGTCAGATCGTTTATAACTTAAGAATTTGTTTTTGATGCTACATTTCATTACATGTTTTATAGCAGAAACATATCCAGTGGCACAGGTTGCTTGAAAAAACATGAAGAAAATATCCTTCATTCCTATAACATATTTTTGTACTCTAAGCAACAGTATTGTGGCCCTGCACACATGCAATTACTTTAGCAGAATGTTAATTATGCCAATTTGAAAATGAAATGTCTATCATTTTTGCAAGTAATCTATAGCAGAGCCTGGTTAGATATATTAAACACCAGATGTCATGAGCAAATAAGTGAACAAACATTGGAAGAAGATGTATTTGGGTAGAGTAGCCAAGACATTATCATTTCATCCACAATCCTTGTCACTCTATGTTGCAATGAGATTATTCCAATCAGTACTATGAGCAGCCATCAACAGCCCACTTGACATTCCTACCTTTGTTTACCCCATTATTATGTAAATGATGCTGTGACTCTAAATTAAAAAGAGTAGAATCTCACTCTCTCATGCTGTCGAACACTACCTTAGCCTGTGCCCTTCATATATATACATATATTACCTACTGGCGGTCGCCAGTAGGTATATATAGTTAGGATTTTTTCTCTATGGGATTTTTGAAAATTCTATGTCTAATAACTTTGGCGTTTGTGGACGGAATTGGCTGAAATTTTCAGGAAAATGGCATTTTTTTTTCCTGAGCAGCCCTTGAAAATTTGGGGGGGGTTCGTCAAGGGGGGGCCGAGAAAAAAGGGGGGTCCCAAAACGTGTTTTTAACATTGAGTTTTCCATAGGGCGGTTGGCCTCACTTTTAGCCCGAACGGCTGAATGGATTTGCATGAAACTTGGCAAAATTGTAGGGACTGGTAGCCCGATGTGCCTTTTGTAGGTCTCAATATATGTGCTACAGTGGATTTTGAGAAATTAACGTTTAAAAAAAGATATATATCTGTAACAGCGGACCGGGCAGCGCTCCAGGACGCGTACTTTTCGCGCAACGGAGCTTTGTGAAGCGAAGCTGATTGGTTCTCCGGCGTCTGTCAACATTCCAAACAGTCCGTAGCGGCCGCCATCTTGTCTCTCGGTAGGATCGAGAGACAAGAGGAGGCGAAAGCGAAGGGGCAAATGACCATAAGGGGGAATAGTAGATCCTCGCTGACCCCCTAGGTTTGATGTGGAGGTTTTAAAAGGGCCCCGCGGGGCAAAAAAAAATAAAATAATAATAATCGAACGGCTGAATGGATTTGCACGAAACTTGGTAAAATATTAGGGACTGGTAGCCCGATGTGCCTTTGCTAGGTCTCAATATATGTGCTCCAGTGGATTTTGAGAAATTAACGTTCAAAAAAAGATATATATCTGTAACAGCGCTCCGCTTTGCGTAACGGAGGTTTGCGACGCTGATTGGTCATTCTGTCACTGGGCTATAGTTGGGCTACATCTGGCTGATATTTGGGCTACATTTGTTTTTTTTCGTCTCTGGCGGCCATCTTTGGGCTACATTGGGCTACATTGGGCTTCATTGGGCTTCATTGGGCTACATTGGGCTACATTTGGGTTCCAACATATATATAGGCCAATGTAGCCCAATATATATTTTTCAAAGTTAATTTTCGTAAAAACCACTGGAGCATATATCTTGAGACATAGCAAAGGCACATCGGGCTACCAGTCCCTACAATTTTGCCAAGTTTCGTGCAAATCCATTCAGCCGTTCGAGCTAAAAGTGAGTCCAACCGCCCTATGGAAATGAAGGAAATGAATGGGTAATTTGTAATTAGCAAATAGCTCATCGCAAACTAGGAATGGTAAAGAATCGCTATTTATTCCTTAAAGTTCGCTATTTAGGAAATGCAAAAAACTTTGATGATACATATGGCGGTTCATCTCTAACAAGATAAGAAGCATAGGGATAGATTTATGATGACTGGCGCATCACCAGGGATGTGTTAGTCATTCTGTGCCGCTGTTCCGTCACCTATGGTGTGCTGCATTTACAATGCGGCGCATCATGGGGCAAAAACAGCACAGATGCGTGATGTATCTGTGCCGTAAAGGTGGCGCATTGCTGGAGTTGTATCGCAAGTGTGATGAAGCTCCAGCAAGGGTCGGGGGTGCCCCTGTCGCAGGGTTTCTGTTCTCACACAGAACTGTGGACAGAGGATTGGAACCTCGGCGAATTAGGGTGTCCCAAAACTCACCTTAGTAATCAAAAACCCCTTAGCAAGCTAGGTACAGTGTCACATTGGATATAACAAACTCTCAATGTTTAGACAATCCAGAATATGAACTTATAGTACCTCAGGATACGTGGAACTCATGAACAGTCGGTCGTTATATATTTCTTAGAAACCAGAACATGGAGTTAAGAAGAACACATGTGTATTTGAAATGTTTATTTACTAATGCCGTCTTCTCAGGCGTAGTATCTTAGATAATACAAGTACACATATTATGTGGAGTGGTGTGGCTCACTGGTTAGAGGCGGCAAACCCAGAAGCAGAGAACGGCCTGGGACCAGGGTTCAATTCCCGATGCGGCAGGGTCATGGACCAGGGTCAGCGGACTCGATAATTCTCACCTCGGTGCTAACTCTAACCAGGGATCACACTCGGCAACTCTGGGCATTAGCTGCCTCATCTCTACAACGGCCCCCCACATTCGCCGGGGATGCCTGGTTTCACCTTGGAGATACCCAGTAGGGACCATCTCACAGGGATAGCCAGGACGGGTTCCCCAGCGGTCTACAGCGCCACGACGCCTCAGGGCAGCAGTGCGCTTTACAAGACACATACATTTACATACATTATCAGTAGCAAAATTACCAGCATAGTTACTAGTACATAAAAAGCGAATGGTGACAGTATGTTAACATGCTGTAAATGAATAAGAGTTAGCAACACTTATAAGCAGCCGCGGGCCGTGGAGGGAGTTACGGTGGGGCAGGGAGGCGGGGAGGGGGAGGGGCAGGGTGGAGAGGGCTCCACCCTGCTTCTCCCCCTCCCCGCCTCACTGCCTCACCGTAACTCCCTCCACGGCCCGCGGCTGCTTATATCTCACCCTCCCTAATACACATATTATATTATTTGCTAAGAAGGTCTCTTTGTGTTGGTTTAGGGCGTGCCCATACTTTAGTGTCTTAGATTTGAAGGAATCACATCAGCATACACCAGCTCTCTCTTCATGTGAACCGCATCAAGTGTTGTGTATGTGTGTTCGGCAAAGCAATATAAAACCCGCCTCATGCCCAGAATTGGCAGAAGTTGCACTTATGTTATGAGTATGAAGTCGTGGAGATCAGACCTCATAACAATTCTGTATCGTGTTGTTCTTGAAACTTTAGCACTCGCTGTACAGATATAGTTTAACAAGCAAAGCAGATAGTAGAGCAATAACATATTATTCTCATGTAAACCACGATGAACTACTAGGTTGAAAGCTAAAGCAACAACTAAGTGTCGTGTGCAGAAGTTGCAAAAAAGGAAAAATGGCGTTTAAACCGGTAATGAGCCCATGCTAACTTAACACGGTGTAAAGATATCCAGGACGTAGATGACACCTCCCCATGATCCGGAAACGAACTGAATAAGATAATAGAAGTGCCATCTCATGAGAGCAGATTGCAAGTTTATATGTGGACGGTCCGCAAGGTAAAGCATTAAAAACTAGGAAAATTTAATGCTAAAGAAAAATAAAACAGCCAAGTACTTTATCGAGTCTTAAGCCAATAGGCAAGGTAAATAATAAAAACTTGACAAATAAGTCAATGAATTGTCAATGAAATTCTAGTACTCAGCATATCAAACATGAAAAAGGTCTATGACATAACTGTGTATGCAAAATAAGCTGCAACAGCCTCCAATAGGAAGTCACCGTCTTCATCCGAAAACAGTTCAGCCATCCAATTTAAAAGCGGAAAAGAACATACGTGCTCTCCCAGCACCGGATCCTCTATCACCATCAGAGGACAGCTCGGTGGGTTTTCAAGAAAGCTCTGTTCCAAGAAAGACTGTGTTGCCGCCAGTAAATTCCAGGGACCAATTAGTCCATGCATCAATGCCACAGCCATAATCCTTTCGCCAGGACAAACCAACTCGTGAGTAATGATAGGAGTCATCAGCTGATTAAAGTCGACGTCAGGAGAAACCGGTCCGCAGAGACACAAATCAATGGCCCAATCGAAATCACAGGTCAGGCAGTGAAATACAGGCTGGACACAGGTGAAGTAGGAGAATCGAAAAGATAATCCATATGCCGTGCTTAATATCGCCAACGGCATTGTGCCATAATATTCTAGCATGCGATTGCGGAACAGTGTCAGCAGCTGCAGGGCGGGAGGTTGCATAGGAGGGACATCCATATTTAAAAATGTAAAAAAGCACAAGAGCGTCCGCTGGTAATGCAAGTAAAAATGGCAATCCACGAAGCAGAGTGGAAAAAATACAATGAAAGAAAGCAGGGATGACTCCAAAGATTTTCTCAAATGAAGTCACGAGACCACTGGTAACAACTTTAAAAAAGTGCGCCAGGGCCTTTGTGGAGGATGCGTTAGAGATAGTCCGAACCATCTTGCTGAAATGGAAAGGCAAATCTGAATTGAAAAGGGTCTGCACCTCTGTACGGGTGTTCGCTATGTGAAGCATGAAAGTTTCACGGGCCGAACTCAAGGCCACCTCTCTCTGAGACAAAAGAGCTCTTATTCTTGCCATGCCGTTGAAATCTGCTCCCAAGGTTGGTATTTGTGGCGAGATTGAAAACTCCCTATGTTCATGTGTGGGAGGAAATAGAACATTTCTGCAGCAAATAACCCGTTCACTTACTGTTACGATAAAAGGAATACTTTTAATTAACCCAGAACAATCTTCATTATTGAGCATCAAATAACTACCATTTTCCAACAACTTGAACGTGGGGATGATAGCAGGAACTGGCGTGCCTTGCAACACGCAAGCCATATTTGGTCGGTGTTTGTTGCATGAACCGTGTAACTGTATGTGCCTACACATTAGTGAATGATCTGGCGTCTCAGTGCATTCCTCTCCATTCAGATAAACTTCTTGATCATCTTTGAAACATCTGTATGTGTATGGAAGCGACCAGACCTCATGAAGAAAAGCACTACCTAAAGGTTCATAACGACCTATTGGTATATATTTCATACAATTTGAAAACTTATATAAAGCAAAAGGCAGCGTTATTAAACCGTGGATAAGGCACGTTGCCAAAAAACCCGCAATCCTCTGCTGATGATGTCACTGAGCATGTCATGAATGATGTAATATGTGACATCATCAGCAGTGGATTACGGGTAATAGTATCTCTAGTTTACTCCCCTATAGCTGTCTTTCTTTTAACATAAGTGTCTGTTTCCTTCCCTTATACTTACTGTTTTTGGTTCGCTTCCGGTTCGCGTACCGGCGAGCGAACTGGGAAGCGAACTAAGAGAAATAGAGGTTGGCACAGTTCCAAATATTGTACCAATTTTTTAATAACGGGGAGGTAGTTCTGAAAAGAACTTTTTTTTTATTGTTTTTGTTGTTTTATATTTTTTTTATTATTTTTCGGAACATTTTTTACTTTTTTTGAATTTTTCTGAACAGTTTTATATTTTTTGGGGTTTTTCTTGGAGGGGGCAATGAAAACGATTCATTGTAAAGGGCTCAACAGGAGCAACAAAACAAAAAAAGAAGTATTTATTATTTTGGGCGTTTCGTACAAACTTGCATATGATAGTCAATAGCTCTGTTGATCAGAGTGATGCTTCTTTCTCCGTAGGAAATGAATCCATCGCAAAATACGCAGATGTGTTTTACTTCACCAAATTTCATTTGTATATTTGTCACCATCTCCCTGCCCTCTGGTCCCGTTACTTCCGGTACAACAGATCTTCTGGCCATAATAGGGAGATTATCTAGGTCGTTCCGAAACTGTGCAGCACTGTAGTTGTTAGGATGCCACCTAGTCATATGGCGATGCATTGTGTAGTTTCCGAAACTGTATTTTTTCTCGGTTCCTCTGGACAGTCTATCTTGACATATAAGGCAAGTTACGTATCTTGCATTTACTTTTTTCTGACCTTTGGGAATTTTAAAAAATTGCCAAATGAAGTTTTCTTTCCGGTGAGACGTCCTGGGCTGCTCAGGCAAAAACTGCCTCTCTTCGTGCTCGTCGTCCTGTTCCTCTTCTTCCTCTTCTTGTTGAATTATAACTTGAGCAGGTGGTCCACTCTTCCTTGGATGTGGTGGAGGTGGTGGGGAAGCACCAGCTGAAGCTACTAAAGAAGCCATTGCTCAGTGATCACAAAGGGTCTTTCTCTCACAATGATGAAAGTCAGAGTGAGGAAAGAAGGAGGGATTTTCATCATTTGGGAAAAACAAGAGTTCTCAACCAATGAAAAGTGTTCATTTTAGATTATATGACCTAGTCTTACATCATTAGGAAACCAAAAGTGAAATGAACCAATGAAAAGTGTTATTACCAAGTCACATGACCTGCTGTGTTTACGTTAAGCGCTTTGCAGGGCCTCCTGGTTTGCTTCCAGAAACCTGCGCTTTGCGACTCGCTTCGCGTACCAGTTCGCTAACGTAGCACGTCATATGACGTATCACGCGACAACGCGAAACGTCATGCGGACGGGAGGCGTCACGATGTTGTTTTCTAACGCGGCAGTTGCGGTAAAGAAACGTTTACCGGCTCGTGGTCTATTTCGCGGCATCAAGGTCAGCTAACGGGAAGCTTCCCGATTCGCGAAGCGGGAACGAAGAATAAAAAATATTTTAAAAAAAAATTATTCATAAACATATAAAATATATTTTTGGATTTAAAGAAGAATACATTTTACAGCTACAGATATTAGCTGTTAAAAAACCAATGAAATTCACTGAAAAAACCATAGGTTATAGACCATATATAGTTAGGAATTAGCATTTACAAAACCTTGAAAATTCACTGAAAAAACTATAGGTTATAGACCATATATAGTTAGGAATTAGCATTTACAAAACCTTATTTTACTCACACAAAACCATTGAAATTCCATATATAGTTAGTTGCACTAACTATATATCGTGCACCCGCAATCCACTGCTGATGATGTCACATATTACATCATTCATGACATGGTCAGTGACATCACTGATGACATCACTGATGACATCTCAAATGACATCACTGATGACATCACTGATGACATCTCATTTGACATCAATGACCACATCACTGATGATATCATTCATGTGACAATACAATGCATCTCCTCACATTTTAATATAACCTCTGTTTCACCCAGTGTTAAATACAGAGTATAATTTTTGAAACCATTGACACACCAATACTAGTTACTACATACGCACTCACTGATTCCTACGTCTACACACACCTTCACTCATTCACCCATACAATCATTCATACATACAATCACTCATCTTTACAACACTATCATATGCACTCATACACCTATACAGACAGTCACAGTCTGCCACTCATCCATGGAGTTACTCACTCACCTAGTCAGTCATGTAAAGAATCAATGACACTTCCATTTTCTTGTCTATACAGTTAAACATAGAGCACCTTACATTTTCAAACATATACTAACACATACTTACCTTCTTATACAATCATTGATACAAGTACACATTGATCTGCACAGAGTCACACACCTCCCAGCCAGCCACACACACACTCAGTCTCCCATACAAATACTTGGGCAATCAATCAATAACCCATATAGTTACTCATACAGCTACTGATCAACACATGCAGCAGTTTACAGAACAACAGACATAATGATGCACAAATTAATACAGTTTAGTCACTAACCCATGCACTCAGTGAGACACATTTAATCACTCACTCATACAGTTAGTCATGCACCTACTAAATCCTTCGTCCAGACACTTACACATCCACTCAATCTTCAATATGTAAGACATATTTAAACTTTACAGAAACAAAAAATCACTGGATGTTGTTATCAGTCATGTCATCAGTGATGTCATTTGAGATGTCATCAGTGATGTCATCAGTGATGTCACTGACCATGTCATGAATGATGTAATATGTGACATCATCAGCAGTGGATTGCGGGTGCGCGATATATAGTTAGTGCAACTAACTATATATGGAATTTCAATGGTTTTGTGTGAGTAAAATAAGGTTTTGTAAATGCTAATTCCTAACTATATATGGTCTATAACCTATGGTTTTTTCAGTGAATATATATATATTTGCACGATCTTCAGACCTCCACATGCAGCGGCGAAAGAAGAGACAGACCCCACGTTATCCGGGCAAGATGTTATTTATTCCAAGTGCCTTTCAAAAATGCAACGTTTCGAGTACTAGCGTACTCTTGTTCACACACCACATTTGAAATCGGAAACTTCTTTTATCTCTGCAGTTCTGACCCACCTAATTGGGCCACACCTACCACACGTGGGTCACATGGTTCTACCTGCTGCTGGATTCAAGCAGTTTAAAGTTGCAGTACATAAAATAGCTATGACTTAGATACGTTGTTGCATTAGCAAAGAACCAAACATTTTGTTTGAAAATTCTTGATGACACCATTGTCATAATTACTGACAAACCATGGTAATTGCTGTATAAATACACAAATGAAACATATAAATGTCGTATAACTGCATGAATGCACTGATGTTGCTGTGTATTAACACTTAGATAGAGTGATATGCATGAATGCATAATACAACTCTTAATTAATAAAAAAAAACACACTGGACCGTTCAGTAAATATAAGCATAACAAAAATGTTGTGAAATTGCAAATAATAGCTGTACCATTATAAACTGCTATGCAACTTGGCATGACCTTATGAAAAGACAAAAATTATATCACCCAAAAAGAACAAGCACCTTAGTGTAAAAATCACATTTTCGAGCTGCAGTCCTATATACTTATTTAAAATCTGTACATTTCAAATTTTATATAACATAAATATTAAGGACTATTTACAAAAAAGGTTATGTATATCAAACAAAAGTGCTTGAATAAATTCACTGTGCAACAAAACCACCTAAAGAAATTGCTTCCCAATAATTATTTAAAAAACTGCACTGTCCAGAAACCCGAACAGCTGGCTCAGATTCAGAAAAAAGACTACAGATTCCATGAAACAGGTGCTTCGATATAAAATTCATATATATATAAGACATGTGTGATTCATCATTTTATCTTAAATAATCTAACAACAGAACCATGATTATACCATTTGAATGTTGAATACAGAGTGTGTTGGCTAGATCAATACCCCTACAGAAAATTGTGCATGTCCTCTGTCGCGTTTAAACCATTAGGTTGTTTGCTGTCGAGCTTAATGATATACTGCGTTTCCAATCGGCGCAATAGCTTTTCACGGTCGCCGCCACGCCTTAGAGGAGCAACAGCATCAATGACATAATAGGTAAGACACGACAGATCCCTGTTGTGCCTGCTGTTGAAATGGCGTGCCACCGGGTATGCCCCGTCGTGATTAACAATTGCACGAAGATGCTGCAGTATTCGAACACGCACCTGTGCGCGGGTACTGCCCACATAGCGTAGACCGCAGGTGCATGTTAGGACATAAACCGCGAACTCCGTGCGGCAGTTGTAATTGCCGCGGATCGGATATACAGTTTCAGAAAATGGAGTGCGGTAATGTGTGGTATTCAGTCCAAATTTACATGCTCGACATGAGGAACATTTGTGGAAGCCTTTGCCTCCAAACCATTGAGTGACCCTAGGTAATTCAGGACTAGATTTTACTAGTTTGCTGCGCATACTAAATGCACGCCTGAATGTGATCACAGGTCTATCGGGAGTCATATCTCGTAACACACCATCAGTTTTTAAGACTGCCCAGTGTTTGTTAATTATGGATTTGATCTTGCGGTGCTGTCTACTGTATGTAGTTATTAACCTGGTAGTGTCCAATATGGCATCATTGTCGGGGGACTTAGGCGCCAATAAAGAGTCTCTAGATCTCTCTTTGCTTTTTTGTAATGCATTGGCTAGACAGCTTTTGCTGTAACCTCTTGCCTGTAATCTGTCCAGCATTGCAATTGCCCCCTCCTCAAACTTTTCCTGAGTATTGCAGATTTTCTTTAGGCGCAACAATTCGCCAAACGGAATACTCGTAATGACGTGTTTAGGATGGCTGCTGCTGGCATGTAATATACTATTGCCAGCAGTAGATTTCCTGTGTAGGGATGTAACAATCTTAGTATCTTTAATAGTGATAGAAACATCAAGAAACTCAGCCGATGTAATGCTGATATTAATATATATATATATATATTACCTACTGGCGGTCGCCAGTAGGTAGTTATAGTTAGGATCGTTTTCCATAGAAATCCGCAACATTCTATTGGGAATAACTTTGGCGCCGAATGAGGGATCTGCCTGTAATTAACTTTGCCTCGCTGCGCCCCGCTCCTTCCCTGAAAGTTTCGGGGGGATCCGTCAAGCGGGGGCCGAGATAAAAGGGGGGTCCCAAAACGTGTTTTCCCCATGTTAATTTCCATAGGGCGGTTGGACTCACTTTTAGCCCGAACGGCTGAATGGATTTCCACCAAACTTTGCAAAATTGTAGTGACTGGTACCCCGATGTGCCTTTGCTATGTCTCAAGATATATGCTCCCGTGGTTTTTACAAAAATTAACTTTGAAAAAATATATATTGGGCTACATTGGGCTATATATATGTTAGAGCCCAAATGTAGCCCAATGTAGCCCAATGTAGCCCAATGTAGCCCAAAGATGGCCACCAGAGACAAAAAAAAACAAATGTAGCCCAAATATCAGCCAGATGTAGCCCAACTATAGCCCAATGACAGAATGTCCCAGAGTGTTCTAAAGAACAACTAGAGCGCTAACAGTCTTACTTATGACAAATGTATGGCACACCTGAAGTCATCTTGATTGGAATAAAGTGTTAACACTTAAAACATTTAATTTGCAAAGGAACAAAATGAGGGGGTTCATTTTGCCATAGAAAGTATGATTAGTGCTGAAGAAAGAAAAATTAGGGCACATTTTGAGTGACTTCTCAAATCCTCTTATATTTCATTAAAAAAATTCTGATATGCAGTCTCCCAAGATGGCCACCAGAGACAAAAGAGCCCAAATGTAGCCCAAATATCAGCCAGATGTAGCCCAACTATAGCCCAATGACAGAATGTCCCAGAGTGTTCTAAAGAACAACTAGAACGCTAACAGTCTTACTTATGACAAAAGTATGGCACACCTGAAGTCATCTTGATTGGAATAAAGTGGTAACACTTAATACATTTAATTTGAAAAGGAACAAAATGAGGGGTTTCATTTTGCTATAGAAATTTTATATATATATATATTCACTGAAAAAACCATAGGTTACACACCAGTTATAGTTAGGAATTAGCGTTTAAAAAACCTTTGAAATTCACTGAAAAAACCATAGGTTTCACACCAGTTATAGTTAGCTGGAAATTTTACTCGCATAAAACCATTGAAATTCCCACGTTATAGTTAGTTGGACTCACTATAACTTGCACGTCTGCAATGCACTGCTGATGACGTCGATGTGCCTTTGCTAGGTCTCAATATATGTGCTTCAGTGGATTTTGAGAAATTAACGTTCAAAAACAAGATATATATCTGTAACAGCGCTCCGCTTCGCGGAGATAAAATTATATCTGTATTACCTAGCTGTTGCTAACACCAGTTAGCGACGGCTAGTAGGAGATAGCGACCATCTTGGGCCCCACTTTGCATGTGAGTGATATTTATCACTAATGACATGCAAAGTGGGCATGCCAAGATGTTAGCGACTGGAAACAGTCGCTAACATCGCTATCTCCTATTATTATCAACTTTTGGAAATATTCGCGATAAGCGCGAATATCTCCAAAAGCTAGCACCTGCCCTGAGCAGTTCTTAGCCATGTTATCCAATGGGAGGTGGATAACATGGCTAAGAGCATTAGCTCGGTAATGCATGAATATCGCTGAGTTTTCAGCGATATTAATGCATTGCGGTCGTTTTTTATCGTATTTGCGATAAACCTTGATAATAGCAAGGTTTATCTGCGATAATTTCTGACGATGCATAGCGGTAAAAAAATCGTTGCTAAGCATCATTAGGGATAAATATCGCTTAACTTTGGTAATATGCCCCAACGTCTGTTAACGTTCGATTCGAAGGAAATCAGGAAGTGTTGAAAAACATTGTCTGCGCCATCTTGTCTTTTTTCAAATGCCACACTTTTGTCGTGCACGGCAGTCATTTTAGATGCCTTGACCAGACCCACTCTGTGCACGCTGTCGATCCTTAGCATGGCTCCCCACCCTCGCAAGCATCTCCCCCAGGCAGTGGTCACCCCCACTCTCTGTCTTATGCATGGGTAATAAACCTCCCCCCATCTGCGCTGCTCTTCCCTGAGAATCACACCCTGTGCCCGCCCGACACCTCCCTTTCGCCCTATTCACTACCGCACCCTCTGACACTCCTTTTCCTCTGTGTCCGATTGTCCAGGCCGGTCCTAGGGTATCAGCTAGCCCTGCAGATGTAGTTTATGGCCCCAGCTGTAAAGAATCACCCCTCTTCAAAGGAGTTATAGTAGATCAAGGCCCACACTCGATGAGATCCGTCACAGCAGACGCGTTCCTATTATCTGAAAACCATCCTGTATTGTGATTGGGGAGGGGACCGAGCCTGAAGCGGAAGATTCCAGGGATGACTCTTTGTACATCAAAGTTTTTACAATTATGTGTCACATTAAAAATATATAGCACTCCGACAAAGTAGTAAGATTATAAAACTTTAATAACTTATAAATATATACAAGAAAACAAAAACAGTAATAACATATAAACATTTTTAGGGAAAAACAACGAAGTAGCGGTCGGCTGTGCGAATAGTCCCAACGCAGCACAACGTCCAGATTTCTGGCGTGGGGCGTCGCGGGGGGTGGGTCATCAGTAGCAAACTGTTGTGCGAATAGTCCCAAGGCAGCAGAACGCGCTGAGATGTGGATGGCACCCAGGTGATGTCCAGTAAGTTGCCGCACTGGTTTTGGTATCCTACAATGCTGCTCCGAATAACGGCGTGGGGCGCCCCGGGGAGGCGGCGTGAACGGGCCTCTCCAGGTGGAGTCTCATCTGTTGTAGTGGGGCGCCCCTTTACCGTTTCAGTTGCCATTCCGTCCGTTTTTGGTCCACTGTGTCAAAAGCCGCAATTCAGCTGAGTTGCGCCCACTCTTGCGGTGCAGCGATAGGCGGCTGTCACAGGACTCTCAAAATGGCGGCAGGCTGTTTCCTTTTTGGGCCTGGTCCACTGAAATGGCCCTGGGACACCTTGGAAATCGGACGCTTGTCTGCTAGGTCTTGGACCCCATTCTCGAAAGCGTCCCCTCCGCCTTGAGGATTCATCAAAAGTTTTGGGGGCCCCCGACTCCTGTAGGCTTCTGGTGGGGAGCGGCTGCCATGATTGCTCGCGGAATGACCACGACGGAGCTACGAGATGGTGGTGCTCTCATGCTGACGCCAGCTTCAGTCTGAAACATCCAGAAACAAGGTGGGGCTTTCATCGTTTGGGGAAAAAAAAAGCTTTCATCCAATGAAAAGTGTTGTTTTTAGGTCATATGATCAAGCCTTCCATCATTAGGAAACCAAAAGTAAAATGAACCAATGAAAAGTTTTATAAACAAGTCACATGACCTGTTATGCGGCATAGGGTATAAAATGCGGAGAAAATACGTTGGCACGTGAGGCGGCGTCAGTAGCGGACCGATGTGCGAATAGGCCGAAGGCAACACAACGCGCCAAGATCCGGATGGCACCGAGGTGGTGTCCAGCAAGTTGCAGCACTGGTGTGGCCATCCTACAATGCTGAAAGTCGGCGTGGGGCGCCCCGTTGGCCTGTGAGTTTGCGTCAGTAGCGGACCGATGTGCGAATAGGCCGAAGGCAGCACAACGCGCCAAGATCCGGATGGCACCGAGGTGGTGTCTAGTAAGTTGCCGCACTGGTGTGGCCATCCTACAATGTTGAAAGTCGGCGTGGGGCGCCCCATTGGCCTGTGAGATGGCATCAGTAGCGGACCGATGTGCGAATGGGGCCAAAGGCAGCGCAACAATATTTTCGCAATAGAAGACACCACAAGGCGCTGAGATGCCAAGATCCGGATGGCACCGAGGTGGTGTCTAGCAAGTTGTGGCACTGGTGTGGCCATCCTACAATGGTAAAAGTCGGCGTGGGGCGCCCTGTTGGCCTGTGAGATGGTGTCAGTAGCGGACTGATGTGCGAATGGGGCCAAAGGCAGCGCAACAATATTTTCTGACTGACACCACAAGGCGCTGAGATGCCAAGATCCGGATGGCACCGAGGTGATGTCTAGGAAGTTGCTGTACTGGTGTGGCCATCCTACAATGGTAAAAGTCGGCGTGGGGCGCCCTGTTGGCCTGTGAGATGGTGTCAGTTGCGGACCGATGTGCGAATGGGGCCAAAGGCAGCGCAACAATATTTTCTGTATGGAAGATACCACTAGGCGTTGAGATGCCAAGATCCGGATGGCACCGAGGTGATGTCTAGCAAGTTGCTGTACTGGTGTGGTCATCCTACAATGCTGAAACTCGGCGTGGGGCGCCCCATTAGCCTGTGAGATGGCGTCAGTAGCGGACCGATGTGTGAATAGGCCGGAACCAGCACAAGGCGCCAAGATCCGGATGTCACCGTGGTGGTTTCATAGTTGAGAGGCACTTCATCTGCAGTGGGGCGCCGAGATCCGGATGGCACCGAGGTGATGTCTAGCAAGTTGCTGTACTGGTGTGGTCATCCTACAATGCTGAAACTCGGCGTGGGGCGCCCCATTAGTCTGTGATATGGCGTCAGTAGCGGAGCGATGTGCGAATAGGCCGAAGGCAGCACAACGCGCCAAGATCCGGATGTCACCGTGGTGGTTTCATAGTTGAGAGGCACTTCATCTGCAGTGGGGCGCCGAGATCCGGATGGCACCGAGGTGATGTCTAGCAAGTTGCTGTACTGGTGTGGTCATCCTACAATGCTGAAACTCGGCGTGGGGCGCCCCATTAGCCTGTGAGATGGCGTCAGTAGCGGACCGATGCGCGAATAGGCCGAAGGCAGCACAACGCGCCAAGATCCGGATGTCACCGTGGTGGTTTCATAGTTGAGAGGCACTTCATCTGCAGTGGGGCGCCGAGATCCGGATGGCACCGAGGTGATGTCTAGCAAGTTGCTGTACTGGTGTGGTCATCCTACAATGCTGAAACTCGGCGTGGGGCGCCCCATTAGCCTGTGAGATGGCGTCAGTAGCGGACCGATGTGCGAATGGGGCCAAAGGCAGCGCAACAATTTTTTTGGAATAGAAGAGACCACAAGGCGCTGAGATTCGGTTAGCACCGAGGTGGTGTCTAGCAAGCTATGCAGCTGAGTTGCGTGTGCACTTGCGGCGAATAGGTCGAAGGCAGCATAACAATGTTTTCTGAATAGAAGACACCACAAGGCGTTGAGATTCGGTTACCACCGAGGTGATGTCTAGCAAGTTGCCGCACTGGTGTGGCCATCCTACAATACTGCTCCGAATAACGGCGTGGGGTGCCCGAAGGGGGGGGGGGAGGCGGCGTGAACGGGCCTTCCTAGGTGGAGGCTCGTCTGCTGTAGTGGGGCGCCCCTTTACCGTTTCAGTTGCCATTCAGCTGAGTTTCGGCTGCTCTTGATGCTACAGCGACAGGCGGCTGCAACAGGACTCTCAAAATGGCGGCCTGTTCTTTGGATTTGGGCCTGGTCCACTAAAATGGCCCTGGGACACCTTAGAACTCGGACGCTCGATTTTTTTTTCCTTTCCTGTACATGCAAAAAAAGGTAAATGCCCGGTACGTTACACGCTTCATCTGCCACGATGAACTCTCCAGAGGAACCGAAAAAAAATATAGTTATGGTAACTATACCATGCATCGTGATATGGAGAGGTGGCACCAATTAATTATAGTGCTGCATAAAAGAGAGATTTGGAGGAGAACCCCTGACCTGCTAGTACATTCATCAAAGAAGTGGCACTGACAGCATCAGAGGCAAGGGAAACGGTCCCAAATATTTAGAAGAACTTTGGAAAGATTAAAATGACATGTTTAGATTGTGGCAAATTAATTTCATGTGGACAGATGAGTGTTACTCTAATAAATACAGCATATGAACATCATCATAGTCGATGGTTGGTAGAGACATTTTGACTATATCCTGGACCTGCCCGTCCTCGCCCAAAATGGCGCCGGAATAAATGGGACTCGTAACTCCTTGTTGTGTACTGGTTGCAGAACCTTGAAATCACGAGATACGTATGCAGTTTTGAAGCACATGGCGGGCGGGGACGAGAATTGATTGAATATTTCGACATCCCTATTGATATTAAGTTCTGATGTGTTATTGATTACTGTACTATTGAAAGTTCGAATTAACGTCACCCATGGTACTTGCCCGCAAATGTATATCTAGATAATTTTATTGTAACTGGCCCTGTCGTATTTTAATTATAAAATGTACGTCCACCGATTCCGTAACTGTTAGACACCTTAGTTCTTGCAACCTAATGGCCCGCCCGTTACGTTCCTCTACAGTGTAAATGTCTACTCATCATATACGATTACAGTTTGCTCCGTGGCCGGCCCACGTGGTTATAGGCTCGTATTTGTATAATGAAATTTTCACAATAAAGTTTTTTAAAAGAAAACATGGTAGTAGTATATACATTGGTAAAGTTTTTAATAATAGTCACTGTTTTAGAATCATTAAAAGGCAAGTGAAATAAAGCAGACCAATTACATGAAGGGTAAAAGGTATAATACGAAGGAACGCAGTAAAGATAAATGGTCAAGGGCTGTTGTGTTTTCTATTCCTGCAACATAAAGTGATCGATAAGAATCTCATATTCAGGCGTATCGGCGACTAAGACAGCAGGTCGACCCTCTTTTGCTCAACGGCTCCGTCATGGGACGAAGAACCGCTCTTTTTCTCGAAAAAAGAATATATTTTACTTGCAGGACAGTTGTAAATTTTCCGGGAAAGTACATTAGCCTGGAACATTATAACATATATTTAAGAAAAAATAATGTTCGGAAGTAATAAAAAGCGTAATTTTTAGGTCATATGACCAAGCCTTTCATCATTAGAATAAGAAAAGTAAAATGAACCAATGAAAAGTTTTATTAACAAGTCACATGACTTGTTATGCTTACGTTACGCGCTGCGCGCCCCGGATGACTTCCGGATGCGCTAACGCGGCGCGTCATATGACGCATTACGCGACAACGCAGGTCCAGAATATAGTCAAAATGTCTCCACCAACCAGCGGTCGGAACACAACCCCTTTCAGCAGGCTAAATAGTTCTGTTAAATGACAACAGAAGGGACAGGCAACAAGAACCATTAGTCAAAGAGGGGAGGGCTAGTAATTCTCTACCGGGTTACATTGGGGCGCTACCGGAACTGATCGAATTGGTAGTCTACAGTGTTTCTGGATGTTTCAGACTGAAGCTGGGGTTAGTATGAGAGCAGCACCATTTCGTAGCTCCGTCGTGGCCATTCCGCAACCAATCATGGCAGCCGCTCTTTATCGTTATTTTGGGCGGGGTGGGTGGCGGAGCCGAGCTGTTTTGCAGCCATCATTGTGTGGAGTTCAGTTCATTTCACTAGTTTTGTATTTGTCATGAGGGGTTGTTCCTAATGTTTCTATTTTAGCGAGGTCAAAAAGAGATCCCATTAGTGGCCTACTGATTTTCCTCGATTCCTTTTCTTTTTTTTTTACACGATTTTTCGTTATCTGCAAAGACTAAACAGAGTATTGCGACTCTGTGTTTGTTTGTAAATAGAGAATGAACCAAAGAGAACCAATTCTAAAACAGTAAATACTTGGATAACAATCAATCAAATGGAGAGAGAAGCAGGCACGACGTATTACAACGGGGGCAAAGGCCTGCGTTAACTACCCTTCACTATGTGCAAAGAGAGAGTACTCCTAATAGAAATGAGGGGGGGGGGGGCACCATTCAAAGCAGATCAGTGTGCATAAACACGAAAATGTTTTCACTTACCACGTACTTGACATTCGACAGCTTATGATATTTGCTATTAAAAAACCATTGAAATTCACTGAAAAAACCATAGGTTATAGACCATATATAGTTAGGAATTAGCATTTACAAAACCTTGAAAATTCACTGAAAAAACCATAGGTTATACACCATATATAGTTAGGAATTAGCATTTAAAAAACCTTATTTTACTCACACAAAACCATTGAAATTCCATATATAGTTAGTTGCACTAACTATATATCGCGCACCCGCAATCCACTGCTGATGATGTCACATATTACATCATTCATGACATGGTCAGTGACATCACTGATGACATCACTGATGACATCTCAAATGACATCACTGATGACATCACTGATGACATCTCATTTGACATCAATGACCACATCACTGATGATATCATTCATGTGACAATACAATGCATCTCCTCACATTTTAATATAACCTCTGTTTCACCCAGTGTTAAATACAGAGTATAATTTTTGAAACCATTGACACACCAATACTAGTTACTACATATGTACTCACTGATTCCTACGTCTACACACACATTCACTCATTCACCCATACAATCATTCATACATACAATCACTCATCTTTACAACACTATCATATGCACTCATACACCTATACAGACACTCACACTCTGCCACTCATCCATGGAGTTACTCACACACCTAGTCAGTCCTGTAAAGAATCAATCACACTTCCATTTTCTTGTCTATACAGTTAAACATAGAGCACCTTACATTTTCAAACATATACTAACACATACTTACCTTGTTATACAATCATTGATATAAGTACACATTGATCTGCACAGAGTCACACACCTCCCAGCCAGCCACACACACACTCAGTCTCCCATACAAATACTTGGACAATCAATCAGTAACCCATATAGTTAATCATATAGCTACTGATCAACACATGCAGCAGTTTACAGAACAACAGACATAATGATGCACAAATTAAGACACTTTAGTCACTAACCCATGCACTCAGTGAGACACATTTAATCACTCACTCATACATTCAGTCATGCACCTACTAAATCCTTTGTCCAGACACTTATACTTCCACTCATTCTTCAATATGTAAGACACATTTTAACTTTACAGAAACATACAGTCACTGGATGTTGTCATCAGTGATGTCATCAGTGATGTCATTTGAGATGTCATCAGTGATGTCATCAGTGATGTCACTGACCATGTCATGAATGATGTAATATGTGACATCATCAGCAGTGGATTGCGGGTGCGCGATATATAGTTAGTGCAACTAACTATATATGGAATTTCAATGGTTTTGTGTGAGTAAAATAAGGTTTTTTAAATGCTAATTCCTAACTATATATGGTCTATAACCTATGGTTTTTTCAGTGAATATATATATATATATATATATTGTCCCATTTCTCATCTAAGGATTTATCCATCTAAATTATATCTTGTTTTAATGGGAATTGCTCTTACTTTTGTATGCCATATGTGATTTATTTACAATCCAAAATGTGTATTTATACAAAGGTTACAACTACAGAGTATGTTGTCCATTTTCATGATCACATGATCAACTGAGAGGCTGGATGTAGGCGGGTCACTAGCATTATAAAATCCAAAAAGTAACATTCAGTCTTTGCATGTGAACAAGGGCTTGCTTAGTCCGAAACGCGTCTTGCTTTACCAACTGAAACTGAAATAAAGAAACCTGTAAACCGATCTTTACAGCGTACGACGAGGACAACAATCGGTGGCTGGGTCGGAGGACTCTGCCTACGTTTGACGGAATCTCGACGCGGTGAGTCCCAGGCAGTGCAGAGGTGGGGAGGTTTTCCTGGTGTGTGATCGGCATCTGACAGCCGCTGCAAGGAAAATCATGGGCGGTGTGTCTACACAATTACAGATAAGTTTCAGTTGGTGTAACGGCATGTCTGCGGAAGCTTTTCGTATCCGGGAGGTGGAGGCTGAGGGACTGTTTGGCCAAATTCCGATTTCGAGAGAAACAACCAACAAAGTCCCTGTAAGCACGGAGGCACGGGAAGACGCCAGCATCAAGACTCTTTACAGGGATCTTGAGAAACAGAAGCGTCTTGAAGTTACCAAGGGGTGGGAACATTATTCTCTGACCAAATATGCTGATGTCGGACGGGTTCCCAGAGGGTTGCGAATCATGCTCACATCAAGTTTCGAGAAGCCCAACCCCCAAATGTTGAAAGAATGGGGCCAAAGTAACTTAGCGGTATCAATGAATTTAATTCATATTTTGATAAAATATGCAGCCATCGACAGGGCGGAGATTTTTAAAGCAATTGACAAAATCCAGGAAGAAATTGATAAAGTAAAAGAAACGGATGCCATAAAAAAACTGAGGGAAATAATGGCAGAAAGACTTAAAAAACACGAGGACAAAATCAAAACTAGAACAGTCAGCAAATTTGCACGTGACCAGGCTGATTATGCGAATGGCCACATTTTTTCCGTTCGCACGCAAATGTAATGCCACCAAACGTCAACAATATAGCGACAAAGGCAATAAACAACAAATTTCGCAAGTCTCAGCAGTGGAAACTGGCAATAAGGATGACGAAATATCCAGTGTGGATTCGGTGTCCCTTACTAGCGAATCGAGCTATAAATGAACAACCTGTTACTATCCAAAACCTTGAGGAGAAGCTAAATTTTTTAGTCGATGAAAGACTACAAACCTTGAGACCAAGGCAAAGGAATACGGCAATAAACGAAGGAACAAAAAAAGACAAGAAAGAAGGAGGAAATACAAACGAAAATATACAGAAAAAGAAGCAAAAACAAACGTGGCTGAAGAAGAAGCAATAATTGAAAAATCCATCATCAATCTCTCCAACGTTACTTTGACCAATGCAGAGCAACAACTTCTTTCTCTTGGTCTGAATTTTTGCCCTGATCAGCCCTTTCACTATGCCTCCACGAGGATTGACATATTTTGTTTCATTAGGAAGTTAAAACTCAAAAAATGATTTGCCCTACAAAAGCTCAAATCTAGCACCCTCTGCCACCCTCTCCAGCACTAATACATCTGCCTATGAGCTAGGAGTGCTGGCGGCAGATGTTCCTGTACTCCTGGATCTCCACGATCTGAATCAAGCGACCAATTCTCAACCCTTGGGTCCAGATTCGGATCTCAGTACTCAAAAGAGACTGAACAAAATCAATATGGCGCAAAAAGGAGCAGGTGTCACACCATTTAAAAGTAAATCCAACTTCATCCCGCTCATGACCAAGGATGCGGTGGACACATTTCATGATTGCATTACTACCGAAATTAAAAAACTCTACAAAAAGTCTAATAACTACAAAAGGCAGAAATATAATCAAAAATGGGCCAATTATCATGCGCTAATGAAAAAGTTGAGCAGCAATACTGAAATTGGGGCACAAACTTCTGACAAAGGAGGGAATATCGTTATATGGCCCAAATCTGAACACACTATAGAGGCGTATAGACAATTACATGATATCACCTGTTATGAGAAATCTAATAACTAGGAATATTTGAAAGCCATGGAAAGCCTGGACAAGCTCCTTGCTAAGGTGGCGCAGAGAGGGTCTCATTTCTGGAGAAGAATTTAAATTCATGTGCAATGAATTCCCGGTTCTTCCAGTCTTTTACCTTATACCTAAGGTCCACAAGGGAACTACGCCTACACCTGGTAGACCAATCATTTCGGCCATCAAAAGTAAGGGAGAAAACGTTGGGCAATACATTGACTATTTTCTGCAGGACTTGGTGAGTAACTTGCCTAGCTATGTTCGGGACACCAGCGATTTCCTGCAGAAGATAAATGACTTGGAATGGCAAGATGATATGTTACTGATAACTTTGGACGTTGAGTACCTATATACGAGCATAGCTCATACTTGTGGCCTCAAGGCGGCTGCACACTTTCTAAGCAAGAGATCAGTTGAATTTTATGAGCACAATAAGGTTGTGTTAAGTCTTATGGAATGGTGTTTAAATAACAATTATTTTGCTTTTGGAAAGGATATGTGGAAACAACTGAGGGGCGAGGCGATGGGAGCCTGCTTCTCCCCAGCTATGCATGTTTACATGTAGGCTGGTGGGAGGAGCAGGTTCTCAGCATCCTTCATAGGGTGTGGGTCAGTGAGAAGATCATCAAATACCTGCGGTATATTGATGATATCTTCATTGTGTGGCAAGGGGAGGAGAAGGAAGCTTTGGCTTTTATTGAAGAAATTAACAATAACTCCCTAAACCTAACATTTACCTCACATATTAGTGCTAAGCAGATTGAGTTTTTGGATGTGAGGATCTTTATTGACAACAATAGATTACAAACCACACTCTACAGAAAGCCCACCGTAGGCAATACTACTCTACACGCCTCAAGTCTCCACCCTAAGCACACCATCAACAGTATTCCCTTTGGAGAAATCTTACGGCTCAAAAGAATCTGTAGTTCTACCAGCGAATTTGAGAAATGTGTGAGGGAGCTACGAGGTCGGCTGAAAGCCAGAGGGTATTCTGACTCCATGTTTGATCAAGCACTGGCCAAAGCCAATTTGAGATCTAGGGCAAGTCTTTTTCCAACTGACACTTCCAGCAGCCATGTCATTGACTCTAATCCCACTGTGGACAATGAACAAAATGATTGTCCAAGATTTATCACTGCCTTCAGTAATCAGGAAACGAAGATCAGAAACATTA
Organism: Lissotriton helveticus; assembly: GCF_964261635.1. Classification (NCBI taxonomy): domain Eukaryota; kingdom Metazoa; phylum Chordata; class Amphibia; order Caudata; family Salamandridae; genus Lissotriton; species Lissotriton helveticus. Next base: position 1,711,034,026 of record NC_136067.1, read on the forward strand.
CCAAAAGAAACTGGCCTATTGTTCTCACAGACAACATGCTAGGTTACATGTTACCCAACAAACCACTGATCACTTTCCGCAGAGCTCAAAGTATGGGGGCCGTTCTAGATCAGAGTAGCCCAGAATTGAAACGAAAAGTAACATGGCTGCAACCTGCAGCTGGGTTTTGCAAATGTTCGAATTGCAGAGCGTGCAAATTTGGGATAAACAAAACGCATTATTGAACCCCCTTCAGTTCCACCGAAATCCCTATCATTGGCAACCACACCTGTAGGACAGAATTCGCTGTGTAGGTCCTGACGTGCACCGGTGGCCTCAATTACATAGGCAGTACCAAACTACAGGTGCACGTCAGGATCTTACAACATCTTCGAGCTATTTTACATGGCGATCCTGCTTACCCAGTGGCGCGCCATTTCCAGGAAAAACACAACAAAGATGTGGGCTGCCTGACTTACTATGTGGTGGAAGCAGTACCGAAACTACGTAGGGGAGGTAATAGGGAGCTCCGGTTGAGACAACTGGAGTCTAGCATGATCCTTTGATAGCAAATGTCCAAATGGCCTGAATAATACCGAGGACATGCACAATTTTCTGTAAATACATCTTGAATTTGGCTCCCTTATTTTACAACTATAGTTGCCTCTTTTCACCTTGCAGCATGCTCCCATCCGAAAGTCTTTCTTGAAATTCTGTCTCATACTTCAATTCCGTGCCCTACACCCGCAGGCAGTCAGGTTCCCTGTTGCCTGTGGGGATGTTTCATGTCAGTAGGGCTCTCCTGCCTTGTAACTTGAAATTGTAGTGTTTAATGGATAGTCAGGTTCCCTGTTATCCATTGCCTTGTATATATCAGTTCCCCAGACTCCCCACTTCAACATTTTTAATATCCTGTTTCCCCCATTGATCCTTTTTAGCACTTTTTTATACACAGGGTGTTTTAATCACTTGTAAATATGATAAATTACCAAATAATATGAAATGTTTTAAATTGCTTTCTATTAACAAAATAAGGCTTTGTCCTAATTGTAATGATGGCAATATTTAATCATGAATATACAGGTTGTTTTATCATACACTTCAGCACTTTATACCCCATCTTTGTTGCACTTTTTATACAGCTTTTTGCACTTCAGGCACCGACTTTGTCACTGTTAGTAGCACTTTAATATATATCCGCCTTTCTATATTCCAGTGACAAACTCTTTTGTATTAACAAAACAACGTGCTTTTTTTCTGAATTATACAGAAATGTGTTGTCCCATTTTTTCATCTAAGGATTTATCCATCTAAATTATATCTTGTTTTAATGGGAATTGCTCTTACTTTTGTATGCCATATGTGATTTATTTACGATCCAAAATGTGTATTTATACAAAGGTTACAACTACAGAGTATATTGTCTATTTTCATGATCACATGATCAACTGAGAGGCTGGATCTAGGCGGGTCACTAGCATTATAAAATCCAAAAAGTAACATTCAGTCTTTGCATGTGAACAAGGGCTTGCTTAGCCCGAAACGCGTCTTGCTTTACCAACTGAAACTGAAATAAAGAAACCTGTAAACCGATCTGGTGGTCCGTCTCCTGCTTCACCGATCCGAGGGGAATTAGAGGTTGCGTTTTGGAGTTTTCTTGTATGTTAATACGGAAGTGGGCTTGCTTCCGGTAACGGACCCCCTCTCCTGAAGTGGCGTCTGCTTTCAAGCCATCTTGCGACTGGATCCTGTGCGGAACTCTAGCAGACGCCCCCTGCTGCAGACGAAAAGTTTCTTTACAGCGTACGACGAGGACAACAATCGGTGGCTGGGTCGGAGGACTCTGCCTACGTTTGACGGAATCTCGACGCGGCGAGTCCCAGGCAGTGCAGAGGTGGGGAGGTTTTCCTGGTGTGTGATCGGCATCTGACAGCCGCCGCAAGGAAAATCATGGCCGGTGTGTCTACACAATTACAGATAAGTTTCAGTTGGTGTAACGGCATGTCTGCGGAAGCTTTTCGTGCACGTGAGGTGGAGGCTGAGGAACTGTTTGGCCAAATTCCGATTTCGGGAGGAACAACCAACAAAGTCCCTGTAAGCACGGAGGCACGGGAAGACGCCAGCATCAAGACTCTTTACAGGGATCTTGAGAAACAGAAGCATCTTGAAGTTACCAAGTGGTGGGAACATTATTCTCTGACCAAATATGCTGATGTCGGATGGGTTCCCAGAGGGTGGCGAATCATGCTCGCACCAAGTTTCGAGAAGCCCAACCCCCAAATGTTGAAAGAATGGGGCCAAAGTAACTTAGCGGCATCAATGAATTTAATTCATATTTTGATAAAATATGCAGCCATCGACTGGGCGGAGATTTTGAAAGCAATTGACAAAATCCAGGAAGAAATTGATAAAATAAAACAAATGGATGCAATAAAAATACTGAGGGAAATAATGGCAGAAAGACTTAAAAAACACGAGGACAAAATCAAAAATAGAAAAGTCTGCAAATTTGCACGTGACCAGGCTGATTATGCGAATGGCCAAATTTTTACGTTCGCACGCAAATATAATGCCACCAAACATCAACAATATAGCGACAAAGGCAATAAACAACAAATTTCGCAAGTCTCAGCAGTGGAAACTGGCAATAAGGATGACAAAATATCCAGTGTGGAGTCGGTGTCCCTTACTAGCGAATCGAGCTATGAATCAACACGAAATGAACAACCTGTTACTATCCTAAACCTTGAGGAGTAGCTAGATTTTTTAGTCGAGGAAAGACTACAAACCTTGAGACCAAGGCAAAGGAATGCGGCAATAAACGAAGGAACAAAAAAAGACGAGAAAGAAGGAGGAAATACAAACAAAAATATACAGAAAAAGAAGCAAAAATAAACGAGGCAGAAGAAGAAGCAATAATTGAAAAATCCATCATCAATCTCTCCAACGTTACTTTGACCAATGCAGAGCAACAACTTCTTTCTCTTGGTCTGAATTTTTGCCCTGATCAGCCCTTTCACTATGCCTCCACGAGGATTGACATATTTTGTTTCATTAGTAAGTTAAAACTCAAAACATTATTTGCTCTACAAAAGCTCAAATCTAGCACCGACTCTGCCACCCTCTCCAGCACTAATACATCTGCCTATGAGCTAGGAGTGCTGGCGGCAGATGTTCCTGTACTCCTGGATCTCCACGATCTGAATCAAGCAACCAATTCTCAACCCTTGGGTCCAGATTCGGATCTCAGTACCCAAAAGAGACTGAACAAAATCAATATGGCGCAAAAAGGAGCAGGTGTCACACCATTTAAAAGTAAATCCAACTTCATCCCGCTCATGACCAAGGATGCGGTGGACACATTTCATGATTGCATTACTACCGAAATTAAACAACTCTACAAAAAGTCTAATAACTACAAAAGGCAGAAATATAATCAAAAATGGGCCAATTATCATGCGCTAATGAAAAAGTTGAGCAGCAATACTGAAATTGGGGTAAAAATTTCTGACAAAGGAGGGAATATTGTTATATGACCCACATCTGAATACACTATAGAGGCGTATAGACAATTACATGATATCACCTGTTATGAGAAATCTAATAACAAGGAATATTTGAAAGCCATGGAAAGCCTAGACAAGCTCCTACTAAGGTGGCGCAGAGAGGGTCTCATTTCTGGAGAAGTATTTAAATTCATGTGCAATGAATTCCTGGTTCTTCCAGTCTTTTACCTTATACCTAAGGTCCACAAGGGAACTGCGCCTACACCTGGTAGACCAATCATTTCGGCCATCAAAAGTAAGGGAGAAAACGTTGGGCAATACATTGACTATTTTCTGCAGGACTTGGTGAGTAACTTGCCTAGCTATGTTCGGGACACAGCGATTTCCTGCAGAAGATAAATGACTTGGAATGGCAAGATGATATGTACTGATAACTTTGGACGTTGAGTCCCTATATACGAGCATAGCTCATACTTGTGGCCTCAAGGCGGCTGCGCACTTTCTAAGCAAGAGATCAGTTGAATTTTATGCGCACAATAAGGTGATGTTAAGTCTTATGGAATGGTGTTTAAATAACAATTATTTTGCTTTTGGAAAGGATATGTGGAAACAACTGAGGGGCGAGGCGATGGGAGCCTGCTTCTCCCCCAGCTATGCGTGTTTACATGTAGGCTGGTGGGAGGAGCAGGTTCTCACCGTCCTTCATAGAGTGTGGGTCAGTGAGAAGATCATCAAATACCTGCGGTATATTGATGATATCTTCATTGTGTGGCAAGGGGAGGAGAAGGAAGCTTGGGCTTTTATTGAAGAAATTAACAATAACTCCCTAAACCTAACATTTACCTCACATATTAGTGCTAAGCAGATTGAGTTTTTGGATGTGAGGATCTTTATTGACAACAATAGATTACAAACCACACTCTACAGAAAGCCCACCGCAGGCAATACTACTCTACACGCCTCAAGTCTCCACCCTAAGCACACCATCAACAGTATTCCCTTTGGAGAAATCTTACGGCTCAAAAGAATCTGTAGTTCTACCAGCGAATTTGAGAAATGTGTGAGGGAGCTACGATGTCGGCTGAAAGCCAGAGGGTATTCTGACTCCATGTTTGATCAAGCACTGGCCAAAGCCAATTTGAGATCTAGGGCAAGTCTTTTTCCAACTGACACTTCCAGCAGCCATGTCATTGACTCTAATCCCACTGTGGACAATGAACAAAATGATTGTCCAAGATTTATCACTGCCTTCAGTAATCAGGAAACGAAGATCAGAAACATTACCAAAAGAAACTGGCCTATTGTTCTCACAGACAACATACTAGGTTACATGTCACCCAACAAACCACTGATCACTTTCCGCAGAGCTCAAAGTATGGGGGCCGTTCTAGATCAGAGTAGCCCAGAATTGAAACAAAAAGTAACATGGCTGCAACCTGCAGCTGTGTTTTGCAAATGTTCGAATTGCAGAGCGTGCAAATTTGGGATAAACAAAACACATTATTGCACCCCCTTCAGTTCCACTGAAATCCCTATCATTGGCAACCACACCTGTAGGACAGAACTCGTTGTGTATGTCCTGACGTGCACCGGTGGCCTCAATTACATAGGCAGTACCAAACTACAGGTGCACGTCAGGATCTTACAACATCTTCGAGCTATTTTACACAGCGATCCTGCTTACCCAGTGGCGCGCCATTTCCAGAAAAAAACACAACAAAGATGTGGGCTGCCTGACTTACTATGTGGTGGGAGCAGTACCGAAACTACGTAGGGGAGGTAATAGGGAGCTCCGGTTGAGACAACTGGAGTCTAGCATGATCCTTTGATAGCAAATGGCCAAATGACCTGAATAATACCGAGGACATGCACAATTTTCTGTAAATACATCTTGAATTTGGCTCCCTTATTTTACAACTATAGTTGCCTCTTTTCACCTTGCAGCATGCTCCCATCCGAAAGTCTTTCTTGAAATTCTGTCTCATACTTCAATTCCGTGCCCTACACCCGCAGGCAGTCAGGTTCCCTGTTGCCTGTGGGGATGTTTCATGTCAGTAGGGCTCTCCTGCCTTGTAACTTGATATTGTAGTGTTTAATGGATAGTCAGGTTCCCTGTTATCCATTGCCTTGTATATATCAGTTCCCCAGACTCCCCACTTTAACATTTTTAATATCCTGTTTTCCCCATTGATCCTTTTTAGCACTTTTTTATACACAGGGTGTTTTAATCACTTGTAAATATGATGAATTACCAAATAATATGAAATGTTTTAAATTGCTTTCTATTAACAAAATAAGGCTTTGTCCTAATTGTAATGATGGCAATATTTAATCATGAATATACAGGTTGTTTTATCATACACTTCAGCACTTTATACCCCATCTTTGTTGCACTTTTTATACAGCTTTTTGCACCGACTTTATGTCACTGTTAGTAGCACTTTAATATATACCCGCCTTTCTATATTCCAGTGACAAACTCTTTTGTATTAACAAAACAACGTGCTTTTTTTCTGAATTATACAGAAATGTGTTGTCCCATTTTTTCATCTAAGGATTTATCCATCTAAATGATATCTTGTTTTAATGGGAATTGTCTTACTTTTGTATGCCATATGTGATTTATTTACGATCCAAAATGTGTATTTATACAAAGGTTACAACTACAGAGTATGTTGTCTATTTTCATGATCACATGATCAACTGAGAGGCTGGATGTAGGCGGGTCACTAGCATTATAAAATCCAAAATGTAACATTCAGTCTTTGCATGTGAACAAGGGCTTGCTTAGCCCGAAATGCGTCTTGCTTTACCAACTGAAACTGAAATAAAGAAACCTGTAAACCGATCTGGTGGTTCGTCTCCTGCTTCGCCGATTCGAGGGGGATTGGAGGTTGCGTTTTGGAGTTTTCTTATATATATATATATATATATATATATATATATATATATATATATATATATATATATATTTGGTATTTTCCATTTTGTAACATTTTATACCCACTGCATCTTAATGAACCAATTTACGGTTTGACAATTGTGTTTGCATGTGTATCTAACAACACACTCTAAGATGGCGTCTCATTTGACACAGAGGGGTTAGTCCCTTGTTTGTTGCCACGAAATTGAAAATGCTTTATTAGTAATGCATGCCTTACCGGTGAGCCCGCTTTTGCTTTTGCATTTTGCATTTGCAAATACTTTAACAGCTTGTATCGCGGCGGAGCGTCGTGGAGGGAGGCATTTCTACGGGGCAAGAACTGAGCAAGAGAAAAAAACGAACAACTTGACTCATGGACATGTTCTGTGAAACTGAACGCCGCGCTGCGGCGAAGGATATGTTTAAGCGGCATGAAAAGCCGCCTGAATCAACAAGCAAAGCAGCGGAGCCTCAAAGCAACAAACTTAAGGACAACATGACTAAATTGGAGAGACTCTACGAACGGGAAGTTCGAAAGTGGTGGGAGGCTACAAGTCTGACGAGTTATATTGAGGAGCATCTTGTACCCCGAGGCTTGAGAGTGTACACGGTCCCGTCGTACGAATACCCTGACCCTCAACTCCTCACTGACTGGGTGGAGCACACAGCCATGTACAGTGAGGGGACATTGAAAATCGTCGTGAAATATGCCTGGAGTGATAGGGAGAAGGCATTGGCGGAGATTTAAAGTTTGGAGGAAGAAATTGATAAGGAGGAAGAAGCTGCCAAGGTGCAAGAGATGAAGGGGCTAATGAAAGCCCGCCTGGCCAAATACAAACAGAAAATCAAAGTTCGGAAGCAAGAGAAGTACGACCGCGATAAAAATGACTATCTGCAGGGTCGCGTACTAACTTTTGCTAAGAAATTTGACGCCCCCAGAAAAGCACTCCGCCAAAACTTACAAACATCAACAGACCCTAGTGTGGCAACCTCTGAATCTGAGGTAACGGAGAACGAGTCGAGTGATGACCAAGCAGACCCCAAGAGAGACCAGAGGGGCAGTGTGGTCCCTTATCACAACGAGTTCAAACTAATAAGGCAATCGTGGCTGCGAGGGGGGAAAAACAAACCCCCAGAGACCACAAAAGGAGGACCAGAAGGGCAGGGGGTGGCAGGAAGAAAAAGAAAAAGAGGAAGAGCAGGAGTCCCGAGTTGGACCAGCTGCAACAAGAACAAAAAGAAATAATTGATCTGGAGCCAGGGGATGTGACCAATTTGACCGTGGTCAATCTCACTAATAGGCTTTTGACGGAAACTGAACTGGAACTTTTAAGCCTTGGACTTACATTTTGCCCTAGTACCAATCTGGAGTACACTCACACAAGAATCGATCTCTTCCGGTTTACCCGGAAGCTCAAGCCCCACAAACACTTCAAGTTGAGACCCCATATCAAGGATACAGCTAAACAAGGAGCCACAATAACAGCAAAAGACATGTTGAGCAGTAGGAATTTACCTGGTCTGGAGGCCATGGAGGATCTGAGAACTGAGCGGGACTCAAATCCAAGGGTCAACATGGATATAGCTCAAAGGGCTATACTACAGGGAGTGGATCAAGAAAGAGAAGAAAGTCACTTCAAACCGGTGTCTGTCTTTATCCCAGAAGCACCATGTGATGCCATTGATGTCTTCACCGAAGCCATGACTAAAGATCTGTTGAAAAACAGAAAGACTACGAATTCGAGCATTCAGAATATAACTGAAGCCCAAAGAAATGCACTGCAAAATCTAATGAGTGATAACACCATCATAATGAAACCGTCCGACAAGGGGGGAACCGTAGTCTTGCTTAGTAGAGAGTTTTATCAACAAGAGGCGATCAGACAGCTGTCGGATGAAAAGTACTGTAGGACTACCAACAACGAGATATACAATCAAAGTATCAAAGAGTACAATATTCTAGTACGTAAATGGTACGATCGCGCTATGCTGGGCAGGGACGAGCATCTTTTCCTGGGCAGTAGTAACCCTATGACTCCTACCTTTTACCATCTCCCGAATTTGCATAAGAACAGCATATGCCCCCCGGGCTGTCCTATTGTTTCCTCGATCAATGGTCTCACTTAAAACATGTCTAGATTTGTGGACAATGTATTGTTCCCTCTTGTGGTAAATCTGAAGTCGTATATTCAGGACACCAAAGACTTCTTGAACAAAATTATGGATACTACCTGGAACTCTGACTATTTATTGACGGTGCTGGACATCACTAGCCTATATACGAATATAGAGCACGAACATGGCTTGGATGCAGTCCGGCACTATCTTGATCAACGTCAGCTACGCTTTGCGCAGCATAACATGATGATCCTAGAATTCGTGGAATTCTGTCTCACACACAACATTTTTTATTTGAAGAACAACTGTTCATACAAATATCTGGGACAGCGATGGGCACCTGCTTCGCCCCCAGCTACGCAAACTTGTTCGTTGGCTGGTGGGAGGAGCGGGTGCCCAGGAGCTGTAGAGTAGGACAGGAGAGTGGGAAGGTGGTGCACTGGTACCGCTATATAGACAACCTATTCATTGTGTGGCAAGGGGCAATGAATACGGCAGAAAGATATATTGAGATCTTGAACAACAATGAATACAATCAGCACCTCTCGGGGTCCATTAGTCCAGTGGCAGTGGACTATTTGGACCTGAGGGTGTTCATTTATTAGCGGTAAAATCCATACTGCACTTTTCAGAAAAGAAACTGCTGACAATTCCATCTAGTTCGCCAGCAGTAGCCACCCACCCCAGTTGGTCAAAAGCATACCCTATGGGGAACTGCTAAGACTCCGTAGAAACAGCTTGAGGGATCAGGATTTCGAGGCGGCTGCCTCGGACTGCCTCGCGCGTTTTAGTCTCAGAGGGTATGAAGATGGGCTGTTACAGAGCACCCTTAGAAAAGTCAGAAGAATCCCAAGGAAAGAACTCTTGAGTAAAAAATCTTTGAATAGTGAGCTGCAAGTAGAAGGGGCCTCACCTATGATATACATGATACAGGGCGCTCCATTAAGATATCGAAATTCATTACCTGAAGTACCTCCTATGCAGTGTATTGCTTGGTCTGCCCATGCGGCTTACGCTGCATTGGGAGCACGATCAACCAATTAAAGATGGGAATAGTTGAGCATCTCTGGGCCATCGATAAGGCCGACCCGGCATATCCGGTGGCCCGGCATTTTGCAGAACAGCATGGGAACGATAGAAACAAACTGCAGTTCTTCGGATTTGACTCTGTACCACAGAATGCCAGGGATGGGGACCTCTTGAGGCGGCTGAGGAGGCTTGCATCTAGTTACATTATCGATTTGTCGACTAAATATCCCAGAGGCTTAAATAGCGGTGAGGAGATGGCAGTGCACCTAGGGAAATGATTAGAAATTACAGAATGTAAATATGAATGGTTTGATGCTATATGACTCTGCTGTATGAAATACTGATTTTTTGATTTGAGATCTAGGAATTAAGTAATGTGTGTATATATAATTATGATAAACTGGCTGCACACTGTTGATTCTGAGGTATTGATAATTATTGTTAGTTTCACTTGGAATGATTAAGCTTACATTTTTGTGTCATTACTCTCAAGGGACATCAGCCGATCCACGCCGATTCGAGGGGTATTGGAGGTTGCGTTTTGGAGTTTTCTTATATATATATATATATATATATATATATATATATATATATATATATATATATATATATATATATATATATATATATATATATATTGGTATTTTCCATTTTGTATTATTCTATACCCACTGCATCTTAATGAACCGATTTACGGTTTGACAATTGTGTTTATATGTGTATCTAACAACACACTCTAAAATGGCGTCTCATTTGACACAGAGGGTTAGTCCCTTGTTTGTTGCCACAAAATTGTAAATGTTTTATTATTAGTGCATGAGCTAAGTGTCATTGACACTGACGAAGGCTAAACACCGAAACGCGCTTGTTGGTATTCGAATAAAGACCCGTTGAAATCTGCCACCTCCAGAGTGCTGTTTTTCCTGTGGTAACTATAGGAAATTTGAGCGTTATTTATATATATATACTTATGGAATAAATTGCACTTTATAAACTACCTTTGCTGTGGTCCGTTCCTGAAGGTGTGGCAGCGTGGAGAATTGCGTGTGCTTCGCAGAAAGGATTTGGTTTTCATATATATATATATGTATATATATTCACTGAAAAAACCATAGGTTTCACACCAGTTATAGTTAGCTGGAAATTTTACTCGCATAAAACCATTGAAATTCCCACGTTATAGTTAGTTGGACTCACTATAACTTGCACGTCTGCAATGCACTGCTGATGACGTCACATATTACATCACTCATGACAGTGTTTTTTAAAAAAAAATTGATTGGTTAACTGGCTTATTAAGTGTATCTTAGTGAATACATATATTAGTGAGTATGTTTAAATATTTAAATATATGCATGAGTGATGTAATATGTGACGTCATCAGCAGTGCATTGCAGACGTGCAAGTTATAGTGAGTCCAACTAACTATAACGTGGGAATTTCAATGGTTTTATGCGAGTAAAATTTCCAGCTAACTATAACTGGTGTGAAACCTATGGTTTTTTCAGTGAATTTCAAAGGTTTTTTAAATGCTAATTCCTAACTATAAATGGTGTGTAACCTATGTTTTTTTCAGTGAATATATATATATATAAAATTTCTATGGCAAAATGAAACCCCTCATTTTGTTCCTTTTCAAATTAAATGTATTAAATGTTACCACTTTATTCCAATCAAGATGACTTCAGGTGTGCCAAACTTTTGTCATAAGTAAGACTGTTAGCGTTCTAGTTGTTCTTTAGAACACTCTGGGACATTCTGTCATTGGGCTATAGTTGGGCTACATCTGGCTGATATTTGGGCTACATTTGGGCTCTTTTGTCTTTGGTGGCCATCTTGGGAGACTGCATATCAGAATTTTTTTAATAAAATATAAGAAGATTTGAGAAGTCACTCAAAATGTGCCCTAATTTTTCTTTCTTCAGCACTAATCATAATTTCTATGGCAAAATGAACCCCCTCATTTTGTTCCTTTGCAAATTAAATGTTTTAAGTGTTAACACTTTATTCCAATCAAGATGACTTCAGGTGTGCCATACTTTTGTCATAAGTAAGACTGTTAGCGCTCTAGTTGTTCTTTAGAACACTCTGGGACATTCTGTCATTGGGCTATAGTTGGGCTACATCTGGCTGATATTTGGGCTACATTTGTTTTTTTTGTCTCTGGTGGCCATCTTTGGGCTACATTGGGCTACATTGGGCTACATTTGGGCTCTAACATATATATAGCCCAATGTAGCCCAATATATATTTTTTCAAAGTTAATTTTCGTAAAAACCACTGGAGCATATATCTTGAGACATAGCAAAGGCACATCGGGGTACCAGTCCCTACAATTTTGCCAAGTTTGGTGGAAATCCATTCAGCCGTTCCTGCTAAAAGTGAGTCCAACCGCCCTATGGAAATTAACATGGGGAAAACACGTTTTGGGACCCCCTTTTATCTCGGCCCCCGATTGACGGATCCCCCCGAAACTTTCAGGGAAGGAGCGGAGCGCAGCGAGGCAAAGTTAAGGAAAATTACAGGCAGATCCCTCATTCGGCGCCAAAGTTATTCCCAATAGAATGTTGCGGATTTCCTATGGAAAACGTTCCTAACTATAACTACCTACTGGCGACCGCCAGTAGGTAATATATATATATATATATGTATAGGACAGTGGCTGCTCCTTGAGGGAGTGCTGTGGGGCGGTGAGGCGGGGCGGGGGAAGGGAGAGGCAGGGTGGGGGGTAGTAAACTCCAGCATATGATCGAAGGAAGTTAAGTAAACATATAAACAAATAAAACGAATTACATTGCACACGCTGCATCACAATTTGGCGTTTCAGCGCATGCAATGTAATTTGTTTTATTTATTTATATATTTACTTAACTCCCTTCGGCCATTTGCCGGAGTTTACCATCCCCCCACCCTGCCCCTACCCTGCCCTGCCTCACCTCCCCACAGCACTCCCTCGAGGAGCCGCCACTGGTATAGGACTATAATGAAGGGCCTTTAGCACTCATAACAGAAGTGCATATAAAACAGACTGAGAATTCTATGACGCTCTTCCAGGTCTTCATTAGACTTATATGTAAGCAATATTGCAAGTCATGCAAAATTATGTGCATATTCAATAAGTGAACAAAGCTGTGTGAGTATGTACGAAACGAGTTATGGGCTTTGCATTGTGCACTTTATAAATTATTGGACTAAGCAAATAAATTGAGTTTACACACCTTAAAGGAGTCCGTGCCTACTTCGATTGGGAAGTTCTTTGATTCTGGATTGGAAATTGCATTCAATAAGTATTCTACATCTATCAAGCTTGTTGGCGATACGTAAAGCATGCACAATCAAGAGTTACGCCCTGATTCGAGTTTCTCAGAATCCATGTGTGTTTTTATCACACTAGATAAATAGTGATACCCTGGCGTACATTATTTATCGTGTGTCATAAATAGCACCTATAACGAGTTGCTCTGGAATTACCTTAAGAGTTTGGTGCTCATTGCACTAAAATACATTCGCTAAGGTAAATACAGTACACTTTTACCCTGTTAAATGTTTGAAGATTTGATCTGCTAAAATGTAACAAAAGTTTAGATGCTCAACTCACCCAGTGATTACTGGCTGCAGTAAATACCACCCAACTCGTAATTCCATCCCCTGTTCAAACAGGGGTTTATCCAGGGTTTGCAAAACTCCAACCCATTATTAATCGTGGCTTTTGTGGTCAAAACAAAATAGCGATTTTTAAAAAACATTTGGAAATATTCTAGTTCATTTACATTACTAAACAAAAAAAAATCAGTAGCTGAACTAACGGTTATTTTTAAATGCTACTAGACAAATGATTTGGAAAATATGAACTAAATGTTCTGTTTCATTGTTTCAGACATCTTAAATAACATACAAATCATAGTTTCTCCCAAGATTACCCTACATGTGTGAGACTCTCCATTACATCACATTCATATTCAACATAGCCCTTCTGCCTATAAAAAAAAATAGTATCCAGTTTTCGTCTTCAGTAATAATCTCATGAAACCAAATAATAAACCTTTCTTCGATCTCTGTTTATAATCGCAATAAAAACGAATTAATTATGTAGACTGGTTAGAAAAAGAAAGAAGGTGCTTTTGCAAAAATTTCGTAAATAATGAGTTTACATCATTGATATTCAGTTTATTTCTGGATTGGACACATGTGGCGATGTTGTAATTAATCTAATTTTGTTATTTTGAAATTAATGGATGAGACCAGAGCTGTTTGAAAGTCAGTTAAGATTATACATTTAAAATACATATTTCTCATCAGTGACTGATCAAAACACAAATATATTCATGCTCAACGTAATGCATAGATTCTAAGAATATATATATTAGTACAGTCCAAAAAATTATTTAAAATAGCACTTTTAAACATTGTCAATTATTACAATAAATCAGTACCACTGACAATGTATTTTAAAATAGATATAAACATAAATAACTTCAGATTTTCATGTGTAGTTTTATGGCCGCTTCGCATGTTTTTTTTCTTTTTTATAACTTCATATATTTTTTTCCATTAAAGAAAACATGTGCAGGCAGAGTGGCTGAAATCAATTAGAAAAATAAGACAAAAGCATCACATCAATCATGTAAGGTAACTACATATAAGTTAGCACCAGCTATCATCTTTAAGCAGGATGTATAATAGAGTTAAGATGTGAACAACACAACACATTCAGTGTTAAATTGATATATATTTTACATATACAATATACATGGTTCTGGGCCATCCTATTGTTCACAATTTCCCTCCTCCTGTCAAAATATTTCACACCATCTGAAGTTGCACAATTCCATCTTCCAAATCTCACAGTCATTGTGAGTTCTCCAATGACCACTGCATTTTCTACTCATTCTCATCCAGCTGGACAGATTATTAATTCCTAAGAGGACCTCAAATGTCCTGAGGTTGAAACTGCAGAGCCTGCATCATTGTGGAGTCCGACACCATAGTTTCGCAAGTAGCAGCGTCTCTCAACCAAACTCAGGTTTGCAACATAAGACCATTCATCCAGGCTCATAATAGGCTATATTTTGCAAGAAGAATCAGTAAAGCCACTGAGAGAGCGCAAAATTGAGAAAAATAGAAGTGCACCATATTTACAAGCACGTTGCATCAGTTTAGTAAAGATTACATAAGAGTGTCGAATTTATAGAGTGAAAATACATAAGAGTGTTTAATTAAAATAGAATACATATATCAGTGTGAAAAGCTAATGTAGAAGTGTGTAGAGATGTTAGAATGATGTTGAAATCCCATGTTATGTGGCTGTTGTAGAGGAGAATGTAATATTGATAAACGTAGAAATGTGTAGTCCACATGGCAGTTCACAGAGAATGAAAGGTGCTGTTATACTTTCACATGATATGGATTTTAATGTTGTTGTAATTCAAAGTATTATTGATCATAGAACTGAAATATATGTTTTATAGAAGTGTTTCATATAACCATTGTGTGTAATAAGTTAGAATACTGTTTAGACTAAGAAATTAAATGTTTTACAGAGTGCACAGGCCCGTTTCATGTAATTCTAATAGGCCTGAATAGATAAGGACATTTCTTTTGATCTGCATGTGTTAGTTAGAGGAATGTCATGTTAAGCATAAATTGCGGAGCCTGCTCGAAGGTTTACGACTTAGAAGATACGGTGGAGGCCGGAATTTGGGGCCCACTGTACAAGTGTCTGTTTGCAGGTGCGAGGAGGTTCCAATCAAGAGAGTGATGAATAGAGTTTTGTTCAGGGAGCCAGGCACAGGCCTGGAGGAGGCTTCAGGAATTTCCTGGGGGGTACCGTCCTGCCGGAGAAGAGCCTGAGAAGCAAGGTCAACGCTAACGATGGGCCCAGAGGAGTATCAGCATGGAAAATGCCAGAACTGACACCACGTGAGGGGCGTCTCTAAAGGGCGTTTCTATTGTAAATGTGATTTTTGTATTAGGGACAGCACCCCTGGGTGGAGTTAGGGCAGATGGTCTGAGGAACCTAAGAGAGCGGATGGGTAGGCCGATAGGATAACTGCGAGACACCGATTTACAACGAAGACTAAGGGAAGTGAGTGATCTTCTTTGGAAGTCACCACGGCTGACACCTTTTTAGGTTAAGATTTTACTAAGTAGGGATGTCACTTAGTCTAGTGTAGGGACAGTCTAATCTGGATTTTCTTCCTTTCTGTAAATGACTCATAAGCTACAGCTTGTGTCTATTCTTGCAACTCTGATGATTTTCGAATTGGTTTTGGTGATATTCTTCTGCCGACTAAGAGCATTTAGAAAATTTATGTTTGTATTGATACCAGTATATCTTTTGAACCTTATTTTGAGATGTTTGTATCTCCAGTTAACTTTGGCTTTATAATAAACTTTTAAAACTTATTCGTAGTAAGTGGTTCTTTAGAGTGGTGTAAGTCCTTAACTGATTGACCTAGTAGTGGATTGCCTTTTACTCTATGACAGGTATCAACGGTTCAGTCGACCTGAGTTGGGATCTAGACCTATAACAATAGATCAGAAATCCCGCCGTAACACCACCAATCAGCCAACTGTCTGGTGCCGAATTTAACATAACCCAAAAGTAGCAGTTTAGATGAACATTCCATTGAGATACCCATCACGTCGCCAATCTTACCTGCCACTTTCCCCAATATACAGTCACCTGTGGGCAGTTCCATGCTAGGTGGCAAAAGTCCACATCAGCAGTCCCACACCTGGAGCAATAAGACCAGCGTCAATCTTATCTAAAAAACAAAATTGGACGAGTAAAATAATCGACTGAATTAAAATTGAATATGTTTATGTTTGTGATTGAGCTATACCCTCCAATTTTGCACTGAGCAATATTTCCACACTGCTTGCACAGTTCTTTCTCAGAGGTCTGCCTCTCAGCTGTCTGGTGCATTATTGTTATAACTATAAACTCAGCAGCCACGGTCCGTGCAGGGAACAGTGGTGGGGCCAGATAAGGTGGGATTTCGAGGGACAATGCAGAGGAAAAATCAAATAAATAAATAGTTTTCCCTCAGAATCTTTACTTGAAATCCCCCATTATCCAGCCCCACCGTTGTTACCTGTATGGACCATGGCTGAGACTAAGCATATAGGCTACAAAGCCAGGATATACAGCCTCTGTTCTGCAATTATTGTAGAATCTTTGAGTTGAGCAAAGTCTGGAGGCTCATCTGGGAAGGAGGTGTGTGGTGCAGCATTGGAGATAGTGCATGATTATCAAGTAGCGATAATTGTGGGAGCAAATCTCAGGGAAAGCGTTGTGTGTTGCCATTGTCCATAGAGACCAGAAAAGTATGGTCTGGATCAGTTACATGGGACAAGGCAGGGGCATTGCCACATTAATGCTCAAGGTTCCTATATCTATTTAGTCCTTTTCTATCAGCAGAAGTGACACTTTAAATTGAGGATGAAACGAAGTAGGTCACATAGTGCGATAGCGCAGCATGATAATAGTGTTCCATATCCAAAATGTCAAAACCACCTTTTTCCTAAGGAAGTGTAAGGGTCTTACATTTTACCCTGGGACTCCTACCCCTCCTCCCTCCAGACCAATCAGGTTAATAGCGATTGTGTCTCTGAAAGAAAGATCAGCCCAACAAGTTTAGTATTTTGTTGAGTCGGTAGTATAGCTGAGGGAGCACCAGACTTTTATTAATGGCAATCTGACCCGTGATGGATAATGGCAGTGAGATCCATTGTTCCACTCTACTCACTAGCTTTTCTATGACTGGACAACAGTTATCCTGTAGGACACAATATTTTCACTATTTACATGTATGCCCAGCTATAAGACTGAACCTGTACACCATCGCGGAGGACAGAAAGTCTAGCTGTGGTTCCATTGATGCTACTGTGACAAGGAACATCTCTGATTTGTTTCAATTATACACACTGTGCCAAATCTGCTTAGGTAAAAACTTATAGGTGTTAGTTTAACATCATGATTTATTTTTTTGTTACAAATATTTTTATTCACATTTTTAGTAAGAAGAAAAACAATACAGAGAGGAAATAAGGAGGAAGAAGAAGAAATTACATGAAATAATCAGTAATGTCAAGATATGCACATCAATGTGACACATGATTGTTTGTGTTAAATCCGTAATTGCCATTAGTTGTAAATTATACCAAGTAATTGTAGTGTAGAGTTAGAGCGTTGATGTGTGGGAAAGGTATGACGCGATAGGCGGTAGGAAATACAGGTGAGTTCTGAGAGGTGCGAGTCAGAAATATATGCATATTGTACACATCATTATAAATGTGCCTGGTTCAATATCTAAGGATGGGGATAGGAAAGGGGAAAGGAAGGAGGGAGAGGTGATAACATCAGGATATTCAACAAATAATAAGACATCATCAAACAGCATACATAAACAACAATACACGTTTACATGGAAGTGTAATGCATGTGTGTAGGTGGTTTTTGAATATCCAGGTTTCCATGGGCTCCATAGTCAGCACAAAGAGGAGCAGCAAGAGCGGGCAGCCCTGCTGCTTACACCATAAATGCAAAACGGTCGTAAACTACAGCCACTGACTGTTATGCTAGCCAAGGGATCTTTATATAAGAGCTTAATAAGAACTAAAATGTTAGTGCTGATCCTTAGTTTGCACAGCACCGCAAATAGAAGGGGTCACTCCAACAAGTTAAATGCCTGATGAAGGTGGCAAGGGCGTTCATTTTGGGGCGAATTTGGTGTATCATAAAAACAGCAATCTCAGGATACTGACAGTGGCTCTGCCCAATACAATGTTGAAGTACTCTAGCAACACTAATGCTTGCGTCAGGTGGTTAAGTCTATAGGCTACTACCCGAGTCATAATCATCCAGAGTCAAGATTCATAAGAGAAACTGGGTGGTATGATCCACAGTTCTGAGGATCCTTCGGAGGGACTGCTTTAGCATGGTGGGCAGCTATCCCCTAGCCACTGAGTCTGAGCTAGTTTGAAAGCTAGAATACCTTTAAAGGCCTTGTTAAATTCAGCTGTGAGTTCATCTAGACCTGGGGATTCACCACCTCCCAGTCTTTCAATGGCAAGGCTTATTTGTTGTGCATCCACTGGGTTTTGTAGGAAGGTTCTGACCCCACTCGGTTCTTGCCCTCACTCATTTCAAGCCAGAGCTAACCCCTCAAGCTATCACCCCATTCTTGTTACCACAGAGTCCAATCACTTTGAATAAAGCTACTCATCGTAGGAGTTAAACTCTTGTAGAATAGTCTCGATTCTTCCTACCACATCACCCTTGAAGCTTTGATGGTATAAATTACATTCTTTGAGAGGGCCTTATTTAACAGCCAGGAAAGTGTTTTACTAAGCTGATCCTGATCAGTGGCATGTGCATCTTTACCACGGTACAGAGATACTGTGCCAGTTATGTTCATATATGAAGTCAGTGCCTCGTTCAAGTATTTTAGGATTTTCTGACTTTTGTTAATCTCATATTGTCACTCCAGATCCTGGACTTGTTTTTCTGCCGCCTCCAATTGCATGTGAAAGGAGCGTAAAACTCCAGTCTGTATACCCATCATAAACCCTCAGATCTACATCTTGAAGGCATCTTAAAGGGCTGGTGAGTGGTCAGAAAGTGTACCCTTGCCTCCCATGGCTGCATTTCTTGCCAAGCAATTCAGTTGTCAATTCTGGAGTTGGAGTTTGGTACTTATAAGTGGAATGAGTAAACCCCTTCAAATCCCCTGCGTCCCTCTATATATCACTTAGCCTGTCTTTCTCTAACCACTAATTGACTACCTTTGCCGCTTAGGGATGATCCGTTTTAGCAGGATTATTGCTATATAAATCTGGCTTCAATGTAAGGTTGAAAAAACCACCTCCATATGATATTTTGTGCCCAATGTTGCCTTCAAAGTGTTATATTCTCCTCAAACAACCTTTTAAGGATATTATTTTATATCCAAATAAAGACATTATTACTACTCCTCAAACAATACTGGGAAATCCATGTTTGGGGCATGTACACTGATTAGAATGACGGGCATGTCGTGGAGAGTGCCAACTACCAGCAAGAAGCTTCCCATAAGATCAGAATGTGTATGTAGCTGAATACATTTTAAAGAATATTTAATCAACACTGCCACCCCACTAGAATATCTGCTGTATGAAGCCGAATATCTACTCTGCCCCTAGCTACATGCAAAGGTGTTTGTGGAACTTGGGGCAAGGCATGTTTCCTTTAGCATTGTCACTTCCGTCCTGTGTCTTTCCAAATACACTAGTATCAGCCGCTGCTGTTTAGGATTTCCAATGCCACGTACATTCCATTTAATTAATGCAATTGGTTTCATATTAGGTCTGTCATGTTTTCCTGTGTCAATATTTGTTGTGGCCCCAGTCAGCGTTCCATATGTGTCATTCGATTGTGGCAATAATACCTACAGTAGCCACTAAGTGTTTTGTGCCATCTAACTGTTAAACAAGAACCTCCCACCAACACGGATACCCCCAACATAAAGTGATATTCTCAAAACCAACCCAGTTACCCATCAACGATATAACCACGCACATTGTTTAGGAACGGGCTAGTAAGTAATAACCATCCCTCATTCTTTGCCGCAGTGTTTGTTGCATTTCACTTTGGCAGCATACCACTATGAAGCCAACATTACAAAACTTACAAGTAGGGAGAGAAACTAATTTAAACACGTTGCCCACATTCAACTGATTTACAAGTCTGTGTGTCTCATGTCATTTATAACTTAGGCCTCAGGCAGGTCAGGTTCAAGAAAAACAGTAAGATATTTTTTATATTAGAAAGCTTAAATACTAAAGGTTAATATTTCAGAAATAGCTTGCAAAATATAGCCAAATATCTACATGTTGTAGAAAAAAATTAAAAACAGTGCTAGAAAACAACACTGCTACATCATATAATTATATATCACGAAGCATGAGTTAATATGAACACTTCAAAATAAATGAATGTGTAGCGCAGCAAAAATACCTTCAAACAACGATTCTGAAAGTGATGAATTCCATAGAAATAGAAACAAGACAAGACCACCACAGACCTTTCTCAGATCACAAAAATAGTGACCCAGACTGAATTAATTGGACCCTCTGAACCCAGAGGATGCAGTGCCTCTTATTGGCGCAATGGACATATTATTTGGATCTTACCTCCAGTTTCTGGAACAATTTTAGTCCTAGACCATTGTGTGCCCTACAGTTTTTGGTGCTGCAAGAATGAGAAGCCGAGTACTGCCCTATCCTTCCTTGCTAGGAAGAAGCCTGTTTGCTCTTGCTGAATCCCTGTTGGCCTGCCTTCCTGATGCTGTGGAGCTTGCTTGCAATCCATCCCAAGGAGTTTAGAATTAGTAGCACAGCACCTTGATTTCCTCTCTATCCTGCAACAAAGAATAGATTAGGGATCTGTTAAGTTCTAATTTCATTCATAAATATCTATGTAATTATTCAGTAAGTACATTTCTCAATTGCACCTCCTCTCTGAGCCTCTTTCTCTTTTTTTTCTGTGCTTTATCTGTTGAGTTCTCGATTCCGCTTTTGCCTCCAGTTAGGGGACCTTGTCTGATTGTTCTCTAAAATGTCATCTTTCTGTGGCAGTTGATGCTCTGCTTCCTGACAAAGTGATGGTATTGAGTGGAAGATAATAGTCTTCATGTGCCTGCCTTCATTCCTACTCTTAATTTGCAACTACAACAAGCTGCTAAGGAAAACAACTGCTATAAGTTTTTTTTCGGCAGCGAGACCATTTAATAGTGTTAGACTGATAAGTTAGTAGGATGGGGACAGGTCAGACCAAACCTCCATATGTTTTTCATGTGATCTGTATTGCTTTAGAGTTTTGGTTGGATCCGTGTGATCAAGTATTCAGATCATCAGTTATGAGTTATATTCCACATGAACTTGTCAGCAGACAGAGCGTACAGCTGTTGGATAGAGCTGTATTAGAAATAACAATACCTGGCTCACCACAGACTACTCTTATGTTATTTGTTACATATGTGTTATCTAAGTAAAGTGAATAATAGGGAGTCAATTTAGTATATATATGTTGCTGTTGCTTCTTATTAAGTTTCAGTTGTTTTATTGAAAACTAACATTACCTTTACATTCTGTATGTTTCAGGGTTGACCTTCTATAAATTAAGACATGGACTGGCAAGGCTGTGATATTTGACAGCAAAGAACTACTGAAGGGCTGAAGTGCCCCTTGAATGCAGCAGGACATGGCTATAAATCTCAGCCTTTAGGAACTTTCTAAACACAGTCAGTGCATTTTGCAATTTGAACAGGCTCCCTGTGACGCTCTACTTCGAAGAAGAAGAACCCACAACTGTTGAAGATTTGATCAAGCTTGTTGGTATAAATCCTGTCAAAGAAAATTCTACAAGTACAAATTGGTAAGAGATCAGTAAGAGACTGGGAAGAAACAGGACAATCCAATAAAGGTGCAGAATGAAAGCTACAAAGTCACAGACAAAGAAGATCTGCATCTTCTGTACAGCAGGTTAGGGTGACCTTCATGAGTACATGACACTTAGTTCTGATAAAAAAAATCAGACGCATGGCCACTGACCAACAGGATACGGCTGTTGTAGCGAAAAGAGCTGCTGGAGATATTATTGCAATAGATGGCATGTACAACTAGAATTGCCTCACTGTTTGCCGTAATTGTCATTGATCATTCATGAGAAAAAGACAAAACGCTGATGGAGGTCAGATGGAAGAAAGGAAGATTGTGGCATGGGCTTTTATTGAATTTATCAATTTTATTGAAAACTCAGTAGAAGGAGATGTTTTCTGCTTCAAGCAGCCTGCGGTGTGTCTCAAGTATGCAGATCATCTTGTGGCACTTGGAGTTCAGAAAGAGGTCAACAAATTAAAAGGTTTATGGCTACTTTCCACTTGGCCAATACCAGAATGATGTGAAGAATATTATGCTTATTTTCAGCCAAGGCATGAAGCAAAAGCTGAAACATGCATTTATAGATTATGAAGGAGGTGCATTCATATTGGCAAAAGCTGCCAATATCATTCGAGAAGGCATCTTGGGATCTGATGGATTTCACGTGATGCCACCTTCCCACCAAACTGTCAAAATACCTCCTCACTAACGACATTGAAAATGCTTTTTTTAATGTTGTTGGTGGGTCTGACATCAACAGCCAAGACTTGCACGAAACACAGGCATCTCTTAATATCTCCCAAGCAATCATGTTTACCTGCAAGAAGACAACAGAATCTAGGGGACAATCTTGCCATTCTTTGTCATTTGAACCACCACTTCCATTGTACATAGGGAGGAATGTGCACAACCTGACATATTCAAGAAAATTGATAACTCAACTGCACCATTTAGAATTAGCGTCGGCTACCACCGCGTTATTTAGGTGGAAAATCAGCTAGCAACTCCTGTTTCCCAGAAAGCACAGAGAGAGGGATTCATGTGCCATCTAAGTTCTGAACTTGGCTTTTCACAGTTGGTGCAATAGACAATCTTGATCACAACCCTTCAAACAGCACTGCCAAGGGTTCTTTCCATGGCACAGGAATCAGCATCTTTCAGAAACCATCAATCTTAAACCCAGGACAGACCGGAGAAGTTATCACTCTTCCTGGAGAGGCTGAGATAAATAACTTATCTTTGCCTGACAGCTTCAGCCACTGTACCAGCAGGAGCTCTGAAAGACTCTACAGTTGAGGTGCCAAAAATCAACATGACAAAGGTAGTTGTGGGAGATATGGTGGAAGCAATGAAGCATGAGAAACTGTTGATTGAATCATCTCTCCACCAACTGATTGAGAAACAGAAGCCCAGAAAAGGGAGACAGTTTGGCATGGTCAGGTCGCCGTGCTTCCCAACAGACAGTGTCATCTTTGAATGAAGAGCCTGCTCTTACACAGCTTTTGCCTATCTTCTATGAGAAAAGCAAAAAGAACAAATGACGGATGAAAAGCTAAACAAATCAAACATTTATCAACAGTCACAGATCTGGGCTTAATCCATTGTTTTTTGCTCACTGTGCCACCCCAGTTTGGACCCAGCCATTTGCAAATCAGCCTTAACCCTGCTCTCCATGGGAACAATCCTCCTTGAACAGCCAGGCCAGGTACTCCCTGGACCAGAGACAAGCATCCTGGGACCGGTTTCTGGGTATTACCGCTCATCATCCAGACTAGCTTGAATGCTGTGGCATAGTAAGCAAGGGACCAGTGTCTGGACATACCCTTCCCACTAAGGGTAACAAAATCAAAAAGAACAGATCACGGAGGGAATGCTGAACAAAACAAACATTCATGCCCAGTCGCAGATCTGGGTTTAATTAATTGTTTTATTGCTCACCACGCCACCCCAGTTTGGACCCAATTACATTTAAACCATTCTTGACTCTGCTCCCCATGAGACCAGTCCAGCTTGAACTGCCAGGTCGGTCCTCCCTGGACCAGAATAAAGCATCCTGGGACTGGTTTTGGGTTATCACCCCTCATCACACAGGCCAGCTTGAATGTGGTGGCATAGATTGAATAAGGTGGCTCAGTGAACATGTGACCCATGTCTGGGCATACCCTTCCTACTTAGGACCACAAATGCAAAAATGAGCAGATGATGGGTGGAATTTGCAAATAATCTCTGTTAGCATAAGCTGAAACCAGCTTGTTTGTGGCATCCATTTTGTCAGCTATATAAGTCTTCCATCCTCTGCTGCTCGTCTTTTTCCCTGCCTGTGCTGTCTATTTTAGTTAACCTCCTGACCCAGCTAAAAGCAATATGCATGCTAAAGAGTTTGTAGCTGCCAGAACACCTGGTCTGAGACTACACTGTCAATCTCTTAGTGCTGCCATAAGCACTCCTGCTTCCCCTCCCACTTTGTTGACTAAGTGGTTTCCCATTTGTCCATGTTTGTTGGTAGTTATTCCTGTGTAGACCTGTACCTTCTATTTGTAACTACATGCTTACCAATGCAGAAAACTCAGTATAAAAGGCCCATGGTATGTGTATTCAAGTCACTATCTTCTGGAACACTCAAGGGTGTTGTATGGACGTGATCCCACTCATGAGTGAATAAATTTGTTATTTTGAATTTCTGCTTCAGTTTCAATCTCTATTTTGTTGGTCTAAGGACCCGTGGACAAAGATAAGGGTGACCCCTGCACCGGTGTGCCCCTAAAAAGGCACATTTCTACAGTTTGGCACCCGAATCGTGGGGCTCATTGGAGACTAGGCTGCCCGAAGGAGTGGTCTTGACGGAAGAATGGAATCTTGCTGAGGAGGCGTCCTGCATGATGAGACCCTTATCTTTGCAGACCGAAGTATTTTTCCGGTTTTCTCGATATTGACCCTCCAGGTGGTGTCCGGCAGATTTCCTTTGGCGTCTGTTTTTGCAGTGACCATTAGGTCGACCGAGAGATTGGCAGTTGGAGGTGGGAGACTTTTGTTTGGTAAGGTCGCTGAAGCGGCACTCTTGATTTTGGATTTGCTTGGCCAAGATTCTGGTTGTGTTTGTTTGTTTACCTATTGCAATAGTTAAAGGCAGGTAATGTGGAGATTTTTCTCTACTTTGATATATCTGGGATAAGTAATATTTTACTATAATTTGGCAGCATGCCTGCTCCTAGCGCACTTCATAGGTTGTGTTGCTGTCTTGTAGGTACCAAAATGGATTTAGAAAGAAGTCAGCCGGCTCCCCCAGAGTACACTGTGAAACAAATATACGAAAAAGGATCCTGATTTACGATGGCCTGTGAATGGGTCATTTGACTTTAAAAAGATTCAATATTTAGAGCAGTGTTTATTTAAGAAGAAAACTCGACAAGATATGTTTGATTGTGTACGAATGTGGGAGAAAGAAGTGCATGAGAGAGTGAGGAAAGAAGAAGCTATAGCAGAAAAAGAACAGCAAAAAACAATATATAAGAAAGCGTTAGAATTTTTAAAAAAAAGGAAATGAAGGAAATAAAAGAAAAAGAGGAAAGGGAGCTTTGTTTAGAGGTAACTGGCCAGTACCCTATTAGGTGCCCCATTTATCCCATACTCAATAAACCTCAAGATGATTCCATCTTGTTAGATAGACCTCCACCCCTGTATAAATTCCCTAAAGACCCTGAGAATGAGATTTCTGATGAGGAGCATTTGTCTTCAGATGAGAAAGATATAGTTAAGCAAGATAGGCACCTGACTCGTTCTACTTTAACTACGGAATGAAAGGCCACTCTTAGATCCACTGCTCGTAAAAGCAGCTTGTGGGAATGCCTCCACTCCAGAACTCATAGCAATGGTTCAGCAGTGGGTAGATTTAGAGCAGTTATATTTGTAGAGACGTTTACTTGCGAAGTACTATTCAGTTGTAGAAAACATTCTGGTGATCTAGAGCCCTCTGATATCAATTCTGATTATAAACAATTAAGTGATAGCACCTTTCTTCCTCCACAGGTGCCTGATCTAATTAGGCGAGTGGTTAAAATGCAAACTGACGCATTCCGTCTGCGAGAGGAGAAAAAAACAGCTAGCAAAGCTACAACAGAACAAACAGTTCAGTCCTGGTGCGACAAGAAGGAGCTGCATGGACAGATAAAGACACTAGTGATACTGTAGTTACTGTGAAACCAATGTGTAAAGCTGTGCCTCTGTACGTTACTCCGAAGGGTGCGGGAACAAGTGAGGATAAAACCTCAGATGATGCAGAGGGATCATTTATTTAAAATTGGGTTTATACCCCTTGGAGTAGAGCAGAGTGTATGGCTCTTAAAGCTGCTTTGCCCAACCCACGGAAAAATCTGGCCACTTTTTATGAAGAAGTAGAAGGCGCTATTAGTTCCTGCACTATGACCCTGCCAGATATCGATATGTGTTTTGGACTTATTTTGCCCCCTGATATGTGGAGAACAATTCGGAAGGTAGACGATATTCCAGCTTATGGGATACTTGGATGCATTCAGAGGCAATAGATGTGGCTAGAGAATCTGCGCAGAAACCACAACAGGTGATATTAGAACTTCCCAAAGCTATTGTAACTAAGTTAAAAACTCTTATACCCCTAAGAAAATAGATTGGACAATGTTAGCGTCTTGTAAACAGAAAGCGGGTGAGTCAGTTTCTGATTCCTTTACACGATTTGAAGAGACGTTCCATGACTTTAGTGGGGAGTTATTGACAGATAACACAGGTAAGCATCAGTTTGTGGGTGGGAGAGGTGTGGCGCCGCGGCCAGGGCGACTGACGCTGGAATCTGGGGATCAGGGTTCGATCCCCGGCTCCGGCGGCAGGTTAGCCCAGCACCATGTGACTCTGGGCAATAGCTTGCTTAATCTTCCCGACGGCCCCCAGCGCCTAGAGACCATTACGGGTGATTGTGCGCTATACAAATGTGGATTATTATTTGTCGACAAATTTGTCACTAACTTGTTGCCAGAAATAGCTAGTCGCCTAAAGGCCAGCGAGAGTTCATGCACTACGTCTTCCCCAGTCTCCCTTTTGACTATGGCCCAGTATTATGAGCATCAGGAATTGGAAGCAAACGGCAAGGAGGATAAAAAGGTTAAGGATTTAAAAATGAAAGTTATTTTGGATCAAGTCTATGGTCCACCATTTAGAGGTAGTGGAAGAGGTGGACGTGCAGTATATACCGCTGGTATACCCCCTTTCTCTCTAGCAACTTTGTCTTCTGATCAGTGTGCTTATTGTAAAGAGATTTCACATTGGCGTTCTGAGTGCCCCCTTTTGCGAGGTCAGCAGTATCAAAGGGGTAGAGGAAGCGATGAGAGGACGCCCAGGGAATTCAGGACAAAGGGTAGGAATAGGAAATCGTACCAGATTTGAGGCAGCTGAACAGAACTCGAATGATTCTAATACCTTCGATAGACGAAATCAATATCAAATGTCTGATTATTCGACCAATGGTCTTGGGGATTCTATCTATGCATAGGAATGTCTAGGATGGGTTAAGGAACCGGTTGAGGTGCCAGTAGATCAGAAAGGTCCTTATGTTGATGCTAATGTCTTGGGCTCAACTGATCAGTTTCTAGTTGATACAGGAGCTACTCGTAGTGCTCTGTCTAAAAAATGGTTCCTAGGGCTTCCCTGTCTGGCGCAATGATAACATTGATAGGATTCGATGGGACAAGAATGATAAAGACCTTTTTTCAAAAGGTGTACCGTCTAGGTACTCACCACACAGGCCTTAATGACGATATACCCTGGCTCATGGGGCACTGACTCCTATTCACCTAAGTATGTATCTACGATAGAATACATGCTTTTTCAAGCTAACAGACTGCTTTTATGTTCTACTATGTGTGTGTTTTTACTGTATGTGATTCAGCACTTCACTGCCCCAAGACTAAGTACTTATTAATTGATCTGGACTTTCCAGTATCACAATTTATATGTGTGTTAGCTGTACCTTTCCTTCCTTACAGGTGACCTTGTGTCTAGCGCAATGGGATCGGCGCACTAATAATTATGTGTTCTTGTGTTTCAGGCTTACAACATCAGAAATTCTGATAGAGCTAGGATTTGTATAATTATTAATTATATCTATACACATTGATACAGAACCATTCTTCACTTTTTTCTGTACATACACCTTTTTTTCTCTTTTTTTGCCTATTGTGGTAAGACATTAGTGAGTGACAGGGGGATCTGACCCTGGTCCTGACGAAGGGGCATGGTGCCCCGAAACATGTTGACCCGCACAGGAGAGCAAGCACACTAACCAGCACCATCTCTCCGCATCACTTTTTTTAATAATACCAGCCAGTGTTTATTAAATAATTTTTTCTACCACTAGGCCAGGTATTTTTTAACATCACTTACTTATATCACCCCTGACTCTACGGACACTCACTCCACTTCACTCACATAGCACCCACATTAAAAGGTGCTCCTGCGTAGTCGCTAGTCGCAGCACTGCCCCGTCCCGCAGCGGGGCGGGAAGACCCCAATGATGAAGCATGACACCAAGGGCCCTTTTGGTGTGTGAGGGGTATTTTAACACACAGTGTGTATTCCACAAACATCAGGATACACACTACATTCCACGTGAGGTGGACCCTGTTGATTAACTGTACCTATTTAGGTCACCTCCTGTCTAAGGAGGGATGTGCACTCACACCAGACCGCATTCAAACTATCTTGGACACACATGTGCCATGTACTCAGAAGGATGTTTGTGCACTGATTGGCCTTACTTCTTTCTTACTTCTTTCTGTAGACAGTGGATCCCTAGTTCCCTAGTTTTTCTCACATTATTAAACCGTTGTTGGCCCTTTTGACTCAAGACACTCCGATGCTATTCCCATGGACCACTGAATGCCAGAATGTTTTTCAACAGTTACGTGACACTCTTTGTTCTGCACCAGTATTAGGAACTCCAGACTACACTCAGGGCTTCACACACAATTTACACGAGAGGGACGGTTGGGCTCTTTCAGTTTTAACACAGACACACAGGGATAAGCAGCTTCCTTGTGCATATTTCTCAGCTGTCCTTGATCCAGTTACTCGTGCGCTGCCTGGTTGTTTTCGAACGGTGGCAGCAACATCTGTGTCTATACGTCAAAGTGAGGGAATAGGCTGGTCGCATAGATTGCTTGGGCTAGTACCCCATTCAGTTGATGCTCTGTTAAATCAAACGAAAACACAACATTCGGCAAGTGCCCATTTGACTGGATATGAATTGACACTTTTGTCCCTCATATCACACTGAAAAGATGTTTGACTCTAAATCCTGCTACATTATTACCATTTCCAGCAACTCAGTCTCAGTCACAAGAGCTATATGACTGTATGTACCTTACTGAAGAAGAAGCAAAGGGTTGTGTTGCCCTAAAAGATACGCCTCTTTCTAACATTGATGGGGAACTGTGGGTTGATGGGTCTTGCCTGAAGTTGCCTGATGGCACGACATCTGCTGCTTATGCAATTACAACACCTCAGACAGTAGTTGAGACAGCTCGCATCCCACAGTAGTTGGCTCAAGCAGCCGAGTTGATAGAACTAACGAGAGCATGTGAGCTTAGTACAGATCTACTTGTTAACATGTACACCGATAGCCAATATGCTTTTGGAATTTCTCATGATTTTGGGCAACTCTGTAAGGAAAGAGGCTTTCTTACTTCACATGTGACACTTATAGTGCATGGGGAGTTAGTACATAATCTCCTTACTGCCTTGACATATCCTAAGAAAGTGGCAATTGTTAAGTGTAGTACACACAAGAAAGTGACTGATAAAATAGGAAAAGGAAAGGCCTTTACAGATTATACAGCTCGTGAGACTGCAATGCAATGAAGTACTACATCTATGTATGTAGTTAAGTCACAGGCTGAACGTGGCATGATGCCAGACAAGAGGTGCTGGACATGCAACAATCTGCCTCTGTCGATGAATTAGACCATTGGTCCAAGGAGGGAGTATTTGACCATGAGGGCTGTTGGAGGAATAAAGAAATGACGAAATGGAAGTTACCCTCAGGCTATTTACATCCTATGATTCACATGGCACATAGGCTGACACATGTTGTAGCATCCTCAATAGCAAAGCAACTTATGCAAGTTTGGGATCATCCAGAGATTGTCGGTACAGCTAAAAAACTAGTCCAGTCCTGTCTGATTTGTCTTCAGTATAAGCCTAGAAAGAGAACTCGAACTCCAACAGGATGGTTTGCAATACCTACTGCACCTTTTGAGGTTCTGCGAATGGATTATATCCAGCTTGAACGCTGTAATAATCTGAAGTATGTTCTGATAGTGGTTCATGCCTGGGTGGAGGCATACGCCACAAAACATAATACAGCTCTTACCACAGCAAAGATGCTCCTAAAGGAGTTTTTCCCCAGATTCAGCATTTGTCGAGTTTTGTGGAGTGACAACGGACCCCATTTTATTGGGCAAGTTGTTGAGTATCTCAAGAAAGGGTTGAGAATTAAGCAGAAGTTTCATGCTGCTATCCACCCACATTCAGCAGGACTAGTGGAAGGTTACAACTCTACCCTCAAACTAAAACTGGCCAAAATACAGGCTTCCACATCTTTGAAATGTCCTTATGCACTGCCATTGGCTTTACTATCTATTAGATTGGTACCACATACACAATCTGGCTTCACACTGTATGAGGCAGGTTTTGGGAGGCCAATAAATATTTGGGGGATTCCTAAGCCACGCCCTATACATGATGTACTCCATGTATTGAAGAACGACTACTTGTCTCAGTTGACTGACAGTTTGTCTTCTATTTATCAACAGGTTCGGGAGACTCTACCAGACAGGTCTCAAGGTGAGGGCCACTGCTTGCGCCCTGGTGACTTTGTCATCACAAAGTCCTTCCAGAGAGCCAGCTCCCTAGAACCCAGATGGTGAGGCCCTGAGCAGGTGCTCTTGGCTACCAGGACTGCGGTTCGAGTGTCCAACCGGAAAAAATGGGTACACGCGACACACTGTCGGAAGGTGTTGCAGGACCTAGTGAGCCCAGCTGTGTTGGCAGATCACCACGATATCCTGGACACCAAGAAAGGACAAGCTACATCACCTGAAGGACCTGAAGAAGTCTTCCCGGACCACACGATCCCTGGTGCATCTCGATATCAACTGCGATCCCGGAAGAAAGACTCTAGTTGCTGAAAAAGACTGTTTGAGCCACTGTCCTGGGTGGTTAAAGACTGAATACAAAGGGGGTTAGCCTTTTAGTGACTGCTCGTCTCAACCTCAGTGAAGAAACCAACGTCTGGCCAGGACCTTAGGGCACCATCTGTTTTGTTGTTCAATGACGAGATGAACATGCCTAAGGAGAAGAAGCAAACTGCTGCAAGAAATTGTGATCGAAAGAGTATTTTAATTATTTGACTCGCTTTTGTTATTCTCATTGCTATAATAACAAGGGTTGTAGAGGGAGTAGCTCCTGCTCAAAAACTACTGACTGCTACTACTCCTGTCCCCATTGAACACCACCATTTCACTCTTCCTTATCACGAGCAGAAGCATAGACTGCCTTATCTCAACAATACCTTCATTCAAATGTTGCATCTCACCCATAATGCTACAAACATTACCTGTTGGGTGTGTGGAAAGATGCCAGCTCATCAGAAAAAGGGGCGAATGCCTTTCATTCCTTTGCCGTTTTCACACAATGGCTCCTGTAGAGCCTGGTTTGCATTGTTGTGGGCCTCTGAAGTTGCTAACGTTACTTATGCTGATGTAGGAAGACTAAACTTTCAGTTAAATAGAGCTTGTTACCCTGATGAGGAAGGAGATCCACAAACTAAAGGAACTGTATGGGAAATGGAGGAGTATTGTTGAGGAAATTCCTCTGTGCGCTATGTTTTCCCTAAAACTCAAACTATCAAGGTGAATGGATCTCCTGTTATAGCTGTTACTAGAGCTCGAGTAGACCTTTGTGTGAGCAGTATTGGCAGTATCCCTGAGGGAAAAAGTGACTGTACTATAATATTGAACATTACTGGATAAACAATAGTAGTTTTTTGTCCTCACATAACACCTATTACATCTGTGGAAATAAAGATTATTACCACCTACCTATTGGGTGGTCAGGTAGCTTCTTTGTGTTGCTACCACCTGTGTTTTTGGCACCTGCAACCTACCATAAAGACTATAAACTGTATAATCACATTTCTAAGAGCTGATTGAAGAGGACATTAAAGAATGATGAGGTGGATCAAACTAATATTACACTGCAGCAGTAAGTTGACTTTAATTTGTAACTATTCTTCATTCTTGGTGCGGCCTTAAACAGCAGAAAGATAAGGCGTGTGACAAGTGTTGTAGAGACTGTAACCAATCAGACAGCCATGGCACTTGGAAATATCACAGAAGAACTACAAATAGCGAGAATCATGGTGCTCCACAATAGGATTGTCCTTGATGTCATCCTGGCCGATGTGGTGGAGCATGCCGCATCATTGGGAGCAGCTGCTGTGTGTATATCCCTGACCACGCCCCTTCATTTTGTGAATACATTTCCAAGCTGCACAAAATAGCCACTGAAATCCATCAGGATTCAGGGACATGGACTTTGACTGGATGGCTATAGACTATGTTTACTGTATGGGGCTAGAAATTATTGTCAGCCCTATGTATATTTACTGTGATTCCTTTAGTTTCTTGCTTATGTATACAATGTGGCACGATGCTTTGTTCCCTTTGTATTTCTACTTGTTCCTCAAGTATACTGACTAAACGAAATGTCACAAATGTAAATGCTCGCTTGGCAATGGACCGAGAAATTACTGAATTAATGCAGATAGATGTGCACAGCGTTTTCCGTACTCCCTGGAAAGTATAGGAAGATGTCTTCAGCATATGCTAAAAGGGCCGTATGTGGAAATAGAAAATAATCTCTGTTAGCATAAGCTGAAACCATCTTTTTTGTGGCATCCATTTTGTCAGCTATGTAATTCTTTCATCCTCTGCTGCTCGTCTTTTTCCCTGCCTGTGCTGTCTCTCTTACTTAACTTCCTGACTCAGCTAAAAGCAATATGCATGCTAAAGAGGTTGTAGCTGCTAGAACACCTGGTCTCAGACTCAGCTGTCAATCTCTTAGTGCTGCCATAAGCACTCCTGCTCCCCCTCTCAGTTTGCTGACTAAGTGATTTCCCATTTGCCCATGTTTGTCAGTAGTTATTCCTGTGTAGGCCTGTACCTTCTATTTGTAACTACATGCTTACCAATGCAGAAAACGCAGTATAAAAGGCCCATGGTCTATGTATTCAAGTCACTACCTCCTGGAACACTCAAGGGTGTTTTATGGACGTGATCTCACTCATGAGTGAATAAACTTTTCATTTTGAGTTTCAGCTTCAGTGTCAATCTCTATTTTGTTGGTCTAAGGACCTGTGGACAAAGATAAGGGTGACCCCTGCACTGGTGTGCCCCTAAATTGGCACATTTCCACAGATGTAGAGAATGCTGCACAAATCAACCATTCACCCCCAGTTACAGATCTGTGTTGAAGCCATTATTTTTTTGCTTGCCGTGCCGTTCCAGATGGACCCAGGCATATGCAAATCAGTCTTGACCCTGCTCTCTATGGTGGATGTATCAGAACCTAGCAACAGATCCTCTGTCTTTCTGTCGTTCAATTTTAGGCAGTTAGACCTCATCCACAGGTTTACCTGCGTCATGCAGCTATTATAACAATCGGCTGTCTCTTCAATGTTACTTGAAATTGACAATACTAACTGGGTGTCGTTAGCCTCTGGGACCACTGAAAACCCAAACTGTTTGAAGATAGAACAAATGATGGAAAGGATGCTGAACAAATTGAACATTTACCTCAGTCACAGATCTGAGTTTAATACATCACTTTTCTGCTCACCACGCCACCCCAGTTCGGACCCAACTATATGCAAATCAGTATTAAACCTGTTCCCCATGAGAACAGTCCAGCCCAAACTGCCAGGCCGGTCCTCCCTGGACAAGAATCAAGCATCCTGGGTTTGGTTTCTGGGTTTCACCCCTCATCAGCCAGACTAGCTTGAATTCATCTGCAAAGTGAGCATGGGACCCATGTCTAGACATACCCTTCCCACTTAGGGTGACAGAAGCAAAAAGAACAAATAATGGATGGAATACTGAACAAATGAAACCTTCACTCCCAGTCACAGATATGGCATTGTTCCATTGTCTTCTTGCTCTCCACATCACCCCAGTTTAGACCCAGCATATGCAAATCAGTCTTGACCCTGCTCCCCATGGGAAAAGTCCAGCTTGAACTGCCAGGCCAAGTCCTCCCAGCCACAGTCTTCTATGGGCAAATATCTGCATGCTTTCTGTGGAGTACATGGGACTGTTCATGTTCTTTCACCTGCTTTGAGGTTGATTTGCCAATGCAGCCACACATTGCTTTGCATTCACTGGTAACTGCCATTTTGATAATGTTTCATTCCATTAATGAAATCTCATCATTACTCCATCTTTGGTGTTTCTTATAGCTTTTTGTGATACTCAGGACATGAGCATAGCCATATTAAGCCGTAGTTGTTAGACCTTCAGTCTCCCAAGGTTGGTTCCTTTAGCGGTACTGCCTTCTGTTTAATATAAAATAGTCTACCAAATCTCCCCGCAATGCAGCCTACCGCGAGGCTGCGCTGCGTTGCGCGACATGGAGGGAGCAGGAGAGCGCCATATCTTCAAAGATATGGTTCTCTTCTCCCCTTTCCCTTGCGCTGGCACTGATTACAGCTGCTGTGCGCCACGCACTCACCTTGACGCCATAGTGCTAGGGTGTGTGTGTGAGACTAGCATAGGTTTTGTACAGGAAGGGTGTACAAAATACTATGCTAGACACAAGGGAAATCTTTTACCACTTTGTATTTGTGCTGCCCAGTGCTGCACGCATGCAAAGTCAGAAAAGGAAAGAGAAATGAAAGCACCTGGTTTAAAAAGGCACAGTTTTCTCACGCTAAACCCATGGTACTGTTTTCAGTAAATTGGGTTTAGCGTGCAAAACCTTGGGTAGTTGCATGGGAACGCCCATTCTCCACCCTTGGTACGCCCCCATGGTGCAAAGTAATGTAAAGTAGTGCCATGCGCTGCTTCGTATTACTTTTACGTTTTATGCTATTTCCAGCTACAAGGTTAGCGCCTGAAAGTTGATCGGGAATAAAAGATTTTGCACAGTTTTGCGTCACGCAAAATCTTAGTAAATTTCCCCCTTAGTGTTACTAAGAAAGCCCAAACCCTGCATTTTTCATAGTTGACTTAAATTCTTGGACCAATTTAATTTAATGCTACACCCCTCGACAGGCAACGTTCATACTTAATTTGAGTTCCACTGTATTAATCTGTATGCATTACATTAATCAATTCTAGTGAGTGGTTATGAATTAATGTAGATAAGAGGCACCCGTATATTTTGTGGAGTTATACCAAATGTATTTGTTTTTTGTAAGAGAATGTATATCCTTCTAAAATGTACTCAATATATTTACTTATGCTAGCTGTACTCGTTTAGAATCTATTGTGAACATAATGTTGGCTTAAGTTGTTACCAGGCCTGAATTAACACATTGCATTTCCATAAAATGTCTTGCAAGTGCTTTGTTGTACTCCCTTCGCTATAGGTGTCTTTTCATGTGTCTCATTAAATTATAATGGGCATACTGTGTATTATATTAGGCTAGCAGACTACTGAACTTTTAATTACAAGTTGGCTTTGAATACGGAGACTCGGATGTTGGGAGAGACACCTCCCTGTACCTGACAGACCAGACTGATGTTACATCCAATGTCGCTCAGATGATTGCTCCTATTGTGGGGGCTGGGAAATTAGAGAGTCTGCTTCTCCCAGAGAGCACTGTCCTCGGATTGGTTCATTTCATGGCAACTGATATGAAGGAGCCTTCTAGAATCTACTGTTATCTTTTTAATTGTGTCACTTTAGAGCAGACCCTGTCCTGATTTCACTGTGAGAAGACTTCTCCTCCTTCTCTTCTCTGATGATTTCTCCTGCATAGAGTGATGAGTTGCATGCTTGAGCACTTATACATTTCCCTTGAACCTTAAACTTGGTTCATCTGATGCTTACACCTTCTCCCATAGTAGTGTATTTCGCTACTTTCGATACATTATAGAGAAGTTGCTTTATGCAACCTGCTTGGTTGATATTTTGCTTTCTGTATATGATTTTATTTTGCATATTTTTCTTGATTATATACGCATTCAGATTGCATGACTATTTAAATATGTATGCTCTTAAAATATTGTTCTCTCAATGTTGATGTTGATTTAATTTGTAACTTGAAATACATTGTTAATAAAACCCTTAAGGTTTGGACACCATCCTCTCTGTCATCTTTGTGGAGGCACATTGGAATGCATTGCTGATGTTAGTTATTTTCTTATATTTCAGGTTGACTATCAAAGGCCCGTACAACCAGTAGGGGAGTCTTTTTGAGGACCAAGAAGCTGAGATTTAATAAAGCCCGCGCTACCATTCTCATAATACTTTAATGAGTAATCGCCCCGATGGAATTGTAGTTACATTTCTGTATAAAAAAATCCATTGTTCTATTTTTTCCAATAAAATGTTTATTGGTACTGTAAGTATGCCTCATTATTTGAAATGTATTAGTCCTAGCCTTTATTTGCCTTTTAACATTAATGTCTTGTATATTTTGCAAGAAATGTATTCGCTATATAAATTAATGTAATTAAATATATATTTAATGAAAACAAACACAGAATTCAATTGCTCATTAGCTTAGCCCCATTGTTACCAGTTTGTTACTCCAGACACTTCCATCAGTCTTTTGCTGGATCACATTTTCACATACTGTTGCCTTGTTGTTTGTACCGATAAATACTTAATTTTCTTATAGCCACAAGACAGCTAACATAA
Organism: Lissotriton helveticus; assembly: GCF_964261635.1. Taxonomy (NCBI): domain Eukaryota; kingdom Metazoa; phylum Chordata; class Amphibia; order Caudata; family Salamandridae; genus Lissotriton; species Lissotriton helveticus. The sequence goes on from NC_136067.1 coordinate 1,711,070,950, forward strand.
ACAACATCTTACTAAATATTATGTGAGAAGTTAACGTACCATGTAGGCCTCGCTGTAACAATTCAGCCTCATTTGATAAATGCAGCAACCACCAGCGTTTTGCAGGTTTATGCCTGTGATAGAATAGTGCAGCTTGTGATTAATGTAATCTGTGGATTTGTATTAATCTGGGCAGTTCAAAATTGGAAAATAATAGTTCCCTTAAATGACTTCTATGATCTTTTCTATTGCATGAAGCCTAATTATATTTGTTACTTCTACTTATCTGAGTTCCTTTTCATGATTACCTCACGATCATTCCATTTTATGTGTGATAAAAAAATATTCCATCTTTAGAGGCGATCTCAACAGTTTAACACCACGGGATAATTTGTATTGACTCATATATTTTCCGGTTTACTTACACAGATGCTAGCCAGTATTTAGTGTTGAAATAGTGCTACTCGGCCCTACAGCAAACTACCCGTACATATGAAAGACATACCACATGTAAAATGTGTAGTATTGCATATTACTACTGATGGGCTAAATATATTTTTTTCTTCTAGAGTTTCATTTTTTTTAATTGACGCCATATTGGCTCATGCTACATAACTCAATGTTTTTCATTTCAAAAGATTTTATTGTTATAAACAAGCAAATGAAGATATACAATACAAATAAAGTGATACAGTTGAGAGCCAATAAAAAGACAATCAGAAGATGAAATCCAAAAATGATTCATATGAAATGCATCTATAAATAATAGGATTCTGCTAGAAATAGAAATATGCATTCATGAAGGCCAAGCAGTTAGCTTATGCGTAATTCGACCACAAAAGTATCACTTTCAGCTGGTAAAGTCAGAGGAAGAGAGAAGAAGAAAAAGAAGGAAGAAAAAAGAGTATAATAGGGAGCAGATGGAAAAAAGAGGATACAGAGAAGAAAGAGGGGAGATAGGAAAGAAGGATTTTCCAATGAATAAACCCGAAAAAACAATGAATAAACCCAAAAGACAAGACGTCATTCAACCAGATACACGAAAAGGATATTGGTCAACCAACCCCTGTGATGACAATTCCATGTAGTTGTCTAGAGCGGTCCAAACCCCACTAGCAATCGACGGAGAAAGATGAGCATGATCGACTGAGGTATGAGCACTGCGTAAGAAGGAAACCCAAGCCCACCAAGTATGATACGAAACAGAGGAGAAGGATTTCCAGTCCATAAGAATTACTTTCACAGCAACGGTCAATAGAAGATCTAATAACTGTAACTCCATGGGATCCAAGGGGAGAGGAGTTGGAGCAGCGAGAGGACCTAATAGAATTAATGGGAAAGAAAGGTGGAATTGAATATCAAAAATGAGCATAATATGTTTATGAATGAGGTCCCAAAAGGGTTGGAGTAGAGAGCAGTCAAAAAACATATAGGAGAAGTCCCCTGGCGATAAGCCACAACTCCAGCATAGATTATCTTCTTTGAGATTGAGCGAATGTAATCGAACAGGCGTCCAATGAAGAAGATTGATAGAGAAAAATGTAGATTGCATTAACGATGGGGCGATTTTATTACGAAGAGAAAATTTACCAATCATCTGCCAGGTATCTGAAGAAATATGGTCGATAACACCATGTTCAAAATGACGTAACCATTTTTGTTGAGCAACCGTATGAGGGGAAGGTGAATTCGTCGATAGAAATTTGTAAATTTTTGAGGCTACATGACCAGATTTAGTCCAAATTTGAAAAAGTGTAATCGTAGAAGAATTAGGATGAAGACGTACTTTAGCAAGTGCCACTTTAATTTTAAGAAAAGTATAAAAATCTAAATTAGTTAAGGAGAATTGTTGAGCTAAAGAGGAAAAGGGTAAAGGCTCATTATTAGAACCATAAAGATGTTTAACCAACGATATCCCCTTAGCAGCCCAGTAGGAAATCAAGGAAGGATCAATATTAATTTTAATTTTAGAGTTCCGCCAAATAGACGACCATCTAGATTTATGAAGTGGAAGCGCCACCAACTTGTCCACCTTCCGAACCGCAGTCAAAGTGTCTAGTATAATAGAGCGGGAGAATGGGATAAACAAGGTAGAAGCAGTACAAAAAGATGCAGTCGGTAATGGAGAAGCCAATTCCTGCTCTATTAACAGCCAGGAAGGAGCATGAGTAACGGGATTAGAAAACCAAAGAGCACCTTGGGAAGCCAAAAAGGCAGTTTGGTATTTGTCCCAGTCAGGCAAATTAACCCCTCCCATTTCATAAGGCTTCTGCAAAAATGTATAAGCAATTCTCGCTCGTTTATCATTCCATAAAAATTTAGACGTCAAAACGTCCACTTCATGAAAAAAAGAATCTGAAAGTTTCACCGGAAGCATAGAGGATACAAAGTTAATAATAGGTGTAATCATCATTTTGAGAGTCTGAAGACGACCCCACCATGAAATGTGTTTCGGAGACCAAGTGTCTAGAAGGCGGCGAATTTTAAGAATAGTCTGGGCTTCAATTTAGGAAATTGTATCATATAGAGTAGAACAGAAATAAATAACCAAATATTTTAAGTGTTTAGACTGCCATTTGAAACCAGCAGAACCCATATGTGTGGAGAAACAATAAGCATTTAAAGGAAACAACTCCGTCTTATCTTTATTTAAGGTGTATCCTGAAACTTTCGAAAAAAGGGCAATCGTATCCGAGATAGCAGGTATAGCCAAGGCGATATCATCTGAAAAAATAAGGACATCATCCGCGTACGCCGCAGTTTTAATGCAATGAGGACCAAAAGAAAACCCTTTAATATCCGGATTTAGCTCAATCAATCTAAGGAGAGGGTCAATGGATAACAAGAATAGGAGAGGGGATAAGGGACATCCCTATCTGGTACCTTGGCGAAGATTAAAAAAGGATGACGTAGCTCCATTAACTCTTATGTTAGCTGTAGGCTGGGCGTATAAGGACATGACCATGTTAATAAAGGAGTCACCAAAGTTATGCGCATATAAGACAGCCCGCAGAAATGGCCAAGAAACCTTATCAAAGGCCTTTTCAGCATCAAGCGCCAAGGCCGCAGCTGGGAGATGAGAACGTTTAGCAGCTCCAAGAATGTGACAAAACGTACGAATATTGTCCCGCGCAAGACGGCCTTTTACAAAACCCGTTTGAGAGGAATGTACCAGTGTAGGAATGAAGGATTCTAATCTCTTGGCCAAAATTTTAGCAAAGATCTTAGCCTCCATGTTCAGAAGGGAAATTGGGCGAAAATTCTTGGGATCTGAATGATCCTTACCCTCTTTTGGGATCACTACAATTGTAGCATCCGCCGCAGTACCAGAGACAGATCCATTCTGAATAAAAGCATCAAAAACAGACTGAAGCTTGGGAACAATCACAGGAAGAAAGGTTTTATAAAAATAGAATAGGGTAACCATCAGGCCCTGGAGCTTTTCCTGAGCGAGTAGCCTTAATTGCGGCGGTAACTCGTCAGTAGTAATAGGGCCACCTAAAAAAGTATTATCTTCTACAGAAACCGATTTCACTGGTACAGATTTTAAGAACTCCTGACACTGTTCAAAAGAGGCCTGATCAGTAGGTGAATATAGGTTATTGTAAAAATCACGAAAAACTTCAAGAATTTCCCCCGTCTGGAATTTTTTAACACCAAGATGATCAGTAATAGAAGAAATTTGGGAAGACTTAAAGGAGGAATCTTGGAATGTCAACGTAGCTGTGAGAATCTTCCCAGCTCGATTCTTTAACAATAGCCTTTTGGATTTCTGAGCTTGAACCCCAATATAAGCTCTCTTGGTAACTATAGTATTGTATTTGTATTTGAGGTGCTTAATGGATTGTAGGCAAGATTTATCTTTAGAATGTCGAAAGGAAGATTCCAGATTCTTAATGTCATTGGCGAGGTCCGCAAGTTCTTTTTTAATATCAGCATTCCTTTTAGACATACATTCAATTGCCTGGCCCCGGAAAGTACATTTAAACGAGTCCCAGAGGACAATCGGGGAGGAAACTGATCCTTCATTCTCTAGAAAAAAAGTGTCAATCGCACTAGAAAACTCATCAACCTGAGCAGTATCATATAAAAGTTCTGTGTTTAATCTCCAGGATCTAGACTTTGATTTGGGAGCAAAGGACAAAAGAGTAAAAGTAACAGCGGCATGATCAGAAATCAGAATAGGATGAATAATCGGAGAGGAGGAAGCAGAAACAAGGGAAGAATGAACCAATAAGTTATCAATACGAGAGAAGGTAGAGTGAGGTGAAGAAAAGAAGGAAAAATCACTACCAGTAGGGTTATGAAGACACCATATGTCTTGCAGATGAGAAAGGGAACACATATTAAGCATTTGTTTATGGGATTTTGGAGGACGAAACTGAAAAGCTGAATTCCTATCAAGAATGGGGTCCATCAACAAATTAAAATCCCCTCCAACAACAAGATTACCAGAATGAGGTGTATCATTTAATATTTTGGCAATTGATTTCCAAAAGGACGGATCATCCTTATTAGGAGCATAGATGTTCATAACATAAAGATCAGAAGAACCATCAGACAATTTAGTTAATAACCATCGACCTTCCGTATCGTGATCAGAAGAAACTATGGACAAACCTGAGTTCTTGGAAACTAAAGTAACAACCCCATTCCTTTTGCCACACGCATCGGAGCAAGCAACATCGGAAACCCACTTTTTCTTCAAGAATAATGCCTCTTTGGTAGAGACTTTTGTTTCTTGAAATAGGACTAAATCTGAAGAGAGAGATTTGCAATAATCTAAGATCTTGGATCGTTTCACAGGATGATTTAAGCCCTTAACATTAAGGGACAACACATTCAAACCCGGCATAGACTAGTATGGAAAACAAAAACAGAAGCTATAAATAATAGACAGAAAACCACAAACATCCAAACATCAAACAATAATGGCCAAAAAGGAAAATCCATTGGGGAAATCCAAGAGGAAAAAAGAGAAAAGGAAGAAGAAGAAAGAAGAAAGAGAAGAACCAGCAGAGGGGGTCTGAAAAAGACCAAATTCATACTAGGGGGAACGTGGGACGACAAGCAAGGGAGCCGGCATAAGGAGCAAATATAATAAAAATCAACAATCTACAAGCCCAATATATAGCAGGAGTAAGTATAATTAAATAGGAAAGAGAGACAACTGAGCTGTTAAATAGAATTAAGTAGAGAATTATAAAAGAACTGGACATGAAAATCTATGAGAACAACCTGTATGCAACAATGATTTAACTCTGCGAGCAACAATGTAATGGACAGGTATAAAGACATGTTAAGAGTAAATAAAGCATATCCAGAAGAAAGAAGATAAACATCAGAGAAGAATAAATAAAAGAAGTTATATCATAGAAGCAATGTGCAAAAAGCGAGAGAAGAACCACTAATCAATTGATTGACGTAAAATATATAGAACTGGTTGTGTGTAAATTAGAAACTCATGTAAGAGCATGTCAAATATATCTGAAAATACCGTAAAATACTAGGGAACTATAAACTGCACTATTGACACAATCATTAGATGCAATAGGGTGATACCATAAGGAAAGGAATAATCAATCAAGCAATGGACAAGCATGAAATAAATAAGTGAATTAAACAGGTAGTTGAAACTTAACTGTAGATATATAACTGGAAATAATAGGTATCAATGAAGCAATTACTATATCAATCCATAAGACAATACCGAAATGAAATAAATGATGGAAAAGTCAAAAAACAGAACAGCAAGATACACACAAACGTATAACAATCAAAATCAAATTAAATGAAGTGAAGGGAAGGGAAAAAAAAAGGTCAGATGCGAAAATGAAGACCAATACATATCATATACACTACAGAAAAGGAATGAACCGAAGTATAAATGAAGATAGGAAAGAAAAATAAAGCTGAAGTAGACCAATGGTATTCAAGACGAGAGAAGAACATGTAAGCACTAACAGAACAGTCAGAGTTAAATGCAGCCTAGAAAAACAGGCAGTACTACAAAAGAATCGGAAAGGCATAAAGAAGGTACACCAAACACATTAACCGCCTACAACATAAAGGGGACAGGGGAACAGATAAGAAAAACGAAGAAAGCGAAGAAGAAACAACGCATCACCGTAGTAAGTTATAACCACGTACAAAAACGAGTGACAAAGAATAAAGAACAATAATCATGTACACTAAAACTACCACACCGATGAAAGAAACAAACTTAACAGATCTCAACAGAGCAAACCCAGCACATGTATATGGACCATTTCAGGTACAAAGGCGCCAGGAGTAAACGAAGCATCCATATGCAGATCCATCTGCAACAAGAAACAAGACAGGCACAGAACTAACAAACAAAATAGAAGCAATATAGAAAGACAAGCAACCCACAAAAGAGCAGAGGGAATATTGAGAGAGTATCTCAAACGTGGTGGCGAGTAAAGACATAAGAAAGGAAAGAGGAGCAGAGAGAACGAAGGAAGGGAACATATCGCATCATTAAATGGCAACTTCAAACAGAAAGCATCAGAAAACAGAAAAAACAATAAGAACGGTGGACTATCATGCCACCACCCAGACCTAAAAAGATATACTTATGAGATCTGAGAGAGAACAAACACATTACAGGCATGTAAGTCCATCTCAAGTTCCGGAAGCACTAGGATTACGCGACGCATCCATTTGAAGTTCCATTTGTAGCTCCATCTGATTGTCCAAAAAAGATGCCAGGTCAGCAGGCTCATCGAAGATTCTGGAACGGCCTTTGAAGGTAATTCGAAATTTTGAAGGACCGGAGAAGGAAAAGGGGATATTCATCTCAGATAAACGCTTCCGTAGATTTAGAAAGCCTTTCCTTCTTATCACCGTGTCTCTGGCAAAGTCTTGGGAAATGGAAATATGATGGCCATTCCAAGAAACATTCTTAACCTTCCTCATGTGCGCCAAAATTTGCTCCGTATGCTGATGACGCAGTGGCTTAAAAATAACAGCCCTTGGTTGTGTGGCTGATTTGGATCGGAAGGTGGGGACACGATGTGCCCGTTCTATCTCAAAATCCCTTTGGAAAGAAATTTGCAACGTAGCAGGAAGCCAAGTATATAAAAAATCAATCATAGAGAGAGCCTCCTTCTCAACTTCCTCAGGAAGGCCAAAAATGCGTAAATTGGATCTGCGATTGCGATCCTCTTGCTCAGTGAGGTCTCTCCGCAATGCCGCCATGGAACGTTCTAGTTGGCCCAGAGATCTAGATTGTTTCTGTATATTATCTTCTGTTCCACTAATACGTGTCTCTGTGGCGGTGACACGAAGGGAGAGAGCCTTAAAATCATTTCTGATGGCAGACACCTCGACTTGCAGCATATCCGTGTTCGTTTTAGTAGACTGAGCAATGTCGTGGACATCATTCAAGCGCGTCAGAATAGTCTCTAGCGTGGACGCAGTGTCCTTCTGAGGAGACTCAGGCGTGGGAGATAGTTGTTTTAATCTCTTTAAGGAGGCTTTAGCATCCTTTGTATTTGAGGGCAAACCCATATTCTCAGCCATATAGAGAACGTCCCAAAAGCGACAAAAGAACAAGCACTGCAGATAGTCAAGAGCAGCAAAAGATTAAGGAGAGTGGGAGGAAGCCCACGTCATGCGAGTAAATTATCAGCCAAAAAAATAATAAAGCGCCTCCACAACCAACAGGGCAGAGCAAAATATATCAAGAAGCTCATGTGAGGAAAAAAAGATATAACAGAACACCTCAAAGATATGCCACTGCGTAGGAAAAAATCAAGCGCTGTCACAATGCAGCAGCGAAAAGGTAAAAACACACTGAGCAAATGAGAGGCATTGTAAAAACAGTGAAAATAGTCATGAATAACCAACCAGTATCTGTTCAGACGTATATCTGCAAGTTTGTAACAAGCGCGCTGTCAGCTGAGGAGAAATTCCGATCTCCGTCACAGGAATGCAAGATGGCGGCCGCTCGTAAGAAATGCTGAACAGAACTATCAATCAGGAAAAAACATCGCTCCGCCAGCTGTCCAGGACGTAGAAAGCTCACAAACTGCACACGACGTGTTCATGCAGGCATAGAAGTCTCCTTCGGAAGATGGGGCTCCCGAAATCCACCTAAAAAGCTCCGACGGACCTTGCTTGTCACGGAGCTCAAGCGCAAACCGCCATGTCAACGCGGCGTGCAAGCCACGCCCCCTACATAACTCAATGTTTTAAAGGACGTAGGAGGTATTCAACAATTAAAAATTAAGGGCCCAATTCACAAAATACAATGAGATAAAAGTCTAACTTTATGACTTTTAGTATTCACAAATGACATTTAATACTCGTAAATGCACTTTGTGAATACCAAAATTTGAACTTTACGACTTTCGGTATTCACAAATGGCATTTACGAGTAGTAAATGCCCTTTGTGAATACCGAAAGTCGTGAAGTTAGACTTTCGCCTCCATTTACCTTTGTGAATCGGGTCCTAAATGTATGGAAGGAGATTTAAATCTACATATAAATATAAGTGTATGTTTGTAAAGCTACACTCAGCTTAAATTTTCAGGTATACTAATCACAATCCCATTTGATTATCTCCATGGGTATTTACCCCACTGTGTCGTGTTCTTCATACCGCATTATCATTTTGCGAAGCCAATAATTAGGATGAAGTAGATATTAAGTTATACAAGGTTATGGTTTTATAAACAAATCATTAAACTTTATAAGAAAGTTCGAATGAGTCTCACTCAAAGCAATTTATTGTGGTCATTATATACAAATATAACTTTTCATAACAATAGTATATATTTTACATTGCACTTTAGCCAATGCCCGAAGTATTTATGAAAATGTTTACTAATTTGACTTTACCTTTTGACACAAATTAGTTGCTTCATGGTAGAGAGAAGGAAAATACGAAACTGCCAGAAGAAGTTGGAGATATGACACGGGGGGGCAGATTTACTTAGATTTTACGCTGTGTTTTGTGATGCTAAATCTTCTTTTCAGTGCTAAACTTGTTTAGCACTGTTAATAACGTGATAGTAACACAAAGCAGCACATAGCACTGCTTTTCATTACTTAGCGCCAAGTGGGCGTACCATGGGTTGTGCATGGGCATTCCCATGCGCCCACCCAAGGTTTCTGATGCTAAACCCAATTTACTCAAAAAAGTTGACAGGGATTACCATCAGAAAATAGTCCACATGTGAACCAGGCACTATGAAGGAGAAATGCTGTTTTTCTCCTTTATTTTCTGACTTTGCATGTGTACTGCACTGTACGGCACACATACAAAGTTGGAATATGTTTAAAATTAGTCTAAGCATAGTATTTTGTACTGGAAGGACACACTACATTAACCCGACACATCTAGCAGCTGTGCATCCTTCCAAACACTTGGAGGGCTGCCTGCACTTCACCAACCAGCTGGCATCTCCTTTGTTGTGGTGGAGCCACTTCCCCGCAGTCTGCAGGCACTGACCGCATCTGCCAGGTACACTGTTCTGCTAATCACTGGGTCCACTGAGGGAACAACACCCTAGGAGAAGATCTTTGTGGCTCCCAAAGGTCATCCCTGGCTCCCTAGCAAATTGTGAGCCACTAAACCCTCCAGGAGCCCCCCAGCACTGATACCGTGGGCACCAGAGCCTTGCAGCAGCCAATACTTGTTAAGTGTCCAGTCCAGACACCAACACTGCCAAGACCAACCTTCCGATGAGGGATATCAGCATCACTGAGGCCATTCCAGAGAGTGGACTTGCTGTCCTGTCACTCCCACCCCCCATCACCAGATCGACCCCAAGAAGTGATAGCCTCCAACACAAGCGGCCAGCCGGACAAAACACCTCTGCACCCGAGCACCACAGCCCGGGTTGGGGCCAATCGACGGTGTCCCCAAAGCCCTCTTTTAGATTCTGCCATACTTTTCCCAAAGTTGCCATTTACAGCCTTTTTCTTGTTACAGGTTTCTCCATTGACTTTACCGTGTAGCGCTCAAGGCTACCATCAGGTACAGCAGCTCGGCACCCAGACACACATGGGCAGGTAAAACCAAACTGCTGGTGGTTCATTGGACCTTGGCCCCCAAGCAGTAAGCACCTTAAGTCCAAGTGATCAACCCTAACAACCATTTGCAAGTATACCTATGCAGTGTATTTTTCTCCCATACAGTAACATTACCGCGTTCAAGGCTCATGCCTCAAATCTGACAGCTTTTTCTATTTTACTGCTTTTCTGTAAAAACGATAATTTTGAATGTACTTACCTGATTCCGATGAACTTGGTGTCACTATTAATGTAAAAATCCATGTTATTTTTCTAAATTGGTCTCAAATTTCTTCTTGAGTGTGTGTTTTATTTTTTGACTCTGTGTATAGCAAATGCTCAACACTCCCCTCTGATAAGCCAAAAGCTGCTCGACCACACTACCACAAATGTAGTACTTTGGGATTGTTAAAGCAATAAGGGTCGCCTGGGCTTTATGCACAGTGTGCCTCATTTTGGTACACTATACAGAAAGCCAGCTTCCTACATTGGTGGTTCAGCGGTTCGATACAAGACTTTGCATTTGCTGTTACAACTCTGTCAATAGGTGATACCATGAAAGAATCCACAGTTGCCATTAGTCAAAAATATTTTTTCGAATTGTAAAATGTTTGCAAAATGTTCTAATCTGAACTGTTTGTGCCTTATGTTAAGTCCCCTAGTCCATTGTTTTAGAAATTTAAAAAAGGTGTACAGGATAGTTAGGCCTGAAAAAGTATTTGAATTTATTTTGATTTTGTAAAAAGGTCCCAACTGATCGATAAATGTCTGGCACAGAGGAGTAGGTCCAATAACTCAACCTGACACCTCATTTTCATCTTAGTATGAAGCAGTTAAGGAACCTGTGCACAGCCAGTAAAATCAAAACTGGTTTGAATCCTACAAAAATACAGCTCCAGGAGCTCCTTGCAGTGTTTGATGTAACCAATTAAACAGAAGATCTTGACACCTTAGCGTAGGTGGGCAGTGATCATGACAGTGGGGATAGTACTCCAGAAGATTGTCCCCCTGAGCTCACTAGAGAAGGTGTGCAAGTGGCCCCTCACATCTACCCCAAATCTGTATCTGGAGTGTCTGCAGCTCCTGGGGATATGTCAAACCACTCATGACAGGAAGAAGAGCTACATGAAGAGTACCTAGTCCTTGAGAGTCTAGCCAGAAGAGCAGCTCTTGAGGCCACGGTCCTGGCCATAGAAAGAGAAACAGCTGAGATGGGTCTAGCACCCATAAATGGTGTCAGCAACAACAAACAGGGAAAGAGAAGAAACTTTTAATCCCAAAATCCACAAAGGGAATGTTCCATAATGTGTAGAAGGTAATGACATTACCAAGTGGTTTACAGCCTTTGAAGGTTACACCAGAAGTACTGGGGCTCTCAACTCAGGGAATTGTTCTCAGGAAAGTTCAGGGATAGACTCCTGACACTGGATGAGGAGGATGTTGGGTCCTGTTACCTCATAAAGGATAGCACGATTGAGGGCTATGGACCCATCACTGAGTAGTACAGGATTAAGTTCAGGGAGACTCACAAAACCTTGAGTCAGTCCTGGGTAGATTTTGTTGACTTCTAGGTCAAAATACTAGGAGGCTGGTTAAAAGGCAGTAAGGTGCCAGACTATGAAAAGCTTTTCAATTTGCTAATGAAAGAGCATCTGTTAAGTAATTGTACATCAGAAAAGTCGCATCAGTACCTGGTGGATCTAGAGTTAGTCTCCCCCCAAGAGCTTGGGGAAAAAGGCTGGCCATTGAGTCAAAACAAGAGTGTCCAGGAAGGTCCAAGGATGGGGGAGACCAAAAGAAAGGGGTTACTGGTTACCCCATAGGCAAAGATGTAGGAAACAAAGAGGAAAATCCAAAGAGTCTTTGAAAGGCCCCCAAAACCACCTATTCAGGAGGGTGGGCCTAGAGGAACTTCCCAATCTAAAAGTGGGTACCGGGGTAGGAACTGGGATCCCAAAAAGGCTTGGTGCAATCTCTGCAAGCAGAATGGTCTCGGAACTGGGGACACTATCTGCTCCTAAAAGGTTTCCACTAGGGTAGCATCTTCAGGGGTTGTAAGTCTCCAGGTGGGATCCTTGGTGTGCCCAGACCAAGTCAGAGAGCTCACTGAAGCTACTTTAGTCTCAGAGGTAGGGGTAGATGTAGCTTCCCCGGCTGTCTGGCCCAGTAAACTGGAGAAATACAGGCAAATACCACATATCAATGGGGTTGAAGTAGAATCAGTGAGGTATACAGGTGCAAGTGTTCCCACGGTGACTGAAAAACAGGTATCCTTAGAAAAGTACATAACTGGAAGAACATCTCCAGTTATCAATGCTGATAACATTTTCAAAGTTCATCCCATGGCCATGGTGAAGAAGGGAGTCGTATCCTTTGCAATCCCAGTAGAATGTCTGCTGGGAAATTATCTGGAAACCTCAGTATGGGCTGAGATAGAGCAGATAACCCTTGCAGCCTTGTTGGGAATACCTGAATCGGTGTGTACGTGAAAACAAGAGCACAGTTCAAAGACAAGGGTGAAAAAGAGGCGTTGGCGCCTGGAATAATGGCCCAACCCTCCATGAGAAAAAGAAAGTAGTCTGGGGAATCAATGTCCTCATTTATAACTCTAACATACGGAAGCGAGGCGCTAAAAGGACTAGATTGTGGCCAACTAGATAAAATTGTTGCAAACATTTTTAGAACTGTCTTCCAGCTACCGTCACACACTTCACCGGCACAAAATAGGCTGGAACTGGGCATCTGCAAACAATCAATGGGCAGAATGATGATTTTTCTAATGAGCTGCCACAAGCTGAGGTCGTCAAAGGAGGGCAGTCTAGCGCAACATTTATGGACCAACCTGAACACAAAACGATGACTAGCGGGGTACCGCTATTTGTCCAGCGGGCTTAACACCCTCGGCCTGAACGAAGTTTGGGACCTACATGTAAGCCAAAATGAGTTCAAGAGGCTAGCAAAAATAAGTGCGAAAAAGCTCTCCTCAGCAGAATACAGGGCAAGCCTCGCAGCTAGAAGCCATCGTTGGATGACCCTCAAGACATATGATCAGCTGAAATCTCAGTGCTATTTAACTTTCTCCTTCAGCGCACGCACCAAGCTCCTCTTTTTAAAATTAAGAATGGGGTGATCCAATTGACATGCCATCTTCCCAAATGGAAAAGAGACCGTGCCCTGTAATCATGTCGGCTTTGTGGCCATCATAGGGAAGACTTAATGCATGTACTGTGCCTGTGTCCTAACCTCTTGAAGGAAAGAAGGGCTCTTCTACCGGAGGGGCTGGAACGACAATTAGGTAAGATTGTGCAGAGCTGCGAAATTGGCCTGTTTTGATCCCCGGAATACCAACCTAAATTGCGCACTGGGGAGGTTTATGGACCGTGCAGCAAAAAAACTAAAGGAGGGGACCCACTTACCGTTACCTCCGCCGGAGATTCAGACCCCTGGCTCATCACAATAGCTGTTAAACAACTCTTTTTGTGGGGCAGACAGGCACATGAATAATTGTCAAAAATACCAAAACAAAATGACTATAGGAAGGGGATTAAATCTGGGACTTAAAAGCTACTTCAACCAGGATCACAATTGCCACTTAAGGGAACACCATTATTGGTTTTATGGACAGTGCACTTACAAGAGAGTTTTACAATTGGGATGTTGGGTGCTTTTAACTACATGAATAGGGATTCTTTTTAACAGGGCCGGAATGGCTACCGGGCGTTATGGAATGGTGCTGACCTGAGGGCAGATTTAGTTGATGGGGACCTGCATGTCCTGAACGAAATTTGTTTTGCTTTAAATATTTCGAAGCACACGCAGGTCTCAATGAATGAAATCAGCCCCCACTGCAGTGAATTCTGCCCCCAGCTCGGCAGAATTCCAAAACGCCTGGTAGTCAGTCCGGCTCTGCTTTTTAACGAATTTAATAAGTGCTATATTTTTACTTTTTGTATTTTGCAAAGGTTTTATCAAATCATGCAATAAAGTTTTCAAGTTTTCATTTATAAGGTCCTTTGTGCCGCCAGAACATCACTTTTTGAGATGTTCCGTGGTGCAGGAGCCTGCTCCATATTTACGAGACAGCACTAAGCCATTTTTTTTTTTGCTGCCTCGTAAATATTGTTCAATTTAATGCAGTTTACTGCGTTAACAGGGCATGCAATGGGTGATGCTGGGGGCATTCCAAGCAACATCCATGGCTTTTTGACACTGCCCCAGATTTACGAGAAATCGTAACTCTGAGGCAGCACCAAAAACGCCTCCCCAGAGGAACATTCTGCAGCACACATAGAAAGAGGAAAAAGCCTCTTTTTATTGTTTTTTGTGCAGGAAGATTTCCCTCCCTGCACAAAAATAATCATCCCAGCATCGCAGGCACCCTTGCACCATGGTGCAAAGGCACCTGCGTTGGTGCAAGGCCGCCCATTGTGCGCCGGCACAGGGTAAAAGGACAGGAATGCGCCATGTCTAATAGATACAGGACATTCCTGCCCTTTTCTTTTGATAAGGGTACCACAGCAGGCAGGTCTGGGGCACTGCCCTATAGTACAACCTCATAAATGAGGCCCCAAATTCTCCTGAGACATAAGCCAATGTCCCCTCTCTTCGGGCAGAAGACCTACCAGCCCTGGGGAAAACTGAGCCCAAAGATCTTGGGCCTTACACGGCAGAGCTCCAAGGGAAGATCTTTGCCAGGGACAAAGGACATGTTCCACTCTTGAGAGCCTGAGACAGCAAGCTGCTGACCAGGAAAAGGGAGATGTCAGTGGCTCCCAAAGTACCTATTTGAAGGAGGAACTCCTGTATACTGAGGCTAGAGACCCCAAACCTGGTGCCACTAGGAGAATGGCAGATCCTCAGCAGTACAGAGAGTTTGTACTCTCATTGGCACATGACACCTCCCTAGCTGGGCATTATGGCCAGACAAAGACTTGAAGTGGGTTAGTCACCCACTTCTATTGGCCAGGTATGTCCCAGAAAGTAGTTTTGAAACTCCTGTGTTATCTGTCAAGCAAGTGGCAAAACAGTTAACAAACCAAAGGACCCTTAATTCTATTACCAGTGGTTGGCGTACCCTTTGAGAGGTTAGGGATCAACATTGTTGGCCCCCATGACCCCCTGTGACCCCAAACAGCAGCAGGAAAAAGATTTATGCTGGTGGTAGTGGATCATGTCACCAGGTATCCTGAAGCAATCACACTTAGGACTGTCACTGTTCCTGCAGTTTCCAGTGCCCTCATAAGTATTTTTTAAGCATGGGCGTAAAATCCGTTCCGCTTGCGGAATTTGCGGATTTTCGGCAAATTCGCAATCCGCGAATTCTCGCGAATTTGCCGAAAATTCGCAAATTCGCGCGAAGAGTATTTTTTTGCTTGGTTGCGCTTGACAAATACAATATTATACAATTTTGTGGCGCGCGGCGTTCACTTACCGTCATTCAGCGTTTGAAGAGTTGTTTTTCTCCATGTTTGCGTGTGCTGCGCCATTTTGGATCTTGCTGCGGGATCCCGCGGGAGTTTGTCGACCGCGATTACTTCATCGCGGCTTGCCACCTTGCATAGCGAGAGTTTGTCAACGCGAGTACGTCATAAAGGCCCGTGATCACGCACCGCGGGAGTAAACACTTGCGAACACGTAGATGCGACGGGCAGCGACAATCTCGCAATTGCGAGATTGCACAATTTGCAATTTCGCACAAGAAATTCACCAGCAGGCAGCATAAACCTTGAAAATGATGATTGTTATCAGAATAACTCCTCAGGTTGACATTTGCCTGCACTTTCTTTTGCAAGGTGTCCATTTTGGGGGGGTGGTAGGAAGGAAGTGCCCCACAGTCTCCAACTCCCTGTTCCTGTCCAGCAGGCTCCTCCCAGTGCTTTGTTCATGTCCTGGTCACTTTGATTTGGATCTTGACCTGGAAGGATTACTTTTTGTGGATGCTGCTGGACATTTGGATTTGAGGCCTTTTTGACTTTCTTTGGATCACTTTTGAATTAGAAATTTCACAAGTAAGTTGATGTTGTTTGGGGCATTACAGTTGCTGCAACTACAATTTTGGTACTTTTTTAGAACATTAAATAAAATATATAGTGGGTAGCCACAGTATCCAGTAGGACCTGGGTTAGGTATGGGTGCATGATGCAACTGTTTTGTTGAATTTCAACATCATTTAGGGCATGGATGGCATTGGATTGTGGTGATTTTTGTGTGTTTTTCGATTTTTTGGCTGTTGTTGGGGCCTTTTGCCCAGGGGTACTCAGTGGTGCAAGGACTGAGTCTTTCTGTGGGGTCTCTTTAATGTAAACATCATGGAGGGCATGGATGGCATTGGATTGTGGTGATTTTTATGTGTTCTTCGATTTTTTGGCTGTTGTTGGGGCCTTTTGCCCAGGGGTACTCAGTGGTGCATGGGCCTAGTCTTTCTGTGGGGTGTCTTGAATGTATACATCATTGAGGGCATGGATGGCATTGGATTGTGGTGATTTTTATGTGTTTTTCGATTGGCTGTTGTTGGGGCCTTTTGCCCAGGGGTACTCAGTGGTGCATGGACTGAGTCTTTCTGTGGGGTCTCTTTAATGTAAACATCATGGAGGGCATGGATGGCATTGGATCGTGGTGATTTTTGTGTGTTTTTTGACTTTTTGGGGTGGTGTTGGGGCCTGTCGATGTGGGTGGGGGCCATTTTGAGGCCTGGTCCAGGCAGGGCCTGGCCATGTGGGTGGGGGTCTAGGGGTCATTTTGAAGCCAGGCAGTGTGCTTTGTTGTGCCATAGGCCTGCACTCAGTCTGCCATGCTTTCATCCATTATGCCCAGGGGTACTCAGTGATGCATGGACCGAGTCTTTCTGTGGGGTGTCTTGAATTTCAACATGATTGAGGGCATGGGTGGCATTGGATTGTAGTGATTTTTGTGTGTTTTTCGATCTTTTGGCTGTTGTTGGGCCTTTTGCCCAGGGGTACTCAGTGGTGCATGGACTGAGTCTTTCTGTGGGGTCTCTTGAATGTAAACATCATTGAGGGCATGGATGGCATTGGATTGTAGTGATTTTTGTGTGTTTTTTGACTTTTTGTGGTGTTGATGGGGCATGGCCATGTGGGTGGGGGCCATTTTGAGGACTGGTACAGGCAGGGCCTGGCCATGTGGTGGGGGTCAAGGGGCCATTTTGAATCCAGGCAGTGTGCTTTGTGCCATAGGCCTGCATCCAATGTGCCTTGCTTTCATCCATTATGCCCAGGGGTACTCAGTGGTGCATGAACTGAGTCTTTCTGTGGGGTCTCTTGAATGTAAACTTCATTGAGGGCATGGATGGCATTGGATTGTGGGGATTTTTGTGTGTTTTTCGACTTTTTTGGGTGGTGTTGGGGCCTGTCCATGTGGGTGGGGGCCATTTTGAGGCCTGGTCCAGGCAGGGCCTGGCCATGTGGATGGGGGATCTAGGGGCCATTTTGAAGCCAGGCAGTGTGCTTTGTTGTGCCATAGGCCTGCACCCAGTCTGCCATGCTTTCATCCATTATGCCCAGGGGTACTCTGTCAGTGGTGCATTTTATTGGTCTTTCCATTTTGGGGGGTGGGTATAATAAAAAATGCTTACTTGCAAACTATTAATTGAAGCGCTACATATGCAACATTTATTTAACTGATGTTCCTCTGGCTTTGTTTGCTTTTAGGTGCAGAAAGACGAATCATCAGCCTCATCGTTCCTCATCAGTGCCAGGAAGAAGTCCTGCTGCGGTGTGTGCAGCACAACGTCACGTGTGGCCACAGACAACTCTGCAACTTGTGCAACGGCGGCCTGCTGTTCTGACATCTGAAGAAGATGGCCCCAAAAAAAGTTGCCCGTAGCTCCTCTAGCAAGAAAGTTGCCAGTAAGGAGCAGAAGAAGCAAGTGGCGCCACTTACCAAGGAGACTGGTGTGACGACCGCCACATTTTTTGGGAAAAAAAAGTACGCCTGCAGCAGCAGCAGGGTCTGCTGGGGACCAAGCTGGGAGCAGCACCTCCGCTCCATTGGGCTCAGTGCCACCACCACCACGCCAACTTAGGTCCAAGCCCTTGAGTGCTGCAAAGGCAGCCAGTATAGTTGTTCAATCACCATCGACCAGTGATGTTGGCTCATCGCAAGAAACAACCACAGCCGCAACAACAACCACATGTACAAGTACATGTGCAAGTACAAGCCCAAGTACATGTGGAAGGAGAGGCGGCGCAAGGAGAGGCGCAAGCAGAGGTGCATGGAGCGGCACAAGTGCCCACAATAGTTGTTCCTCCCGAAGTAGGTGCACATCAGGAAATCGACATTCAAGCCGAGGTATCATATGAGGAAGCCACTCCTCCTGATGATTCATTGTCTTCCAGATCCCTAGCAAGGAAAAGATCAAGGATGGTGTCTACATCTTCTTCAAGCCCCCTTCCTTCTGATGAAATGGATGAAGATTGGGAACCAACAGGCCTGTCTGAGAGTGAGGCACACCATGATCTGACAAAGGTAGCTAAGCGTAAAAGGAAGGTCCCCGAAAGTCTCAGAGTTATGGAGTGTGATGATGACGCTGAACAAGAAGTGGCGTATACTCCTGCTGAATGTGCTGATGAAGACTCTCACGACAACGACGCAGTCATCATAGATGTCACTCCAGCCTCAGCGGGCATGCAGCAAACAGACATTTTTACCCTATCCCGAAATGCTGCTGAGCGTGATGCTGGTGACGTGTCAATGGGACCACCACCAATGCAGTTAACTAGTACACAACCACCTACAGCTTCCATATTTTCTCGCCAGAAGGGACCTCCATCCACCTTGACCTCCATTTCCTCAATTAGTGGTGCTGTAAGTGCACAACGTACTAAATTTTGGCAACACACATCCTCCACTTCATCTGGCATTAGCAGCATTCCCAGTATCGCCTCCTCCGCCCCCCACAGACATTTGAAGTTCGCAGTTTGGGACTTCTTTAGTGTTAGCCCAACAAGGGAAAACATAGCCATTTGTACCATTTGTAATGTTCGACTTAGTCGTGGTAAGCTTGGTACCAACTATGGTACCGGAGGCCAGAGAGGGCATCTTGAGAGACAGCACACTGTCAAATGGCATGCGCACCTAAGGGAGATCAAGGCAGCCCGAATTGCAAGTCAACAAATTGTATCCGTTGATGGTTCATCTGCTGATGACGAGGAGGAAGAAGCGTCAAACATTTCTTCAAATACACCCAGTACCCCTCTCAGCAGCACACCCCCTGGAAGATATAGGAGCCAAACTAAGAGTGTGGGAGAGAGTGAGACACCAATGCGAAAAAGTTCATCATCACTGAGCGTAACTGGGTCGAAGAAGTCATCATCATCCCGTAAAATGGTCCAGCCCACCATTAGAAGCATGTTGTTTTCAGATGCGCCATTTGAACGCAACCACCCAACGGCGCGTCTGTATAACACTAAGCTGGCTAAAATGCTAGCGCTGGACCTTCTCCCTTTTTCTTTTGTGGAAGGGGTGGGTTTTCTTGAAATGGTGGCAATGCTCTGCCCTAAATGGAAGGTTCCTAGCCGGGTCTATTTTGCCAGAGTTGCGGTTCCAGCACTATTTGAAGATGTGCTGGAGGTGATTTGGGCAGCTTTGCAGAAGAGTGCTGTTCACACTATACATCTGACAACAGACATGTGGACCAGTTGCGCAGCCACTGATTACATGTGCATCACTGCACACTGGGGCTCTTTTTCAGGGGTTAAAGCAAAGCTAAACGCAGGTGTTGACATGGAGAAAGTTTATAAAGCTGCTCGGAAACATGCAACAATAGCCATGTTTGCCATGGAGAAAACTCATACAGGAGAAAACATTTTGCATGAGTTTAACACAAAGGTCTTTGAATGGCTGTCCCCAAGAAAACGCATGATTGGTTATGTTCCACGGATAATGGCGCCAATGTAGTTAAGGCCATGGATAAGGGTAACTATGTCAGAGTGCCGTGTTTGGCGCACTGTATAAACCTGGTTGTTAAAAAATTTCTTGAGTGAAGAAAGTCCAGTCTCCGAGTTACTGACCACCTGCCGAAGAATGTGCACACATTTCAACCATTCTTTTAAGGCCCGGAAGCAGCTGAGGTGCCTGCAACATGAACGTAAAGTGCCAGTGAAAGCAGTCATCCAGGAGGTGGCAACACGTTGGAACTCAACCTTCTACATGCTTGAGCGTCTGTATGAGCAGTATGCGGTAGTCGATCAGTATTTCTTTAAACTGGGTACACCTATGATAGACATGAGGATACAGGTGGAGCAATGGGAGCTAGTTAAAAGCCTGACAGACATGCTTCGTCCTTTTGAGGTCTTCACGCGTGCAGTCAGCAGGGAGGACTGTAATTTGGGAAAAGCTATCCCATTGTTGCGCATGCTAGAGCACCAATTGAAGGCGGTGTCTTCTAAGTTTGAAAAAGATGCAAAGGAAGAAGCATTGGAGTTGGCGGAGAAGGTATTACAGCGCCTACTTCGCGATGAACGTCTTGAAAAGATCCAGACAGAACAGCATTACATTTCTGCTACTATTCTGGATCCACGGTACAAAAAGGTAGTGGCAGGCAGAGTATTCTTTCCTTTTGATGACGCAGATGTTACAAAGTACAAACATTGGCTAGCTCTGTCAGCCACTCGGTTTGAAAGAGAACGGCAAGAAACTGAAGGAAAAGGCAGTACATCAGCAGGCCATCCGCAGTCAAAAAATCCACTTCTGCATCTGTGGCTGTGGCAGAAGTGAGTGATTTTCCCTCTCAGCCGTTA
Organism: Lissotriton helveticus; assembly: GCF_964261635.1. NCBI lineage: Eukaryota > Metazoa > Chordata > Amphibia > Caudata > Salamandridae > Lissotriton > Lissotriton helveticus. The sequence continues at coordinate 1,711,091,728 of NC_136067.1, forward strand.
ACGACACCAGCCACCGTATCATCTGCACCAGACACAACAGTAATAATGTGTGAAGAAGAGGATTGGCTAACTGAGCTTGGGTTTGCTTCTCAAATGGTCCCAGAAAAAAGTAAGCAAAGTGGAGGAACCCTGGAGAACCTTGAGTCGATGGTGCAGGCCTATCTGAATGACTCAACAGAGATCCATCTTTCTCATGACCCATTGGCGTATTGGCATGGGAAAACAGATGTGTGTCCAGAGATCACCAACCTGGCTATAAATTACTTGTCTTGCCCACTCGCAAGCGTGTCTTCTGAACGTGTTTTCAGTGCTGCTGGTGGCATTGTAACTTCCAAAAGGACCCGCCTCTCGCCCAAAAATGTGGAGAGGTTAACAATGATCAAGATGAATCAGCACTTCATACCACCAGATTACAAAATACGAGAACGCACGCAGGAAGAAGACGAGGAGGACACCAACTTAGATGAGGGAAGTTCTTCCCTGTTAACTGACCTACTCCCGTCTGAATTAGCAGAGTTTGAGGACGAGCTCTTCTTCCCTGACACCGAGCCCTGAAAATGAGTCAATGAATCACAAAATGTCTTTTTCGTCCTTATTCACTTTTATTCCTGTGTGTCTGTCTTTCTTTGTTTTGCAAAATCTATATAAAAAAAACTTTAATCACCTAATCACAAAAACAAGTCCATCAGCAGAACTGTCTTCACTTATTTGCTTATTGATTTGAAGGTGCCGCAGTCTGCATTCCTCAGGTTCACAAGTTCACAAGAACATGCTCCTCTATCCTCCTCCTCCAGACTCCTATTTCCCTCAAAGCAGATGGCTGGATTACACCCAATGAAGAAAGACTCTGCACTTGTCGGGGTGTTCTACTTCTTTGCGGGTGAGTTGACGGGTCTGGGTCATTGCTGTGAAGGTCTAATACCGGCTAAAAGTGGTTTGGAGAAAATCGGAGCAGAAAAAGTTTTTGCGCTTTTGATCACTTGCCTGTCTTTGGGGTGCTGTTTGGGGGGCTTTTAGGTTGTTGGGGGTGGGTTTTGGGGTCTGTGAGCACTGCTGGCACATTCTAATGTCGATTGCATTTGTTTTACAGGAAATCCAAGGTGGAAAAGGGGAGTTAGGGCCTAGCTGAAGAGCTCATTTGAACTGCATTCCAGGTAGGCCCACAGTTTCCTAAGTGTGGCTTTTTCCGTTTTTGCTTTTTGGCTTTATGGGGGGTGAAACTTGTTTTTGCCCGGGTTCACGGGTCTGGGGGCCTTGCTTGGAAGGTGTAATACCGGCTAAAAGTGGTTTGGAGAAAATGGGAGCAGAAAAAGTTTTTGCGCTTTTGATCACTTGCGTGTCTTTGGGGTGCTGTTTGGGGGGCTTTTAGGTTGTAGGGGGTGGGTTTTGGGGTCTGTGAGCACTGCTGGCACATTCTAATGTTGATTGCATTTGTTTTACAGGAAATCCATGGTGGAAAAGGGGAGTTAGGGCCTAGCTGCAGAGCGCATTTGGCCTGAATTCCAGGTAGGCCCAAAGTTTTCTAAGTGTGGCTTTTCCCGGGTTTTGCCTTTTGGCTTGTTGGGGGTGTTAAACTTGTTTTCGCCCGGGTTGACAGTTCTGGGGCTATTGCTGGGAAGGTCTATTACCCGAAAGAAAGTGTTTTGGAGACAATCCCTGGGGGAAAAGTTTTTGCATTTTCTGAGCTTTCGCTGACTCTACCGTTTTCGGGGGGCTGTTTGTGGGGGTTCCTGGTATTTGTGGGGGGGTTTGTAAGTCTTGGAGCAATGCTGGGTATGGATACTTTTGCTTACTTGCAAGTGGTTTGAATACAATCCATGGTGGGTAAGGGGTGATATGGGCCTACTTTACTTTCAAAGTACGCTTGGTTACCATTTTCTACTAGGCCTCTGACAGGTAGCAGTATTGCACGTTTTTGAGATCTGATTGGGGGTCTTCTACATTTTTGCGACTGGGTTTAGTAAGGGTCTGGGAGCACTGCTGGGAAGGTCTAATTTTGTTCTAAAACACAGTTTACAGTACACCTAGCTTTAGGGGAAAGATCCGCTAAATTAATTCGCCCATACTTATTTATCCTTCAAAAGGAGACTCAGACAGAGTACGCACTTTCAAAAATATTGTACTGTCTATTAGGAAACTCAAAGTGTGACTTTTTGCACTACACAGCGTACATACCTTATATTTATTTGTCAGTGGTGTTCTAATATCACTTCCTGTTTTGCCATCAATAATTACAGGCCGGGTTTCAGCCTGTGCAATGGGAAAAAAAGGATGAAGTCAGGCTTCACATTAGCGAGCCGCAATTCAGCATCCGCCAGGCAGGCAGTGGACAGGGTGTCTTCTGGTCACCAACATTGATGGACGGAGCATCAGATGGAATGGAGGAGTCCCGCTAATAAGAGGAATGGTTGGATGCATGCAACTCACCAAATTCAACAGGACAACTACAACAACATACAGATACAGTATCCGTTCTTTTCTAATTATCTTTTATGTAATGTTATTGCTGTGAACTCCTGTGAGTGTGACTCTGCATTTCTTTGATCTCTGCTTCTAAATTCATCCCTACAGCCATTCTATAGGTTTTACTTCTAATGTTTTTTAAACCTAATTTAATGTAAGAAGTGTTTCTCTGAGTGCAGAGATAGGCAAGTGAAAACGCATAATTATTACTGCAGCCCTGTACTGTCGCATTCTTTCATTCACGGTTGTCGAAAGTACTACTTACTTTTCAGTAACCATGCATGCAGTAGTGCATGCACTTCCTTTATGTCACTTAAAAGATTTATGGATAGCTTTGTACCCAAAGATTTGTTTATCTTCAATTATTGTTTGTCCATGCTGTGCTTTTTTTTTCTTCTCTCAACAAAACTTTCCCAAAAACCCCCATTCCCATCCATTTTCCAAACCCTAACCCTCTTCCCCCGGGCTGTGTGGTTTTGATTGATGTGTGACTAAATGACAGCAATAATTCCACACACTTGCTGGGGAGGATAAGGTCATAGCAACAGACTGGTGAAGGAATCCGAGGATATATTCTTACTCAGCTTGACACTGAGTCACTATTGGCAAATGAAAGCAGATTTTCATGTGCGCCATCAACTTGATTGGTCATCAAGAACATCCTCCTCCTAGACGTGGCAAATTATTACGCTGCTGTGTCCTTCACCTTCAGTACTATTTCTTGTAGTAGTAGCCAATGTCAAAGAAATTCAACGCAAGTACTAGTTATACTTTCAATACTTTACCATTTGTTCGGCTACATTGTGGCACTGTTCTAGTGTACTGTCACCTGCTATATTTTCTAATGCTACGGTAAGGACAAACAAGGTTTCATTTTCTTTTTTTTCAGATGCTGCAACTGCCACTGTGTAACACCACAAGTACCACCGCAATGATGACATTTCATCCGCCCAGGATTGCCAACCTTAATTGCCATTTCCCGTGCAGCCAGCCCTGTGCCTAGCCCTATTTCCAAACACAAATTACAGGTAAGATAAGCGTTTGGGGGGAGGTAGTATAATGGAGTATTAGGAGAGACGAGAGACTGACGGTCCTAGGACTATTGAATTTACTTACTCTGTGACAGGCACTTAGTTTTGAAAACATTTGGGCAATTACTAGTACTTACACAACTTGAATCAATATGCCACTTAAGTTTCAGGAAAACAAACTTACTGTTAAACCCCCACCCACCAGCCTCAAAAGCAGTTAAAAACACGTATGCTAAGATAAAGTTTAAAGTATATTTATATTTCCCTCGCGATCACACGCGAACTTGTACTAGCGAGCTGCACACTTTGCGAGATTACACATAGCGCCCGGAAATGGAAATACGTCACGCAAACAAGATGGCCGCGCCCATGTACGACCGCTAGAGTAATATCGAAACGTTGCGCTACAAGCAGCTTGCGAAAACGCAAAAAATCACGCGAACTAACACGCGCAAAAAAACAAATCGTATATTCGCATGAATTCGCGGCTTCCAAATTCGATCTTGCGCGAATTCGCGCCCCGCGTATCGCGCGAAATTACAGAAAAACGATTTTTGCAAAACTGAAAGCACTAAGCAGGTGCAAAAGTTCAATCTTATCATTAGTAACCATTCCCTGTAGTGCTTCCTGAGGGGCCCCTCCAGAGTTCAGTTGCCTACTTGCAACTATTCTATGACCCTGCTCTGACCCTCACAACAGGCTCAGAGAAAAGCTACAAGTATGCCACAAAGGTGCTGTTAAAAAAAATTACACTGCAACAGAAAGCAATTACAGATAAGGAAGCAGGTGCCAGACTGGAAGTTCAAATTCAGTGACACATTAATCAGCCCCTAATTCATTCATGTCAGTTGAGGCAGGGCAGGTGTGTTATGTTATGTATGTATTTTTGTAAAGCGCGCGAATCACCGGGGGGCATCTCGGCGCTGTATACCGCTGGGGAACCTGTCCTGGCTTTCCCTGTGGGATGGTCCCTGCTGGGAATCCCCAAGGTGGAGCCAAGCATCCTCAGCGTTGGGGGGGCCAATGTGGAGATTAGGCAAGCTGATGCCCAGAGTTGCCGAGTGGGACCCCTGGTTAGAGTGGGCACCGAGGCGATAATTATCGAGTCCGCTGACCCTGGTCCGAGACCCTGCCGCGTCGGGAATCGAACCCTGGTCCCGGCCGACTTCTGCTCCCGGGTCTGCCGCCTCTAACCAGTGAGCCACACCACTCCACTGTGAGCCACACCACTGCACTGTGTGCTAACGAATTTTACAAAACTGAAAGCACTTAGCAGATGCAAAAGTTCAAGCTCATCATTAATGAGGAAGCACTTACAGCTAAGGAAGCAGGTACCAGCTCAAATTCAGTGACACATTCATCAGCCCCAAATTAATTCATGTCAGTTGAGGCAGGGAAGGTGTGCTTTTCCCCCCATAATCTACAGTGATGAAGCAGAGGGTGGCATGGGTGAGCCAGAGAGTGGCAGTGGTGAAACAGAGGGTGGCAGTGGTGAAACAGAGGGTGCTGTGATGAACCAGAAGTAGAAACAACATGGTCGCGACCGTTGCTACCTGACAAGCAAGTTCGTAAAAAACCCTTGCGAAATGGCAGAAACACTTGCGAACACAAAAAAAATCCGCAAAATTCGCGAACTCTCGTATTGCGTATTCACAAAATTCGCCCATGCTTAGTATTTTTACTAGAGTGGACTTTACTTGGAGGTGGTTTCAGACAGAGGTAGTTACTTCATGTCTGCTTACCTAAAAGCCGTGTGAGCTGGATGTGGGGCGATGTATAAGCTTACCACCTCATATCACCCCCAAACCACTGATCTGGTTGAGAGATTTAAAAAGACCATGAAAGGCAGGATAACAGGACTCCTTTAAAAACTCTGAAGGAGACGGGATGTCTTACTGCCATGCCTGCTCTATGCTTACAGAGAGGTGCCATAGAAAGGAATGGGCGCTGGTCTTTTTGAGCTGCTGTTTGGCCATACTTATGAGAGGCCCGCAAAGTCCAGTACAGGAAGGCTGGGAGAGGCCTCTTAAAGAACCCAAACTGGGCGTGATAAACTATGTGCTTGGAATTCCTTCCAGAATAGCTGAGTACTTGGAGAAAGCCAATAAAAACATTGAGGCAAGCCAAGAGCTCTAGAAGCAATGGTTTGACCAAAAGCCTGCACTGGTCTCTTAATAGCTGAGCCCCCCTTTAGGTTCTGCTGGACTTGTCCCCAAGTCCCCATTTACAACCTTTTTCTTGTTACAGGCTTCTCTATTGAGTTTACCGTGTTGCGCTCAAAGCTACTCTTGTGACCAGTACCTCTGTGCCCGGACACACCAGGGCCGGTGAATCCGAAATGCTGGTGGTTCTATGGACCTTGGCCTCTAAGCACCTTAAGTCCAAGAGATGAACCCTAACAACTGTTTGCAAGTATACCTATGCAGTGTATGTTTTTCCTATAGGATAACATTACTGCATTTGACAGCTTTTGCTATTTAACTGTTTTTCTGTAAAAATTATTACACAGAAGGCACTTACCTGATTCTGATGATCTTGTTGTCTAATTTGATATAAAAATATGTGCTATTTTTCTTATTGGTCTCAGATTTTTTCTTGAGGGTGTGTCTCATTTATTGACTCTCCATGTACAACAAATGCTCAACACGTCCCTCTGATAAGCCTAGAGCCACTCAACCACCCTACCACAAATAGAGCACTTTGAGATTGTTAAAGCAAGCCCCTGTAAACCAACAAGAGTCACCTTAACTTTCTACACAGTATACCTCATTTTGGTACATTATATAGAAATAACAAACAAGAACCTAAGAGGTCTAGAAGCCAAGCATCTTGCTGGCAAACACTGGCCGTTATATATCAATATGTCAGTGGGTGCTATAGTCACCATGTAACAGTATCTAAAAGATAGGAAGGGAGACAGAGACACATGTGTGAAGAAAAAGAGTCGTGAGGTCTAAGACTCAATTGGAACACTGATCAAACCAGATCCAGTACACATAGTTTGTGAATAACCATCAAACAAACCAGGTGATCTGTCCTATCATTTAGTAATCCACACTGTGACCTGGCGGGTCCTTTGATCATCTAGACCTCATGCCACACAGTCATAGTAAGTACTGGATATGGTCTACAGTGAATATTGAACCTCCAATTGTTGATCTGATTGTGATGGTTAGTGAAAAGTAATAAGAAAACAGTGCAACATTCAGTAAAGTGGTGAGTCTAAAATAGGGTGATATGTCTAAACGAACACTTTAATCGAGAACAGGCACATCCCCTAATTAAAAAATAGGAACAGTGCAAACGACAGTATAGAACAAATGACTGTCGCAGTTCGGGCCAACATGTTTCTGCCTACCTGGCAACTCGTCCCTTGGCTTTCATCAGGGACACTGCTCTAAAATAGTTGCTACTGTTGTGTGTAAATGAAATCAAACATATAATCAGTGAAAAGATATACGTAGGAACGATACAACCTGTACCTACAGTTATATACACATCCTCCTTGTCAGTGGACGCTCAACGTGATCTGGTAAAACATATATGTGACATTATTTTGACGCACAGATGTGCTCTCAAATCTCTCTTATACATGTGATAAACAATTCAAAAAAGAAGAAAATATAATACAAATTAATTGCTCACCCAGCATGACAAGGGACTGGACCTCACCTCACCTGGACCGTGCTCAGGTATATGAGGCCCCGCACTGTGGAACAGAAAAATGCGAACAGGGGAAGGCATCAAAAACTCAATGCTTAATGTGAAGTCTAAAGATGTCCCTGCACCGATCTGTACTACTTGTTTGACCCATTTACTTATTTGTATGAGTTGTCTTATTACTCACGTGATGGGCTCTGTAGCCACATATCTGTACTGTGTGATCTACTGATTTATGTGTTGAATATGTTCCCTCATGTACCCCTCTATGTAAAGCGCTCTGATATCTGCGAAGATCTTGTTCGCGCTATATAAAACTTGGAAAATAAATAAATAAATAAATAAATCTGGCTAAGACCCCGTAAATTAATGCGAACACTCAAATTTAACTTTGTTCTAATCTAGTATATATACTCTGAGTAGTGCAGGTAATCTAAATATGTATATATACGTAGAATGAAACATATATATGTAAGATGATAGCTAACAACATATCCATAAACTAGCAGAATGCATGTGGTTATGGACAATAACCACTAGTACCACCGAATGGTGTATACAACATCTCACTTAATTGAAAGTCAGCATAATAAATCTAGATAGTGTGAAACTAGTATATTACCCTGACAGTAGCAAAGATAATGCAGTTTACTTTGTTGACCACTGTTAAGAGCCAAACTAACTCGATTTGTCGAACTCACCACTCCGTCGGTGCCACCAAACTTGCCTGAGGTTTGTGGGAGGCACCGAACAGGAGAAGGTGTGGGTTTAAATTGAAAACAGCAAAGGGGACTACTTTATGTTCGTATTTGCCTTCACATTCCCCACTATTGTTGTGCCTCTGTATTAAATCCTACTAAAAAAGCCAGAGTGTAGGCAAAGACCCTGTCATTACTTCATGACAAATCGCCCTATATAGTTAAAACAATGGGAGCTTAATCGCAATGTTTAAACAGGTACCGAGCGCCCGTATCAATCAGCGGAACTACAGAATGAAGTCATAGCGGCCATTTCTGTAGTTCCAGCGGTGCGAGTGCTCCAAGCTCGTTTTTAGTCCAATAATCACAATCCTGATAAAGTAGGGTGGCCACTCCATCTTGGGGATCCACAATCGATTTTTTTGCTGTACTAAAGTGTCCCGCCCACCAACTTAAGACAGTTTTAATGGGAGAGGTGGGAATGAGAATCAAAGAACTACCAAATGACAACAAATCTGCCATTTTAGTAGTTCCTTTCATATGTAGTACAGTTAATGAGAGCTCTGCCACTGGTAAAAATAGAAATTGGACAGGATCTAGAGCCAGTGGTGCACAGATCGAAACCTGGTGTAAATTTAAAATTTAAAATCTTAAATGTTACTGGTCAGAAGGGGAACTATGTTATCTTGATCAGAACATGAATAGTAGAAAAAAACTATTCCTGAATTAAACAGAACGCAGTCTCGTGGTGGGCACAACTCAAAAGTGTCTCCCTGTGTGTTGAAAGGAAATTACAGAGTGTGCCATGGTATCTGATCATTGAGTCCCTTTGTGGCAGTCGAAAGTTTAAAAACCCAACTTTGCTCTCTCTTGAACAAGTATTTGGAGACATTCTTCACATGTGAGGGTATGAAGGGTTTCTCCAGAACCGTCCATACAAAGTCTGATTCCCCATGTTGTTTTTCGAGAAAATGTCTTGTGAGTTGTGTCATAGATTTTTTACACCAGAACGAGCTCTTATGCTCAAGCATACGTACTCGAACCTTGCGGGTAGTCATTCCTACTGTCCTATTGTCAATGCTCCGTCCATCACCACCTTTGGTTTTTCTTTGTTCGCCCTAAGTTGGCAGGGTATGCTCAGACGTGAGTCCCTTGCTCACTTTGCCACTGGAGTCAAACAAGCCCGGCTGAAGACGACTGTAATGCCAGAAACCGGTCCTGGGAAGCTTGATTCCAGTCCAGGGAAGACATGGCTTGGCAGTTCGGGCTGGACTGTTCCCATGAGGCACAGGGTCAGACTGATTTGCATAAGCCATGTCTGAACTGGGGTGGCGGAGTGAGCTAAAGAACGGTGATGGATTAAACCCAGATCAGTTGACTGGGGGTGAGTGTTTGTATTGTCAACGCTCCGTCCATCACCACCTTTGTTTTTTCTTTGTTCGCCCTAAGTTGGCAGGGTTTGCTCAGACGTGAGTCCCTTGCTCACTTTGCCACTGGAGTCAAACAAGCCCGGCTGAAGACTGCTGTAATGCCAGAAACCGGTCCTCGGAAGCTTGTTTCCGGTCCACGGAAGAGATGGCTTGGCAGTTCGGGCTGGACTGTTCCCATGAGGCGCAGGGTCAGACTGATTTGCATATAGCCATGTCTGAACTGGGGTGGCAGAGTGGGCTAAAGAACGGTGATGGATTAAACCCAGATCTTTTGACTGGGTGTGAGTATTTGATTGATTGAGATGCTCCGTCCATCACCACCCCCTTTTGTACCGCTTTTGGCCGCCATGGGTGTGGCAGGGTATGCTCAGACGTGAGTCCCTTGCTCACTTTGCCACTGGATTCAAGCAAGCCGGGCTGAAGACGGCTGGAATGCCAGAAACCGGTCCTTGGAAGCTTTTTTCCGGTCCAGGGAAGACATGACTTGGCAGTTCGGGCTGGACTGTTGCCATGATGCGCAGGGTCAGACTGATTTGCATATAGCCATGTCTGAACTGGGTTGGCAGAGTGGGCTAAAGAACGGTGATTGATTAAACCGAGATCTTTTGACTGGGTGTGAGTGTTTGATTGATTCAGATGCTCCGTCCATCACCACCCCCTTTTGTACCGCTTTTGGCCGACATGGGTGTGGCAGGGTATGCTCAGACGTGAGTCCCTTGCTCACTTTGCCACTGGATTAAAGCAAGCCGGGCTGAAGACGGCTGGAATGCCAGAAACCGGTCCTCGGAAGCTTGTTTCCGGTCCAGGGAAGACATGGCTTGGCAGTTCGGGCTGGACTGTTCCCATGAGGCGTAGGGTCAGACTGATTTGCATATAGCCATGTCTGAACTGGGGTGGCAGAGTGGGCTAAAGAACAGTGATGGATTAAACCCAGATCTTTTGACTGGGTGTGAGTGTTTGATTGATTCAGATGCTCCGTCTAACACCACCCCCTTTTGTACCGCTTTTGGCCGCCATGGGTGTGGCAGGGTATGCTCAGACGTGAGTCCCTTGCTCACTTTGCCACTGGATTCAAGCAAGCCGGGCTGAAGACGGCTGGAATGCCAGAAACCGGTCCTCGGAAGCTTGTTTCCGGTCCAGGGAAGACATGGCTTGGCAGTTCGGGCTGGACTGTTCCCATGAGGCGCAGGGTCAGACTGATTTGCATATAGCCATGTCTGAACTGGGGTGGCAGAGTGGGCTAAAGAACGGTGATGGAATAAACCCAGATCTTTTGACTGGGTGTGAGTGTTTGATTGATTCAGATGCTCCGTCCATCACCACCCCCTTTTGTACCGCTTTTGGCCGCCATGGGTGTGGCAGGGTATGCTCAGACTTGAGTCCCTTGCTCACTTTGCCACTGGATTCAAGCAAGCCGGGCTGAAGACGGCTGGAATGCCAGAAACCGGTCCTCGGAAGCTTGTTTCCGGTCCAGGGAAGACATGGCTTGCAGTTCGGGCTGGACTGTTCCCATGAGGCGCAGGGTCCGACTGATTTGCATATAGCCATGTCTGAACTGGGGTGGCAGAGTGGGCTAAAGAATGGTGATGGAATAAACCCAGATCTTTTGACTGGGTGTGAGTGTTTGATTGATTCAGATGCTCCGTCCATCACCACCCCCTTTTGTACCACTTTTGGCCGCCATGGGTGTGGCAGGGTATGCTCAGACTTGAGTCCCTTGCTCACTTTGCCACTGGATTCAAGCAAGCCGGGCTGAAGACGGCTGGAATGCCAGAAACCGGTCCTCGGAAGCTTGTTTCCGGTCCAGGGAAGATATGGCTTGGCAGTTCGGGCTGGACTGTTCCCATGAGGCGCAGGGTCAGACTGATTTGCATATAGCCATGTCTGAACTGGGGTGGCAGAGTGGGCTAAAGAACAGTGATGGATTAAACCCAGATCTTTTGACTGGGTGTGAGTGTTTGATTGATTCAGATGCTCCGTCTAACACCACCCCCTTTTGTACCGCTTTTGGCCGCCATGGGTGTGGCAGGGTATGCTCAGACGTGAGTCCCTTGCTCACTTTGCCACTGGATTCAAGCAAGCCGGGCTGAAGACGGCTGGAATGCCAGAAACCGATCCTCGGAAGCTTGTTTCCGGTCCAGGGAAGACATGGCTTGGCAGTTCGGGCTGGACTGTTCCCATGAGGCGCAGGGTCAGACTGATTTGCATATAGCCATGTCTGAACTGGGGTGGCAGAGTGGGCTAAAGAACGGTGATGGAATAAACGCAGATCTTTTGACTGGGTGTGAGTGTTTGATTGATTCAGATGCTCCGTCCATCACCACCCCCTTTTGTACCGCTTTTGGCCGCCATGGGTGTGGCAGGGTATGCTCAGACTTGAGTCCCTTGCTCACTTTGCCACTGGATTCAAGCAAGCCGGGCTGAAGACGGCTGGAATGCCAGAAACCGGTCCTCGGAAGCTTGTTTCCGGTCCAGGGAAGACATGGCTTGCTGTTCGGGCTGGACTGTTCCCATGAGGCGCAGGGTCCGACTGATTTGCATATAGCCATGTCTGAACTGGGGTGGCAGAGTGGGCTAAAGAATGGTGATGGAATAAACCCAGATCTTTTGACTGGGTGTGAGTGTTTGATTGATTCAGATGCTCCGTCCATCACCACCCCCTTTTGTACCACTTTTGGCCGCCATGGGTGTGGCAGGGTATGCTCAGACTTGAGTCCCTTGCTCACTTTGCCACTGGATTCAAGCAAGCCGGGCTGAAGACGGCTGGAATGCCAGAAACCGGTCCTCGGAAGCTTGTTTCCGGTCCAGGGAAGATATGGCTTGGCAGTTCGGGCTGGACTGTTCCCATGAGGCGCAGGGTCAGACTGATTTGCATATAGCCATGTCTGAACTGGGGTGGCAGAGTGGGCTAAAGAACGATGATGGATTAAACCCAGATCTTTTGACTGGGTGTGAGTGTTTGATTGATTCAGATGCTCCGTCCATCACCACCCCCTTTTGTACCGCTTTTGGCCGCTATGGGTGTGGCAGGGTATGCTCAGACGTGTGTCCCTTGCTCACTTTGCCACTGGATTCAAGCAAGCCGGGCTGAAGACGGCTGGAATGCCAGAAATCGGTCCTCGGAAGCTTGTTTCCGGTCCAGGGAAGACATGGCTTGGCCGTTCGGGCTGTACTGTTCCCATGAGGCGCAGGGTCAGACTGATTTGCATATAGCCATGTCTGAATTGGGGTGACAGAGTGGGCTAAAGAACAGTGATGGATTAAACCCAGATCTTTTGACTGGGTGTGAGTGTTTGATTGATTCAGATGCTCCGTCTAACACCACCCCCTTTTGTACCGCTTTTGGCCGCCATGGGTGTTGCAGGGTATGCTCAGACGTGAGTCCCTTGCTCACTTTGCCACTGGATTCAAGCAAGCCGGGCTGAAGATGGCTGGAATGCCAGAAACCGGTCCTCGGAAGCTTGTTTGCAGTCCAGGGAAGACATGGCTTGGCAGTTCGGGCTGTACTGTTCCCATGAGGCGCAGGGTCAGACTGATTTGCATATAGCCATGTCTGAACTGGGGTGGCAGAGTGGGCTAAAGAACGGTGATGGATTAAACCCAGATCTTTTGACTGGGTGTGAGTGTTTGATTGATTCAGATGCTCCGTCCATCACCACCCCCTTTTGTACCGCTTTTGGCCACCATGGGTGTGGCAGGGTATGCTCAGACTTGAGTCCCTTGCTCACTTTGCCACTGGATTCAAGCAAGCTGGGCTGAAGACGGCTGGAATGCCAGAAACCGGTCCTCGGAAGCTTGTTTCCGGTCCAGGGAAGACATGGCTTGGCAGTTCGGGCTGGACTGTTCCCATGAGGCGCAGGGTCAGACTGATTTGCATATAGCCATGTCTGAACTGGGGTGGCAGAGTGGGCTAAAGAACGGTGATGGAATAAACCCAGATCTTTTGACTGGGTGTGAGTGTTTGATTGATTCAGATGCTCCGTCCATCACCACCCCCTTTTGTACCGCTTTTGGCCGCCATGGGTGTGGCAGGGTATGCTCAGACTTGAGTCCCTTGCTCACTTTGCCACTGGATTCAAGCAAGCCGGGCTGAAGACGGCTGGAATGCCAGAAACCGGTCCTCGGAAACTTGTTTCCGGTCCAGGGAAGACATGGCTTGGCAGTTCGGGCTGGACTGTTCCCATGAGGCGCAGGGTCAGACTGATTTGCATATAGCCATGTCTGAACTGGGGTGGCAGAGTGGGCTAAAGAACGGTGATGGAATAAACCCAGATCTTTTGACTGGGTGTGAGTGTTTGATTGATTCAGATGCTCCGTCCATCACCACCCCCTGTTGTACCACTTTTGGCCGCCATGGGTGTGGCAGGGTATGCTCAGACTTGAGACCCTTGCTCACTTTGCCACTGGATTCAAGCAAGCCGGGCTGAAGACGGCTGGAATGCCAGAAACCGGTCCTCGGAAGCTTGTTTCCGGTCCAGGGAAGATATGGCTTGGCAGTTCGGGCTGGACTGTTCACGTGAGGCGCAGGGTCAGACTGATTTGCATATAGAAATGTCTGAACTGGGGTGGCAGAGTGGGCTAAAGAACGGTGATGGATTAAACCCAGATCTTTTGACTGGGTGTGAGTGTTTGATTGATTCAGATGCTACGTCCATCACCACCCCCTTTTGTACCGCTTTTGGCCGCTATGGGTGTGGCAGGGTATGCTCAGACGTGTGTCCCTTGCTCACTTTGCCACTGGATTCAAGCAAGCCGGGCTGAAGACGGCTGGAATGCCAGAAACCGGTCCTCGGAAGCTTGTTTCCGGTCCAGGGAAGACATGGCTTGGCCGTTCGGGCTGGACTGTTCCCATGAGGCGCAGGTTCAGACTGATTTGCATATAGCCATGTCTGAACTGGGGTGGCAGAGTGGGCTAAAGAACGGTGATGGATTAAACCCAGATCTTTTGACTGGGTGTGAGTGTTTGATTGATTCAGATGCTCCGTCCATCACCACCCCCTTTTGTACCGCTTTTGGCCGCTATGGGTGTGGCAGGGTATGCTCAGACGTGTGTCCCTTGCTCACTTTGCCACTGGATTCAAGCAAGCCGGGCTGAAGACGGCTGGAATGCCAGAAACCGGTCCTCGGAAGCTTGTTTCCGGTCCAGGGAAGACATGGCTTGGCAGTTCGGGCTGGACTGTTCCCATGAGGCGCAGGGTCAGACTGATTTGCATATAGCCATGTCTGAACTGGGGTGGCAGAGTGGGCTAAAGAACGGTGATGGATTAATCCCAGATCTTTTGACTGGGTGTGAGTGTTTGATTGATTCAGATGCTCCGTCCATCACCACCCCCTTTTGTACCGCTTTTGGCCGACATGGGTGTGGCAGGGTATGCTCAGACGTGAGTCCCTTGCTCACTTTGCCACTGGATTCAAGCAAGCCGGGCTGAAGACGGCTGGAATGCCAGAAACCGGTCTTCGGAAGCTTGTTTCCGGTCCAGGGAAGACATGGCTTGGCAGTTCGGGCTGGACTGTTCCCATGAGGCGCAGGGTCAGACTGATTTGCATATAGCCATGTCTGAACTGGGGTGGCAGAGTGGGCTAAAGAACGGTGATGGATTAAACCCAGATCTTTTGACTGGGTGTGAGTGTTTGATTGATTCAGATGCTCCGTCCATCACCACCCCCTTTTGTACCGCTTTTGGCCGCCATGGGTGTGGCAGGGTATGCTCAGACGTGAGTCCCTTGCTCACTTTGCCACTGGATTCAAGCAAGGCAGGGCTGAAGACGGCTGGAATGCCAGAAACCGGTCCTTGGAAGCTTGTTTCCGGTCCAGGGAAGACATGGCTTGGCAGTTCGGGCTGGACTGTTCCCATGAGGCGCAGGGTCAGATTGATTTGCATATAGCCATGTCTGAACTGGGGTGGCAGAGTGGGCTAAAGAACAGTGATGGATTAAAACCCAGATCTTTTGACTGGGTGTGAGTGCTTGATTGATTCAGATGCTCCGTCCATCACCACCCCCTTTTGTACCGCTTTTGGCCACCATGGGTGTGGCAGGGTATGCTCAGACGTGAGTCCCTTGCTCACTTTGCCACTGGATTCAAGCAAGCCGGGTTGAAGACGGCTGGAATGCCAGAAACCGGTCCTCGGAAGCTTGTTTCCGGTCCAGGGAAGATATGGCTTGGCAGTTTGGGCTGGACTGTTCCCATGAGGCGCAGGGTCAAACTGATTTGCATATAGCCATGTCTGAACTGGGGTGGCAGAGTGGGCTAAAGAACAGTGATGGATTAAACCCAGATCTTTTGACTGGGTGTGAGTGTTTGATTGATTCAGATGCTCCGTCCATCACCACCCCCTTTTGTACCGCTTTTCGCCCGCCATGGGTGTGGCAGGGTATGCTCAGACGTGAGTCCCTTGCTCACTTTGCCACTGGATTCAAGCAAGCCGGACTGAAGACGGCTGGAATGCCAGAAACCGGTCCTCGGAAGCTTGTTTCCGGTCCAGGGAAGACATGGCTTGGCAGTTCGGGCTGGACTGTTCCCATGAGGCGCAAGGTCAGACTGATTTGCATATAGCCATGTCTGAACTGGGGTGGCAGAGTGGGCTAAAGAACGGTGATGGATTAAACCCAGATCTTTTGACTGGGTGTGAGTGTTTGATTGATTCAGATGCTCCGTCCATCACCACCCCCTTTTGTACCGCTTTTGGCCGCCATGGGTGTGGCAGGGTATGCTCAGACGTGAGTCCCTTGCTCACTTTGCCACTGGATTCAAGCAAGCTGGGCTGAAGACGGCTGGAATGCCAGAAACCGGTCCTCGGAAGCTTGTTTCCGGCCCAGGGAAGACAGGCTTGGCAGTTCGGGTTGGACTGTTCCCATGAGGCGCAGGGTCAGACTGATTTGCATATAGCCATGTCTGAACTGGGGTGGCAGAGTGGGCTAAAGAACGGTGATGGATTAAATCCAGATCTTTTGACTGGGTGTGAGTGTTTGATTGATTCAGATGCTCCGTCCATCACCACCCCCTTTTGTACCGCTTATTTTAAGTAGAGCAGTCATTTTTAGTAATTAACATGTTGCACTGTGCCCTTCTTCTACATATTTAAATATGTTAAAATTGGAAAATACAGTTTAGCACACTATAGTTACAAAATAGTGTGTCTTAAAGTGTTTTTCAACATGTAGATGAATTTTTTTGGTACCGCTATAGTACCGTAGTATTCCATAATTTCTTTCAAATATACATAAACTGATTAATATTTTTCCCTACCTATTACCACTTTAATAAAGGCAGAAAATAATACATCCAATTTATAAAAGTGGCCTTCCCGACAACCCAGCAAATGATAGGCTAATTGTCCTAACGGATGTAGAGGCGAAAATGTTTGTAACATTATTACTTAAAGATCTAGAGGAATGGGCAACAACAAGGAAAGTTATTCCAATTTTTCAAACCGGATTTTGCATGGGACAGTCAACAATTATGAACCTGCTGTTACTTACCTTTTTGACTGAGAAAGCCAAATACAAAAAGCAAAAAATATGTATCTGTTATGTAGATCTAAAGGCCACTATTAACATGGGGAGTATCAAAAAAATCTGCTGGATATGATTGTATTGTTGTATACAAATATGTGGGTGCAGGGCAAAGTGGGAGATGGAAGCTGTACCTCTTGCCGCCTTGAAAAACATATTGGCCTCAAACAGGACTGCGTACCTGCCCCATGTCTTTTAAACCTTTTTATGGCTGACTTATCACATCATCTACACAATGTCAATGCACACTCTCCAATCCTTGCAGGCCAAAGTATAAAATATTTGCAATATGCAGATTCTATTAAGTCACATGCAAATAGGGGTGCAAAGATTGATAGAGTCATTTGATCAATATATATATATTAGTGAATGGTTCACAAATAAATATTAAAAAACTAAAATTATGATAATAGGACCAACTAAATCAGATAAGACATTATGGAAAATGAATGGACTTTCTATTGAAACGGTATAAATATTTGGGAGTTACACTTGATGACAGAATGACTTTTAAACTAAATTTTGATAACTAAATGGCCAAAGCAACTTCATTGTCTTTTGTTTATTGATTTCTGCGAGATAAACTATTATGCCAAAGTTACAAGTATTTATTGGAGGTAATGTGAAACTCATCTCCTAGCTTACATATAGTTCAATCATTTTTAGGGGAAAAGATAGCCAACTTTCGGTCAAATTACAAATAAAGGTTTTCAAATCAATTTTTAAGATCCCCAAAAATGTTGGACACGCTTTTGTTAGAATGGAGTTTGGTTTGTTAAACCAAACATTGGCGAGGCAAGCTGCATTTGTAAAATGTGTATTTTCACTCTATTTATTGTATCCTGAATCTCTTGAATATATGTACTGGCAAGAAATAAACAAGAAAGAGTCTACCAGCCCATAGAGATCATATTTAACGGAGAGTTTGAATACTTTCAAGCTCCCATCTTGCTACGATATGGTTAGAAATAAGACTGTTTTAAAGCCAGTAATGAGTACCCTTGTATCCTCAGTCCAATTAGAAAGTATGTCGTCTCTGATGGCGAAGTACTAAGGGCCCCATTAGGATGTCGGGCGGATCGCCACCACCATGCAGGCGGTGGCAATCCGCCCGACATCCTTCCCCGCCCGCCACCCATTTCCCCCCCGCCATATTACTATGGCGGGGGGACCGCGGTGGACGGAAAGACTGTCTGCCTCTTTTCCGCCCGGTTAAGGAGTTGACCAGGTGGAAAAGGGTTTCATATGGTGGTGGTGTCTGTTAGACACCGCCATCCATATTAGGGTGAAGGCGGAGACATGCCGCCACGGAAAGGCATGCGGGAATGTCTTGTGGGGGACCGTGGCGGGCCCCTAGGGACTCTGGGGCGAGGAGGGTGCACATGGGGGGTACCTATGGTACCCCCTGCAATTCACTGTACAACGTGACATGCACCGCACGGTGCCTGTCACGTTGTGCATTGAAGTGCACAATGTGCATTTTTAGCATTGCGGCAGGCGGTACTTTCAGCACCACCAGTCGAAATGTTAAAAATGCAGGATGCGCCCGCCAGTGTAGCGGGTGCATCCTAATGGCCCCCACGGGATCGCCGCCCTTATGGCGGGCGGTCCCGTTTTACGTCAGGATGGCGGGCGGACAAAGTGTGCCCGCCATCCTAATGGGCATTATTAAGCCTCCAGTTTAGTCAGATAGAGTACTTGAGTAAATCCACGTGTGTAATCAGAGCAGGCTGCTGCTGGACACAGGACTTAGTTCTTCGCCATCAGAGACGACGTACGTTCTAATTGGACTGAGGATACAAGGGTTCTCAATACTGGATTTAGGCCTCATGTGTGGAGACAACGTCCACTAACAGGGACGTTTTACAATAACACTTATTGCTGGATTCTATAAACTGACACGCATATCTGCCCATCTTACCTTTGCCCTGAGAAACCCTTGTGAGGGGAGAAACACGTTGGCTATTTTTCACATGTGTACACAGGATTTTTGGAAAATAAAGATTTGCTACAAAACTCACAATGCCTGCTGATTTTGTGTATTGCCTCAATAATCCTTTTATTCTGTCTGTAGACCCCTGGAAGGATTAAAAGTGTATATTTTGGGGTATAGAGGGAAGGTAACGATCCCTATAGCTCCACTGCATTTACCAACATGTTTCCGCCACTAGAAAGCCCCCATCAGGGTGGCACTGGCTTTAATCAGGGTGTTGGTCCCTATCTTCCAATTGCTTCCCCAAGTTGGGTATCTATTACCTTAGTCTTTTGGTCTGTAGATAATATCTCTTATAGCTGCTCCTCTCCAGGATATCTGTGAGGGAACAAATTCACGAGTTCATAAGCACTTCTCTGAACCCGGGACGGCGTGGAGCTAGGTTCCCGCCGTCACATAGTCACAGGAATCCCCCAGTCTTGGCTCCCACTGTCAGTCCTCAACGTCGTTTACATTGTGAGTAAGGGAGTTAGAGAAGCCTCAGTCACTTGTCTCTTTTTTTGTGTGTTTTTCATATATGTTTAACACTCATAATATTTTAAAACACACTCATACTCTCTGGATAATGTAATCAGTAATGACATTTGAGATGTCATCACTGATGTCACCGACCATTTCATGAATGATGTAATATGTGAGGTCATGAGCAGTGCACTGCGGGGCGTAAGTGATAGTTAGCTCAGCTAACAATAATTGCAGAATTTCACTGGTATTGTACCTTTGAATCTGAGCCTAACTATAACCTTTGTTTTTTTCAATGAATTTTAAAGTTTTAAAAAAATTCTATTTCCTAACTATAATGAACCTGTAACCTTTAGTTTTTCAGTGAATATGTATAGAGTGGTGGTAGCCACCTCTATAGTTGTAGTTAGGGATACCATAGATAGGAATTCCTTAGATTTGTGTCCATTAACAATCAAATTAGTAAACCTACTGCCCCTTCTGCATTGGTGGATGGTGCAATGTTTTGTAGTGGCTGTTTTAGGGCTTTAAA